>NC_052057.2:93876707-94476707 GCF_903992535.2 Arvicola amphibius
GTGTGCCTTTAAAACCCCCTCAGGCTGGTGTGCAGGGGAAAGGGCAGGCAGGGAGGAGCAGGGCCCCAGAGGGTTTACCTGTGGGGAGCCTGCCTGCCTCCGTGACAGTTTGATATATTTCAGGGGTGGAAACTGCTGACAGGATTCTTTCTAAGTTGGTGCTTTTGGTTGGCTTCCTCGTTTGTTGGTGCTGAGTGTTCTCTCCAAGTCTGTCTCTATTCGCCTTTCTCTCTAACATGGTTATGTCTGGGTCTACACGCTTAATAATGAAGCCAAAACGTCCTGTTGTCAGGGTTTCCCAGAAAAAAAGGCTGAACACAAACTGTTAAGATGACGTTGGGAAGAAGAGGGGACTCACCCTATGCCGTGGAAGCTGGAAATCTCCTTCAGCTTTTCCAGTCTCTCTGCAGCCTCCACGTCCCTGAGGACCTCGCCGTCCCTGAAGAAGAACATCGGTGTGCACAGCTAATGAGGCCCTCAGGTGGCTGGAACAAGGACAGCTCAGCAGGAAGTCTCTTTTTGTACACTTGGTAATAGGCTTCTGGGAACACCTGGTCCTGGTTCACCCTGTCAGCACCCTCCCCTGTCTCCAGCCAAGGTGGCACTGACTTCTCAGCCCTGCCCAGTGAGGGATCTTGCTTAAAGAGACACCCCTGGGGAATATCTTGGGTGAGACTTCGATCCCCTTTAGGAACCGAGTTTTAGCCTTGAACAATGACTTGAGGAGGTCAACTTGTGGTTCAAGGAGTTTCCTCTGAGAGCCCAGATAGAGGCAATAGAAGGGAAGGAGCTACTCCTTTTTGAAATTAAGAATTGCTCCAGATTTCAGGGGTGGGGCATATGACAATTGGAATGGCAAACCCCATTTAAATCATTTAAACATATTGACCTTAGCAGGCTAAACACACCCCATGGACACCACAGAGACAATTACAGTGTGCTGTCTGGGAAAGTCCATTCTGGTCATAGAGATACACTGTGCAGCACCCCCTTTATCTCCCTATACAGTCATGTTCCTCAGGAAACATCACATGACCACCTTTCCCACAACAATGCCATCTTTGCTTCCAGAAAACACACACCATGCAATCTGTCTACCTTGAGGTCCAGTTAACACAGTCTTGCAAGTCAGTGGTAAACTATCCATCCACAGTTTAAATGTTGACTATGAACCGTGAGCAAGCCACTTCATCTCTCAGACCCACTCTCTTGCTGAGTATTGCGTTTGAGTTCACGTCTGAAGCCACCTGCCGTGTGAGAGCGTGGTGCACAGAAGTAACCAGAGCAGTAGTGGGCCGTGGTGATGCAACGCGGTGATCAAAATATTAAAACACTCTAACTTACTTTTGCATCCAAAGTTAATAATGCACCCTGAGGTCACTTAAGACTGTTCTGCATTGGATGTGGTGGCGCACACCTCTAATCTCAGCACTCTGGAGGCAGAGGCAGGCGGATTTCTGGTTCAGTGGCTTTGGATGACGTATGGAAACAGAATGCCCCCTTCCTTCCAGTGAAATTATACACCATTCTCTACTTCATAAGATGAACAAGGCACAGCGCTGGGGGACATGGGACAGATAGCCTTGACTCTTGCCCATGCTTCGCTCCACCTTTCTGCAGGAATTCCTGAAGTTCTTACATGAAGTTCCAGTACAATTCACAACGGTGAAATGTCATACCGGATCTACTCATGGCAGAGGCCTGAAGGGTACAGTTGGAACCAAAGACTAGGAAAGCACACTTACAACAGGGATGAGACAGGTCCTTGACACACACAGTGGTCCTTGTTCATGCTGGGGTCTGATCCTCAGTCACCTGGACAAGGACAGTGCCACTGCCTCGTCCCTTTCCTGTCTCCCAACGGACTCATCACAGACACCTGAAATCTCTGTTTTGACCAAGCCTAGATCTTCTTTTCCTTAACAATAATAAACTAATATGACTTCTCCCATTAAACATTAATATATCTGCATTTGTTTGTTGCCTTATTTGCCTATCTGTCTGGATCCTCGTAGTGACCCAAGAGCAAGTTATGAAATAGTATGTTAGGTGAAGTTTCTGCAGAGGTTCAAATACCGTGAGAACTACATTTCAAAGGAGGTGCCAGAGCAGACGTGGAACTTTGAGATGGTCCTCATCAACGAAAATAACAGGACAAGGATTGAAGGGTTGCTGAGGAGGGTCTCTTTCAGAGAGGTATGGTATGGCTCCACTCCCCAAAAGGGGGTCCCATCCTGGTTCCTTGTAGCAAGTCTTCAGGGAAAATAGGAGGTTTTTGAATGAGCTGTTGATATATTATTAGAGTTTCCTTGCCATCCCCCACCTGGGATAAAGTCACAGTGGAGGATCCCTGCCCCGTATCCTAATCCCAGAGAGGGCCAGGGTAAGATTCTGCTGTATAATGGTACAGTTTTATATGATAGCTCATGCAATGGCAGAGTGAAGGCTGAAATCTCATCTGGTTTGAAGGGCAAAATGATGCAAGTGCCCTTCAGAGCAGATATGGTTCTCCCATGGGAGAAAGTTAGTGTTGAGCTATCTTAGCTGTTCCCAAGAACACCCACAGGGGGAGAGAAGCTGAAGGTGTGGCTGGACTTCCAAGGCCCGAGGAAAAACCATCTGGAATAGAGGTTCATAGATCTTTGCTGAAGGAAGGAAAGTGATCCATCAGCCACAGGGACAGAGGTACTTCCAAGGGTGAAAGCACTTGTCCCTAGTCGTACACCTTGAATACCTGTCAAGCTAAGAGACCAAGTGGACTTTTCAAAGTGAGCCCTGTGCCTTTGGCCCCTCTCCCTGACTCCACCCCACAGATATAAAAGTTCAGGTACTAGGATGGGGGAAAAGAAGACAATTTGACAGGAAAATGAAGGAGAAGATGACCATGACCTTTCCTGCCTGCAGCATATCCAAGCTGGAGGACACGTTTCACCCCCAGCTCCACATCAGAGCTGGTCCTGGTCATTTTAGGAGCAGGCTGAGGTTCTTCGGGCCACTCAGTAGGAGCCAGAAAACTCATCAAACTCCCTGAGGTTTTCAGCTGGTCACTGAGGAAAATTAGTTAAAGGGACAATGTGACACAAGACCAGTGACTTTATAATGACAGGGTTGGGTTCTTATTCAACATCCAGAGTTCACATGTGACCTTTTCATTATTAAGGGTTATAAATACCAGTTCAAATAGCTATATGATATAAATTATTAGGAAGTTGACTGGTTCACGAAACAGGGAAGTCTAGGGGAAAGCAGTTTCTGGGAACTCAGCAGAAGCCCTTGGTTCATTGCGCTTATCTTCCCAGGCGAAAGGGTTTTATTTATGCAGAGGGCACATCCCAGGCACCACATCACCGTAGGCTGAAGAAGAGCTGAGCTCCCAAAGAAAGAGATTTTCCAACTTCATCTTCTATAAGTAAAATCCCAGAATATCTGGTTGGGTAAAATACTCTGCCTTGGGTCATGCAGTCATCGGTCCACAACCCAGGGAGCAGCAAACTTCATTGACAGGTCCCTCAGAGCCTGCATGGAAGAACTAGTATTCACAGATTACAGAGCAAGCTCGTTAGGCAGAACAACATCCACGATCGCTAGTCACATTGTGCAGCACAAAAAGAACGAACAAACAAACAAACAAAAACCCTGAAGCTCCCTGATGTCAACTGAACACTCTCCCTACACGACAGGAAGCATCGATGGTTACAGTAATTAATATCTCCCAACAGGGGACCTTGGCTTTTGCTCTCCCTCCATTTGAGCGAGATACAGTCTCCTCTACTGGAGATCTGCCTATCAAAATTTTGTCCATTTTCCAAAGCTCATCTTAAATATCACCTCCTCCCTGAAATCGCACATGATTCCCAGAAATGGAAATGAATTAATCCTTGCTGATAGTTGTCTGCACCGGCTCCCCAGCAGTCCGGACAACTGGTTCAGACGCTGCTCCTCCCCTCCTTCCTCCCTGACCTCAAAAACACAAGCATCCTCTTCTTTTCTTCTATAATAATTAGAACTTTTTAAACTCATATCTCCTGTGTCAGCTGTTTCTGTGACAATGAAATTAAAGCCTGGATAACACCCCATGGCTTTGCCTCTGGTACACTTTAAAAAAATCTAATTTTATTGAATAAGGCAGCAATTCCCTTTACATGATGTAGTATTTCAAAAATATGGTCATAACTTTTTGGAATCTCTCCCTTTAAGACCGTCTTAATTCCCCTCCCGGTGACTGCAGATAGGAACTAGTGGTTTGGTTCAGATGATTTGAGGGGACGTTCTTGTAACAGTGTGCACCTATGGATTCCTTGGGCCTCCTGTCACTCTCTCCCAAGATGCTCATTCTGGGCCAAATGACTCACAACCACCCTGTCCGAGAGCACCCAAACAGCTGAGGGCACTCTCGTGTGGGGAAAAGCCATGGCGAGCGTCTCTCAGACTCACCCTCCAGCCCCAGCCCAACCCTTCGGATGACAGCAGCCCTGTGATAGCTCAACCATAGTGACCCTGTGATAGCTCAACCACAGTGACCCTGTGATAGCTCAACCACAGTGACCCTGTGATAGCTCGACCACAGTGACAGGGAGCATGCCAACCAGGACCTCCCAGCTGAGGGGCTATGTGATGCTTGATCCACACAAGCTGAGAAAAAAAGAATCAGTATTTATTGTTTGTGTGCATGTTTACTTTTTGTACTTTTTAAATTAGCATACAAGATATCAGATATCATTATAGCATTTCTGAATGAAGTGTATTTTAGTAAACATCCCCCTCCACTGTCTTTGCCACCCTCACAACCCCTCTTCCCGTCCCCTTGAATAACCTTTGATCTCTTTTCCACTTTAATGTCTCAAATGCTCTCTCTTCTCCCCACACCCTTCCTTTTTCAACCCACTCTTGGTCACCATCATGCTGGGCCGTACTTGTCACACAGGAACATTCAATGAAGATGCACATCGACACAAAAATCTCGTGAGGAAGCCGGGCGGTGGTGGCGCACGCCTTTAATCCCAGCACTCGGGAGGCAGAGGCAGGCAGATCTCTGTGAGTTCGAGACCAGCCTGGTCTACAAGAGCTAGCTCCAGGACAGGCTCTAAAAAAGCTACAGAGAAACCCTGTTTCGAAAAACAAAAAAAAAAAAAAAAAAAAAAAATCTCGTGAGGATTTTTAACATGCTGTATCTTGACCTGGTTCCTCAGGAGACAGAGCAAGAGGAGAGCTGACGTGCTACTGTGCCCACATGGAGCACATTCTAGGGAAGCAGGGGTGAAGGAGAGGAGGAAGGATGGGGAGTAAATCCTAGGGCATCTTTGAGCTGCCTCCTGCATGGCCCCAATTGCAGCTGGCTACTTTGCCATGTGGGGCCAATTCTGAAAGGTGTCTCATGTCAATTTTTTCAGCGGAAGGAAGTGAAGAGGATTTATCCATCATCTCCATCCTTCTCAGTTAAGGGCCCTTAGAGTAACTCTCTAAAGTTCCTGGGTATACTTACATAATAGTCATTTTCTTGTCACTATAAGAAATATATGAGATAATCAACTTATAAAGCAAAAAGGTTTATTTGGCTTATAGATAGAGGTTTGGGTTCGTGATCAGTTGGTCCTGCTGATTTTTGGCCTTGTTAAGCATGTGGTAGAGTAAACCCATTCATCTCATGACCAGGAAGCAAAGGAGAAAAGGAGAGGCTATCATAGTATCATGATGCTCTTCAAGGGCATGACCCCAATGACCTAAAGACCTCCCCATAAATCCTAACTCTTAAAGATCACACAACCTCCCAGTAGAGTCATTCCTGGGACCAATTTTTAAATATATTTTAAAATCATTTAAGATCCTCACACAGGGCATCCATGTTACATGCCTTAGGAAGCTTCAAAGAATGCCACCACCATGCTAGGCAGGAGGTACTGCCGGGCTGTGCCACTTGGGCACAGTTGTAGTTTCCATAAGACTGGTCACGGAAGAGTAGCCAGAGCAAAACAAATGTGAAGGCTCCGACAGACAGGACTGAAAGGCTCTAGAGCGCACAGTGAGGGATCCGGCAGACAGCGTAAGTGGAATGACGTATTCACTACAAGTATTCTCCGAACTTGGAAAGGGGTAAGATGAGAAGTACAACTGACCAGGAGTGTCTGTGATCTGCCAAACTTCCACCAAAGGGACCTAGACACAACTTTAAGGGTTGTAGCAAGTAAATTCAGATGCTTGAGTAGCAGAATTATTTCCTATCTAAAGAAGCCAGTGTTTAGAGAAATGAAGGTCTTGGGGGGGGGGTGATTATGAGATGGAAATCCAGCAAGAAGGAAATGAACAGTGGCTCTCAACCACATCTGGGTGGGGAAAGGGTACCACAGTGTGTGTTTGGGGAGCAATGAGGCAGGCACACAGAGAATGAAGCTGACTCTGTCCCACAAAGCTTAGTGCACAGGCATTAGGAACTCACAAGGCCTAGTCCTCATCTTTCAGCCCACAGATAACTGTTCCTTTGTAGTTCATCTTTCCAAAGCCTCCCAACCAGAGAAGGTATTTTAATGCACACAGATGAGGCTCAAATTCACATGACCATCCTAATTGGTGTGAGTCACTCATCCCAGCCAAAGGGTAAATACACAGTCACTCCTTTATCTAATTAATTGCCTATGCTTCCCCTTGGAGAAGGTCAAGTCCCTGGAGATCCAGCTCTCCTCTTGCCTCTGAGGCACAAACAGGCTTCTAAGCCCCCACCATGGAAGGAGGCAAGGGTTATTCTGCACTGCACATACAGATGTGCACAGGCTGCGGATGGCATGTGGAAGTCAGGGTCCTCCAACAAGAGACAGGACTCCAGATGTGCACCAGAATTTCCAGAATCTCTGGGGGCTTTTGGCAAAGTCATCGTGTCTTAGCTCCACTCCAGTCTCCTGAGTTGGACTCCTAATAAACATCCCTGTGCGAATGCGCCACGTGGGTTGATAGCAGCTTCCTCCGTCTTATGAGTAGAAGGATTTCTGTCCAGGATGTAACTGAGTAGTTCAAGCTAAGCTTATTTTTTTTAGTTAATACTTGGGATATTATGGAATGTTTCCTGCTGAATTATGATTTGGAAATCCCTTGGTTATTTGGAATTTAATCCAAACTCCCCACGCCTGTTGTTGCCACCCTATGAGCTCAGCATAGGCAGTCACCACAGCTTTGCTTTTTCCCACTACTAACCTGAAGGTGAGCCTGGAGGAGGAGTGGCTGTCGGGCTTCTCGGCACCCAAAGCAGATTCTGCTCCTGACTCACCGAATCTGCCAGATGACAAGAGGGCCCAGTAGACAGGACACTGTGAACATCACATGACTGCCAATTTTCACATTTCAGAAGGGCCCTGAAGTGGAAATGCGGACTACCAAGAGCCCTGCAACTACGCCAATCTCTCCGCTGCATACACTTGCTGTCTAAGGCTGATGTCACTTGTGTGTCACCCAGTGGTGACATGTACTGTTCATCCTCAAAACCCCTTAGGTAGCAAATGTCCCACGGGGTCACCTTCTCCATCAGCTGAGCCAGAGTCACAGAATTCTAGAATAGCAAAGCTGACAGAAATCTTCCCAGGGCCAGTATAAGTGCTGGCATTTCTGGAGGGCTTACCAAGGCCCAGCCACTTCATATCTATTATTTCACTTAATCGTCAAGCTAACTCTGCCATGGAGGTTTTGCTATTTTCATAGTTTAGATGAAATGAAAAAAGAAAAACGAACAAAAACCACAACAGGACGAGGTTTGGAAAAGGGACTCGATCCATTCAAGGTTACAGGCCAAGTCACCCAGATCTACAAAATCTAGACAGTGCTACTCATGAGGACTGTGTACAAGGTAATTTACCAGGAGTCATAAGAAAACCAGGGATCAGTACAGCACATCACGCTCACCTCGGCAGCACATATACTACACAGTAATGATACAGAGGCGTGTATATGACTCTGTGCAATGAAGAATTCATGAAGAGTTCCATATTTCTAACATTACTTTATTTATAAAAATAAGTAGACTGTCCCTTGAAATGAAGGTTTTATTCAAGGTCAAATATTATAAAAACCAGTTTCATTCAGTAAGCATGAATGCATTATGGAACAACACAAGTTTTGTACAAATTTGAAAATAAAATGTGAAGCTTTAAGGAAGATATTTATATGTAATGCTATTTCTGGTTTGCAGAGGGCTCTGCCATAGTCCTCTGGCATAGGGAAGATTCTGGTGAGAAAGATTTAAAATAGTGGTTCTCAACCTTCCTAATGCTATGACCCCTCAATACAGTTCCTCCTCTTGGGGTGGCCTCCAACTGTAAAATTATTTTCATTGCTACTTCATAACTGTAATTTTGCTACTGTTATGAATTGTAATGTAAATATCTGGTATCTTTGATGGTTTTAGGTGACCCCTACGAAAGGATCATTCAACTCCCAAAGGGACCACAACCCACAGGCTGAGAACCACTGATTTAAATGCTTGGTCAGGGACCTTCGGTTTCTGCTTAAGTAGAATTTAAAAGTGGTATCCCTTGTGGAGGAAAGGGGGAAAGGGGAAGTACACATCCTAGGTTATTACATTCGTTTATAGGTCTCAGCACCTATATCATGGGAGAGAATGCATTAGTCTGAAAGGGGCTCGGCAATCCACGGAGTCATAGGCCCCTTTCTGCCTGATGCACTCTCTTGTGTGAGAAGCTTTCAGGTGTAGAGATGAGCATCTCTCACTTGACGAATGAGCCAGGGGCAAATTACCCTACCCTCGACCTCCATCCTGCACTACTTCTAGCCCTCCCTACTCAGATGTTTCTTCTCCCATGGGAAGATTTCCCTTATGGAAACACCCAGATTATCCTTGAGACGGTATAACCAACGGACACGTGGGTCTGCATGTGGTGTGCCTGTCTGTAGCCCTCCAAGCTTGGCATCCTCCACAAAGTAATCACAGAATGCTGAAGAGAGTGGAGACCACAGCAGGCCTTTATTTCATGACTCACCTGTGTTGGGTAGGTTTTTTTTTCCAACATGACACAACCTAGGGTGGTCTTGGAGGAAGGAACCTCAATTGAGAAAATGTTTCCACCATATTGGCAAGTCTGTGGAGCATTTTTTAGATTAATGGTTGACATGGAAGGGTCCAACCCACTGAGGCAAATGCCATTCCTGGGCAGGTGGCCCCAGGGTGCATAGGAAAGTAAAATGAGCAACCCATGGAAGCAAGACAGTATGCAGTGTTCTTCTGCGTCTACTTCAGTTCCTGCCTCCAGGTTCCTGCCTTGAGTTCCTGCCCTGACTTTGCTTCAAGATGCTACAATAAGCTGAAATAAACCCTTTCCTCCCCAAGTTGCTTTTGGCCATAGTGTTTGTCCCCCTGTGATACATTTACTGTTGCATAAAAAGCAAGCTAAGACAGCGCACACCATGATCTGGCATCCTGCTATCATGTGAAGTCAAGAAACCCACCAAACAGGAAGAGAAGCTACGGCCTGGTTGGGCTAGGAAGGGAGGCTGTGACCTGGAAGATATACAAACAATGCCCTCAAAATGGGAACTCCTCTAAAGTGTCTCTGCAGCTGAGCTGCTCTGTGCTCGGCACCCCAGAAACAACTGCTCATAGACCAAACTGATCCGCAGACTCTGGCCGTTCCCTTTGGCTGGAAGCCCCTTTTCTTGTTCAGCCCCTGCTCACCTCCTCCTTACCTTTTAGGCATCATCATCGAAAGTTTCTCTGGCCCCTACAAGTCTGAGAACTCCATGTTTACTCCTATACAGCCCACATTTCCCCTATCCTGAGGCTTAGCGGGGCATGTACATTATAATGGTTTGCCTGTGAGCACCACAAGAACACGAGTCTCCAGAGAAACTCTCCAGCACACAACAGGTGCTCGTTGATTGGTTTCTGGCTAAAAATTAAGGACGTTCTGTTAACCCTCAGAGGCTCCTTTGAGGATTGGGGTACAGTTTCCTGGAAATTCTGCCAGGCTAGCAAGCCCATAGCCACACAGGGCAGCCTCTGAGAGGGCTGAGAAGGCAGAAGGAGCTCACACAAACAAACACCTGCCACACATACACTGAGGACCAGCAAGGGAACTGACAAGGGTTTTATTACAGAACTCAGTCTCCTGGGGGAGGTTATTAGGAACACAAGAGCAATATAACAGATCCCTTCGGTTCAAAGCTAGAATGGGGGCAAATGTGAAAAGCAAGCTGGGTAACATTATTGCCTGAACACTGATCTTAGACAAAGATGTCGAGAAGAAACGCACGAGAACTTGAATACATAGATGTGTAAGGTAACAGAGGCAACACACTTAATTCCTTATATTATTTTATTTCATTTCACACATGCATCAAATCCTTTGAGGTGGTAGCTAACGCTAAATTAATAGTTAGTGGGGGGGGGGGAACAGACACTGGAGGGATTTGAAAGTGCCAGTGACAGGCTTGGAGTCAAGTGGGGGAGACCCAGGAGCCGTGTTTCAATGACAGGTATGCTGGGATTTCTGTTTCAGTTGTAAGAGAGTGGACTGGCTTGCCTGGCATAGGGAATCTATTTCTCATATGGTGAGTATTCTGGGGGTGTCTCTGAAGCCTGGGGGTAGGCTTATTCAGGGGATTGAATAATGTAAACATCAATTCACTGTTCTCTCAATCTGGGCTGCCATTGCTTGCAGGGTCAAAGCCAATCTCAGCTTCGAGCTCCTGTCTTCCAAGGCTAAATTTGATCTGAAAGTAGAGATTTTCTTTGTCAAATTTTTAACATCACCATCGTCAAATAATAATCAGTGTTTGATTATCATTGAGAGATAAGCATCACCCACTCAAGAACTAATCACTGAGCCATAGTGATGGAGGTAGTTGACTGGCAAGCTTAGTTACACCCCCAGAACTGGTGTAGAGTCAGGTCCACTGTCTCAGTCAGTGTTCTATTGCTGTGAAGAGACACCATGACCATGGCAAGTTTTATAAAGGAAAATTTTTAACTGGGCCTGGCTTAGAATTTCAGAGGTTTAATACTTTATGGTCATGGTGGGAAACACGGCAGCGTGCAGCCAAACGTGGTACTAGAGAAGGAGCTGAGAGTTCTACGTTCAGATCAGCAGGCAGCAGGAAATGAACAGGCTTGAGCTTCTGAGCTCTCAAAGCCTACCCCAAGTGAACCTCCAACAAGGCCACACCTACTCCAGCAAGGCCACACCTCCTAATAGTGTCACTGGCTATGAGCCTATGGGTGTGTTTCTTTCAAATCACCACACCCACCCAAAACACATTGTAGAGGCTTAGAAATGCAGGCCCATTTCCCACCTATCTGCCCGGGTCAGAGAGTTTGGGGAATAATAAGGCTTAATCACACCTTCTAGCTCAGGAGGTGGCTGCCTGGCCCCCTTTTGAAATTAAGAAAGTTCGGTGCCATCCTGACAGATGGTCAGGATATGCAAATGTACTTCTGCTCCTTCCGGTAATTATGAGGTCACCAAGGGAAAGGTTGTTTTCTGCATATGTGATTCAGTGTACCTGAGTGTACTGACTTGGGTCATCTAGTTACCTAGGCAACAGAACGCTGGTGCTGGGAAGTGTGGAGTAACTGGAGTTAGCCTTCCTGTATCATGCTAATGAAGCCTTTGTTACCGTCTCCCCCAGTTTACATTGGGTGTAAAAGCTGTGAAAAATAAACCGCAGGTGATTTCAGGATCTGAGTAATCCCTGAAATCCCCCCCCCCACCCCATACTGTCTTGTGTTTCTATCTTCAATTGCCAGGCCCCTACACGGGTAAGAGGTGATTTTGTTGAGGCCAGTCCTCATCAACGCGTGGCCTAGTAATCAAGTGTCACAAAAACAATCTGATAAAAGCTTGAGACAGTTGTCATTACAGGGCAACCTCCCCGTCCATTTGAAATAGGAAAGCAATGAGGAAGAGCTGATACAGGACCAGAATCTGCTCTGATAAGCCTGTCCGGCATGCCATCTGAGTTTGTCAGCAAGCATTGGCGGAATCCGGGATGGGAGAATTCCTCCTTGTGTAGAGTTATGCCAAACATTACAATACATCACACACACGATTCTAACATCTGTGGTACTTGCTTCCCATTGCAGTGACGGATAAACTTGCTTGCCCACACTTTCACTGGTCCACTTTGGGGGCAGTACCTTCCCTGTGTGAGAGTTCCACACTTCCTAGACCTGTGATTCAGAGGGAGTCTAAACTCAGGATATGATTCAGGGTAGAGATGATCTAGTTTGCTTGGGCCAGTCCGTGTGTCCTGGAGGACAGGGGCTAAGCAAAGATGGAAGAGGAAGGCGCTATGACAAGATAGTGTTCCCAAAGGTCCAGGTGTTAACAGTTTGGCCCTCAGTGTAGCACAGATGGGGATGGTAGAATCTTGGGGGAGTTAGAGCCTAATGGGGGGTTAAATCAGTGGGGCCATGACCCTTGGAGGGGATTGTGGGACCAAGGCCTCTTCCATTCCATTGCTTTCAGGCTCAAGATGCACCATACACAATGTGCTGACCAGAATATACTGTGCTCACCAGAGGCTCAAAGTTAGGGCTGCCTGATCTGGGGAGCAGGACCTCTAGAGCTGTGACCAAAATAACCTTTACTTTTAAGAACGAATGCCCAACTTTTAAGAACGAATGCCCAATTTCCCCAGGTGCTTTACCACAGTCATGCAAAGCACCAGGGAATACACCCCCCGAGGATGAGTGTGAGGTTGGAGATAGCAGGTTCCCTTTTCCCTGTAATGTTTCTCTTCTTCAAGGGGGATGCCACAGAAACAGCTCCTTGTGATAGTCAAGATTTAGCCTATTTCTTCCTCCTTCACTTGAATAAAATAAGAAACAATAGCACAAAAGGGCATTAAGTTATGCGGTGCTAACAAAGACATAGAGAGAGGTTTGAAAGGGGCTCAGTTTCTATTAGAATAACGCTAAGACCAAACCCTTCCCTCTTCCACTCAAAAATGTCCATCAGAACCTCTGGACATGAGGTTTTAAGATAAATTTTAATCTGTTTTAAACGACACAGAAGAAATGGAAATCTTTAAGAAACTTCTATTTTTTTTTGTTTGTTTTTTTGAGACAGGACCTTTCACTATATAGCCTTGGCTGTTCTGGAACTAGGTGGACCAGAGTGGTTTCAAACTCAGAGATCTGCCTGCCTTTGCCTCCTGAGTGCTGGGATTAAAGGTATGCGCCTCTATTACCCGGCCAAACATCTATACTTTATTGATAACACAATACTTTTGTTTAAACAAATAGTCAATTGGTTAAGAAGTGCTGGCCTAAAATTCCAACACAATTCTTCACAGACCTTGAAAGAACAGTACTCAACTTCATATGGAAAAACAAAAAGCCCAGAATAGCCAAAACAATCCTGTAAAAGAATGGAAGTTCCCAAGGCATCATTATCCCTGACTTCAAGCTCTGTTATAGAGCTATAGTAATGAAAGCAGCTTGGTACTGGCATAAAAAGACAGGTGAATCAATGGAATCAAATCAAAGACTCTGATATTAATCCACACACCTATGAAAACCTGATTTTTGAGAAAGAAGATAAAAATATAAGATGGAAAACAGAAAGCATCGTCAACAAATGCTGCTGGTATAACTGGTAGAAATGATGGTTGCCTATACCTTTAGTACCAGTACTAGGGAGTCACACCTTTAATCCCAGCAGAGGGAATATAAAATGGGAGGAGAGAGAGGCTTAGTCTGTTTAGTTTGTGGTCACCCAACCTTGGTAGAGGTTAAGACTTCTCTAGTGGTTTGACTGATTTGCTTTTCTGGTTTTTCAGGTTGAACCCCAGTTTTTGTCTCTGCATTTTTATTATTCATGCTACATTTGGCATGCAATGTGAGGCTTGAACACATGACCCTGAGATTAAGAGTATCATGCTCTACCAAACTGAGCTAGCCTACATGTAGAGTCAATATGTAGAAGAATGCTAATAGATCTGTATCTATCACCATGCACAAAACTCAAGTTCAAATGGATCAAAGACCTCAGTATAAATCCTACCACAATGAACCTCATAGAAAAGAAAGTGGGAAGTAGCCTTGAACTCATTGGCACAGAGGTCCTCTTCCTAAAGATAACACCAGTAACACACTGAGAGCAATAATTAATAAATGGGGCCTCCTGAAAATGAGAAGCTTCTGTAAGGCAAAAAGACACGGTCAGCAAGACAAAATGGCAGCCCTTGGAATAGAAAAAATAATTCTTCACCAACCCCACATCTAACAGGGCTGATCTCCCAAATATACAAAGAACTTAACTAAACACCAAAATACCAAATAATCCAATTAAAAAATGGGATACTGATCTAAACAGAGAATTCTCAACAGAAGAAACTCAAATGACTGAAAGACATTTAAGGAATTGCTCAACATCCTTAGCCACCAGGGAATACAATTCAAAACAACTTTGAGAGTCCATCTTACACCTGTCAGAATGGCTAAAATCAAAAACACTGATGACAACTTATGCTGGAGAGGTTGTGGGGGAAAGGGAACACTTCTGCATTGCTTGTAGGAATGCAAGCTGGTACAGCCTCTTTGGATGTCAGTGTGGTGATTTCTCAGAAAATTAGGAAACAACCTTTCTCAAGACCCAGTAATACCACTTTTGGGTATATATCCAAAGGATGCTCAATCGTGTCACAAGGACATGTGCTCAACTATGTTCATAGCAGCTTTGTTTGTCATAGTCAGAACCTGGAAACAACCTAAATGCCCCTCGACCAAAGAATGGATAAGGGAAATGTGGTACATTTACACAATGGAGTACTACACAACAGAAAAAAATAACGACATCTTGAATTTTGCAGGAAAATGGATGGAGCTAGAAAACATTATTTTGAGTGAGGTAACCCAGACACAGAAAGACAATTATCACATATACTCACTCATAGGTGGTTTTTAAACATAAAGCAAAGAAGACCAGCCTACAAACCACAATCCCAGAGAACTTAGACAACAATGAAGACACTAAGAAAGACTTACACAGATTTAATCTACATGGGAAGTAGAAAAAGACATGATCTCCTGAGTAAATTGGGAGCATGGGGACCTTGGGAAAGTGTTAAAGGGGAGAGAGGAGAGGCAGGGAGGGAAGCAGAGAAAAATGTAGAGCTCAATAAAATTAATTTTAAAAAAATACTCAAACCAAAGGCTGAGTCAATCCCCCCTTCTCCATGGTTAGAGTGACAGAAGCTGCTTAGGAATCCACACACAGGGAGTCTGACAAAGTCCACGACACTGTGCTTCTGACTAAGCCCTGGGAAACAGTGGATCAGAGGTTAAGGCAGGACTGACTTCACATAGTTACGTTAGTGCGTCTGGAAGGAGCAGTGGCAGATTTCACAAAGTCATCTTGGCTTCCCTTTGTCACCCTCCCCCCCTTAAGAGACATGCCTGCTGAGACAGCTGTCTAGGGTCATTTCTGTCAAGCATCGGGCCGATTGTGACGGGCTCTAGGCATTACCAGCCTCTCGCCACAAAGCAGTGTTAAATGAGGAATGCTGAGGTGTGGGGCACCAGAACAGGTTTTGCTGCTGCTGCTAAATAACGATTCCCGCTCACCTAGCAGTGGCATCAAGGGGCCTCTCTGCATCTTCCTTTCGACAGCTAGTGGAGCCGGCTCGTTGAGCATCTTTCCTCGCCAACAAGTACCCCTAAGTAGAATTAGTTCCTAGTTCATGCTAGAAGGAACTGGCATAAATTCTAGGCCACTGCTTAAGATTAAAACACGTACATTCCGCGGAGCACAGAGGCTTTGGAAAGTTTATGGCAATGCACAAAAAAAGATGTAGGGAAGTGGACTTCGTTTTTGTCAGATAGCCCAGAGGGCCTGCGCCTCACTCTTCTAAAGAAATAAACGTGTCCTTTACTGGAACCGGCGCCCCTTTCTTCTGAGCACCAAAAGCATCCTGCCCATTATTCAGCATAAAGTAATATTGCTGTTGCTTGGCCGCAAGGGGTCTTGGGAACAAACATTCCTAAGAGCACTGGAGCTCTGAGGATGGAGCCGCCCCCACCTTGTTGCCATGGTAGAGTACACACCACCATTTCCCCTAACCTTCTGCAGCAGCTCCCGCCTGGTGGGCAACATTTTCTTATACTAATCGCTGGAATGCAAATTAAAGCAGGGAGCCCTCCCACTTCCCGGGGTGCTTGCTAAGTCAGCACTCAACACCACGCTTTCAGGACTATCTGAGCACCAACGCTCAGGACGAATGCTCAGCTTGTGGATGGATTAGCTTTCTGTTACACCGCTTGCCCCCCAGATTAGAAAGACGAAGGGAGGTAACACATCCGAAGCTAGTGACGTCAACTCTGGCCCCGTGATGTCCTCGGTAGGCTTCGTGGAGCACACAGGACATTTTGTGATGGTAATTAAAACTTGACGGCTATGCCGCCTTTCCACCGTGCCTGTGCTCTTTCAGATCTGTGTCTGAATACCGAATAGTACTCTCCAGAAGCCAGCGCCCAACATTCCCAGCCCCAACCTATGCCTTCTCCCCGAGCTCCCCCCGAACACGCACACGTGCGCACACTCTGCTTACCAGAATCATTACTGTTCATCCCCGGTTCCCTTCACCTCACACCACATATCCTGCAAGACAAGCACCCCAGAGTCCCCGCCACTCTGTGCCGTCACCCACAGGCCACCACAAAACCTCACTCAGCTCCTCTCACCTGCTTGTAGATCCAGCTCCAGTGAAGCAGCCTTCGTCTGTGGTCTTTCTAAAACACGAATCTGACTGTAACATTACTTCTTTCCAATGCTCCAAGCTCCCTTCCTTGCTGCTGGCATCCGGAGTTTCTGAGCTCTGGTTTTCCTCTCCTGGGCACTGAATCTCTTAGCTTCACCTCTTCTTAACAGCAGCGAAAAGCACACGACCTCTTATTGCATGTGCACCTTTCCTATGCCATCCATTAATAAATTACTTTTGCATCATATCTATTGTGTGTGTGTGTGTGTGTGTGTGTGTGTGTGTGTGTGGTGTGTGTGTGACACACACAGGGAGGCCAAAGGACAGGTGACATTTCTCTCCTTCTACCACAATGGGTCCCAGGGATCAAATTCAGCTCATCAGGCTTGTCAACAAGCACCTGTACCCATCTCACTAGCCCTAGACAAGCTTCTAAGTCCAGATGTTAAGCCAAGGTGACCAGCACAGCAGAAGACGTTTTGGGAGACTCTAGGACACCCTGGATCTTCTTAGCCGGAAGAACATTGGTGACACCCATGATAGATATCTATCTATTGAAGGAAAAAGACACTTGCGCCCAGGAAATCTAGGGCTATTTGGGATTATATAAAAGTAAGAATGCAATCACCTTTAAAGTCAGGTCTTCTTTGTAACTAGGAACGTCGATTCTTACCTCTGCATAGGTTGCACCGTGTCATATCAGCCGAAGGTGACAAGACTTCACTATTCTTCATGAAGACCAAGCGCTCTGAACTATACCTCAAAGTCCATAGAACCTGCTTTTGTCTCCTTAAACAACACAAATAAGGCTTCCCCAATTTTTCCTTGTTTTATTTTTAGAAATCATAATTATTCCCTTTCCTATGAGAAATTACCACCGAGGTATTGTTCACTTTTTCCCCCTCAATACAATTGAAGTCATACATGGTAGGGAAGTTTTTAATTAGTCCATCGCTAGCAGGAACTGTGTGTGCGCCCTGCAGGAGGAGCCTAATAAATTACTTGGTGATCTCCATCGGTGGCTTTGTGCAAGAAAATGCTCATTCGTCTGCACCAGCAGCCAGCTGCTTCCCGTGAAAGGGTTCAGAAGCATGCGGTAGGCATAGCTCAAGCTGCTTGGAGCAGAGCTTCCGGGGCAGTGAAAGCAAACAGGCCTGGGGTGTGAGGAAGCCACATGGGTTTGAGATACAGTATCTGGGGACAAAAGAACTCTGGGGACCTTCCCATTGTCTCCTCCTTCTCACTCCACTTGCCTATCGGGGAAGTTCTTCTCCCACCCCCAAAGGCGTCAGTTTGCAGATCACTCCCAATGCCCCACCCTGCTTTTCCAAGCGTGGAGACAGCAAATGCTTAGGAAATGGTTGCCACAAACAAATAATATTTACGCTACTTTATTTAGATGGGCAGACAGAGATGAGGAAGATGGGTACAGACCATAGCTGTGTAAGACGGGAGTGTAGCATGTTAAATCATCTGGAAAGGTAAATCCGCTTTGTGAGCAAGGAGTTTGCTGAAGAGACCTCCAGCAGGGACTTGTAAGAGAATGAGAGAAACCAGCTTGAGACAAGGAAGCAGGGTGGGGAGAGTGAGAACCCAGCAAAGTCCAGCCACATCCTGTGGGACTGCCCTGGGGCTGACCTTGGGGGACTAAGTTCCCAAACAATTCCAGTTCTCTGCTGTGGAGGAAGAGTGACTCCAGCAGGCACTAGAAGAACGTCAGATAGTGATGCCACAGCGATGGGGCCAGAGCACCAAGGGGGAGCAAGGAAATGAGAGGCACGGATACTGTCTACCACGTAGGTCTTTAGCAAACTCTATTCGGTCACTGATGCTCAGGCGTGAGTCTATCCTTCACAGCGGGGAAACAAATACATGCAAGAGGGCAAAATCTGGACGCGCCTAGCGTCTGGGTTGACACGCTGGAAGCACATGGATTCGTGTTTGATTATTTCTGCTAGTAGCCGGGTCCCTCCCCACACCCAGCAGCCCAGCTCTTTTCTAAGCTTTTCTCGGCTAGTCTCCTCTCATGCTCCTCATCCACACCTATGTTTCCTTGTCTTGTGACCATCAACTAATCTTTAATGTCCCCCAGGATGTCATCTAATCCCCATGACTCAGTGCCTTTGGTGTTGGTTGACTCGTTTCATGAGTGAGGAAGTTAGGATTTAAGGTTTGTCCAAGTTCTCTGACTACAGGGCGCAGCCCCATCTGGATTGAGAGCTGACGGCCCTTGATTGTAAAACTGCATGCAGCCATCCCTCTTCCTAAGGCTCTCTCACGCCCGGGTGTCTGTGTTCTCCATCTGCCAAACCCAGGTTCAAATATCATGGCCTGTCCACATCCTTTCAAACTAGCCACAACTCTTGGGAGGAAGAGATAAAAAAACAAACAAACAAACCCAACGAACAGGGAAGGAAAATCTTTGGTCTTGGTAGTTGAAAGAATATTGGGGTGGCTTTCATATTTGCAGGGACAGACACTGGAACTAGGACCTAAAATAAGGGCTTAAATTTTATATTACCTTCCTCAGTCCATTGACTGACCTTAGAAATGGAAAATCGACATCTCCCCCTCCAACCCCCGCCACCCATTACAATCCACAAAGAACTCCACTCAGGCATCTCTGGGTCTCTAGGTCATACGCTTGCGCCTGTCCTGATGACAGAGTTTAAGAAACTGATAGCATGATCAGTCAGTCCAAAAGGCTTTATTGTTTTTTTGAGGATCTGAGTAGAAGAAAAAATGGGATGGGCGGTTCAAAGCCTGGTGTCCACAGTTCATTCCAGCACCCGTGGAGACCCAGGCAGAGTCGCTCGCTCTACCGTCTTCTGGCGTAAAACACTGTTGACAATGCTCACATGGTCTTTGGACCAAGAATTTGGACACTGTGGTTACGGATTGCCTCTGCTCCCCACAGCACTGAAGCCGGAGGTGAAGGGCTCTAAGGCAGAGAGACTCAGTAGCAAGGCTCATTCACTGAGTGTCTGGCTGCCGGTGCTTTGCTGTCTGGTGTTGGGAGAGGGGGCACCAGTTCCTCTCCAAGTTCTTGTGGGATGATCTGGGTTTTTCCTTACACCAGACAGTTCAGTTCCCACGGTGAACATCAGAGGAGAGGGCTGGAGAGCAAGATTCAAAGCCAGACTGAGGGATTGAGCGGCAGCGGGGAGGGGAAGAGAGGGAGGAACGTAGAGATGGGGAGAGGAGAGAGGAGAGCAAGAAGAGAAGGGAGCTGTCCTGCTTTCTGTCTGTCACTTATATTTGCTTGAGCCTCACAAGCCTTTCGGGCTCAAGGGGAGGGGAAACATGCACCCTTGAGAGGGGTAGACAACTCTGGAGGAGAATATGGGGCCTGAGATACTGCTATTGACACTTTCAGAAAACATACATCTGTCCCAGTTTTTTTCTGTAAATTTTCTTTGCAGACATTTTTTCATAGCTTCTCTGAGTCATTCCGCGATGAGATGGTCACCAGCACTTCCCTGAACCAGCATGAACGCCGTGAGACACTCACCTCTGTGTTCCCAAGCGCCTTCTACAGAGCCTTACACAATAGATATTCAAAATGCATTGATCGGTGAAACGCTAGTGGATTAAGCGTCAAAATTTTTCTACCGACTAGCCGCATGACCGAGGGAGCCTATACTATCTCTGAGACCCTGGAAGTTCAGTTGAGAAACATGAACTAAAATTTGTGGTTTCTAAAGAGTCTGCCTTAACCTAAAACTATAAATAACTTTCTTCAAGTTGTACCTAACCCAGAATTCCCATATGTAAAACAGGTTCTTACCCATGTGCTTTTCCATTTGTGAACTGTAGGGTAGGCGCAGCTGTGCCTTATTGAGCCCCCACAGCTCTCGGGATCTCCTTTGTTCCTGCTGTCTCATCGTGCCCGGAGTCAGATTATGTCAGCATCCTTTGCAAGAACACAGACAGGTGCTGCAAAGAGGACAGGGGTGTGATTTTCCCACACAGAACAAAATCATCTCCAGGGCTAGCGCTCTTAGAAATACATTAGTCGCCCTCAGAAACAGCAAAACAAATACCAGGAGTAATAATGAGGCGAGAGGGGGCCTCCAGGCTCAACTTCAGGGGTCTTCTCGCTCTGCTGTAGAGGCCTTTCCTTACTCATGAAGGGAAATTCACAGGTAGGTACATAGTAGGTACTCAGTAAGTGCTGAATGAATGAATGAATGGATAAATAGACTAGCATACAGTTTGCAGCTCCATTCCATTTTAGCAAATTCTTATAGAAGTAGAAGAAAAATAATATTTAATTATATGTTGCCCCTGTAGTGATGCACTTGAGGATTCAGAAATAATTTCTTCAATATTAATTTGTGGAGCTTTAGCTTCTCCATCCTTAGAATCTATGAGCATCAACATGGGGAGACCCTTACTTATGTAAATTCTCTTTGCCCCAAGGTGTCAGGGTACAGCCTCAACGGGTTCAGACGCTCCAGGAGAGGGGTGGGTATACTAGAAATATTAGGTGGGAAGAACAGAGATGAAAGAAACACAGAAACAGGATAGCACCAGGAGGGCAATTCAGTGAATACCAAATCTGAATCCACCCACATTTGTTATTTTCTTTATGCTTATTATATACCCCAATCCAAAGTGGGGGAGCAGGCAAAAGACTGCTTTAACATGGCACAAAGGACAACCAGAACAATCACGTGCTTCAATACTTGAGACATCAAGCCATTATCTCCTGAGTTAAGCATTCTGCTGTTTTGGGCAGGACTTGCAGTGAATACACCCTAGACCAAGTATCCTGTAGGCAGCCACTCCCTATGTCATACCTCCTACGGGCTTGAATTCTCTGACCTTTGGTCAAGGTGGAGCGAATCCACCTCTATGGGACATCTTAATGTCCAAAACACCAAGCAACCACACCCTAGGTCAGGGTATCTTGTTTGTCAACCTTTGAAAGAGTAAAAATGAGTTCAAACTCTCTTAGTGAAGGTGGAACAGGACTCAGATCTGTGGGCCTCCACACCAAGGCCCTCAAGACTTTTCCTGAGAGAATCCTGGAATATTAAGTCAGAAATGTACTTTTAAATAAGTATTTATTTTATGTATACAGTTGTTTGGCCCGCACCTATGTCCAGGCACCATGTGCATGCCTGGTGCCTGTGGAGGCCTGAAGCAGGTGTCAGATCCCCTGGAGCAGAAGTTACAGATGGTTGTGAGCAGTCACCGCATATTTTTAACTGCTGAGCCTTCTCGGGTGTGTTTTGAAGGGAGGAACTCTATGATGAAACAAGTTTGAAGACCAGCAAAAAGACTGGGAAGATTACGTCTTTTCTGAAGGATTTCCAGTCGTCCTCAAGGGTAACTCATCATGGACCTCCAAAGGGCAGCTTCACTCAGTGCCTCAGAAGCAGAAGCCTTTGAAAGTGTGTGCGTGTGCATGTGTGTGTGTGTGAGTGCATATGTGCATGCATGCGTGCTTGCTTGCTTTTGTTTCTAGAAGTTTCTCTTGTTGCTCTCCTAGGGTCCTCGGATGCACAGTTTCGGAATGACTCTTCTATTTTTCACTTCTCCTGTAGGTACATTCAGCGTTTGGGGATCAATTCCTTTCCTGACACTATATCTATGGTAAGAGTATATAGGACAACGTGCCAGTTCTCCCTGAGTTAGTGCTGAAGCAGAAATGTTAAGATCCTCACATGGTTTTTGTAGTTGGCCACCACGATCCCTTCCAATCTTTAGTTACCAAACAAAGATGATAATTCTTTGGGTAACTCAAAGATTTCCTGTCAGATGTCAAAACATATTATGAGGACAGTGTCACCGGCATGTAACCAAATCAACATGCCTATGGAACGGACTATGTCCAGAATTGACCCAGTAGGTACAGACACCTAAAGTCACTGGGGAGGAAAGGTGACTCATACAGAATATAAAATCGGGACATTGTGTAGTCATGGAGACAAAGAGGAGATGAATGTACGCTGAGCATCTTACACCAGTGTTACATATTTAACATAACTGCTGCCTCAGCACCCGTTTGTAGGTCAGATGTAAGTTATTTGCAACCCAATCCCACTCCATTACCTTTGCCTAATTAAGTCTCCCTTGCTTGTGTGGGTGGCACTAATTCAGCCCCACTTGTTCCTGATCCTCCTGACCCCAGTCTAACACATTCCATGGCACCTGACCATGACAGAAACAGAAGATCGAAATCAGTAAGCAAATCCCCAATCCACAGACTCCGTGGGACTTGGTGAAGAGCACCTCTTCAGTCCACAGCCTTTAATGAAGATATTCTACAGGTGTCTCCCTCAGCCCCTACCGGCCGGTGAGCCCCTGCTCAGGCTCTCTGTCAACCTCTTTACCCACTAAGCCGCTTCCCTGGCTCCCTGTTGGCTTCCTGGCAACACCTCTTACTTCTTTGAGACCTGTGAGTAAAAAGAGTGGAGGGAAGGGGGGCCGGGAGGGGGGCTCAGCAGTCAAGAGTGATGCTGCTTCAATTCCTAGACTTCACATCAGCAGCATCAGCATCAGCATCAGGCAGCTCACAACCATCTGGATCTCCAGATCCAAGGGTTCTTCACTCTTCTGGCTTCTTCTAGCACCAGCATTCACCTGCACATACCCTAACACACACACACACACACACACACACACACACACACACACTAGAACTAACGAAAATAAATCTTTCTAAAAAGTTTCTCCATTTCATTCCTTTCGGTTTTTCCCTCTTCGTCACGTCTCACCCGTCACTCATCCAGCCCTCACGGCTGAGCTCTCCTCGACCGTGGCTTTCTTAGCTTACAGACACACTTGAGAGGGCTCTCAAGACCAAGTTAGAAATTACTGTAACAGTAGAAATCACGGTACCCTGATTAAGGTCCAGTAAGAGAAGATGAATATCGAAACTGACAGCATAGAAGAACTGGGAGGAATTGCAGGATGATGGCATGGCCTCATAGTCGGGAAGGCATACACAGAAAATCTACACAGAAACAAACTGGGTAACCAATTACAGCTCATGTTACAGAGGAGGGGTGCACTCCCTGGGAGAGATGATCTCCCACTGGCCAATAAAAAATAACCATGCAATCAATTTAAAAAGAGCGAACGATGTGACCATGCCACATAACTGTTAATCCTTTTTTATAGGGTCTCACTATGTAGCCCTGGTCTTGCTATAGACCAGTCTGACCTCGACTTCACAAAGACCTGTCTGCCTCTGCCTCCTAAGTACTGGGATTAAAGTTGCGCACCACCATGCCTGGCTAAAGATGTTCCTTAAAATAACAGAAAGCATTGCCAACAGCACCCACGGCAGGAGATGTGCAATTTAAACTAACCCGAGAGCTCCCGTACAGCAAACGCAGTATTACTATAGCTAAGGAATTGGAGAGACATTGTAAGACAGGCACAGAATAAATCTGCAGGTTTGCCCAAGAAAATGTTAGCACTGCTGCTTGGGGGGAAACTGCGAGGAGAGCATGGGCGAGAGAGGACATCTGTGTCTTCCCTTTTGTGCCTGTAGGGTTTTGACTCATATGAATGATGTTGAAACATGAAAAAGAAAATGAAAGAAAACTGTATCTTGAAAAAAAAAATCTATTCCATTCTCTTTTCACTATTCCACTTAGCTCAGCCTTGGCAGGCCTCCTCCTCCCCCCTACCCCGGTTCTCTGGCCTCTCTTCAAGGACTGTGTGGACTGTTCACAATGCTCACGATGCTCAGGGCTGGTTTTGAAGCTTACGAAATGAAAGTCGGCCCCAGAACACTGCCAACTGGTCTCAGAACACAATTTAATGCGAGGTTTCTGACAGAGCAGCTGTGGCTTCATTTAGCAGAATATTTGAACATTTTAGTCTCAATACAGTAGTTGGGTTCCTAGAACAAAAGGTGGTTAAAGGGACAGACGTATGAAAAAAAAAAATCCAAAAAGACTGATTCTCTGTGTGGTATTTGAGTCTTGCTTTCTTTCGGTTAGATTTGACACTATAAACAAGAGGCATCTTACTTATGTAAGACATATATTTTGCTTTTCAGCTCAGCTTTGGGTATTATAAATCTGATTATTCTCAACAGCACTACGCAGCGTATTATTGGATGTTGAAGCTGGGAGACCTGGGAGCTCATTTAATGGGGATGCTGTTTTTGTTATCTGTTGCTGGGAAAACAAGGGTCTACCAGGTGCCCTCCTCCAGCTGGGTTTGAACTTGCTGTCCATTCCCACTAGGATTCAATGAGAACAGTACCTTTCAAAGCTTTTCACAGGCATCGTGCCATGAGAGTTTCTACTGCTGTATTTTAAGCTCCCAGAGAATGGTAAGGAGCCCTAGGGAGAGACTCTGGTCTCTCAGAAACTAGACTCATCTAGTCAGAATCCCAGAGACCACCCTGACCCACCCGAAACAACAGGGGAGCTTATCAACATCCCAGAAGCCAGAAATAAGAATTCGACTCCAAGGAACCAAAATTGGAGAGATTTGCTCAGGTTAAACCTCCTTCCACGCTGGTGCAAGCATGCTGTAGTTCAGTCTCCTCCAGCAAAGCGCATCTTAATGAGAATTCCTACTTTCAAGTCCCAACTGCCTTGAACAGCGATGGTAATCCTTAACCTTTGATAAGCAGCAAGCAACTGGGAGAGAAAAGTGGGTTCAAGCCTCTTTTTTTTTTTAAAAAAAAATTGCTTTATAAATAATACCACTTCAAAATTTCCACTTCCTCCCCTCCTCCCATTTCCTTCCCACTCCCCCACTCCCCCTCCCCTCCCCCTCCAATCCTAAGAGAGGGCAGGGTACCCTGCCCTGTGGGAAGTCCAAGGCCCTCCTGCTTCCATCCAGGCTTAGGAAGGTATGTATCCAAATAGACTAGGATCCCAAAAAGCCAGCACATGCAGTAGAGACAAATCCTAGTGCCATTATCATTGGCTTCTCAGTCGGCCCCAATTGTCAGCCACATTCAGAGGGTCCAGTTTGATCACATGCTCGTTCAGTCCCAGTCCAGCTGTCTTTGGTGAGCTCCCATTAGATCATGCACACTGTCTCAGTGGTGGACCAATCCCTCATGGTCCTGACTTCCTTGCTCATCTTCTCCCTCCTTCAACTGGACCTTGGGAGCACAGTCCAGGGCTCCTATGTGGGTCTCTGTCTCTATCTCCATCTGTGGCCGGACGAAGGTTCTATGGTGATATTCAAGATAGTCATCAGTCTGACTACAGGACAAGGCCAGTTCAGGCACCCTCTCCTCCACTGCCCGGGGTCCTAGCTGGGGACATCCCCGTGGACACCTGGGAACCCCTCTAGAGCCAAGCCTTTTGCTAACCCCAAAATGACTCCCTTAATTAAGATATCTTCTACAACCTTTCGCTCTGTAGCTGTCTCCCACCTGGGAAATGCTCCTAGACTGATTCAGATTTCCAGATGTTTGACACACCTCAAATGCGTCTGTATTGACTACAGATAGATGTTCTATTATTAGACTTCCATACAGTAACTGTTTGAAAGCTGAGCCTGCAAGTAAACCAACTTGAAATTCAATGATCTGGACCACACAAGCTCTGCAATGGGAAGGCAAATTATGACAGGATGGTTTTATCCACATGCAGGGATATGTTAAACTTTCAAGTACACAGAATGGAAAGATATGACCTGGCGAAAGTTTGAGGTAGCTTACTCTCAGACTCTGCTTTCAGGCCAAATTCTCTTGCTGGTTCCCACTAGACCCTCCTCCCACTCCTCCTTGAAGCATTCGGGGACAGGATAAACCCCTGTTGCTGCCCATGGGACTGTCGTTTATCTTGTTTTGATATAAGGATACTCCCAAGCAGAAACCACTTAAGAGAGAATGAGTCTGGTTCCTTCTCTTCTCCTGGTCTTTCTCTTTTCCTGGGAGGAGGAGTCATCTACCTTGTAGGTCCAGAGGCACAGAGGATTGGCTCCTGAACTGAGGACAGTGCTGGCCTCTCCGTTCTTGCTTTCCCAGCTGTTTCAGGTCTGTTCTCAGGGCATGTATAAAGGCTGCCTGCGCTTTGGGCTTGTGTTCGGTAAGCGACCCCGCCAATCTCTTTTCCCTCACTTGATCTTGTAAGCTCTCGCTCTGGCCATCCACTCTCAGTAGTATCCTACAGCCTGTACTTGACAGGATATGAAGCTTGGCTTACTTCAGGCAGCAGTAGGTCTTTGGGTGGTAATGAAGTTCTTCAGAAGATCTGGCACAGTGAAGAAAGGATGCTTCCAGGAGTGGCTTTCAGGGACAGATTCCCTACCAAGGAGCAAGGAAAGCTGGCAGGGGTGGGGGTAATACATTTTTATGTGTAAATACATGCAAAATTAATACTTAAAGAATAAGAAGCAATGAATTTGAGAAAGAGTTGGGGGACATAGAGGAATTGGAGGCAGGAAAGAAAGGGGAAATTATGTAAATGCAGTATTTATATATGAACTCCCCCCAAACGAGTGAAAACATTTTAAATAATTTATTTTTATTTTTTCATTTTGTGTGTGTGTGTGTGTGTGTGCGTGTGTGTGATTATGTTCACTTGTGAGTCAAAGTGCCTGTTGAGTACAGAAGAGGGCATCAGATCCCCTGGAAATGGAGTGGTTGTGAGTTACCCCACGTGGTTGCTAGGAATTGAACTTGGGTTCTCTGCAAGAACAATATGTGCTTTTAACCACTAAGCCATCTCTTTAGCTCTAGATCTAAATTCTTGTATTGGGGTGTCTCTTCATGTTACCAAATTGAGCCCTAACTGTAGATTTGTTTAGTTATGAACAAGGCTGTAAATTATCACCACAAGATAGGCAAGATGGTGTATGCCTATACTCCCAGCAGTCTGGGAGGCTGAGAAGGGAGGGCTGCTTGAGCTCACAAGTTCAAGACCAGCCTAGACAACAAGAGGCCTTTCACAAAAGTAAATAAATAAATAAGGCTAGGGAGATAGTTTAATTTTTTTAAAAAAAATATTTGCCTTGTGTTCATGAAAACTTCAATCCACAGAACCCACATTAAAAAAAAATCCAGGTGTGGTGGTGTATATCTGTAATCCCAGTTTGGAGGAGACGAAGACAGGCAGAATCCTGGGGCTCTCTGACCAGACTTCCTAGCCTACTTGATGAACTTCAGGCCAATAAGATAATTTGTCTCAAAAAACAAATTGGGTAGCATCTTGGGGAAGGACACCTGAGGTTGACTTTTGGTCTCCATCTACTCATGTACACATGTACACACTTTACACTCATGCACTCACACATGCACAAATGCAATAAATAAATAAATCAAGTTTGAATGGAACTGAGGTATCTTTGTTACTAGGTTTGCCCTAGGATTTGGATGACCAGTCAAAGCCTAGTAAATGCCTTTTACACGTTCCTTTCTTGAATTGCTAGGGGTCTGCTTTGCTTCATTTGCTATTTCCACAACTAACAGAAAGGAGACAATTCAGCCAGATGTGGTGTATCCCCTCAATATTCACCGCAAAGGTGGAATTTGCCATTCTTTCTCTGAACATGGACTGGGAAAGATCTGACTGGAAGTTTTAAATTGAATTAGGTCTGCCCCCCAAGATTACAAACAGAGTTCTAAAGTGTTTGGCTCATAAAGATGTAGGCATTTGTCCTTGAAGAAAGCAAAGACAAAACTATGAACTATACAAGGGAGGAGAAATGTTGCTGCTTTGTCGGGATAGAAAATGTCTTTGAGTTTATGAGATTTCCACAGCCTCAGACGTGGCTACCTCCTTGGAATTGTGGAGATAGTATGGCTACTCATGTCTAGAATAGAAAGTGACACTAAAAACATTCCAGGCAGTTACAGAAAATAACCAGTACCCTTTCTTCTTGCCCTAATGAAGGAACATCAGTAAATAAATATGCCACTCGTAAATGCCCAGATATGGTCTAAGCATGCTGCTGAATACATTGTTCCTGTCACACACACAGCCAATAACTGGGACTGGCTTCAACATCAACTCTGCTTCTTAAGCTCGCTTCAGATCATCATCTCATACCTGCACCATAATCATATCTTGAACTAGATAATTCTTTCTTATGAGCAGTTGTCTGGAGCATTACAGGTGCTCATCAGTATCCCTGACCTCTCCTCATTCAGTGCTAACAGAGTTTGCTCCCAATTGTGATATTTCTCTAGCCTTGCCTCTACTATATAAAGCTTTATATAGTGACTGTTTTAGCCATTAAAATCTTAAGGAAAGAGTAGCCTGAATAGAATTACCTTCAGCTGGCCACCAGCTCCCATTTTAAAGTCTATTAGAAGATAAATTCTCATGCAATGAGTTAATCTAATGAATCTGGATAAATAGAGAAGTTTCTGCTCTGGGAACCAGAGGGAAGCTTGTAGAAAGCTCTTGTTTGAAGCTGTGATTAGTTAAGAAGTCACGTGTCAAGAATCACCTACAGGCTGAGCTTGGAGGTACACGTCAGTAATCCCAGTTTAAAGGAGGTAATGGCAGGAGGATCGTGTCTTAGGTCAGCCTAAGATACATAGCATGCTCTTATCTCAGAGGAAGAAGCAGGAAGAGGAAGAGGAAGAGGAAGAGAAAGAACAGAGACAGAATAGCGCAGTAAGAAAGAAAAGGATGTTCTGTGGAGTCTTTTTAAGATCCCTTTATCCTAAAGATGCCCAAAGTTCCCAGTGAAGGCTGAAAGCTTAAAAAGATTGTACACCAAACAATTTAGGCTTGTTCCAAGTCTCTATTGGCAAGTTATCAGTTTGGCCTGTGTGGAGCTAGGACACTGACACAAGAAGAAAAAGTTACTACTAGGTAAGTAAGTCTTTTTGTGGACAAAGGACCAAGAACCCTTACTGAAAAGCAAGTCATTTAAAAATGAGCCAAACTGAGTATGAATATGTGGGTCACACTCAGCACACAAAGATGATATCAACAAAATGGCATTTGAACACCCATTTTGATGCTCAATGTTTTTAGTTAACAGAGACTGAAAAGTAACATCACACTGAGATTTTAACTCATCCCAGTCTGAATGGCTTTCATTAAGAAACAAGACAACAAAGCCAAGAGACCCCTGAGCTGGAACTAGCCTGAATGCCTTCTCCTGGCTTCCAAAGGAGGGAGGAAACCTACAATCCTATCCAGCTATGATGCCAATGAACCACATCGATGACCAGCATGGCACGATAACTGTAAGGGGCAATGATGGCACACATACCTTGGCGATAACCAACAGCTCTCTAATTGGACTTACAACCCACTCAGTGAGGTATGTGGGCAGCATTCTGCAAATTACTCAGTGGCAGCATGGGCCAACTGGTTATCAGAACCGAGGTGGTGAGCGTGGCTCCCACCAGTCTCAGAGGCCCCTTCTTCCCAAAAGTAAGCAATAAAGACTTCTGAGAGCCACTCGCAGACAAGCCAAGCTGCAAGGAAAATGCTAAGACCAGGCCAGCTCCCTGTGAGAAGTAGAAACCAGCCAAGTTGTCTGGAGGAGGGTTGGAGCAGTTGAGTCTCTTGGAAAGAACACTCCAACTCATGGAGCTGCCTATAGACTGCACAGTGTGCTCCAGGTTCTCAGCTTTCATGAGCTGTCATTCATGCTGAGCTGGGCTTTGGTGATGTAGCTGTCTTTGAGCCATTTTTGTTCCTGTAAATAACCCCTCACCCAATACTCCCGTAAGTAACAGCAATAAACTCATTGGTTCATGAAATAGAACGTCAGTGGTTTCTCTACTTTGGTCTGTCATGAGTTTTCTATTTGGGATGAGTAGACATGTGTGTTGTATCTCCTCAGGAAAAGTCTTGTCACACAGCAAATGGTCAGCCCTGAAAACATAAAAGTAACAGTATATGGTCTGAACAGGTTATATTTAGAAATATATGCATGCAATGACAGTCAATAAAAGAAGAGGCCATGAATTTGAAGGAAAGTGAAGAGTGGTATATAGGAGGGCTTGGAGGGAGGAAAGTCAAGGAAGAAGTGTTGTAATTATATATAATTTCAAAAAGGAAAGAAAAATAAATAAAAAAGAAATAACAACAAACGTTGGCAAGAATATGAGGAAATGGGAACCCTTATATACTGCTGGCATGGATGCAAATAGGCCCACCAACTATAGAAATCAGTATGGACTCCTCAAAATATGAAAATAGAGCTACCATCTGGCCCAGCTATACCACTCGTGGGTATATATCCAAAAGACTCTAAGTCAGTATACCTCAGAGATGCCTAGATATTTTTATTTATTGTAGTACTATTCACATAAGCCAACATATGGAATTAGCTTAAAGGTCAATCAGTAGATTATAAGATAAGTAAAATGTGAGACACAGACACGGTGGAGTGATATTAAACTGAAAAAAGATGAGATTATGCCATTTTCTGGAAAATGAATACAACTAGATAGTCTCATGTTAAAAGAGCCAGACTCAGATATTCAAATGTCTCATGTTTTCTCTTGTTGTAGTTCTTAAAATCCAACAATAATACATATATACATACATATATGCACATATGAATGCACATATGAATGACAGGAAGCAGAAGGAAGACTAGGAGGAGGGAAAGACTAGTTGAAAGGAAAAGAAAGAGGCAGAGGGTGGAAGGGCATGCACTCTGGATGAATATGGCCCCAATACGGGAAGTATTTGAGATAAAATAAATTTATGAAACCCAGTACTATATACAACAAAGACACTCAAACAAAAATGGTTTGAATAAAATTTTATAAGTACACTTTGAATCTTGGGGCTAGCCTAAATCATCTCCTTCCATGATAAAAATAGGAACAACTCCAAACTTGCATTAGATTTGTTCCTCACCAAGAAGGGACTCAACTTTCCTGGACTGAACCAAAGTCCCAGCCCCATATTTGTTGATTCTCAAGTCTATACCCAAAGTGACACACATAATTGTGATGATTAATCTTGTTGACATCTTGACAGATCAGGAATCAAATAAAAAATATGTCTCTGAATGGGTCTGTAAGAACATCTCCAGGAAGGGCTAACTGAGGAGAAAAGCCCCTCTTGTAGAGTGGGGGGCGTCTTCTAGTAGCAGTTGGATATAAGGAGGACTGAAGAAAAACCAGACTGTCTGCCAAGCTTCACTTCTTGCTGAGTGTATGTCTGCCCTATCATTCATTGCTGCCTGTAAGCTCCAGCAGAGCTTTTCTTTTGTCCTGATCCCAAATACACACAGAGAAGCTTTTTTCATTACAGAATGCTTGACTTTTAGCTCAGGCTTATTACTAAGTAGCTCTTACAACTTAACCCATTTCTATTAATCAATATTTTGCTACATGATTTGTGGTTTTACCTATCCTCTAGTTTCCCCCGGAGACTGGCTAATCTCTTCCTTCACTCTGCCCTTCTTCCTCTCTGTTATTTTCAGTTTGGCTTTTCTGCCTAACCTTATTCTGCCTTGCTATAGGCCAAATCAGCTTTATCATTTACCAATGAGAACAATACACATTCACAGCATACAGAAGGATTATCTCACAACAGCTGTCATGACTGTACCATCCCTTGCTGACATTAGAACCTAGTTCCTTGGCCTTCCAACATAGACAAAGCTCAATTGCTCTCCAGGAATCGTCCCAGCCTACAGTACCATACTGGGACTGCTGAGGCATCCACTCACACCTACAGTCTTTCTAAATAAGGCAGCTTGGCTCTCTACCAGGACAGCTGCTGTTGGCGTGGGCTATAGAAAAGCTCATAATGCCAAACAATGTATAAACTCTTCCCCAGTGCCAGGTTCTAACCCAACCAGAAGCCTGTTAGCTTTGTGTTTTTCCTCTTGCCTCAACAAGCTCTTTAGGGGGTCACAGAAGAAGAGCGATCTAGTCATGCTGTGTTTGGAAGCTCCTGGAATCTGAGAGTCTTGACATGAAGGTGGAGATTCCATTATCTGGGCTCCTGACCAACTCCAGTGAACTAATTCAAGCCTCTAGCCTCAGAAGGCTCCTTCTCAGGGAGCTGCACACGCTCTGTTGTGCTGAGAAGTATTGCAGATCAGCGAAAGGAAGGTTTCTGTACTTCTTGAATGTCTCGGTAGAAGTTTAATCTTTATACAGAAGATCCTGTGTGAACTGACTTGATGCAATTGCTTAGCTTTCTTACAGAAGACTCAACATTCATAACATCTGCACCCCTAACCAAGCCATCCCACTTGCAATGGAACATCCTGCAAGATGATTGACAAGGAGAAAGAAGAAGTGATGATGTAGGATGCTGTCTTCCCAGGGTTCAAAGCCAAGATCCTAGGACTGAGCTGTTTGCACTCTTTCCAGTACTCACACTGGATCTCTGAAACCTGTAATCCTGCAGAGCTGAGTGCATATGAGCTGGGAGGACAGACATAGACGTGATTCAAACATGAGTCAAAGGCTGTGGAGGCTCCAGGCAAACCTGCTTCTCTTGTGCCAGGAATCTTGTATAATGCTGCCATTTTACTGAAATGAAATTTTGAATAGTTCAGAAACGGAGAGCCAATGTCATTAGGATTCTGTTCTGAGGCTAGTTTACTGAAGCCTGCTGGGGGACCCTAGAGTCGTTAGAGCAGTCAGCCCAGGGAGGGTAGGCATTCCCCCACTTCTTGGTCTGGAGTACAAAGTGATTAAATGGCGAGTCTTTAAGTTACCCTTACCTACACTTCCAGATGGATGTTTCTTACACCACATAGCAAATGTGCAATTCAAGATAAATTTCTCTTCATAACCCAACAAAAAGGGGCCTATTCTCCCGTGGAGAGGTTTGAAATGTCCCTTCTACTGGCTTAAGAAAGACGGAAGGACACCAATACTACAAAGGTAGGGCAGCCATTCAAGAGAACAGAGAACCTCAGCCTGCAGGAACAGATAGAAGATGCCCCTGCCACTTAGCCCATCCGTGTAAGCAGAAGTTTGTAGAATTTCACTAAGAAACTGGTGTGGGTGGACATTGAGAAGTACAAATTCAGTCTCTGAAGACATTTCAGAACATTGTGGGTTCAGAATGAAGAATTAAGTAATAAAGATACCAGAAAGGGTTAAAAAAAAGTAAACTTCTAGCATAAGATGGTATAGAGTAAGTTCTTGTGATCAAAGATAATTCCTAACACAAAAGGAGGAAAGTAATCCAGACTAGTAAATTGTCACCAGAATCCTAATAGGAAGGCACTGGAAATTGAGTTCAGAATTGGTTGTCTTTATTTTAGAACACATTGATACTTCATAAAGTTTTAATTAGAATGTCAGAACTTAGCTATTTGGAATAAAACTATTTGTATCTTAATTTAAAAACCAATTAAACAGTACAGCTAAATATCGTAGGGTGGAGAGGGACATTTCTACCTAGTATAGTTAAGTGTTGGTGTGTTGTCGGGATGGGCTAGGCTAAATAAGCAATCTCCAGAACAGAATGTATCCTAATAAGATTTATTTCTGTTTCTGTGTGGTTAAACAAATATGGAAGTTTAAACATCACTGACAGGCCATGCCCTGGGAGATAGTGGTGGATGGCTCACGACTGTGTCTTATTTGCCTGCAGCTTAACACACATCCCATAAGACATTCATTAAGGATTAGATGCATGATCTATTAAGCATTCATAAGATAACATATGGGCCTTGGAGATAGTTCTTAAAGTCATCAAAGGTGACCAGACCCAACCCTTATGAGCAACCCCAGACAGAACAGCCAAAATAACAAGAAATACTTGGAAATGAACAACCACAAGCTTCATTAATTCTCTGCATCTGTTGAGGTAGAAACAATGAGAAGATCTTGGCCCTGAGTGAGATATTTATTTTGTGTTTATTTAAACTGACCATTAACAATATTAATGTTTAATCCGTGAAATTAATATTTATGGTACAAACGTAGCAACAATAAAATAAACTAAAACCAGACTAGAGCTGGAGGAATGGCTCGGTTGTTAAGAGTGTTTGCAGCTCTTGCAGAGGACAGGGTTCTGTTCTCAGCTCCTACATCAGGTGGTTCATGACTGCCTGTAATTCTAGCATTAGAGCATCTGACACCTTTGTCTGGACTCTTTTAGCATGTGTACACATACACACACACAGAGAGAGAGAGAGAAGGGGGGAGGAAGAGGGAGAGGGAGAGAGAGAGAGAGAGAGAGAGAGAGAGAGAGAGAGAGAGAGAGAGAGTTTTAAATTTTAGAAACTAAAACTAGGATCACAGCTGATGCAGCAGCTCTGGGGCCCGGGTTGCTAAAGAAACTGAAATGAAGAGATAGCTGCGTCCAACATCCAGGGCAGCATCAGTCATCATACCCAGGCACCGAATGGAGATGAAGGAAACAAGAGGGATCTACAGTAAGATGCTACCCAACCTTAGAAAGGCGGGAATTCAGTGTCTGTGCTAACGTGGTGAACCCCCCAGAACGTTTGTCAAAGTAGATAAACCAGACTGAGAAAGACACTTGATCTCATGCAAGCACGAAATCTGCCAACTCAGATGTGTGGAAGTAAAGAGGAAAACGTGGGTGGCTCAAAGCCATGGGACTGAAGTAAGAACTGAGAAAGCTGACCACTGGCACAGCGTTCACTAGGAAAACCATGTTCAAGACCCACTATGCAGAGTATCGACTACAATGAATTAAGTAATACATATTTCAAGTTTGCTAAAAGAGTACATTTGAAATGTCCTTATCACACAAAAGTGTATGAGGTGAGGTATAAATTAACAAACTTGACTTATTCTTAAATGCAAATACATTTAAAAATAAATTCCCATAACTGTTATTCAATTAAATTTTTTTTAGAGACCTATGATTTTTCAAAATGACCAAAAAATTTTCTCAGAATGCTTTCTTTCTCATTAAAGGATTCTTTGGTATTTTGTTGTTTGAATTGAGGTCTCTATGTTGTCCAGGCTAGTCTTGAACTCCTATGTTCAAGCCACCTTCCTGCTTCAGCCTCAACAGTGCTGGGACTACAGACGTGGGTGTGGATCACAGCGTTCGAGCAGTTGGTCAACGAGTATAGCTACAAGTTCAGAAAGTGGGGAAGAATGGATAAGCACATGTAGGTGAGCAGTCTTCCTTCCTCCTCTGACACAAAGGTACCTATTTTCTGCCTCAGTGGCAAGCAATGTCACTTGTTCCTCATGTGTGTACCTTTCCAGAGAGGTTTTCAGATACAAAAGCAGTTTGGGTCTGGAAAAAAAAAAGAAGACATAATCTTTCCCCCATTTTTTTCAAAATTATGGAACGTGTCCCAATTTTGTGTATCTCCTCTGCTCAGAGGCCATGCTAAATTTCTTCATGTTGGTCTGATTTTAATATATGTGCGGCCAAAGTCAGCATTTTCTCCCGTTTTTGTACACATGATGGTGCCATAGTCGCTGTTCTGTTGCTGTGAAGAGACACCATGACCGAGACAACTCTTATGATAGAAAGCATTTAATTGGGGGCTTGTTTACAGTTTCAGAGAGGTAGCCCATTATCATCACGGTGGGGAGCATGGCAACTTACAGGCAGACATGGTGCTGGAGAAGTAGCTGCGAGCTACATCCGGATGCCTAGGCACACAGAGAGGGGGAGGGGGGAGAGAAAGAGAGAGAAAGAGAGCCTTGGTGTATTACAGGCTTTTGAAATGGCAAAGCCCACCCCGAGTGACACATTTCCTCCAATAAGGCGACACTTGATCTGGCAAGACCACATCTCTTGATCCTTCTAATCCTGTCAAACAGTGCCACTCCCTGGTGACTAAGCATCCAAATACATGAGCTATGGGAGCCTTTCTAAATATATATCATAATATCATAATCACTCTATTAAATATTTAGGAAGTTCACATCATAAACCCCAATTCTGCTTAACTCCCTTCCCCTCCATTTCCTCCCTTTCTTCTGCAGTGAGCCCCCCAAATGAAATTTTTTAAAGAAAAATCAAACCAAACCATATCATACCAAAGCAAACAAAGAAAATGAAAAAGAAAAACACAAAAAGAACAAAACCCAGACCAAAACAACAACAAAAATCCCCTTCGCTCCTCCATCTTTCCCGCTTCTCCTACACCTCTTCATTCACCCTGGTGGCACTGGAGCGGTGTGTCTCACAATATACCCTTTCCCAATCAGCTCTGCTAGCAAATGTTCATTGCAATGAGTCATTTTTTTGGGGGTTTCTGATACATCATCACTGGATCCTCACCCTCCTCTCGGACATACCGCGGTCACGGGACCAGTTACAGGACCATCCTTATTAAACTACCATAGATGGTAAATGTGGAAGAAACCGAATGTGTAGGGCAGCCTTCACCTTTTCTAAATGTGCAGATAACCATCTGGGGACGCCTGTTTGTAGACACCAGGAGAACTGATGAGCTTGTCATCACTGTGCTTAGATTCCACTGAAGGTCAGAGACATCATTTTGAATAGCTTATTAAAAATTTGGACCCTTTCCATAGATAAAGAAGTATGTATGTAGATGATATAAAAAAGTGTATAAGAAAGTTTTATTATAAAATGTCACAGAATCCAAGGTTCAGAGTAGCTAATTTGCTGAAATTCATAGTTATTAACTTGAAGTTCAAGTTATTAAACCTTGGGGCTGTTAGATCTGATTCCAAAGTTCACATTCTACTCAGGCATGGGAGACGTGATGTTCCCTCCCTCTCGTCTATGATTTATTCTTGTTAGAGCTCCTCACTGAGAAGGCAGGAGATCAGAGTGGGTGGTAAGCTCACCAACTCCTGGGGTCCCCCACGCCCACCTAACTTGGAGAAATCTAACATTTGACTACGTAGAACACATGTACTATTTGGTGAGTCAATCTTAATCCCATCAAGGTAAACATCCTTTAACCTAAGAGATAATACAGGATTGAAAGTAAAGGGTATTGAAAGCAAGACAGAGCTGCCTTGTTGATATTTAGTCTCGACTTCCTACATGTAGGGATTCAATATAAAACACAATACTGCCCTCCTACACGGTAACTGCTAAGTCATATTTCTATTCAGAGGTCTTGCTTTCTATATTTTGAAGTTCCTTTACTAGAATCAAACCACAATGAATTGTCTTCCTAAAGGATTGATTTTTAATATATCCTTTTCATTTCTAGCAGTGTCTTGCCTTGCAATCTATTTTATTTGGGTCTTTATACATAGAGTATATTCCTTAATAAGAGGTACACAGCTGTGCACGTTTTCCCATTTTTTTTTCTATGTGTAGCTGGAGTATGTAGCCAGGCACATTTAATATAATTTCTCATATTTGAGTTAATATCTCTCTTCTTGTATTTGTTTTCTAGCTATGCCTCTTCTATGTTCCCTATTCTCTCATTTCTTACTTCCTCTTGTATAACTGAGATATGTATTCTATATTTCTCCTATTAGAATTTTCAAAAGGAGTCTATACTGTCCCACCCGGTCCCACAGCCACTTTAAAATAATCACTCAGAGGTTTAATATTAATTACAAATGCTCAGGTTTATTACTAACTAGCTCTTACAACTTGAATTAACCCATTTGTATTAATCTGTATTTTGCCACATGGTTTCATGGCATTACCTGTTCTCTAGTACACCTTGTTGCTCTGGCAACTCACTAGCATCTGCCCCTGACTCCGCCTTTCTTCTCCCTGTATCTCTGCTTGGATTTTTCTCCTGGCTCTATCCTGCCTTGCTATAGGCCAAAGCAGCTTCTTTATTAACCAATGGTAATAAAACACATTCACAGCATACAGAGGGGTTATCCCACAACAAGAATTTGTATTGTGATGTGGTTAGATGCAGTTTTCTTGGTATTTATACTGCTGTGTTTTACAATGTGTCATGACTCTGCTGTTTGATAACGGTACTCAGTCTCAGATGTGAAAACTCTTCTCTTGACATTTTACTTCTAATTCAGCTGCTTTCTTTCCCAGGTGACCACATCCATGTTTATTTGGTCTCACCGCCTAGCCCACCTGTTTCTAGTGCTCTCATGCTCCAGACTGTATTTAGCGTCTATCTTTCGATGACTCCTCACTTCTTCGGACGACAATTACGTGCTGTTAGCCCCCGTCTCTGACGTTTTTCATTTCAGACATTGGGAGGTGTAGTCGGAATTTTCTTTGGGCCAGCCAACCAGCTCTCAAATAAGGCACAGAGACTTCTTATTAATTATGGATGCTTAGGCTTGTCTCACTAGCTCTTTTAACTTAATTTATCCTGTTTTTATTTATCTATGTTTTGCCTTGGAGCTTTTTAGCTTTCTTTCGTTCTGTATGCCCTTCCCTGCTACTTCCTCCATGTCTGGCTCACTGGCCCCTCGTGTCTCCCTGTCGTCTCCTTTTCTTTCTCTTCTGAGCCTAAATTCCTTCTCCTACTTACTCTCTTACCCAGAAGTTCCACCCACACCGCCTCCCTCTCCGTTGGCCATTCAACCCTTTAATTAGACCGCACAGGTACCTTAGGAAGGCAAGGTAAAATAGCAACACAGCTTTACACAGTTAAATATATGCAACACATCTTTGCATAGTTAAACAAATATTCTGCAATGGGGAGGGGACTAAGAGGGATAGTTTCTAGGTTGTGGGACACAGAGGAGAGCCTCTCTTCCTTGGATGAGTGTGAGATCCACTTTTTCTCTCCCCAGCACTGACAGCAAACTTTCTTAGCCTCCCCCTTTTTGATCCACAAGAACCTAAATGATTTAGACTGGCTCGTTTTCTGCAGGACCTTGGTCAATCAAAATTTTGCTGTCTCTGTAATCCTGAAACTGTACTTTCTGTCTGCCTAGCCGTGAGAAACTGATGACAGCCATGCTCATAGTCTCATAGTCTGTCTCTTGGGGGTCATTTTCTGCTCTGTTTCTCAAGCTCTGAGTCCCTGATGCTTCATGAGCAAAGAAACCTCTTGAAGGAAAAAGCTATTTGGAACATAGCACTCACCTCGATGAGTTTCCTTTTTCTCCAGAGTTTTTTTTTTTTTTTTTTTTTTTTTTTTTTTTTTTTTTCCAGTTCTGGTTATCTACAGACCTCTTAAGAGCCTGCAAACTTTCCTTTCTAGTTTTTTTTTTTTTTTTTTTTTTTTTTTTTTTTTTTTTTTTTTTTTTTTTTTTGCAGTGGGAAATTCAGGTAGCTACACATGGGTTCGTCATCATCACAAGCAGAGTTGAGTCAGGTGAGGTCTTCCAATTCACAAGAGCCTGACACTGTCGGACCCTGTGGCTCCCTATCTGGAGAACAGCAGTAGCTCAGCAGGCCTGGGAAGTCCTGAACCATATGGAAAGTTAAAATCCCCACAACCCCCAAAGAGTTAGGAACCACCATTGTAGAACATCAATGAATACTTAGTTTGTATTAGAGAGAAATTTATTTGCATTAAAGACCTTAATTATCTGTATTAAATACCTAATTTTTTTAATATAAGACAAGGCTTCCAGGTGTTGCCCCAGAAAATATTAGGCTTTAAATACCAGATTCTAGCTCACTGGATCTTTTTCATGCATCCTTTGCTACTACTAAACAACATTGCCAAGCTGTCAGTCTTTGGTACTTGAACAGAGCACCTTTTGAGCTACGTGATGTGCATTGAGAACACAATCCCATAACTAAGGCTTTCCTATAGTGTACTCAGACATGCGACAGCCAGGCTGCACTGACAAATGTGCCCACAGCGGCGCTGTTACCTTGGTCAGTCACGTAAATTATTCTGCAAATTCAGACTGTTTCCTTCTCACAGCTTCTGATTACAGTCCTTCGTGTGGTTGCTATGGAGCCATTTTAACCTCCTCTGACCTCTCCTCATAGACAAGCACCTGACAGCTTGTTATTCGTGAGCCTGTCTTTACCTTGGAAATCACTGGCTAGGATTAGGTTCTGGGGCTGTCAATCTACTGAAAACCAGCAGACACCATCCCCCTCCACAGCGCCCAGAAGGGCAGCCAAAATGAGGAAGAGATTTCCGCAGTCTGTTTCCTGACGAAATTTGTATTCAAGAGAACACTGTAAAGAGAATATGCCCTTTCTTCAGGCTTAAAGGTACCAAACTATAATGTCATCCTGCCTCTTCCCCTTCTCTGACCACTCTACCTTCCCAGCCTCTGGGCCCAGCCGAGGAGCAGCTGCAACCGTGCTTCAGGCAAATCCACCCCTTCCTCACTCGCCTACTCTTGGCTTCGACATAATACCTGCCTGCCATGCCCACTCCTGCTACACACAATCCCCAGACTGCCATACCCACTCCCGCTACACACAATCCCCAGACTGCAACCTCAGTGGGCCTCCCCTAGACCAGGGCACAAAGAGGATCCAGCAGCAGGTTCGTGCCTGATGCACAGCGAGTCCTTAAAGAGAGATAGAAATGAATGAAAAAACACTGGGAATGTAGAGGCAGCAAGATGGAGGGCTTGAGGTCATCCTTGACTACACAAGTTCAAGACCAGCCCAGAACAGAACATAGGAAACTCTGTCTAGAAATAGAATAGAAACTGGTGAAACAAACAAACAAACACAAGAATATGTTGAGGAGAAAGCAAAACTCAAGAGTTGGCTTAGTTAATTGTCAGTGGCTCCTACCCGCCTCATTACCCCTAAAGCTTCCCACTAAGCCCCCTCCAGACCTCTGTGTGTTCTCCCCTGGGATATAGGACCATCACAAATGCCATGGCTGCCCGGGTCTGAGGAATTTCAAGACCCTGAGACTGGCTCTTGACTTCTCTGTAACTGGTCCTCTTGTCTTAGATCTTGCCCAGGGCTTACTCTGTCTTCTCCGTAATGATTCCAGAGCTGGAATTTGAAAGGTGTTTCCCAAACCCAAAGCATATCCTGCAGCTGCGCTCATTTCTCTGGAGATTTCCCCATGTGGCGTTCCCAGGCAGCTCTGTAGACAAACGTTCCCTATTCATTAGAGACCCAGGATAGCAGAGGCTTAATTAATTTCATCATAAATCCCCCTGGGTCTACTCAGAGCAGATCGTGTGGTGAGAACAGACAGCAGAGATTTCAAGATGAGCTGTATGTAACGTCTACCAATAGAAACATACTGCTTCTATTCTACACCTGAGTTTGTTGCAAGAAACATAAGGGTTTTTTTTTTTTTAAAAAAAAAAAAAAACTTATATAACTGGACTGTGGAAATTCATAGCCTATAGGTCAGCGGTCCCAGGGCCAGGGCTTGATCGAGGTTCCCAGGATCTTTCATCTTAGTCTCTCTGCCAATCAGTTCTCTCCTAACTTTCCTCAGGCTACCAGAAACGAGAGCCAGTGGCACGGGCTCACCCCATCCAGCTGTGCCCCCCAGCAGCACAGCCTCACCCCATCCAGCTGTGTCACCAGACATAACCCAAGAAAAAATAGTGGCAGAAAATGTTACAGCTGCCCATCTTAGCCCTGCTGCTCATTTCCAGAAACTCAGCTATAGCCTGTGGGGTTAATTAGCTCGGCTTGGACCAGAGTCCCTTTCTGGCCAATCAGCAATGAGGAGAAGATGGAGACCATTTCGGATCTCATTCAGGCTGCGTACCTAGCAGCGCTCTTCACAGAGAAATGAGTGAGTGCTCATTATTGCCCTTGTAAATTCTAGCTCCCTCCACGTGTGGAACATTCTAAGATAGCGGCATGTTCCAAAAGGAGCTATTCTCTTTTCAGGGTGTTAACATGTCTAAGCCGTCTAGAGTCGTGTCTGATGCAGAGGATAGACTGGACCTATCTGGATGCCCATCTGGTCTAGGGTGCACTACTAGCTGACTGTGGTTCTGACCTTGGGGGGGAAAAATACAATCCGCAGGTGTATTTAGCTCTGCTGACTGAAGATCCTCCCTCCCCCACACCCCACACAAGCCTCTCAGAGACCTGTGGAGTCTGGTGTGACAGCAGCCTGTGGGTGACCAAGAGTCAGAGCACCTGAGGCGAGATCAACTGTCAGCCTTCCCAGCCCAGATGCTGCTGGCCAGGTCACTACTCTAGAGCCTGGCCATTCACTATCTACCTCACAGGATTTGTATCTTGGCTCTCTAAGGTACAAACAATTGAGCTGTAAAAAGGTTAACACGGGCCGAACTATCGCCTCTTTTCAGGATAGCCCAGCTGCCTTTATATCCAGGAGCTACATCTATTGTTCAGTCTCCACCTATGTGTTCAGTCTATCGCTGACAAAGCTCGCTGATACTAGGGGGAGGGGTTAGAGGACCATTCTTGCCATTAATCTGCAATGGGCGAAGCTTACTCGCCCACTCTGTTCCTGTAGAACTGGTCCTTAGCTAGGAGCAGACTCCCTGCCAGTCCGGGACTTTCTGCCTTAGAATGCACAGAGAGTGGGAGGGTTAGGGAAGAAAGGAAATGTTTACCATCTGCTCAATCTGAAGGGCACCAGGAGATCAAATTTTGACACATACACAATGTTACCATGGAATAATAACACATTTTATTTTCTAGTAGTAGGAAAAATTATAGATGGGAGGACGGGAGACCCAGGTTCTCCTATTGCCTCAGCCGTTAACTGACCACATGACCCTTGAGACTGTAATTGTTTGTTTTTGTTTTCTTGTCTGTAAGACAGAAGCAATCGGACCTCATAAATTAGCATTTGCATATCCTTCCACCTCTACTATCTGATGAGCCAGGTTCTGTGCCCCAGAAGGAGTGGGGAGAAGAAGAAGAAGCATGGGGAGAGTCAGTCTAGAACTATGCCTCCTGACCTTGAAAATGGACCTCACAGGAGAGAAGGCCACCCGTGCTGCTCAAGGGATTATAAATTCATACCTGAGCCACATATCTGGATGCTGAATTAAAAACAAATTTTCAAGGCTTGGGAGATGGTTTAGTGGGTAAAGTATTTGGTGAGGACCTGAGTTGAGATCCCCAGCACCCACGCAAAAGCAGGGGATAACAGCATGAGTCTTGTAACCTCAGTGCTGGGTGCAGAGACAGGCAGATCCCTGCGGCTTGTTGGCCAGCCATGCCAACTACATCAGCAAGATCCTGCTTCAGTGGTATACTTAATGTGGGGAGTAATGAGGCAAAACATGGGACATCCACCTCTGGCATACACACACACACACACACACACAAACACACAAACACACACACACAAACACACACACATACACACACACATACACACACATACACACAGACATACACACACATACAAGCACACAAACACACACACATACACACACATACACACATACACACACACAAATACACACACACATCACCCCACAGATACACACATAATTTTCAAAATTATTTCACACATTGTCAAATCTCCATATGTGCTATCGTGATTAATTAAATGTTAACTCACTTTAAAGCATCCTCACTATATTTTCAAACAACGAATCTCAAAGAAATAACTTCTATCATGTACGTCATGTGTGTTTGATTATAAGTTCCTTTTGCAAGTGGAGAATCACTGATAATGAGGAAAAAATCATAGTATAGAGAAATTGTGCCTGGGACTGTATCAATTTATTGCCTTTGGGTGATGAGAAATTAAAGCTAATGGGATTATTAAAATCCCTTTGGCTTTTCAAATTTTATCTTAGTATCATCTCCTTCAAGAAACCTCTTTCCTGGGTTATACTGCCCACCCCCAACAGATTTAGACATACTCAGACTTGGTTCCAGGAGGAAGAATGATATACTATGAATAATTAGACTAAGACTCACTATATGATCATTTATAGAGGAATAGGCTGTTAACAAGGCAAAACAGGAGCTGATGCATACCCAGGGTGCTAAGAGCAGAATTGCTATCCCCCTCACCCAGGGAGTCAGAGGCAAAAGGAAGCTTTCTGTGTTGGAGCCATGAGGAAAGTCTCATTGAGAGGCTGCCTGCAATGGCGCTGTGTCCTCAGCCATCTAAGATCATGCCACAGGAGGCAGATAAGAGAAAAAACAGCCCTCTTCCCACACCCCCTCCTCCCACACCCTCTCCTCCCACACCCTCTCCTCCCACACCCTCTCCTCCCACACCCCCTCCTCCCACACCCCCCTCCTCCCACACCTCCCCTTGCTGATCACAGACCACCCTTGGCCCAGCACAAAAAGAGATGGAAGACAAGGGAGTCTGTAGCTCAAACAGTTTGGCTTCCTTGGCCAGCACTGGGTATGAAACTGCGCAGCATGGACATGAAAGACCAAGCTACACATGCACACACGCATGCACGCATGCACGCACACAGACACGCACGCACACAGACACGCATGCACACACACACACACGCACATGCCATCCACCCCCCTGAGCTGCTGTGCAGGACTCTGTATGTAGCTTTCCTGCACTTTCCATATTCAGTAGTAATTATCTGTTAACATTCCCATCTCTTCACTACACTGTGAGTTTCCTAGTGACAGAAACAAAGTCCAATTAGCAGTTTTGCAACTGCAAAACCAAGCTGAATGTAGACCTCTAAGGAATGTTTGTTGAATTTTCACAGAATGTATCTGCTGCTGCTGCTGCTGCTGGTGATGAGGATGAGGATGGTGATGGTGATGAGGATGGTGATGAGGATGAGGATGGTGATGGTGATGGTGATGGTGATGAGGATGGTGATGAGGATGGTGATGGTGGGACTGTCCCAGCAGATGCTAGCAGTCTGCGGGTTTGCTACTCTAAGAACAGATTTCCTCTCCTGGAGGAAGTCATGTGGCTTCTTCAGGTGACAAGGCCTGAGAATAGCACGAACGGCTCTCCTTGTGGCAAGACCCTGAAGACCCTGACCCCTTTGGCAAGGACCTGTGGACAGTTCGCAGCACGATTCCGGGCATGGCCTCAGGAGCAAATGCGCTACGTGCTCTCCTTGCTATTGCCATGCTAGCCATACTGCTGGCCTGAATGAGTTACAGCAGGTCATGAAGTTTAATATTACATATTTACATAACTGTTCTGGGAAGAATGATTTTAACTACTAGAGTCAGTGAGAAATGTTATTAAATAGATGATATCAGGAGTGAATTGGAACAGTCTAGGAACAGGGAATGAAGCAAAACCATAGAAACCCACTCTTCCCTCATTTCTAATACCTATGCCAATACCCTAAGAACTTAAGAGATACACATAAGGGCAAGAGACAAACAGTGCCAACTTTTAAGAGTAAGTTTCCAAGTTACATTGCCTATAGGATAAATGGAAACCCTTGGTCTATCCCCAGAGAAGACAGAGTAATACAGAATGCAGCTTTGGCTGGGGAGTTGGTTGTGAGAACCCAGACTCTAGAAGATGTAAATATTAACCACTAGAGACAAAACTGTCTCTCACTCTGCACGATGCAGTAACCGCATGTGGCACTCTGTTCAACCTGCGGGTATGGCTAGTTAGAAAACTTTTTTTGTAGCTTGCAAGACTTCTTCTGCCTCTAACAGGAGAGATATAGATTAGAAAGGTAATGGTTACTGGTGGGAGAACTGGGAGACAGAAGGGGGAAGAAGCAAGGAACAAACTGCTAATTATTTGTAATCATTTTTTTTAGAAACTTAAGAAGTAAAAACTGATTGTAAAACTTTATGCAAACCATTGAAACTGTATAAATAAAGACAGTTCAGGCTATCGGGGGTCACTTGTTTGAACAAGTCAAAATCTCACCTTGGTGCCAACTTCACACATCAGTCCCAGGTCATGGAACCCATCTGGAACAAAGCTCCCAGCACTCTCCTGGGCCACAGGCAAGATGCATGAGTGAAACCTATTTCAGGAAGACACAAGCACTGCCTGCACCAACTGGAAGAAGAGGTGAGTGACGGGTATAGCAGCTAAACTGCCACAGTCCCTAGGCCCTAAGCCCCAGGGCACATTTCGTGCCCCTCCCACTCCCATCTCAGTCCCAGCAGCCCGCTAGCAGATAAGAGTCCTGTTGGCAGGCTGCTCCAACACCATGACAACCATTGGGCAATGTAACTCACAAGACCCCCTCTGCCACTCAAATCTACTGAACCCCTCACATCCTCTGCAAGAACAGCAGCCCCTAGAGACACATGAGCCACTTGCACCAATTAGCAGAAGAGATGGGTAGACAGCAGCGAAAGAATGCATTCGACAACATAGAGAGCAATACGGTACCACCAGAACCTAGTGGTTCTACAACAGCAAGACCTCAACATCCCAACGCAGAAGAAGCTGAAGAAAATGACCTTAAAACAGCTTTATGAAGATGATAGGGGCCCTTGAAGAGGAAATGAGAAATTCTCTTAAAGACATCGAGGAAAAGACAAACAAAAAATTGGAAGAAATCAATAAATCTCTTAAAGAAAGCTAAGAAAAAACAATCAAACCAGTGAAAGAAGCAGTTCAAGATTTGAATATTGAAATAGAGGTGATAAAGAAACACAAACAGAGGGAATTCTAGAAGTGGAAAGTCTGAGTTAATGAACAGGAACTACAAATACAAACATAACCAACAGAATACAAAAGACAGAAGAGAAAATCTCAGACATTGAAGGTATGATAAAGGAAATATATTCATCAGTCAAGGAAACTGTTAAATCTAACAAATTCTTAACACAAAACATCCAGAAAATCTGGGACATCATAAAAAGACCAAACCTAGGAATAACAGGGGTAGAAGAAGAAGAGGAACTCCAGCTCACAGCAAATATATTCAACAAAATCATAGAAGAAAACTTTCTCAACCTAAAGAAGGACACACCTATGAAGATACAAGAAGCTTACAAAACACCAGTAGACCTGGACTAAAAAAGTCCCCTCTCCACATAGTAATCAAAAGACTAAATGTACAGAATAAGGAAAGAATACTAAGAGCTGCAAAGGGAAAAGGTCAAGTAACATAAAGGCAAATCTATCAGAATTACACCCAGCTTCTTAATGGAGACCATGAAAGCCAGAAGGTCCTGGGCAGACATTTTGAAGACATCAAGAGACCACGGATGCCAACCCAGACTACTATACCCAGCAAAACTTTCAGTCACCATAGATGGAGAAAACAAGATATCCCATGACAAAACCATATTTAAACAATGCCTATCCACAAATCCAGCCCTACAGAAAGTAATAGAAGGAAAACTCCAACCCAAGGAAGTTAGCTGCACCCATGAAAACACAGGCAATAGGTAATCTCGCAAGGGAAACACACACACACACACACACACACACACACACACATTACCATCACCACCAACAAAACAAAACAAAAAACCCCAGGAACTAACAATCACTGATCATTAATATCTCATAATAGCAATGGACTCAATTTGCTTATAAAAAGATACAGGCTAACAGAATGAATATGAAAACAGGATCCATTCTTCTGTTGCATATAAAAAAACACACCTCAACTGCAAAGACAGGCATTACCTCAGAGTAAAGGGTTGGGAAAAGATTTTCCAATCAAATGGACCTAAGAAACAAGTTAGTGTAGCTATCCTAATATCTAACAAAATAAACTTCAAACTAAAATTAATCAAAAGAGATGAAGAATGACATTTCATATTCATCACAGAAAAAAAACATCAAGATGAAGTCTGAATTCTGAACATTTAAGAGCACCCACATTTGTAAAATATTACTAAAGCTTAAATCACATATCAAAACCCACACACTAATAGTGGGAGACTTTAATACCCCACTCTCACCAATGGGCAGGTCTACCAGACAGAAAATTAACAGAGAAATAAGAGAACTAACAGATGTTATGACTCAATTGGACTTAATAGACATCTCTAGAACACATCACCCAAACACAAAAGAACACACCTTCTTCTCAGCATCTCATGGAACGTTCTCTAAAACTGACCACATACTCGGCCACAAAGCAAATCTCAAGAGGTACCAAAAAAAAAATTGGAATGAACCCCTCCCTGTATCTTATCAGGTCACCACAGGTTGAAATTAGAATTCAACAACAACACAAACTACAGAAAGTCTATAAACTCATGGAAACTGAACGATTCCCATCTGAATTACTACTAGGTCAAGGAAGAAATAGAGAAAGAAATTAAAGATTTCCTAGATTTCAATGAAAACGAATGCACAACATACCCAAACTTATGTGACACCATGAAAGCAGTGCCAAGAGGAAAGTTCATGCACTAAGTGCCCAGAAAGTGGAGAAATCTCACACTAATGACTTAGCAGCACATGATAGCACTAGGAGCAAAAAGAAGCAAATTCACTGGGTAGGAGTAGACAGAACAAGATAATCAAACTCAGGGCAAATATCAGTAAAATAGAAACAAAAAAGAACAACACAGAGAATCGATGAAACAAAGAGTTGTTAATTATCAATGCTCCTCAAATTGTTCCACATAATAGAAACAGAAAGAACATTACCAATTTTTTCTTATGAAGCTACAGTTACCCTGATACCCAAACCACACAAAGATGCAACAAAGAAAAAGAATTACAGACCAGTCTTCCTCATAAATATTGATGCAAAAATACTCAATAAAATACTGGCAAATCAAATCCAAGAACACATAAAAACATCATCCATCATGTTTCATCGCCGAGATGCAGGATCGGTTCAACAAACAAAAACCCGTCAATGTTATCCACCATATAAACAAACTGAAGTAAAAAACAACAACATGATCATCTCGTTAGATGCTGAAAAGATTCTGATAAAATCCAACACCCCTTCGTGATAAAGGTCTTCGAGAGATCAGAAATACAAGGAATATACCTAAACATAATAAAAGCAATATACAGCAAGTTGACAGCCAACATCAAATTAAACAGAGAGAAACTCAAAGCAATCCCCTAAAATCAGGAACAAGAAAAGGTCGTCCACTCTCTCCATATTTATTCAATATAGTACTTGAAGTTCTAGGTAGAGCGATAAGACAACAAAAGGAGATCAAGGGGATACAAATTGGACAGGAAGAAGTCAAATTCTCATTATTTGCTGGTGATATGATAATATACATGAGTGACCCCAAAACTTCTACAAGGGAACTCCTATAGTTGATAAACACCTTCAGTAATTTGGCAGGATATAAAATTAACTAAAAAAAAAATCAATACCCCTCCCATATACAAATAATAAACAAGTCGAGAAAGAAACTAGATAAACATTACCCTCTACAATAGTCACAAATAACGTAAAATATCTTGGAGTAACTCTAACCAAACAAGTGAAGGACCTATATGAACTTTCTTAAAGTTTCCTATCAGGAACTTTAAGTCTTTGAAGAAAGAAATTGAAGAAAATATCAGAAAAATGGAAATATTTCTCATGCTCTTGGATAGGTAGGATCAATACAATAAAAATGGCAATCTTACCAAAAGTAATCTACAGATTCAGCGCAATCCCCTTCAAAATCCCAATACAATTCTTCACAGACCTTGAAAGAACAATACTCAGCTTTGTATGGAAAAACAAAAACACTCAGGATAGCTAAAACAATCCTGTACAATAAAGGAACTTCTGGGGGCATCACCATCCCTGACTTCAAGCTCTACTATAGAACTATAGTAATAAAAACAACTTGGTATTAGCATAAAAACAGACATGTGGATCAGTAGAATTGAATTGAAGACCCTGACATAAACCCACACACCTATGAACACCTGAGTTTTGACAAAGAAGCCAAAATTATAGAATGGAAAAAAAGGAAAATGTCTTCAACAACTAGTGCTGGCATCACATGGTCTTCCCACTGCAAATGATTTAATTAAGAAAACTCCCTTGAGCTGGGCGGTGGTGGTGCACGCCTTTAATCCCAGCACTCGGGAGGCAGAGGCAGGTGGATCTCTGAGTTCGAGGCCAGCCTGGTCTACAAGAGCTAGTTCCAGGACAGGCCCTAGAAACTACAGGGAAACCCTGTCTCGAAAAACCAAACACCAAAAAAAAAAAAAACTCCCTTGAAGGTGTCCCAGCCATGTAAAAGAGTGATGTCTGGACACAACTATGATGCCTTGCATTTACAATTCTGCGAGCCAAGGACAAGCACAGACCACTCTGGGAACAGTCGCCACTTCTCTCAATGCCTGGAGCATCAGTTGGGTTGGCCAGATGTCCGGTGCCTCACTGGAAGAGCCTGACTGGGGCCATATGGTGCGGACTTAGCTCTGGTTCTCAGACAGGTTATTCACATCTCCGTGTGGCCGTTCTAAGTGCCTAGATTGAGCTCCCTTGAAGTGTGGTGGTCTAAAGGTGCTTAAGAAGGAATAGTTTAAATACCTAGCAAAGCTCTCATGGTCCCACAAGGTGCTATGCAGGATGCTGGAGTAGAAAGAACCAATGGCTTCATCCTGATGTGCACCCTATAAGCTACAAGGCCAAGCTTTCAGGAAAGATGTGACCACCTACGCAATAGCAGAACTGCTCTTGTGAGGTAACTGTTCACACCCTGACTGGATTGGAGGTTTGCTGCACACTAAGAATCCATGAGGTGTGATAGACCTCAAGAGCTACTCCTGATGATGGAGGTTATAGGCTCGGGGTGGGGACAGAATACTGTCGTTCAGCTAAACTAACAGTGTTAAAGTCTCTTCTAATTATCTGTGTTTATAACCATACACAAATGCTGCTCTCAGCCTTAAGCAGAGAAGCCTCTCTTTACAATGTAGCGTGGTGAATGACAAGGGACAATGAACAGCTGGTAAGAACAAGCAACAAATGAGGGCTCAACTCTAAACACGATGTCCCAGCCCGCTTTCTGCTGTGTGATAAACACCACGACCACAAACAATTTAGAAAGAAAAGTTTGTGTTCATCTGTTTGCAGGTTATAATCCATGATGGAAGGAAACCATGGCAGGAGCTCAGTGCAGGAATCTGGAAGCAGGAACTGAAGCAGAGGCCAGGAAGGAACCCTGATCTCTGGCTTGCTTCCTCTAGCTGGCTCAGCTATCTTTCTTTTCAACATTTTTTTCTTTGAGAATTTGATACATGAGTGTCCCTGCTCCAACCTCTCATGTCTTCTCCACTATCTCTCGACTCCATGGTCTCCTACTAATATTTAGTATTGTTCATATGTATATAAGTTTAGGGATGACAGCTGACCAATGCCAATTAACATCCCAATGTGTATAGGGAAAATAATACAAGGTCACACCATTAGATAAAGAGCTACAGGCAATTAATAATTAATCCTTACACAGCCTAAGCCACTGTTTAAGATGTGTCCTACCCATCCGGGCTGGGTTCTTGCACTTCAGTTAATTAGCAATCAAGAAAATGCCTCACAGACATGCCAATAGGCTAATCAAAGGAGGTTTTCCTCAGTTGAGCTTTCCTTCTGCCCGGATGTCTCCAATTTGTACAAAACTGACAACTGAAAGTAACTATGACAGAGGAAATTTTTACCATCCCCTCTGAGACTCAAGGAACGCTGTAGAAAATGGAGGTGGAAAGAATCTAAGAGCCAGAAGATCCTGAGGGAAGTGAGTGCCATCTATGGACAACACACAACCATTGCTGATCTCAGGAGAGCTATGGATGGCTACACTGGATCTGTACAAGAACAGACTTGTCAACATTCAAGACTGGATTGAAGAGGGACTCAGGGGCCCTACCTACTCCTCACTGTTGAACTATCTGCTGATAGTTCAGGATTCAGGAAGGGAGGGAGTCATGGCCTTCAGGTGTGTACCCACTGATGAACCCACCAAGATCCAACAGAGTTTCAATCCAATAGTAACATATATAGCTCATTAAACTAAACGGGTCACAGAACAAAACCCAGGAAAGTGACTTGTAGGGAAGAGGGAGGGACGATGGGGATGGGAGAGATGGGAGAGGGTGCAGTGGGAGACAGTAATCAGTAATATATGCGTATGAGGTTGTTAAAGAACAGAATTGAAGACACAACCCGAGTGTTCAAGTGTCTTTTAAACATTTATTTGTACCATACTTGCTAATGTCCCATTAACCAAAGCGAGTCATAGATAGGGATATGCCCAGAAGTCACCACGGAAGAAAAGAGCTGGGCAGAATAGAGGGGTAGGGGTTCATTGCGACGGCTAGGAGGGTAAGAAATGAACATTCTCAAAAGTAATAGCTACCCCTTGCAAGGCGGAAGTAAAGTTCAGGCAGGGAGGCGCACAAAGGGAGAACATGACTTCTTGACCACGGTCTTCTAGACCAACTTGTGCTTCCTGTAAGATGTGTTTTGTTCTCCTCTAAAATGTCAATTCCAACCCAACATTATACAGTTGGCAAATTTTACATTTTTAACCTTGTACATAATTTATAACATAACATTTCATCAGAAGATGAAATGGCACACCGACACAAATTAAATACATTCCAAAGATCACAAGTGCGCCTTGGAACAGGGCAGAGAGAGACGAAAGGCATGGTGTTTTTCAGGGTGGCAGTGGAATTCCAGCTGATGTAAATTTTCTTTTTATATTTTTTTCTGTGCTTTTCAAGTTTTTTACACTAGCCATTTATTTTTAGAATCACTGAGATTTCTTGGAAGTAAGGCAATGTTTACACCTCCCACAAAATGAGGGGCGTTGTAATAGCCTGGGTTCCCGTGAGAAACCCCTGTAACCCCAGAACTTCCGACAGGAGTCACGTTCTCCTTCTGGCTCTTTTTAGCAGGACCACCAGGAGTTACTTTCGGAGCGGGGTGGACAGACGGTTCCCCGAGCTTCTCCAGGCTTCTCCAGATAGACGGTGATAAAAATGAAATCCGAATCACTTGCCTTGGACCTTGATTGTGAATAGTATTCCAACCCTGGAAGTCCAGATTCGGTGCTTAAATGAGAACTGTCAGTCAAGAATGGAGAGAGCAAAGGGGACAGCGAGTGATGGATTGAGGTGTCTTGCAGCCCGCGTTGTGAATCAGATCCTGCGGAAGTGGCAGTGTATACTTTCTCTGAGGGCCATCCACAAAGTCCCCTTCTCCTCTAATTTAAAGTCATAACTGAAGTCCTTAGCGCAGTGACCCAAGGGAAGCTATGGAGGAAGAAGGGAGTGCAATTTACATCTAATAAATTAATTTACATCTAATAAATTAAGCCTGCGGTGCTCAGTCTGCTAGATGGCCTTATAAAAGCCACCCAAACTCCGTGCCTCAGCTTCCTCATGTCTAAACTGGGGACACAGCAGTCCTCTCCCAGGGAATCAAGGGAAATAGCATACCCAAGGCACTTGGCCAGCGCATCAAGAGCACTGATAAACCACGACACTCTTACCACTAGCCTGGGAGAGACATGAACGCGTGTCATGGCAAGTGCCCACACAGGACCTGTCACGGCCAGTGTTCTCCCAGAGAACAGCTGTTGCGTTGAATCCACACCACCTCTAACCCTCAAGGCTCCTGTCACATTATAATACCATGTCAACATTATTGTCTTCGTTTTATAGATTAGAAGAGATCAGATGGTCTGGAGACCTATAAACTGCCCCAGACCCCAGCATGAGAACAGCTCAGTCGTCACTACCACTGTCCAAAGATGTCACTGCTCACCAGAGAGAAGAGGCTGAGAGAAGATGGATAGGATACAGTGGATGGGGGCTTTGGGCTTGGCTTTTGTTTGCTGGTTTGTTTGTTTGTTTAGCATTTATTTATTCGTGGAAGGAAACTTTCAAAAACTCTTTGGAAGTGAGTTCTCTCTTCCCACCATGCCCTGGGGACTGAACTCGGGTCATCAGCCTTGGAAGCAAGCACTTTTACCTGCTGAGCCATCCTCCTGGCGCTTTGGGAAGACACATTCCTCTTATTTTTTTATTTTCCTACACTTACTCCCCCAAAGCTAAACTCCCAAATCTTTTTGGCCACTGTGAATGAACAGCAAGCGCTGTGAACAGTGTGGATGAGAGAGCTGAGAACCCCATCAATAAGCTGCCAGCTACGTGACCAAGGCTGAACATTGGTGCAGGGAACAGAGAGACTGAGAATCCCTTCCTGGACCACTTACAGTAGAGAAAACAGCTGGGTCCGGAGCATCTTACACACCTGTACATGCTCACCTTGGCCTTTGACACAGATGGGGTTGAGAGATGAGCACAGGGGAAATTCAAATTCCTCCCCTCGCCGAGGCTCATGGAGAAGGAGAAAATGATCTGCTCTTCCCAGAGTTCCAGCCCCACCTCCTTATAATCCATTGTTGCTTGGGCCATAATAAGTGTTTAGCATAAATAAATCTTTTGGGGACAGGACTGGGTGTAAATAAATCAAACCATATACACAGGCCTCTTTTCTTCCTGTTCTTCTGTAGCCAGGAAAACTTCAGGGGCAGCGTTGGGCTGCGAAGTAGGAAATAGACAACGCTTGCCAACCTTTGCAGGCTCCGTGAGGCTTCAGCCTCAAGCAAGTCTGTAGTCAGGAGCTGCTTGTTTGTCTCCCGGCCGCACAGACCCAAGCAATCACACAGAAACTGTATTAATTACAACACTGTTTGGCCAATAGTTTAGGCATATTCCTTACTCACCTGCACGTGTCCCTAAGAGTTCCAGCCAATGTTTAAACCATCTCACTCTCAGGGGCTACACCCACCACCTGCCACCAAATACCCCCACAACGAGAAACTGAAAAAGGATCTTTCCCTCAGCTGAAGACTCCCGGAAACTTAAATATCCCCCCAATAACCGAGCCCAGAGTCTCACACCTGTAATCACGTGAGGGAGACTGAGACAGAAGGATTAGCACAAGTTCAAGGACAGCCTGGGCTACAATGAATGCCAGGCCAGCCTGAGCTACAGTGTAAGACCCTGTTTCAGAGAAAAAAAGAAATGGCATGCCCCTCCCCCACTTTCCTTTTGCACTATGAGGAATTTCATTTTCCTTCGTTTCCTACTCATCCTTGAGCGCCTCCTCAAGTCTTTACACAAAAGACTCAGATGTGGGGAGCACGGGAAAGGTCTCCTGGGCCACAGTTTCCTTTAATAATTCTTACTAGAACTGGAAGGCTTGAAGTCACTCTGCAGCAAGGCTGGGATCCTCTGCTGATCACGATTCGGTTTCCAGTGAGTTATTAACTATAGCAAGATAATACTTTATCCTTCGGTTCCCAAAAGCACTTGACTGGTTGGAATTACAGAGCCACAGAAGCCTAATAAAATTAGGAAGAAAAGGAGAACAATAAGAATCTGTAATTTAATTCTGACAAGCCCCTTGTAACCTCTGATACCATTGTTAGGGAAATCAACAGGTCATTGCCTATGACAGAAGCCACTATCCACAGTGGTCGAAATCTCAAAATCATAAACCAGAAAAAGCGCAGAGGACTGTTAGTGAGTATCTTGGGTACAGTCTCTCATTTTAAGACCAAAGAATCTGTTGCTTGGATAAGTGAGCAGGCAGGCTGCTGACCACAGGCTCCTCCCAAGTTCTTGCGCTGCACTAGCTGGGACTCTTAATGGATATGCTCCCTGCAGTATCAAGGTCTGGAGTGAGCAGGAGAGAGGGTGAAGCCTGCTGTCCTAAAGACCATGAATCCAGACTCCGGGTGCTTCAGAAAGAGGTGCACCCAAGCTCAGCTCCTGCTAAACGCCTGGAAGCAAAATTCTTGTCACCCAATGACAGAGCCATGCCTGTTACAGGAAGAGCAACAGAGGCGGGAGACTTCACTACAACCGTTTCCTGGTGCATCCCACTTCTCTCCAGGGCACCAGCAGATGAAGGGAGGTGATGTCTCTGTTCCTCATCCCAGTGACTTTCACCTCTGTCAACAATGGTTGATAACACTCTTCCATATGTGATCCCTGTCAACATATGGCCTTGCCTGGGACTGTTTTTCACTGAATACAGTCTGGATATCTATGTAAGTACACAGAATAGATAAGGACAATCATTTCAAAGACTGTGACATTGCTGAGCAGTGGTGGTGCACATCTTCAATTCTAACACTCAGTAGGCAGAGATAGGTAGATCTCTGTGAATTTGAGGCCATCCTGGTCTACAAAGTGAGTTCCAGGACAGGCTCCAAAGCTATGGAGAAACAATCTTGAAAAAACAAAAAGGGGGGGGGGGAGGGACTATTTTGTTGCATCAATATACTGGAATGTAATAAACCAATCCTAATTGATTAATTATTTTCAATTTGTAATCTTTTTATTGAAAAGAACTTTGTCATACAATATATTATGATAACAGTTTCCCCTCCCTCATCTCCACCCAAATCCTCCACAATTCCCCACCTGTCCAATTCCATGCCTTGTTTCTCTCTCTCTCCTTAGAAAAATGTTAGGCAAATTTAAAAAACAAATCAGAATAAAGCAGGAAAAAAAAACAAAGAAAAACCACAAGAAACACAAATCCATTCAGACACACCCACACACAGATACACACCATAAAACACCAACTCAGAAACCATAATATATAAGCAAAATACCAGTAAGGTTTTAAAAAAATGTCCAAACAAAGCATTATGGGGTTGTTCACACTAACCTTAAACTCATGGGATTGGGGGAACCTTGGCTTCAGCCTCCCAATAGCTGGGACTCCAGGCACCACCGCTGCACCTGGTTTAAGTTTTCCAGCCATCTAGCTTTGGATACTGGATGAGGATAATAGAGTCCATCCCTGGATGCTGCAACTCCCAAAGTGAGCAAGATTCGGGCTCCCGAAGGCAGAAAACTGTTCAGCCCACATGAACAACAGAGATGCCATTGCTGGTCTGGGGATATGAGTCTCCACAGGACAAGGAGCACAATTAATGATTAAGGTTAATTTTAATAACAGCAGTGAACTGGCCTGGCCGTCGGGTTCCTCCACTCAGCTTTCTTAATGCATATTTATGATTTCACTTTAGGGCTTGTTGATTTACCATTAACCCTCAGAAGCCCTGACGCTTTCTTTCTGTGGTTCTTGAAGCACACTGGAAATTCCTCATGAGTCTGTGGCCAAAGGTCAGCCTTCAAAGGGGTGAAGACACAGCACAAATGGGTCATGCTGCATTTGAGAACTGGCTAGGGTGAGCGGGATTCTTTAGTGACCATGGGAATTGTTCCTCTCTCCCACTTGGCCGCACATTGCTGCCTGCTGCAGCAGGTCAGGGGCAAAAGGCAAAGGAACCCATACACTTAGTGGCTTAAACAACACATTTGTTCTCTTAGAGTGACAGAGGTCAAAAGTCCAAGGTGGATTATGCAGGTAGAAATCCACAGCAGTGTATCCAGGAGAGAACCATTGCCTGTGTTCTCCCTGCCACTAAAATTATACTCTTTCAACTCACTGGCTTCTGGACACCTTGTTAAAGCCCGCTGGAGAGCCTGTGCCCCACTGTGTTTTTGCCTTCTTTAAAAAATATTTATTTATTTACCGACTTATTTATTTTGTATATGTACACGTGCAAGCACATGTTTTTGGGTCCGTTCACATGCGTGTGGGTCTGTTTATGTGTGTGTTCTGGCATGTATGCACACATGTGTATGCATGTACAAATGTGTACACACAAGAATACACAAGCATGTGTTCTTGGGTGTGTGCACATGTGTGTGTGTTCTGGCATGTGTGCACATGTGTGTGCATGTGCCTGTGCAAGTGTGTGTGTGTGTGTGTGTGTGTGTGTGGTGTGTGTGCGTGTGTGTGTGTGTGTGTGTGTGTGTGTGTGTATGATCAGAGGACAACCTAAGAGAGTCAGTTCTGCATTTTCACCATGTAGATCCTGGGGACTGAACTCAGGTCATCTCTGCCCCCTCTGATGAGGACTCTGATGGTGACATTTATAGTCCATTCAGATAATCCCACTAGCTCATCTTCTTTCATTACAGCATCCTGTTGTCATGTAAAGTGACATTCACAGTGTGTTTTTAGGATGAGACATCATTCATGATTTCACAGTCCTCTTAAGAGAAACTCCTTCTCAGAGAATCAGCTCTCACACTCTGAGATCTCGAAGCCTTTACACATGTTTTCATTTGCTTATCCCGGTACCCTTTCAAGGTACATAGGGTTGAGCATCCCCAAAGCAAACAAAAGGGCAGTTCAATTGGAGGGGTGAATCTAGAAAATACAGCCAGGAGTTGAGATAGAAGAATGAGTCCAACCTAGGCTGTGAAGTTAGCCATTTACTCATGGTACCTGGATCTCAGACTACCCTGGAGACAGAGAAGTAAGACATCCCACAGGGTGAAGAAGCTGGTCTTTCACCCATTAACTCCTTGTTCATCTTCAGCTGAAGTAGCTTTGAGGCAGGCATCAAATGCTCTCTGCATACAGCTTCTCTGGCTCTCAAGGCCCGAGTTCCCCTAGTGGGGAGTTTTAGCAGTAGCCTACTGGGGACTGAAAGCCTAGAGAGCTGGCCAGGACACCAGAGGCTGCTAAGCTCCCTGCTGGAGTAGGGACATTAACTATGCCCTATGTTAAAGACTTGGCTCCCAAAGTGGTGCTGTGGCTAATACTAATAGTAGAACCTTGAGGTTGTAGGACCCCTAAGTCTATGCCAGTGATGTTCTTCCAAAGGGGGTGGTAGTACTCCAGTCTTGTCCTCTGGATTTGCTCCCCGAGTCATCTGGTGACAGTTTGCACCCAGCACCAGTCACGATGAACATAGTAGGAAGAACTTTTCTTTAAATTGTGATTTTTTTTTTCTGGTGGGAAAGCAAACAATCTGGATTTGTTTGTTTTCTCCAATCTGTCATTTTCCTCTATGGTGTTTGGTAATGTCTGCAAGAAAAAAGAACTAGAAAGAGGCCAGCCTAGCACTGTAGAGCAGTGGTCTCCAGGCCAGGTGTCACATGTCCCAGGGGGAACACAAGTCAGTAACTACTGTCCACAAAGGAAACACTGTGGGAGTCCTGTTCATCTTAAAGATTAGAGCCCAGAAGAAATGGGTTGGCCCTGGGAGACCCACAGAGGTTGTGTGTCAGGTCCCTGGAGGTAGCCTGAGGACCAGTGGGAAGTTTTATATTTAACGCTTTCTCCTGTTCTAACCTAGTGCGGTGCATGTGTGTCTGAGTGACGGCTGTATGGATTGTTACATAACCTTAATTAAACTAACCCCACAACACGAACAGGATTCCTGCAACGAAATCTCACCCGAGGATAATACCAATACTGCAAGCGCAAGTGGATGAGGCAGCTCCCACTCCCAGCCAAGGACAAACGCTCAGTCAGCCACATTAAAGCCACAATATGCTCGTCACATCGGCCAATGGGTCAACAGAAAATTGATGAAATCCTTAACTCTGCCTGAAATCTAAACCCACGGTTGCTATTACAGACACTGGACCCTCACCCTCAGTGAACACCCCTTTGTACGGGGTGGAAAGGCACCAGCACGATTAGCAAGGAATCTTAAAACATCTCCCTCTTTGCTGTTCCGTCTCTTTTGACTCTTCCATGTCTGTTTCTAGGATAAGAAGAACGAGGGAAGACCATGGAAACCTCTCATCTTGATTACTAAGCAGTTACACAGAAGCCCTGTCTTCTCGGGTTTTATCTCTGAGCGCGGCAAAATGAGTGTTGAGGTATAAGCACTCTATTAAATCCCTAAAACATCCGATGACAGCCACAGCATATCAGCGCCAAGATGGAAGAGTGAAGTCAAGCAAATACATCAGGAATGGGATTAATTATAGCAAGAGGCTAAGCAGTTAGGCAGATGCTAAGACAGAGCGGAGCAACTGGCATCTCTGATGCCAAGGATCTCAACTAGATCGTCCCTGTACTTTCCACAAAGCCTGTCCAGTAACCTGAATGGCCACAGTTGAGAAAACTGGTAATACTAAGAGCTGGCAAGAACAAAGACCATCCAAAGCAGTCATGCCATGCTTGCGGTGAAGGAGACCTCAGACACAAAAGAAGTGTCATGAACTCATTTTTTAATGTCTAAACTCAATATAGTTAACATGTTAAAATTTGAATTAGGTGTTGCATTACATAGGTTTGTTATTGTTGTTGCTGTTGATTGGTCCTGGCTGACCTGGAACTCACTAGATAAGTCAAGTTGGCCTTGAACTCAGAGAGATCCAGCCGTATCTGCCTCTCCAGTGCTGGGATTAAAGGTGTTCACCTCCACATCTGGCTTTATCTTACTATGTTAATATTATCAACACAATCCTATGTGCTTCAAACAGTTCTAAGTGAAGTGAAAAAAAAACATTATATATAACACTTTTTAAAATGTTTGCTAAATTAATAATTGTAGGTTTACATTTAGAGCAATGGGTTTCCTCATGGCGTCTTTGCACGTTTGCAGCATTATACTTTGCTGGTTTCCCCCTCCCTAGGCCTCCTCCTCCTTTGCCTGGTTCTTTCCTTCTCCTTTAAGTCCCTACTTCTGCTTTCCTATTATACGTATTCCATTGTTCTCTGTTTTCCACCTCCTTCAAGATCCCTTCACCCTTTCCCGGTGCCAGCCCATGTGACAGCCGTCGTTTGCCAGCCCATGTGCCAGCCCACGGCTCCTCTTTCCCCACTTCCTCACCGACACATGTTGTCAATTTCTTCTTGCTGACCACCATTCTGACTGGGGTGACACAGATGTTCAGAACAGTTCTCAGGTGCACTTCCCTGGAAAATGAGGAGGTCGTGTGGCTTTTCATGTGTTTAGGGGCCATTTGTATGTCTTCAGTTAAGAAGGATCTATTCCACTCTCACTCCCTTTATTGATCAAATGGTTTGGGGTTTCTTTGGTGGTTTTTTTGTGAATATATATATATATATATATATATATATATATATATATATATCTGGATGTTAATCCGTTGCCTAATGAGTAGTTGGCAAAGACTTTTTCCTGTCCTACAGGCTCTTTGCTCTGCAATTGTTTCTTCTGTTGGATCCCTCTTTTTTTTGTTTTTTTTTTTAAATATTTATTTATTATGCCTGTCTGTGTGTATGACTTCAGGCCAGAAGAGGGCACCAGACCCTATTACAGATGGTTGTGAGCCACCACGTGGTTGCTGGAAATTGAACTCAGGACCTTTGGAACAGCAGGCAATGCTCTTAACCTCTGAGCCATCTCTCCAGCCCCATCCCTCTTTGTTTTTCTGGCATGTGTCAGTTCTCCGGACTGTTCCTTGCTGCTGGAGACAGCTGCAGCAAGTCTTCCCCAAGCCCTCTGCCTTGGCGAGCTTTTCTCAGTTTCAGGTCTTGTGTTAAGGTCTCTGATCCATCTTAATTGGTTTGACTTGACGGATTTCTGACACTTTCCTCTGTTTCTCTTTGGGATGACGATCACTACTTCTTACCCTGACTCTGTCTTTCACCAGCTGGCACAGAGGCCACCATCAGTCTCCTGTCTTACTCAGACACCCCAGACAAAGCTCTGGCAATAAAAATTTAAAATAAGACAATTTTTACGTTACCTTTTTGGTGTCCCACTTAAAAAAATAATTTTATAGTTTCTTCTACCTAACATCCTCTCCAGGAGGAAGGGAGCCAGTCGAGGTGACTAAATAAAGGGGCACCGCTGAGACAGGCTGCAAAGTCCCCAGCTTTTAGGGCAGAATGTACTTCTCGACTTTGTGGGAATCTGGATTTTAACATCTTTGCAAGGCACTTAGTAAATGGTACCTTCTCCACATGGTGCTTACAAAATTGAATCATAAATCAAGAAAGTAGCTGGTGGAGGCTGAGCCCAGACCTTATTACTAATGGACACTGCTCTACTTTTGTCTCTCTTGCTGTGATAAAACATTCTGACAAGGCAGCCTAGGGAGGAGCAGGCTTCTTTGGCATGGAACCCCAGGACGCGGTCCATCATAAGGGAAGGTGAGGCAGGAACTCAAGGCAGGAACTTGAAGGCAAGCTTGCCCTTCTGTTCCCTTTGCCCCCACCACAGCCAAGAAACCCAGCGGGAACACTGAGGGCTCTACTTCCCAGCTGACTCACAGGTGAGCTTACGCTCAGCTAACTGGGCCACCCTACAACGATTAACAGTCAAGACAATCTCCAACAGATACGCACACAGGCCGACCTGTTCTGGGTAATTCTCCAATGGAGTCTCTCATCTCAGGTGACTCCAGGCTGTGCCAAGTTGATAGTTAAAGCTAGTCAGAACAGCCACCATGCTGGACAACATGGCTGTCCATTGACCTAAGCACAGTTACTAATTCTTACCTCTTCGGCTGTCCTTCAGGGATGTCTCAACATTTCTACAATCCCAATAACTCTCTTCTTTTTCCTGAGACTGTGATGGGCTTAATGTCAAAACACACACTCCCAGAAATCGCTCCATTTTTCAGTGTTAGCATCCTGAGGAAAGGAGCCAAATATTCTTGGGCTGACATCTCCGTCCATCAGACAGCTTCGTGCTTCACGATTATATATATTCTACCTCACAGTGTTGCCATTTCAAAAGTCATATAACACCTTATGTTTTTCATAGTAACTCTAACACTGTAAATAATATCCTGATATAAAAATTTTGGCATATGACAATTGTAAGTAAATTCTTTTAATTTCTGTCTAATAAATAGTAAAATGAGTTGGCAGTAGGTGTTGTCATAGCAGATCTAGTATCAAAAATTTCAATATGGCACTGCATCAATATGTTCAATGGAAAGGAGTATTTTTAAGATGGTGAAATGTTGCTCAGAGGACACAGTTTCAGTAAGGTCAAAAGATGACATTGAGTGATCTGTTGTGCATCATATGTGCAATTAATAACAACATATTGCACCCTGAAAAGACACAATTATGTCAATAAAACAGCAAATATGAGTGCTCCCACTGTAAAAGGGACAACACATATATGCCATAGCTTGATTGAGTCATTCTACAACACACATACACACCACACACACACACACATGCACAAGCTTCAGTCATATGTCATAAGTACATAGATTTTGTCAATTAAAAAAAACAAATATTTTAAAAAGAAAATCAGATTAATCTTTTTGGGATCAAACCCATGAGAATTCTCTATTCCCAGCTCATTAAGATTCTGAGAGTCTATTTTATTACCCTCTCTTTATTCCTATCCCAGAGATCTTTTGTGGACTGAGAAGAGGAACAGTATAAGGAAGGCAGGCTGATGAGTAGGCTCCATCCTGTAGAGCAAACGGATGTTCAGTCAGAAGCACCCAGACACCGAAAAGGCTGTCACCTATGGAGTCAATAAACTAACTCCTTAAGCTCCCACTAGTTGTAGTTTAACCTAGTCTCTTTGAAAATTGCATGCTTCTCAAGCACTCTGTAACACGCTTAGCACAGTCTAACAAATCCTAGTGAATGGCAAGACTTTGAAAACTCCGTTAATTCAGCACTGGGGAACAACTGACGCAGCTGCCTCTCTGCAGGCCCCAAGTAAAGGAGGGACGGTCGGAAGTGTGCTTGCAGCCTCTAGCAGGGATCTTAGTCCAGGGTCGCTGAGCTGGGAGCCGTGGGAGCCCAACCAGAAACCAGAAGGCTCCCCGTGAGCATTTACTAAACGTGTGAATCGAAATACAGCCAGGAAGAGAAAAATCGAGACTCAACCTCGAAGCAGCCATGTTTAAACCTAAAAAGAAGTCAAGTTTCAGAAGATAAGAAATCTGAAAAGTGATTCATATAGATGGGAGGAACCTCAAGACCCAACAGCAGGTTGGTTTTGATATTCTCCCGAGACAGTCCACATCCTTTACCGCAACGATGGCGGGTTCAGGACGAATCCAAGGAAATACAAGACTGGGGGAAATGACAGTGTTCAGTCTTTAATAAGTCTTCCAGCATTGTTCATCCATTTAACTGCTGCTCAGTGACCACTCGGTACACACTAAAGAGCATCCTTTTACAAATTAAAAGTAGAAGGTTTTTTAACATCATAGACATACAAATTATTGTGACTGCTCAATGTTCTGCTTAGATATAATCACGGCTAGTGTGTTGAGACTATTTACCTTCAGTTCCCCATTGCAATTCCTATAGCAAACAGGGTATTATTACTTGTAGAGAATGTATTCTTAGGGCTTTTCATTAATATTATGTCAAGGCCATTTTGTGTGTCGTACTAAGTCTTTAAAGTTACAATTTTATGGCCGTGCTGTTCTTCTCTTAAGCGAATGCCTGGAACCCAGTGGACATGCTAGCCTCGATGTTACTTCTCCTATTTCATTAGACTGTAAATTACTGCTTTGCACACAAGGTTTTATGCCACTGATTATTCTCATGGGAGAGACTGCAAGATTGATCATAGCTGGGCCAAATGGACAATAAACTCTGTAATGAGTCAACTAGAAGGTTCTGTGGTGACAAAATCTACACACCCGATATGGTAGTCAAGAGCCGCCTGTGACTACAGAAACACAGATGGCGCTAGAAACACAGATAAAACAACCAAGAAGTGGAATTTTAATCAATTCTAGCAGTCTCGTGGAGCTTATGGTTACAATAATATCAGACAGTACAGCACATGCATTTCTATGTCTTATTTACCTCACCTTTGGAGACCGCCATGAGATGACACCTCCACCCCCCTCCCCCCGTTCCGATTCCATAGCCTTGAACTCAACCACACATGCAGATCCCCAATGTGGGTCTGGAGAATCCAAGAGCAGTAATGAAGGTTCGGGTTTTGCCTCAACCGTCAAGCCCTCCTGCACATTTGGTGGTCCCAGCGGACATGAGGTCAGGCCAAAAGGACTTTAGTAATTTCATGAAAACGGGCTGGTGTGTGTATAGAAAGCCTTGAGAGACTCTTGCTTCCAGAAAGTCAGATGTGACCTTCCTTCTGAGTGCCTCTGGTGAAGTGGGAGGGGGGGTGAGGTGAGAGGATCCTCCTCTATACCAACTAGTAATTCGTCTTGACTTTCTTTTTCTTTTTCTTCTTTGTTTTTTCTTTGACAGGGTCTCTCTATGTTAGTCCTGACTGGCTGAGAATTCACCATGTAGACAAGGCTGGCCTTAAACTCACAAAGAGTCTACTGAGGTTAAAGGTGTCCACCACCACACGTTGTTTTAAATACAGTGACCATGAAAAGGCTTTCAAGGCTTTTCATGTGTCTGGATAGATTCCTTGCGATTAAGAAGTAGCCTCAGTTTATTCCCAACACCCATACACAGAAGTCCTCATCTCGGCACGGCTCTCCGCAGCCCTGCGACTATTTTCATAGACAAATTTCATGGGGGAAAATGGCAAATCATTGTCACTGAAATTTGCTTTTCTTAGATCTCTGCACACAAAACGCCATCACAATACCTGTCTTGGGAACTGAGCAGATGGCTCTCTGGGGCTGTACTTGCTGTGTGAGGATGAGGCCCTGAGATGAAAGGCCCAGTGCAGCAAGCTTGCTAGTCTGACTTTCTTGGATTACCAGTCCACAAATCATGACAGGGACTTATTATTACTGAGAAAGCTTGGCTTTTAGCTTCGGCTGTTTCCAGCTTGCTCTAGAGCCGCTTCTATTAATCTGCCTCCTGTCGTGTGGCTGCTATTTTTCCTCAGCACAGCACGTCTGACTTGCTGCGAGTCTACTGTCCTATCTCCACCCCTCTTCTTTCCAGAGTCCTCTCTCGCCCCAGGAATCCCGCCTTGTCTCTCCTGCCTAGCTATTGGCCTCTCAGCTCTTTATTAAACTAACCACAGTGACACATCTTCACACAGAGAAAACAGATACCCCGCAACACCCCAGCATCCATGTAAAACATCAGATATGGCCCACCTGCATGACTGGAACCCCAGCACTGTGTGGGGTGGAGACAAGAGGATCCCAGGAGCTTGCTGGCTGCCAGTCTGGCTCCAGTTCCATAAAGTACATATCCCAAAGGAATAAGGTAGTGGTACAATGGGATGTCTGGGCCTCCTCTGGCCTCTATGAGTACACAGATATATTCCTTTGCCCACATGTATGCAGACACTACACACATATACTGCAACGCACACACATATACTCAAAAATAAGTAAAAATAAAACAAATGCCCCCATCTTTTCCATTTTTTCCCTTGCCTGCACCTCCTCACCTCTATCTTCATCTTCTCCCCTTAGCAGAAACGTTTTTATTCCCCTCTGCCCTCTGCCTCCAGATCTTTTCCTTTCCTTTCTCCTAGTCACTTCAGGCAGATCTCAGCCTCCCCACTCCACAAGCACTGCTCCTCAAGGTGGCCAGTGACCTCCACGGTGTTGACCCTAAGGTCACGTTTTACTCTTCAGCACACTTGACCTGTCCTAAGAATTGGCACAATATTGTTTGTTTTCTTCTTTCATTTGTTTATCTGAAATAGTCTCACTCTGTAGACCAGGATAGACTCAAACTCATGACCATCTTCCTGTTCCATCTCCTGAGTGCTGGCGTCACAGGCAAAGTCCACCATGCATAGCTTGATACAATACATTTTAGAAGACTTTCTTCTTTTGTCTTCTTAAATACATTTCCGTGTTTCCACCTTACTGGTCAGTTCTACCCAGTGTCTTTTACTAGTTCCTCAGTCCACAGATTCAAAATACTGTTTTTTGTTTGTGTAAAACATCATCCATATTTAATATATACGACTGGACAAGATGGCGAGTAGGTCTGTGGCCTTGGGATGAAGATAGATTCGTGATACTTACACCCATACTAACTATACCAGTTATGCTTCCACAAGCAGAGTTCCAAGGCTCCCTTTTCCCTACAAACTCCCAACACTTCCCTTCCATCTTTCTCGAAATAGCATGAATCATGAATCTCATCATGGATTTAATTGGCAGTTCCTTGATGATTAGTGATTTTCAACATTTTTTGGTCATTTGTATATCTTCTTTTGAGAATATCTACTTGAGTTCCTTGCCTATTTAAAGTACTAGTTAATTTGACGCTAAGTCATTTTAGCTTTATAAATTGCCTAAGTCGGTATTCTATTGCTGTGGAGAGACACTATGCCCCTGCCACTTTTATGAAGGAAAACATTTAATTGGAACTTGTTTACAGTTTCAGGGGTTTAGTCTATTTTCATTATGGCAGGAAGCATGGCAGCACACAGGCAGACGTGATGCTGGAGAAGTAGCTGAGAGTCCTACCTCCAGATCCATGGGTAGTAGGAAGAGAGAAACACTGACCTGGTTTGAACTTCTGAAACTTCAAAGCCTCTAGTGACACACTTCTCCCAATAAGCCCACACCTCCTAATCCTTCTGGTGGTCAAGCTTTCGAATCTATAAGTCTATGCCTATGGGAGGCATTCTTATTCAAACCATCACATCTATCTTTTGATTACAAATTCCTTATCAAATGAATGACATGCAGGGATTATTCTCCATTGTGTAGAATGATTCACTCTACTGAATGCTTCTTTTGATAGGCAAGCGCTCTTTTGTTTGATGTGATACCATTTGTCTATTTTTTTCTGCCTCTCTTCTGCAAGTCATATTAAACAGCATTTCATCTATTTTGAAATGCCTTTGTATATAATATCAAATAAGGTTCTAATTTCACTCTTTTACATGTAAAACATTCTGTTTTTCCCAACACAGTTTGGTGAAGGACTACCCCTCCCTTATTTTGTATTTCTGTCAACGATGTTAAAAATTGATTAGCAGTATATGGATGAGTTTGCTTCCAAATGCTCTGTTCTGTTCAGTTGTTTTGTGGGTCTATTTTTATGCCAGTATCATAATGTTTGGAATATATAACCTATGATATAACGTGATGAGAAACCACGAATCATCAAGTTGTGTTCTTGATTAAAATGGTTTTGGATGGGGAGAGGGTGATGGTTTCACATGAGACACATTTTCCCTGTTCCTGTGAAAAATTCCATTGAAAATTTGACAGAGATTTTGTAAGTCTACAGTCTCTTGAGAAAATGTGCATTTTTAATGATATAGACTTTCTGCTCATTTGTGTATCCTTAAAGTTTTCTTATGGATGTTTCACAGGTGGAAGTTTGAAGATCTTCTAACTTTTTTGGTCAGGTTTATTTATAAGAATGTTATTCTTTCTATTGCTCAACATCCTTAGTAATCAGGGAAATGCAAATCAGAATAACTCTGAGATTCCATCTTACACCTGTCAGAATGGCCAAGATCAAAAACACTGATGACAGCTTATGCTGGAGAGGATGTGGAGTAAGGGGAATACTCCTCCACTGCTGGTGGGAGTGCAAACTTGTACAGTCACTTTGGAAATCAGTATGGCTGTTTCTCAGGAAATTGGGAATCAATCTACCTCAAGATCCAGCAATAGCACTCTCGCACATATACCCAAAGGATACTCAATCATGCCACAAGGATACTTGTTCAACTCTGCTCATAGCAGCATTATTCATAAAATAGTCAGAACCTGGAAAAAACCTAGATGCCCCTCAACCTAAGAATAGATAAAGAAAATGTGGTTTACACAATGGAGTACTACACAACTGTAAAAAACAATGACATCATGAAATTTGCAGACAAATGGATGGAACTAGAAAAAAATCATTCTGAGTGAGTTAACCCAGACCCAGAAAGACAAACACAGTATATACTCACTCATAAGTGGATATTAGATGTAAAGCAAAGGATAACCAAGTTACAGTCTATGGGCCCAGAGAAGCGAGGGAACAAAGAGAACCCTAAGAGGGATGCATGGGCTTCCCTAGGAATGGGAAATAGATAAGATCTCCTGGGTAAACTGAGAGCAGGAGGTGGAGGGAAGGGGATGGTGGGTGAGAACATGAGAGATCAGGATAGTTGAGTTGGGGGAAGGACGGAGAGGAAGAGCAATGAAAGAAATATCTTGGTAGAGGGAGCCATTATGGGGTTAGGGAGAAACCTGGTGCTAGGGAAATACCCAGGAATCTACAAGGATGACCCCCAGCTAAGACTTCTAGCAATAGTGGAGAGGGTGCCTGAACTGGTCTTCTCCTGTAATCAGATTGATGACTAACCTAACTGTCATCATAGAAGCTTCATCCAGTAACTGATGGAAGCAGATGCAGAGATCCTGGGCCAAGCTCTGGGGGTCCAGTTGAAGAGAGGGAGGAGGGATTATATGAGCAGGGGAGGTCCAGATCATGACAGGAAACCTACAGAGACAGCTGACCTGAGCTAGTGGGAACTCATGGACTCTAGACCAACAGCTGAGGCCGCCTGCACAGGACCAAACGAGGCAGACTACATATATAGGTGACAGTTATGTGGCTTGGTCTATTTGTGGGGCCCTGGCAGTGGAATCAGGATTTATCCCTGGTGCATGAGCTGACATTTTGGAGCCCATTCCCTATGATGTGATGTCTTGCTCAGCCTTGATGCAAGGGGAGGGCTTGGTCCTGCCTCAACTTCACGTGCCAGGCTTTGCTGACTCCCCATGGGAGAAGGCCTTACCCTTTCTGAGGAGCGGATTGGGGGGCGCAGGATGATGGGAGGTGGGGGAAATGGGAAAAGGAGAGGGAGAGGAACTGTGGTTGGCATGTGAAATGAATTAAAAATTTTAAAAACAGAAAAAGCTTATAAAAAAATTTTATACTTTCTAATTGTTTAGAAACTGGATTTTTAAATTTCCTTTTTATATTCCTCCTTGTTATTATATAGAAATATGACTAATTTTATTATGATTTTGTGTCAAGAAATTTTGCTGAATTAATTTATTAGTGTTGACGAATTTCTCATGGAATCTTCAAGGCAATACATATGTGTATAGATATATGAAATATATCATCTTTAATCAGAAATTTTACCTTCTTCCTTCCTGGTTTGGATGCCCATTATTTGGTCCTATGGTCTAGTTACTCAAGAAAGGACTTCTAGCACCCTTTTGAGTAGAAGTATTGAGAATGGGCATCTTTCTCATTTCTAGTCCAAGAGGAAAAGCTTCCACTGGATACAGTACTAAGAAAGGGTTTGTCATATGTGGCTTTTGTTATGTTGGGAGTGTTCTTTCTAGACTCAACCTGTGAAAACTTTTATCATGAAAAGATGGCCAATTTATGTCTGATCTTTATAGACTTTTCCTGTATATATTAATATAATCATTTAAATCATATCCTTCATTCTATTAATGTATTGTGGCATATTTACTTATTTGCATATAAAAACCCATTCTTGAGTCTCAAGTACAATCTTATTTGAGCTTCATAGTGTGTTGCTTGCAGACAAATTTTTCTTTGGGCTGCCAGTTTACAAACACACACACACAAAAAAAAAAAAAAAGACACCAAGATTTATTATTAATTAGGAAAGCTTGGCCTTAGCTTAAGTTTGTTCCTAACTAGTTCTTATAACTTCAAGTAACCCATATTTCTTAATCTACATTCTTTTGTGTGGTTCAGTTGCTTGCTCTGTACTGCCCATGCTGCCTCCTCTGTGTCTGGCAGGTAACTTCGCCTTTCTTCTTCCCAGAGCTCTCTCTATTCAGAAGTCCCTGCTATACTTCCTGCCTACCTATTGGCCATTTAGCTTTTTATTAAACCAATCACAGTGACACATCTTCACACAGTGTAAAGGAATATTTCACAACAGTTACAGAATTCAATTTGCTAGTTTTTTGTTGAGAATGTCTCATCTAGATTCATCTGAGAATGTCTCCATCCATGCTCATCAAATATGTTGGCTTGTAATTGTCTTTTCTCATGGGGTAGCTTTGATGTTAGGGTAATTCTGGACTCATAAAATGGTCTTGAAAATGTTCTCTTCAATTTTGAGGAAGAGTTTAAGAAGAATTAGCATTAGCTTTTTTTTAACCATTTGACAGAATCCACAGAGAAACGGTTAGGGCATAGGATTTTCATTGCTGGGGATACCGAGTACAGATTCAGTCCCTCACCTGTTGCTATTGGTCTGTTTATATTCTTTGGTTTATTGAGATTTTTTTTGATAACTTAGTCCCGGGAAGTCATATGTCCTAGGGATTTATCCATTTCTTTGGAGTTCTTTTCTCTTTCATGCTGTATATAAGTGTATCTAATTTGTTTCTCTTTTTAAAGGACCTACTGTCAATTTTATTAAAACTTTCAGTTTTAGTATCTATTTCTACACTTGCCTTTATTATTTATCCCTTCAACTAACTTTGGATTTAGTTTGCTTTTCTCCCCTTGTATTTCGATGTGTAAAGTTGGGCTGATTATCTCAGTCTTTCCTTTTTTTTCCTATAATATTTAGCTCTATAAACTTGCCTCTGAGAACTGTTTTGGCTGTATACGGTAGACTTTTATATGGTATTTCAATTTTCTTTGTCTCAAGATGCTGTTTTTTAGTCCCTCTTTGAACCACTTGTTCAGAAGTAGGTTGTTTCATTTTCACGTAATTGTGAATTTTCCAATTTCCCTCCTTATTGAATTCTGGCTTTATTCTACTATAAATGTAGTAAAATCTTGATATGATTGCAGCCTCCTTAAATAAATTTAGTAAGGCTTGTGGTTCAACACATGATCTATCCTGGAGAATATTGTGCGCGATGAAGGAACATGTAGCCTGGTGCGATTGAATGTGATGGTCTATGTATGTGTGCTGTCCCTACTGCTGTTCAGGTCTGCTGCAGCTTTATTGCTTTACTATTGTTATCACTAGACAAAAATTCCCCGTCTTCCTCTTCCAGTTTCCAGAAGCCCCACAGACTAGGGTCCTGTAGCAGTAGGGTATCCGAGGGGGAAAAGATGTGATGTGTAGTAAGGAGGCCCCTGAAGGGAGATGAGTCCAGGGTATGCACTTCACTGCCAAACATGTGTTTGGCTCCATACCTTTGTCCCTATGCTACAAAACTGGCATCAGCGTAACGGTGACTTTGTAGCACCTAGAAGGAAGACATAGAACAAGCCAAAGCTGGCCCACTGTTGACATGGCACCGTAAGCACACAGCCACTGATATCCAGAGGTCTTTCACAGGCACCTTGTAATCTGTATCACTCTAAGCCATGTGCATGTCTTATTCTCTGTAGTTCTAGAGAGGCAGACTGGCTGGTCTTGCCCGTCTGCCCGGTTCCTAGCAGAGTACCATGCACATCATAATCACTCAAGTACAAATAACTGAGGAAAATTAAAATGAAACTTTCTGAATTTTATCTTTATAATAGAGTCAGGGTAGCCAACAAATTCCAGCATGCCATGATTTCGGAAGTGAAGTGTTCCTTGTTTCCTCCCCAGACACCTACTTCCCAAAGCCTTGTTTTGTTCTCTGAATTTTCTCTTACAAGAGATGCTTTTGTTCATGATTATACACCTGCATGGGATTGCAAGAACTGCTCAAAGTTTTAGAATTCTGGTGCTATCGGTCCACATGGGCAAGAAAGTAAATATGGAGATGCCTTCTCTATGCCTGAGTGATGACTCCCATCTCCACCCACTATCTGTGCTGATGTGGGCAAGAACACCTGCTGTTCAGAGACCATCTCAAGGTACTCCCATGGAAAGACTGGCTTTGAGAATGAGCCTTATAATTAAACAGTAATTGGAGTTTCCTGTGGTTTTATGCCCAGGTCTTACCTAGTGCCTAAGGAGATGAACTACATGGCTTAAGAGGCAGAATGGAATTCACTGTTTCTACGCATAAGAGGAGGCCTTTGCCTGACAACCTTGCTTTCGTGAGAACCCAGTTGGATTTCCAGCGCTACAGTCGACATATCTGCCCAATACTGACGTCAGTTCAGCCCCTCAGAAGTGGCTGTCAGAGAACTGAGGAAGAATAAAGCTGAGATGGGGTTCAGCCAATTCCTCACCCAAATATTTCGTCCATCTGAGTCGGGTAGCAGATTAGAAGCCTCACCAATGAAACCTGGTGAAGGAAAAAGGCCAGGATAACACCCAACCCTCTCCTTTCTTGCAAGAGAAAAGATTTATAAATGAGTTGTGTCTGTGCATCTGTGTGTTCTGGTGTCCTTTTCTGTCATCCATCCTGAGAGAAATCATGACAGGAACTCAAGACAGGAACCAGGAGGCAGGAACTGAAGCAGAAACCACAGAATAGAGCTACTTACTGGCTTGCTCTCATGGATTACTCAGGTATCTCATGGATTTCTCATTCAGCCCAGGACCATCTGCACAGGGAAGGCACTACCCACAGTGGGCTGGACCCTCCCACACCAATCACTGCTCAAGGAAATACTCCAATAGCCTTTCCTATCGGCAATCTGAGGAGGACACTTTCCTTGGGGTTTCCTCTTCCCAGATGACTCCAGTTTGTGTCAAGAGGACAAAAATATAACAGGCATACTGTGTCTGTATGTCTGCATATCTGGTCTGTGTATCATATGTACAGGTTCGTGTGGGGTATACACATGTGCATGCCATCTGGGTGTGAAGGTCAGAGACTGAAGTTGGGTGATATCCTCTACTGTGTTCCACCTTATTATTTGAGACAGGGTTTCTCACTAAACCTGGTGCGCATGCATTCAGCTAAGCCAGCTAGCCAATGGGCTCCAGCATCCAAGTCTCAACTCCCAGTACTGGTGTTTAGGACATGCTGCCACACCCAGCTTTTAAGTGGGTGCTAGGCATCCATAATGGAGTCACTATGTTTGTAAAGCAGGCACTGTACCAACAGAACTATCTCCGCAGCCCTGTATATAAATTTATTTAAAGTGAGATCTCGGAAGGCATACAGGTGGCAGCCAGGGATTATCAAGAAAGAAAGTGAAGATAATATAGCTCAGTTCAAGACAGGAGAACCAGAAACTCACTTTGAACAGCGACTGGTCTAAAAGTCATGGGGGTAGAGGAGGGACACACCCTAAACCTGGCTCTATAGATTCTAACTGGGTTATTATTATTATTATTATTATTATTATTATTATTATACAGCATTCTGCCTGCATAGATGTCTGCACACCAGAAGAGGGCACCAGATCTCATTACAGATGGTTGCGAGCCACCATGTGGTTGCTGGGAATTGAACTCAGGACCTTTGGAAGAGCAGCCAGTGCTCTTAACCTCTGAGCCATCTCTTGAGCCCCTATAGATTCTAACTGGGACTGTGAAGTGTACCTCCCTCATTAGCACAGTCTGCTACACAAAACATCGCAGGAAGGGAGGAACTTAAAACACCCACCAAGGAAGAAATCCCAACTGTCGTGATGATCTTTTTACGTGTATGAGTGTTCTGCTGCCCACAGAGCCAGAAGGTGGCATTGGGTGCCCTGGACCTGGAGTTAGAGACAGTTGGGAGCCACTGAGTAGGTGCTGGAAACTGAACCCAGGTTCTCTGCAAGAGCAGCAGGTGCTTTTAACTACTGGGCTATCTCACCAGCACCATGATATGATTTTTTTTAAAACTAATGTACTTTCACTGTACTTGGCCTGACAATATGTGCCCACTGGAATGACTGTTATGGGGGAAATCAGCCATGGTATGAAACTAAAAGGAGAAAATTTGGGAAGAAGAAGGGACTCAGAGGAAGAGAGAGTAATGGGGATGAATATGTTCAAAATATACCAATACAGGTGTGAAAATGTCATCATGAAGCCTAATATTATGTATAACGAATATGTGCTAGTAAAAAACAAAATAATAAAAATAACTTTAAAAGAAATGGAAACCTGGGATGGTGGAGTGGCTTTATTGGGGTCACAGCAGACAGGGAGATAGCCAGAGGACTTAGGAGACGAAACTCCAGAGGAAAGAAAAACAGCTTCTAGTTCCAACTATGCTGTTGGTGTACAGGATATAAGGAGCTCACTGAGAAAGAGAAGCTTGGAGGACAGGTGAGTGCCCGCTGGCATTTGAACGTGAGCTGTCTGGAGATGACCCAAAGGGCAATATCAAGCAGGCAATTGAATGCTATAAGAATGAAACTGAGGGAACAGGACGAGTGAAAGAGGCTTAGGAGCCATCAGGCTGTCCAGGCTGTTTGAAACGACTCTGGAAGGAGGGGTCAGGCAGGCGAGCACAGAGAGGGAGGGCCGGAGACCGAACAAGCTCCACCTATAAAAAGGAAGGAGTCTAGGACATAGCTTCCAAGTGAGTGATGGGAGGATGAGTGGGTACCAATAAAGGATGAGAAGGGGGCTTTAGGAAGAGAAGAGTGTTCAGTAGTTGGAGTACAGGTAACTAATTGGTTTCCCCCTTTTCCTGAACAAAACCGACTTCCAGAGCAGCAGTGAGTCTGGGAAACAGACTAACAGGTGTGGGTCCTCAGGCTCCTCTGCCGCCCAGACACATCTGACAACTGACGCAGATACCTGTACTTGGAGATGACAGAAAAGCCACCACTTTCCTGCTCCAAATAGCTGCCCGTCTGGTTCTTCACTTTAGCCCTCGGCCCTTTCTTCTTCCTTCCTTCTTAAGTGGTTCTGCACTCAAAAGTGCAGCCGCAATTTAATAAGCTTGAATACAAGACACACACACGATAACACCAGAATAAAAACGAGAAGAAGCCTGGCTTCTGGTGAGCCTGGCTGAAGTGAGAAACGGGTGGATCCACCTTGGCTCTTCCCTCTGCCTCAAGCCAGGGTGCGCCAACCCATCTGTAATCGCTCTTCAGAACCAATTTCTTCCAAGGACCTCTCCCGTCTTGGGATTCTGCTGGCCACATCCCATCTTGCCTGGCGTCATGAACGAGGCTCCAAGCTCCGACTTACACCCTCTAACCTGATGGCACCATCTGTCAAAACCTTGAAAGCTTGCGTTAATCTCTGCCTAAACCCCTCCCACTGTGCTTAACCGCTTAGTGGGTAAAGCCAAGCATCCTCAGCTACAGGCAGGTCTCTGATGATTTGGCTCCCACTGTCTGTATTGAGAGCATTAGGATCGTACAGTATGAGAGGAAAAGAGTCTACATCCCAATGCATTTTGAACACGAATCATGCACCAAAGCCATGTGCCAAGAACTTTAGATTTATGTAATATTCACAATGTTTGCTCAGACATCTAATGTTAAAAGTCTCCTGACAGAGTGAGAATATGAGCAAAGAGGACATCTTTGGATGGATACCTTGGCACGGCCTAGATATAGTAGGGAGGACCTTGGGCATTCCCCAAAGCAATGTGCCTTACCCACGCTGAGGAGTGCAGGGGGTGGGGGGTGAGGTGGAGGGTAAGTGAAGGGAATGGGAGGAGGGAGCGGGAACTTGGATTGGTATGTAAAATTTTTAAAAGATAGTTTGTTTTCTTTTAAAAAATAAAATAAGCCTCCTGGCAATTATTTCTCAGGAAGGTGGTGTAACTCGCTCTGGTACACAGGGCGAGCTTAGTTGGAAAAGGCCGGAGCATCAAAATTCCTTGCCCAGAAACAGCGCCTCAACATGAAAGAAAGTACTTTTTACCTTCCTACTTCTCCTCCTCAACCTTAAACGGTCCAGGTGAAGAATTACGGCCACATCGAGTCTTCCCTTTGGGCCTGAGAAACCTATACACTTCCGTGGACCCTGCCTGAGACTAGCAAGACAGGAGAGAGTCAAAGCAGCATCACCCATTGCCGCGGGGCGGGCCTGAACCGCCAAACCAAGGCCTCTCCTGCTGGCTACCTGGACGACCCTGAATTAAGATCAGAACTGGGATCCCTTTTTCCTTGCCCCACTGGGTGCCATTGGAACCATGGCTGTGGGACTGAGTTTCCAAAGCCATCTTCTGCCAAGTGCAAAGCTGGGAGACCAGCGGAGGAGACTCTGGTGACTCCTAGGAGCAGGAAGGACCGCGAGGTCTTAGCGCTCCTACAGTCAGGCGCGCTTCTGGAGTGCTCAGGTCATGCGGGAGCAGAGTGCGACCCGGATCCTTCGAGGGCACCTCGCGCCTCGAGGAGCTGCCCAGAGAGAGGGGTAAGGGCAGCCCCAGAGCACCTGGCTGCTGTCGGGGCAGAGGCATCTCTCAGATCTGGAACTGGCCAAGAGAGCAAGTCCCCTTTTCACCTACCGCTGGGTCCGAAGCCCTAAGACCCTGAATTTGGAACCCAGACTCGGACGTTGCACCGGCTGCCTCGTGGGCAAGAGGATCTACTCTCCCTCTTAGGGCAGCGGCTTGGACGCGATTGGACCCGCCCGAAAGCCCCTGGAGCCTGCTTGGCGTGACCACCCGGCTCTGACCCCCTCGCGCCCCCGCGCGTCCATCTCTGTTCCCAGAGCGGTGCAAGTGATGTAAGGCGGCCAGGCTCGCGCGCTTTCCTCCTGCCGGGACAGAGTCCTCCCTCCCCGCCAGCGGCAGCGCTGCGCGCCCACTCCGCTCGCTGCGCCAGGCTTCGCTTCCAGAGCTCCGGCGACCTACACGCCAAGAGCGAGGTTGGGAAAGACCCCCCTTCTCTGTCCCACCTCCTGTGTGCGGTGTCGGTGGAAAAGCCAGGCTTGGCTCTCGGAACCTAGAGAGAGAATCGAGGGACAGCCTATACGAAGGTTTCTGGAGACATTCAGGCTCTCCCCATTTACGGGAGGTGGCAGGAGCCTTCAGGTAACTCGGTGACCCTACTTGGTACACGTTGGTGTGAGAGAGACAGGGTTGCAATAGTAGTAGATGGGGGGGGTGGGGAGAGGGGGAGGAAGGAAGGGAGGGAGGAAAAGAGGGGAGAGAGAGGGGAGAGGAGAGGAGAGGAGAGAGAGAGAGAGAGAGAGAGAGAGAGAGAGAGAGAGAGAGAGAGAGAGAGAGAGAGAGATTGAAAGACAAGAGTCTTTCAGAGATAGCAAGAAAGAGTTGGTGGGTGGGAAGTTGGATTGGATTTTTTAACCCCTGTGGTTTCGACTTCCACAGAAGAGGGAAGGGGTGCTCCCTGGCTACCAAGCAGCTCCCAACCTGAATGGAGTGAAAGATGCGGCCTGATGACATAAATCCGAGGACTGGGCTGGTGGTGGCCCTGGTCAGTGTTTTTCTGGTCTTTGGCTTCATGTTCACTGTCTCTGGCATGAAGGGGGAAACTCTGGGGAACATCCCTCTGTTGGCCATCGGGCCAGCCATATGCCTGCCAGGCATCGCAGCCATTGCTCTGGCCAGGAAAACCGAGGGATGCACCAAGTGGCCTGAGAATGAGCTACTCTGGGTCCGCAAGTTACCCTGTTTCAGGAAACCCAAGGACAAGGAAGTGGTGGAACTGCTGAGGACCCCCTCAGACCTGGAATCCGGCAAGGGGAGCTCAGATGAACTGGCTAAGAAGGCAGGCCTCAGAGGGAAGCTGCTCCCACAGGGGCCAGGTGAGGTGCCTATGGCCAGCTCCATTACCACCCCCACCCCCACAGAGGAAGCCGAATGCCAGAGTCTAGTCCAGAGTGGGCGTCAGGAGGAGACGTCCAGATATCTGGATGGCTACTGCCCCTCGGGCAGTTCCCTCACCTACAGTGCCTTGGACGTCAAGGGCTCAGCTGACCGCCCTGAGCCCGAGGACAGCATCTTCTTTGTACCCCAGGACAGTATCATCGTTTGCTCCTACAAGCAGAACAGCCCTTATGACAGATACTGTTGCTACATCAATCAGAGCCAAGGCAGGTGGGACCACGAGACAATAGTCTGATCTGGACAGCCAAGGGTCCCGTGTTGACGTTGCTACACTCAGTTCCCAATGGAAGAAAATCTCTGCTCCAACAGCCTTCGTCCTCTTAGAAACTGGCATGGTATGTGAGGGGGTGCAAACCTCTGGTGCCTGATACTTGTGTAAATACGCATGTAGGGGGCAGATTTTAGGGACGAGCTGAGGATTACTTCTCTTTAGGGAAGAGGAAGTAAATAGGAAAAAAAAGTTCCATTTGCTTCTGAACAATTTAAACAATGTTGAATGCCTTCTAAAGCAGCCCCCAAAGTGCTAAGGATGCCCCTGGTGACAGTCAGGGGCATCTAGAGAGAGCCAGGTATCAAAGGATGCAGGGGCTGTCCACACAGAAGCTGGCTACTTGTGCCTGAAGAAAGGGGAGGAAAAGTTTGTGTTCCTTTATACAAAATGAGTTTTGCCTGTTGAAAATGTTGAAAAGCTTTTAATGTATGGTAGCTGCTGGAAGAAATAAAAATCAAGATAGAATAGGTAAACCCTCCTCCTTAAATGGGTTGGATTTTGGAGGAAGGGGAGTTAAAAATAGCTGGAATGTATAATTGAGTCCTAGCCTCTAACAAGGTCACATTTCAAATAAAGTGTTGATTATATTATGTGAAATGTTATTATTTCAGATGGCTGTGTTACGTCTTAAACTCTTCATTTGTGTTGATTTGCTGGAACTTTATCTGAAGTTTTTAAATATTTACTAACATTCGTGTATTTCCTTACCAGGTGCAAAATGACTTGATGTAATATTTTCATAGATTAGAATTTCTTTTTATCAAGACAAAACAAAATTTACACACACACACACACATATATATGTCTCTCTGTCTTCAACATTTCGTAGAGGCATGTACTAGGAATTACTATATGCCTTTTAAAACCTGAAACTGCAAAGTGAATTAACTAGTCCTGAACATTATGAAAAATTTGAATGAAATGCAATGGTTATAAGCCTCTGGAAATGCTGTCATGTGTACATTTGTTCAACAACCTCCCGCCCCCAACCATGACTGTAAATGCCAATGAAACAAGAGTTCATCTATAAGATTGAATTGAAGCTCATATTTCACTGGATCAGTAAAATTTACATGATAAAAATCTCAGTATTTCCTTTTTGTGGCTGAGGGAAGGAACATCACAATGGTATCCTAAAATTTATTTCCTGGCTGTTGTTGTTGGTTTTTTTTTTTTTTGCTTAATTGCAACCGATAAGAAGAATAATTAGCTGCTATGTCACTTGACCCCTCTTGTAGAATAAGTGCATTTATAGGAACAGTGACAGATTTAGTCTTGAGAATTAGGATTATTTTATATCCCTCAATGAAATTTAATTCTAATTACTATACCAAATAGTTTTAGTCACCTCCCAAAAGGTAACTTGAGGACAAAAAAAAATGGGGAGATCATCTCTTTTATGTATTTCAAGTTCAACTCTGTGGTTCTTAAGTCAACCGTCCTTTCTTAAGAATTTATACTTGTAAAAATCATAATTTTTGAATGATGTTTGAGATCAAAAGTATATCATCTTTTTAGTCAAGCCTCAATGTCTGGAAATGAGATGCGTGATCCCGGACAAAGTTCTTCTTCCTGGTCTTCGGTTTCCTACTCTATGGAAGAGGAATGGGGGGAAAGACTGATTTACTCTAAATTGTTTGCATCATTCATCCCCAGATAGCATATTCTAAAATAGTAAATCAAAGGGACTGTGTGTTGCAGCAAGTAAGCTACAGCAAAATGCATGCCCATGTTATGCAATACATGGTCAAAGCCATGCAATGTGGATTAAATTGCTACTGCTCAAAAGAAGTCTATAGATATAAGAAAGCAGATGTATTTCTTTACTAAATATTATCTATTAGACAGCAGTGCATCCCTGGGCACTGAAACTGAAAATATCGAGGGTAAGATATTTTTGAAGGAAAAAAAAATATTTTAATGTTGATGCAAGCCGAAGCAATGCCATACAGCCTTGCAGCCCATGGGCCTGACTCCAGGACTGTGGTGGCAAGGGGTAGTTTCCTAAGTCTCAATAGCTGTTTCGAAAGCAGAAAATACGATTTATATAGAGAAGGTTATTGGAAATGTAGTAACCAAAGTTTTCCCCCATGCTTGCCACTGTTGGCATTGTCAGAAGCAAGAGGGTAGAACGGTGCTTGTTTGGGCTCAGCGAGTCCTCCATGGGTCTGAGGAGAGAGGACTGGAGTGTCCGCTAAGGTCTGGAATTTGGGGAAGTTGCCTTCTGGAAACAGTTTCGAATTTTTCACATAATGTGTATGTGTGTGAACAGAGTCCTGTTTCCAAATCAAGGGTCAGATGCTGACTTAGAGATATAAGCTATTTTTAATCACATTTCAAGTTGCATTTCAGAAAAAACCTCTTCCATTTACCTATTTAAAATACAGAAGCTATCTAGGTATACATTTGTATATGTTTTCTTGTGCTAAATGAATTGGTTTCAGATGTCGAGCTGAGAGATTTAACCTTCTTCACCCAAAGAATAAAATGTGAGTTGTGACTTGTGTGGATTTTTCTTAGCATCTTCCACTGAGCTACCCCCTCCTCTGTGCTGCAAGGCGGCCTGAGTCCTAATCAGCACTGTGGTTCTATTCGAGGTAAACCTGTTGTTCTTTTGAACAGAGGCATAAGAAAGAGGACAAAGGTGTCCCAAGCCCTTAGAGGAAACGGGAACATTCAAACCAACAGCCTGAGAAATTACTAATATTAACATAAGAAGCAAGAGGGCTGTCCCTTGACTCCTTTAAGAACTCCCAAGCTGCTAGAAACTGAAACAGGCACTAGTTCCTTTCCCTTTGCTATTAATTCAAATACTCGTTTTCTACTTAATGTGAGGTAGGCATCCTACTTCTGAAATTTCTCCATTCAACTTCTCTTGCTCTGTGTTCCTACTTAATTAGGACCACAGGTTCTTTCCCCATCTGCCTATTTCTCGATTCCTAAACGTGAATTCAGCCAAGACACGCAAGCTGGAGCATTGGACAACTGTTTCAAGATTTACTCTGTGGCGAGCATCCTGGGGGAGGGATCCAAGTACAGTTAGGTTCCGGCTCTCTTCCAGCTCAGCTTACCAACTGCTCTGAAGTGTTTTCAGTGTTGTGGATCCTGACATCCACTGATCTGACACACACAGAGAAGGAGGGAGGGTTAACGACGCTTCTCTCCATGGGTTCTGATGTCTGCTTACTAGTGGCGGCCCTCTGTGCCCACAGCACTGACTGCTTCACCACCATTGTGATTTTTATCATATTAAAGAAAAATATTTTTGCTGGGCATGGCAGTCATGGTTCTGTAATCCCATCACTTGGGTGGGGGGGTGGGCAGAGGCAAGAGCATCAAGAGTTCAAAGTCATTCTCACTGTGGATTGGGGGACAGCCTGGTCTGCAGGAGACCCTGTTGAAAAAGGGAAGCTGCGTTTGAGAATCCAGATTCCTAGTATCCTAACAGGACTGCTTTACTCCTATCTCGCTGCCTCATCTTCCAAACCTTGTCCGTATGGATATGCGGTGTAATGATTATAGCAGCCTGCTTTTGTTTTTCTTGTCTCCCTTTAACAACCCCTGAGCGTGCTCCCCCTTTCTGTGTGTTATCATCATCAGTTAATAACTGGAACATGCCATTTGCGTGGTTTCCTAATCCATCCTGCCAACCTTACTGCCGACCATATAGACAGTATTATGGATTTTTTTTACCATCTGGCCACAGAAACGAAAGCTTACCATTGAAAAGCTGTCTCCTTGAAGAGGGGGCAGAAATATGTAACTGTTCATATTGCCGCTCATCTTCTCTTCGCACATGTAGCTCTAAGACCCGGGATGGAAGAAAACACGACATTGCTTCAAAACGCCACTTCTCAACGCTAGATTATAACAAGGTCGGCCTTCAGAAGCACAATGTCCAGCAAGCAAAAAAAAAAAAAAATAAATGAATAGGCTTAATTGATGGTAATTTCTAGTATTCCAAAGCATTTTTCTTTTTTTTTTCTTCCTTTTCTTTATTCCAAAAAGCCAGCCCATGCACCAGGGGTAAATCCTGGTCCCACTGCCGGGGGTCCCACAAACAGGCCAAGCCACACAACTGTCGCCCACATTCAGAGGACCTAGTTTGGCCCATGCTGTCAGTCTACAGTCTATGAACTCCCACTAGGTCAGGTCAGCTGTCTTTGTGGGTTTCCCCATCATGGTCTTGACCCCTCTTGCTCATAAAATCGCTCCTCCCTCTGAAAGTTAAATGTGTGAAGATTTTTTCTTTCTTTTTTTTTTGCAATTGACCACTTCTTATTTTCAAAGAAACGGGCAACTGTACGTAAGTCTTGCAAGACCATATGGAGAAAATTTGCTTAGAAACTCATCTGCCTATAATTCAGCAGAGTGTGGGCAGTCACTGCTGTGCTAGTGAGCTGACCACCGGAACCGCTCCGAAAGACATACTCTGATGGCTCTGTCAGCTTCCTCACACGCTATGTGGTAGCTTCCTTTATTTAAATGTGTTTTAAAAGTTTTATTCATTTTGGTAACTTTTGGCTCACTCATTATCTTTGTTTGTTTCTTTTGATTCTTTTTACTTTATTTTTTTGTTTGTGAGAGAGAGAGAACATGAAGTTGGGTGGATATGGGAGTAGAGAGGATCTGGGAGGAGTTAGGGGAGGGAAAAATATATAAAACATATTGTACGAAGAGATATTTTATTTTTAAAAGTTGGGTGATAAGATAAAATTTAGCTGGTGATGTAGGAACAGTGCATGTAGCCATAGAGCACACATGGAGGTTGGGGACAGTTTGTAGAAGAAGTCAGTTCTTTCTTTCCACCATGTGGATCCCAGGAATCAACTAATATCAATAGGCTTGACAGCAAGTGCCTTTCCCCACAGAGCCATCTTGCTAGCCCCTGCAGTGGCTTCTTGACTTCCCAGATACAACCTGCAACTGGCCACCAGAGCCTTTGTCTAAGAGCTCCCTGGGGGAAAAGATGATATTTGGTCCATCTTTTCCTCATCTTTCCTTCTAAAATGTGTCCTGCCCTTGCTGGGTGAAAACTCCAAATGGCACCATTTAGTCCCACTAAAAGCCTATTTCCCTTTTTATATTAAATATAATCAGCAATAATGCGGACTGAAATAGGCTTCTGTGGGTCGAGATCCTAATTTCTGTTTGGTATATGTTCCCTTGGAGGAACTACCTCTGATATCACAAGGGAACAAGACGTACCTTTGCAGAACATCTCCCTCCCTCCATGCTTGACCTAACTCCCCTCCCTCCATGATTGACCTAACTACCATCACCTGATCTCTGGTTCAGTGGTTGACCAAACACACAACAAGAACTGGTGATTCTCGGAACGTGTGAAATCCACCTTTTGAATTTACAACCAGAAACAAAAGTAAATCAGTGCTAATCGTGTTAATATTGCAAGTATATAAATAAAATAGAAATCCCAGCATTGGCCACTGGCCCTCTGCTAAGCTCCTCTCGCTTAACCGTGTCTTCGACGTAAAGTGGCTGTTCTCTCAGGTTGGTAGTGGGGAGCTGGGCTGCCAGCTCCCCCCACCTCATTCCCACCCCGGCTCCCAGGGAAGTTCTCTCTCCACACTGAGACTGTGGTTTGTATCTCAGAGAAGCCCAGTTGTTCTGAAAGAGGACAATAGCCTTGCTCAGCAGATTCCATGAGCACTACTTAAAGCCGGTCTTAATAACTTCTAACCTACATAGTTTGTTCTGTGAATTTTCCCCACTCTCTGACTAGATAAAATAACTCTTTTCCTGAGCCATAGGGACCACTGAGATCTCAAACAAGACAAGACATTCTTTGAATACGGGGAAAGAGGATGTGTGAGATTTTCCAGCCCCGTAACAGAACATCTGACACAGGACTTTCCCAGCTCATGTTTTCAGAGGCTTAAACTCATCATGGTGTAGAGGGCAGCATGCATCATGGCAGCAAGAGGACAGAGAGAAAACTTCCATCTGCAGACTTTCTCCTCTTCTCTGGTTCTGTTCCAGTGCCAGTCAATGGGATTCCCTGCCCACACTCAGAATTGATCTTCTCCCTTAATCATCTCTGCAAATGTGCTCACAGGCGTGCCCAAGTGCAAAAATAATAATAACAAAAGGGAGATGCTAGAGAATTCTGACACACTTTAAATAACTAAGAAAGCACATGTGTATATTTAACTTCAAAGTATATTCCAATGAGCACGAAATTTAACTAGAAATACCTTCCTGCTAGACATAGTTTTCTTTAAGAAAAAAAACCCAGAAAACAGCAAATAAGCAAGATCAAATGGGTTAAAAATGAATGAAGAAAATGTGATACCCATATACAATGAAATATTATTTAGCCTTGAATAAATAATAGAGCAAACGGTGGAATAAGCATGAAAAAGTTAAAAGAATACAAAGTGGATAATATTAGCTAAAATTTTAGAAAGACGAGATGAATAAAGCCAAATGAGTCTTAATCTATAAACTCAGCCAAAATTTCCCGCTGAGAGAGGAACGTGGCATTAAATGCACACACCAAGGCACCACTGCATGGTTTAGGTAGAGGTGAGAACCCAGGAAACGGAGGCTGCACTCAAGACCCCTTCCAGGCAGGATTCCCTCAGGGTGGGATGCAATCGTTCAGACTCGGCTGTCAGGGGACTCCCCTAATTTTGTGACTGTGACTCCCGAAGTACAGACAATAAAATCAAAACAAACGGAAGGAGCACATTAAATTAACAAACTCTAGAGCCAGTGAGATGGCTCTGTGGAGGAGGCTCTGGATTCCTGAGTTCAGTCCCCTCCTGACAGCCCACATGATGGAGGAAGAGAGCCAATTCCACACATGCAACATGGCTAACACATGCACACACACTATAAATAAATAAATGTTCAATTTTTAATTGCTTCTGCACAGCAAAGGAAGCGTTCGTCAGAGTAAAGAGATACCTTATGTAATGGGAGAAAACATGTTTATCGTACAGCTGATGATAAATCAATAGCAGAAGTAGATACAGCACTCAACCTACTTGGTTCCAGAAAACAACTGCCCAAAGTCGGGGAAAGGGCTTATTAGACATTTCCTTTTTTAAAAGTACAAATAGCCAACAAATGTATATATGGTAAATATGCTCAAAGCCACTAATCACCAAAGATGGACACATTAAAACTAAAGTGATATACTACATTATATCTGCCAGAATGGCTGCTGAAATTGATGAATGATAACAAATGTTGGGAAGGATGTGGAGAAAGGGAAACATTGTATATTGTTGGTGAGAATATAAATTATCTGTTATGTAGAACAATATGAAATATCTCCAAAAAAGTAAACAAGTTACCATATGACCCAGCCACCCCTCTACTGATTGGAGATGCCAAGGAGCTGAAACCAAGCATCTATATCTAGCTTCATGCTCCTTGTAGCATTATTCTCAATAACCAAGACATGCAAATAAGATCAGAGTTCAACAATGGTTGGATCAGCCGGGCGGTGGTGGCGCACACCTTTAATCCCAGCACTCGGGAGGCAGAGGCAGGCGGATCTCTGAGTTCGAGGCCAGCCTGGTCTACAAGAGCTAGCTCCAGGACAGGCTCTAGAAACTACAGGGAAACCCTGTCTCGAAAAAAAAAAAAAAAAACCAATGGATGGATCAATTGTTTAAAAGTTACACACACGTGATGGAATATTATTCAGCCTTAAAATGGAAGCAAATTCTGTTATTCAGATAAACCTAGAGAACATTATAACAAGCGAGATAATCCAGGTATATAGAAAGACAAACTTATGTATGGAATCTAACAAGTCAAGCTTATGAAATGGTAGTTGCAGAAGTTGATGGGGGATGCACAGCAAAGATGTTGACCAAGAACATGAGTTCAGTTAGGAAGAACGTATTTCCAATCTCTGCCTCCTTTCTCCCAGCATTCAGTTTAGTTTTCCCCACCCAGCTAAGTTCTGCTTTCCTATAGGCCCAAAGCAGTTTCTTTATTCAGTAACCAATAAAAGCAACACATAGACAGAAGGACCTCCCACGCCAGTCTCTCCTCTACAGGAAAGTTTAGTTAGTCCCAGAGTCCCCAGGCAATTCCACTGTCAGAAAAGATCAGAAGCAATCTGCCAGGCCTCGCAGTCTACAGATAAAGAAGTCCTAGACAGTTCAATCATTCCCAGCACAACTAAGAAATGAACCTCAGACCCAACTTAACTAGGACTTGAAGCTTTAACCAAAAATTTAAGAAAAACTCAAAGAAGTCAAATCATCCCTGCTTGCAGATGGTATGGTACTACACTTAAAAGACCCCAAGACTCCAAGGTGCGTGCGTCTCAATCCGGTCAAGTTCACAATCCAAATTAACCACCATAGAGAATGTGCAGGGTTCTGGGCTCCAGAAGAACCAACAAAGCCCTCACCTCACAGAGGCAGCCTTGCAAAGACAAATTAGGCATATTTTTTCCTCATATACAAACTTAGGAGATGGAGGAAGAAGGACATGGAAAAATGGTAGGGTTACTTGGAATGTGGAAGGGGAAAGGAATGAGAAAGGATAACAGAGGGTGAATGTGACCCAAGCGAACATCCTATGCAGGTATGGGTATGTCATTGTGAAACCCGGGGCTTCATGTGACCAGAACTTTTTTTCTAATTAAAAAAAGAATTAAATCAGCAAGTAATTGTTTGCTTTGGTTCTATTTCTGGAACAAGTTTCATTCCCACTTGGGGATAAACAACTATTTGGACAAAGCAGTCCCCCTTCTGCTGTCTCAAGGACTGGAATAACTCGCAGCTTTTTCTGGAAGGGTCTGATGGAGACCCAGCTTCTGAAATCACCAGCTCTGGGGTCCTCACTCCCGACAGGCTGAGACAATGGGACGTGTCTTCCATCACAAAGAAGCAGGGTATTAAGGATGTCAAACTCATTTACTTCTTTCTTTTCTGTGTCTCAAAACGCCTCAGCTGCTTTGACTTTACAACCCGTCCTATGCAGACATGTCTGCCACTTTAAAGACCTTGACACTGAGTGTTTTTGTTCCCCGAGATGCGACTGTATGATTTAGAACAAAAAGGTCTCAATATGCAAATAGGCAAGGGAATGGAGAGTTAGGCCAAAGTCAATCAGTCATTTTCCGCCCATATCTCAACACCCTGGGTAACTCCTGGACACAGTGGCGCTAAGTAAATGCTTACTGATGAGAGAAAGTAGAACATCTTAGGACCATTTGTTACCATGTGCCCTGACCATAGGGATGTGTGCGGCAGCCCCTGGGGCTTCAGAACCAGCATCCAGAGAGCTGTATTTGGTGAAATCGTGTCCTAATTCCTAAATCTAGAAGAACCCATTGAAGGGAATCAATTTTTCAGAAATCATAAAGAAAATTTCAGGAAATAATTTTTAAAAAAAAAATCAAAGGAAAGGGAGAGAAATTATATAATCCCAGAATGATCCGGGAAAGTGTCCTAACCTCAGAAAGGGGAGCTGAGGATCAAGACATAAGCGGGTTGGCTGGTTATATTTTGCTTCCAGAGGTCCGCTTCCCAGGGCCTCGCTTAGGCTTGCCCAACCAGAGCCACCAAGTCCTCCCCCACCCTACATCCTGAAATGATGAGAGGGCGAGTTTTCTCTAAGATGCTGTGTGAGACACAGATGTGGTAGAACCAGCAACTCATTGGCAGTTATAGTCTCTGTCTTCCTTAGTCCAAATCTCTGATTTACCCAAGACCTTTGGGAATTTTAAGAGGGTAACTTGATGGTTCTTAAACTTGAGCACATACAGAATCACCTGTATCGTGTAATAAACATGGGTTGCTGAGACTGGTCCCAGATTTTCAAATTCAGTAAAATTCTAAGGAGTCAGAGGTCGAGCCAGCGAGGACAGTCCTCATTCTCATGCTGTCCCTCCATGTGTGTGCTCCCGAGCTCAGCATCTGTTATAGACCCTGCTCCAGCCATGCCCACAGGGCAGAACTTGAGTGAATGTCTGGCACATAACAATTTCATCGAGTTAACAAACAAGTCAGTTTACAAAGTCCCTAGGACTGTATACCCCACTTTTCCTGATGGAAGTGGAGCCCAGTCCTCTCCCCAGCTTACCCTACTCTGTTCATGACTCAGTACCTGATTGTGGATATTTCAGGGACCGAATGCCACAAAATACAACCCTTTGTCAAATGACAGTAGATTCGAGGGATCCTGGAGTCACCGCCTTCTTTGGGCCCTGAGATTTAGACTCTGGGTCCACATGGCAAAAATCCCTGTGGTCAGATGTGTCCCAACCACTCCAGATTGGTGCCTTTCCATTTTTTAGCTCCCAGTGGGGCCCTGGTTGAACCTTCAGCTGCGTGGAGATCGTACGTAATGTTTCTGAACCAGGGTCCCATGGTGACTTTGAAAGGAATCTTAGAGGTTTTTGAGGTTTCCTCAGGTATTAGCCAGAATAAGCAATACTTCACTATGGTGTGTGTGCACACATGTGTATGCTCTGCGTGTGGGGAGGCCAGATGTTGATATTGTGTGTCCTCCTCTATGGCCCTTCGCCTTACTTTTTGAAGCAGGGCTCCTCACTGAAGCTGAAGTTCACTAATTAGCTAGACAAGACGGCCAGTGAGCTCCAGGGATCCACCTGTCTCACTCCCCCTCTCTCCCCCCAGCCCTAGGGTTATAGGTGTAGCTGCCATGCCCAGCTTTTTGCACAGGTATTGGGGAATCCAAACTGAGGTCCTTGTGTTCACACAGCGAACTCATTACCCCCGAACCATGCCCTCAGCCCTCCCTTGTACCCTTTTGACTGTGTTCCTTACGCACCGGCCCTAGTAGCCAATTTAATCCTTCCCCCTCTCTGACTTGTGTCTGTGAGCTGCCCAGAGGAAAAATAGAACTGTACTCTGACCCCAAGATAGCAAGATAGTCGTACTTTTGAAGGACAAAAGACAAAAAAAAAAAATTCCAAGAACAAGTTTTTTTTCCCCAAGAAATTCAGAATAAAATTAAAACCTGTTGTTTGTCATCACACTAGAACATTAAAGCTCTCCACAGACCAGCATCACTAAGGAAGCTCAGGTAGCCACCTACGAGCCAGCCTCTCGCAGAAGACTGACCCATGTGTGCCAAACCACTGCCTTCCCACTCACTCCTTCTCCTCTGCCGCTTCCACCGCTGTTTCCCTTGGAAACCAAAGCAGGTGCTGCATGCAAGGCAGCTCTCTCCCTCCTCACTCATCAGTACCACAGACTAGCAGCCTGTTTTCTTCCTCGGTGGGAACAGTTGCTGCTGGGGGATGGTATTCACATCGGGGTAACATGAAAACACTATCACCTGGGGTCAGAGACGTTGTGCGTTCTGTGGGCCATTCTTCCTTGAATTTTTCATTTTCTTTTCATTTTCTAAGGTAAACCATCGATTTCTCCTCTGTGCTGTAATGATTTGTGTATTAATCATTTCTGTTAGGTACCAGACTGTTTAAAATCTAAAGGTGATACAGACATCAGCTCGACATTTCCCACAGCAAAGCTTGATACAAGCCAATTGGGCCGTGTAATTATCGGTTAATATGATTATAGCCCGATGAACATTTTACCATCCAATATGACTCTTGCCTTAATTATTGCTACAATTGCTGCAAAACCTTTCTTTTCCTTCATTTGTTCTAGATTTATCAATTGTAATTACACCCCAGGAAAGAACTTTTTCCTTCTCTCAATTTATTTGTAAATAAAGTGTAAGTAGTTCATGGGTTATATCTTGCAGAATCGGTTATAATCTGTTAATTATAATTTTTCCATCTGCTTTGAGGTATAGTTGATAAGTAACTCATTTTGAATAAACAGGTTATGATTTATGCAGTAGTTTATAATCTATCACTATCATTTTTTAATCACAAAGCAATCTCCAGATTTGGCTGAGGCGAGTCCTTCTTGGTTTGTGTGCAAGTTTCTTACGTATCTCCATTCTGCTCTAAACACTTCTTAGTTGCTGTCATGATATTTCCATAAGAAATTTTAGCTACAAAAATAAAATCGTTTAGTGTTCAACACACATGGGTTTGTGTGGTAGACGCCACCCTCACCCAGCCAGTGGTCACCGTTCAGCAACAACGGAGCTCCCGACAGCAGGCACCCTCATGGATGCTTCATCACCTCGGTGGCTTCCTGCCGAAAAGGTAAGACTTCAGCATAACCACAAGGAAGCTTGAGAAAAGATTAATATTCGGGGACATTTTACAAAATAATTGCCCTGTACTCTACAATAAAGAAACATTATTAAACTCAATGACTAAAAGTGATCACGATTACTGAGACCTAGAGACACGGCTTAATGTGATAAAATAACCCAGGACCAGATCCTGAAGGGGTGGGGGCGATGCATGATGTAGAACCAGAATCTGGAAGGGAGGGTCTGTTACTAAAGCGAGGGGACAATGAGAAAGACCTTATAAAGACTGTACGAGACAATGCTTCATATCGATGGCGAGTTTCTGATTCAGACCATTGTTGTTGTTACATAAGAGAATGCTGCCTCTCTGGAGAGGAGCACGGAAGTATGTGGGAGGAGAGGAGCACGGTGTCGGAACGTACGCCCCAAAAGAGTCAGGGAAAAAAGGAGATGGTTTCAATGTGACCCTCCACAGAGCATGTGTTGAAAACTTAATCCGTGACGCAGCATTGGCTGAAGACGAAGCTTACAGGGTTGCGTTCCCTTAAGAGGCCTCTGTCCTCGAGAATGGTGATTATAATCAGCTTCAAGCCACAGTTTCATTGACTTGCGCTATCTTGCCGTATTGGTTAGTTTTCGCCAATTTGAGGCAAACGAGAGTCACCTGGGAAGAATGAAGCTCAGCTGAGGCATTGCCTCCTCCATTAGACTGGCCTGTGGGCGTGTCTGTGGGGTTATCTTCTCAATCAATGATTGATGGGGAGGGCCCAGCCCACTGTGGGCGGGGCCACCCCTGGGCAGGCCGTCCTGGGCTGGAGAAGAAAGTAGGCTGAGGAAGTCAAGGGGAACAAGCCAGTAAGCCCTGTTCTTCCTTGTTTCCTGTTTGCACTCCTGCTGAAGTTTCCGCCCTGACTCCCCTCAGTAATGGACTGTGATCAGGACAGGCAAGCCAAACAAACCATTTTCTCTCAAGTTGCTTTTGCCTGTGGTGTTTATCGAATAGGAAGCAAACCAGGACACTTTCCCTTCTTCCTTCTGCCAAGGGCTGATGCCGTAAGAAAACACTTGCCAGATGTGGGCAACTTCCCAAACTCCAGAGTTGTGAGCCAATGAATTTCTGTTTGTTACAAATTATCCACGCTGAAGTATTCTGTCGCAGAGGCAAAGATGGACTTAGGCGAATGAGAAAGCGGCTGTGGTTATCTAGTGAGGGCCACTCGGGAAATGGGTGAAGCAGCCCAGCAATTCTGTGCCCTTGCAAATTTATGTTTGGAATTAAAATTTAATATCGTAAAACCATTGGTTACCTGAAAAGTTTTTCCTTCCACATTGCTATGTCACGGATATTGCTGTTGTTCCAATCTTGTTGATGTTTGTTTTTGTTTTTGTTTTTGTTTTTTTGGAGACAGGGTTTCTCTGTGTAGCCTTGGATGTTCTGGAATTCACTCTACTGACCAGGCTGGCTTTGAACTCAGAGACCCTCCTGCCTCTGCCTCCCAAGTGCTGGGATTAAAGGCGTGTGCTATCACTGCCAGGCATATGCAGCCATTTCTAAGAGAGACAATAAAATTCCTGGTATTCTTTCCACCCTCTCTCCCAGTGTTCCCTGTGCCACAGATGCCAGAGAGTCAATGTAGATTTGTTCGTTGGGACTGGACTCTCCACTCTCTGTTGATCTCTGCATTGTGTCCAGTTACGACTTTCTACGATGGTTTCCATTTGCTGTGAAGAGACTTCTTGGTTGCCCAAGGCAGAGTGGTCAACCCCAAAACCATACACATACAAACGACAGAAAGAGACTTGGAAGGTTGTATTTCTTTTAGTCTTTCTTTGGACCATCAATTCCCAAATAATGACATGGAGACTTTTTATAATTATGACTGTTTGGCCTTATCTTAGGTTGTTCACAACTAGCTCTTATAACTTAAATTAACGTGTTTATTTTAATCTGTGTTCTGCCGTGTAGCTATTTACCCTCTCTTCCATATGGTTTGTCCGACTCCTCCATCCCAGGCTGGTGAAATCTGTGTGCCCCAGATTTTTCCCAGTTCCTCTCTCCCCAGAAATCCCACCTAGGTAGGATTATCCTACCTAGCTATTGGCCATTTAGCGCTTTATTAAACCAATGAGAAGGAGCCTTAGGCAGAGACACATCGTCACAGTGTACAAAGAGATTATTCAACAACAATTGTATTTCTGTATTTATACACACACACCAATAATAACCAAAGAAAAAGAGACTATTAGCTTGAGGGGGGGACTGCAGGGAGTTGGAGGGAGGATACCCGGGAGAGGCTAGAGGAAGGAAATGGGGAGGTGATATAATTCTGTTTTAATTAAGAAGATTTACAAGAAAACATTATAAAATCAAAACTTACAAAAGCCAAGTTGGATAAAAGGCAATACCATCGGCTGCTTATTTGGGTTGTTTATACTTCACCACATTCTAAAATGAACTGAAAGGGATTTGTCTGCTCAGAAGGAGTCTCAAAATTAACTTCAGCTGCTTTCTCTAGAGGCAGACACTGAAACCAAGAGTTTAGGGCAAGTAATCTGGTGGGAACATGATCTTCAAAGGATCAGGAGGACAGCATCAGTGAAACCCCAAAAGGAGCCACTTAAAGCCATGGGCAGCTACAGGTGAACTCTGTCTAGGATGCAGTATAGAACACACAGTGAAGCTAGCCTTTCCTGAAGGCCAAGGAAACTGGTTTTCAGGAAACAGTTGTCTCCATCACCCAAAACAACAGTTTTGGTTGTTGACCAAATGACCTTTTCTGTGGTGAACAGAAGAACTCATGTTCTTTCTGTAGTAAGAACATGAGTGAAGAAAGCCAGGTTTCATTCTGAAGAAACCCCATGTGGCTCCAGGTCAAGCAGGCCAGGAGTGCCGAGTCATCTTTCCCTGTCAACTATAACTAAAAAGTTGAACAAACTGAAAACTCAGCCACTCGTTTAGACCCATCAGTGTGGTTACAGAGCACTCCGGTGGTGCCCACAGAAGGAGAGACAGAGAGGATACAAGGATCACGACACAGGAAAGCAAATTTCACAGCAGAAACCTCCTTGGGAGCCAGTTCCAGCGAGGAAAAGCCCTACATTGTAATTGTCAAGTTCTAGAGGCTTGAGTGGACAAACCTAACAGTTAAAACCCACGGGCGCCCCCACGCTTTTGTAAGTCTTGCTTCCTGGAGCTCCTCCAGGGTGAATCAGAGAAAGAACTGCTGGGCTTCCAGCAGAAATAGCCAGAGGCATCCTGTCCTTAAGAGAGACTGCCTTCAAGACTCCCTAGAAGACACCAGCATGGCCACAGGTTTCTGCCTAGACCTGCATCTGTGTCGCTTTGGGTGGCTGCTTGGGCCACAGACATCAACACAGTGCTGGCTGTGGTAGGACCACAGATTGAAACACACACACACACACACCACAGAGAGAGAGAGGCGGAGAGAGAGAGGCGGAGGAGAGAGAGTGAGATAGAGAGAGAGAGAGCGAGAGAGACGAGAGAGACAGAGAGAGTGAGACAGAGAGAGAGACAGACAGAAGAGAGAGAGACAGAGAGAGAGGAGACTGGTAATGCCAAGAATTCCCTTTTTTGTGTTCTAGGCAGCTTATATCGGGTCTCCTTGACTAATGGCCACACCCCTAAACTCTCAACTGCAAGCTCACCAGAAACCACTCCCTGAACATCAGGAACTCCTGAGCAGCTGCAAGCACAGGAAAACAAGTGGTTTATTCCGTCAGGCAAGGGGTCATGGGAAATTCAGAGTCTGAGAGTCCACAGACTCCAACAACAAGACACCAATATGTGTTGCTAACATAAGCAGAGATGAAAATTCCGAATCATAAATGGAGCTCCAGATCAAAAACACAGTGATGGAACTGAAGGGCGCCCTTGCTTGGCAGTGGACTGGAAATGGACAGGTGTGGCCAATAGAAAGTCAATAAGGACACAGGCAAATTCAATGGCACCATTACTCAAGTAGATACAATGAGCATCTATAGGATACTTTAGCTAAAACCAATAGAATATACATTATTTTAAACATATGTGCCATACACCAAGATAACCCACATTCCGTGCCATAAAACACACCTTAAATCTAAATGGATGGAAATAGCACGGAGTGCATTAAATTCATAGTGACCTTGAAACAGCCAACAATGACCCAAAGATGGTTGCAGAACCCCAAAACAGCTTATTGGCTCAAAGAAAGAAATATCAAGAGAAATAATATTAAAATATATCAAGAAGAAATATTAAAATATTTGAGCTAAGCAAATATGAAAGTCCAGTTTATCAAAATGTATGGGACACTCTGAAAGCTGAGCTCAGATCTATAATGAAGTGATAAGAGATGAAGCCGGGGATCCCACCCTGACCTCTTAGCAAATTAGAAAGGAAGGAACAAGTAGATTCCAGCAAAGCGGAAGCAAGAAATGATACAAAACCAGAGCAAAGTCAAGACAGAGAAAATAGAAACTCAAGGGAGAGAAACAAAATCAAAATCTGCTTTTGTTAATAAGATCAATACAATTAATCTGGCGGTGGTGATGCATGCTTTTAATCCCAGCGTCTCGGGAGGGTTAGACGGCAGTCAGATCTCTGAGTTTGAGGCCCAGCCTGGTCTGCAGAGTGAGTTTCAGGACAGACAGAGTTTCACAGGGAAACCGCGCTTGTCTCAAAAACATAAATAAATAAGAATAAAAACTGGCAAGGACTCTAGAGACCACCCAATGTCAAATTTCTAATGTCAAAAGTGAAATATGAAAGCCAGGCATTACCAATAACATCTAAAATTCCAGCACCTGGGGGCTAAGTCAGGCATTACAATACACATCTAAAAATTCCAGCACCTGGGGGCTAAGCAGGCATACAATACACATCTAAACATTCCAGCACCTGGGGCTAAGTCAGGCATTCATAGCCAACCCAGGCTACACAACAAGACCTTGTCTCAATTTAAAGGAAGAGGAAAATATAGAAATTGACATAATTCTGTGGGCATCAAAAATATCTTGTAGCAATAATAAAGAAAAGAAGCTATCAACTTGAGGGGGAACATAGGAGGAGTTTAAGGGAGAACATCTGGGAGATGTTAGAGGGAGAAGAGGATGTAATTCTAATTTAAATTTAAAATATTAAAAATAAATAAACAAAAAGTTAAAAGGAGAGCCAGCAATAGCTCTGCAGGTTAAAGCCACTTTACCACTAAGCCTGTCAACCTGAGTCAAACCTCAGAACCCATATGATGGAAGGATTAAAATTATACACAATTACACACACACACATACATGCACACACACATGCATGCACACATGCCACGTGTACAATAAAAAATCAATTTAAGCCTGGTGTAGGTGACACTTGCCTTTAATCCCAAACTCGGGAGGCAGAGGCAGGCGGATCTCTGTGAGTTTGAGACCAGCCTGGTCTACAAGAGCTAGTTCCAGGACAGGCACCAAAGATACAGAAAAACCCCCGTCTTAAAACAAACAAACAAACAAACAAACAAAAAATCAGTTTAAAAGGCGAGGTGTTGGCTTTAATGAAGAGACCCTATTTCAAAGACATGTGAGAGTGATATAAGAAGACTCCAGATGTCCTTCTCTGTCCTCTGCATGCATTTACTATAGATATGCACACATGCATACACATGTACACATGCACAATGCCTGCATGTGTGCATCCGCGCATGTGTGTACACAACCATGAACATGAAAACCTCAGCAAAAGGAAAGCACACGTAAAATGAAGAGAAGATCTGAAACAACCTTCCCAAAAAAGCAAAAAAGCACAAGAAAAGGACCCACACTTTGTACCACTACAAAGTTGCAAATTCAAACAATGTGATATCCCCACATAGCTCTTCACCTTGCAAATCCCCAGACCCGACCAAGGTGTTGGATCCTCTGGAATGGGGTAGTGACAGATAGTAGAAGTTGTGAATCACCATGTAGGTGCCAGAAAACTGATCCCAGGTCCTCTGCTGAGAGCAGTTTGTGCTCTTCACTGCCCGAGCCATCTCTTCGTCCCCATATATGCCATTTTATGGGAGGCCAAAACTGCAAAGGACCAATTAAAAGTAGGTGAATAGCAAGAGAGCTCAAGAGGAGAAAAGACCAGCAGGCAGAACTCGGGGGTGTTTGAGGCCGTGAACTTGTGTATATGATGCCCTGATGGCAGATACACTGCACTTGTCAAGAAGAACAAACGTACTAGACAAGAACAACAGCGAAGATGAAGCCAGACTCTGGGGTAACGCTCCATCAATGTCTATTCCTCGCCTGTAACGTAGGCATGGCTCCCGCGTGAGATTGCTGACTAGGGCTGTGCCTATGGAAGGAGATAGAGGGACATCTGGAATTCTGTCTGCTTTTTGTTTAGTTTGGTCATGAGCCACTCTGAAAAAAAAACCGTCTATTTAAAGCAAAAAGAGGAAAGAAACCATCATTGATTCTACATGACTGGAGATTATTGTAAAAACATTTGCCCCCCTGAAGCTAACAAGAATCCACATGAATTGAGAAGAATCACCTACCTACTGAGTTCCTAAATGCAATCCATGACCAAAGTACATGAAAACTCGTGTCTGTCTGTCTGTCTGTCTGTCTGCTGATTGCCTGTGCCTGTGCCTGTGCATGCTCACATGTGGAGGGCCATGGGGGGGGGGTGTCTGCACAACAATTTCAAGCATGCTTCTTTTTTCCCTGAGAATAATTCACAAGCTTTATCAGGACGCTTAATGCAGAGCTGGAGAGATGACCCAAGTGCAAAGGTTCTCACCACCAAGCCTGATGACCTGAATTCTCCCCAGGACCCACACAGTGGATGGAGAGGGCTTTCTACTTTTACACTCGGCCTGGGCACTTGTCCATGAGCACATACATATGCATGCAAATAATAAAATGCAATTTCAACATTTTAAAGGATTCTTAGTATAGTCAGGTGTAGTAGTCCACACTTGTAATCCCAGTCCTAAGGAAGAAAGTGAGGATCACAAGTTCAAGACCAGTCCAGGCTGCAAAGCAAGTTGCCCCCAGGCTAATTAGAGAGCTCTTGCACCAAATAAAATCAAAATACAAGGCCTGGCAGTCAAGGCGCACGCCTTTAATCCCCAGCACACAGGAGACAGAAAAGGTGGATCTATGTGAGTTCAAGGCCAGCTGGCTTACAGAGCAAGTTTCAGGACAGACTCCAAAGCTACAGAGAAACCCTGTCCCGCCCCAACACCCCTCCACACACACACACAAAATAAAATCAAAGTAAAAACTAAAGGATTCTAAATGCTTCATCTTGTCTCATTTTCAAAATGCAGACACCAGCTCTGTGTAAGTCTTCAGGTCTTCTCTCAGGTTTCCCCAGTGGCTGAAGGCACAGCCTAGCAAGAGTGTTCCCTCTCTTGGATGCACCTAAGTATCTCCGAACAGCTATGAACTCTATCCCTTCACAGACGAGCCCAGAACAGCTCCCTCGCAAACACAAGCATGGCCCGAGTGGAGGGCCCTCCTAAAAAGAGGAGGAGAGAGGAGAAATCACCCAGCACACACTCGGAACTACCAACATGGCTACAGCTATGCCCATCTCTCTGAAAACTGCTTGGCTTCTCCATCTATAGACTAACTTTAAGAAAAAGTTTTTAAAATACTTTCTTCAATGTATTGTGTGGCTTCCTAGTCCTGCCACAAATAAATAAATGTTTGAGGTGGTAACAGTCTTCCCCTCTCTCCATCGTGTATGTCAGCCCCTCTGACTCCAGCTCACTCCCACTACCGTTTGGTTTAGTAATCACACAGATCTGACATCTCCATCATCCTCCTAGTCTTGGCTTCCCCACTGTCTCCACACTTCCTCGTCTAGCTGGACCTACATGTTCAGGGTTTTCATGGCCCAGTTCTCACATCTGGTTATTCCTGTCTCTGCTCAGGGTTATTCCTAGCCCCTCCTGCTGGAGCAGCTGGGAGCACCCAACGCAATAATTCTGATGACTGCAAATTATGTTCATAGATCTCGTTACTCGTCCTGACAGCAATGCCCTTTTATCCGAATATAGAATATTGCTAATATGGTAGCATATGCTATAACCCCAGCAGAAGAGGGGGCAGCAAGAGGATTCTGAGTTCAAGTCCAGACTAGGCTACATGGTAAGAGCCTGTTTCAGTTTTTTTTAATTAATATTTAGTTCATTCTTGTCTGCCTTAGTGGGATGTAGGAACTTTAACACAGTCCCGGGAGATAAGCACCATGGGCCTTCTTGAGAAAGGACAGTTCTTTACACAGAATTTCAAAGTACTTAGGGCTGCTCTTTCACCCGTGATCTGTGAAAAGTTAGCACTTAGTCACTATTTCTTAAAACTTGGCAAAGATGGTCTATCTTCTCAATACACGCACGTTGGCCAAAGTACATATGCCACTGGAGGCTTTGGTCAGAAGTTATACAGACTTCCAATTAACAGTTGACAGTGGGCTTATTTAAGTTTAATTAAACATAATTAATTTTTTTTTCAGAGAAAGATCTTTCTGAGACAAATTCAAAGAGTTTTGGATCCTGTCAAGTAGATGACTCAATGGTTCTGGTTACTTCTGGTCATCTGATTTGATAAACTTCCCAAACCAGGCAGTAGTGGCACCACGCCTTTAATCCCGGCACTCGGGAGGCAGAGGGCAGGCGGATCTCTGTGAGTTCCCGGCCAGCCTGGTCTACAAGAGCTAGTTCCAGGACAGGCTTTCAAAAGCTACAGAGAAACTCTGTCTTGAAAAACAAAACAAAAAAAATATACCATTTTAAAACAAAACAAAACAAATTGATAAACTTGCCAATCAGCAATCATCTTGGCTCCTTCTGCCAAGGTTCAAACCCTGCGGGTTCTGAGAGCCAGGGGTAGTGTCTACACTCAATTTGGACCAGAGTACACATGCTTTTCTGAGCAGGACATAACAGGATGGTACCCAAGGATGGACTGGAGGACGAGTCTAGCAAGGGTTGTCCGGAGAGAGTAGAGAAAGGATGGAGGTTTGGAGGCTGATGGGCAGAAAGCATCTTTCAAGACAGCACGTGCTGCATGGGACGGCTCATCTCAGCGTCAACAGACACACGAGAAAGAGGAAATTCTCAGTTTGAGGAATGGCTCCGTCATATGGCCTGTGAGCATTTTTTATTGTTAATTGCCATAGGAGGCCCAATCCCTCTGAGGGCAAGTGCCATCCCTGAACATGTGGGCCTGGACTGTAAGAGAAAGGTCGTTGAGCTAGGCAGGGGCAGCAAGCCAGTGAGTGGTACCCTCCTGCTCTCTGTTCCACACATGCTTCAGGCTCCCGCCTGAGGTCTCTGCCTTGGCTTCCCTTCACGATGACTGTGATGAGGTCTCGTAGGCCAAATAACGCCTTCCCTTCCTACATTTCTTTCCGTCAGTGTTTTAGCACAGCAACAGAAAGCAAACTAATATTTGCGGGCGAACGCATCTGTCAAAAATTAGAAAACAGAATGTCTAGATAAAAGGGAACCCCAACCTTCTAAAAGCCTTCCAGGTTGCCTCTGGCACCTGAACTGTAGGGGACAGGTGTACCTTAGCTCTTCACAAGGGCCAGTACCTCCTCTTTGGAAGGGAAAGAATTGCTAAGGGGAAACCAAATCCCCTGCAACTACTTTGTCCCAGAACCTGGGCTCTTATGTGTTACCTGCATGAGGTAAAAGAGTTGTCTGTGCCATCTAAAGTAATGTCATAATAAAATAATTCACTCCCGTGCAGACCTTTAAGGTTATGCTGTGTGGCTCACAGCTTTCGCGCTGAGATTTTTCTCTTTTTTCCTTTTTTCTTTTTTGCTTGTTTTTGTCTTTTGGTTGTTTTGATTTTGGATATACTTTTAAATTTTTATTTTGGGAAGAGGTTGTAAGTGTAAGAGGCGGAGATAAGACAAGGAAATGAGAGCTATCGGGATGCTTGATGAAAAATTCCAATCAATAAAAAGATTTTAAAAATCCATTAACAAAAAAAGTCAATTACTCACTGATGAGTCCCCACAGGCACACTAAGATCTGGAGCCAGGAATGATCTAGAACTTGAGAGAGTGACCTTGGGGCCAGGCCAGAGTAGGGGGCAAGGGAAAGGCACAGCTTGGCAGGCAGAAGTCACAGAAATGATCAAATGGAGAGAGAGACAGCAGGGCTTCAGGGTGACTTCAGACTCCATAGCTTTGCTCAAAACAGTCCTTGCCTTGATAGGTTTTAATGAAATCTACATTTGCAACCCAAACCGTACAACCTTGGCCTTCACTGTACCTGAGAACATACTAGTCTTTGACTGTCTACCCTGCAAGGGGCCACTGTTCAATTGCTTTCCCTAGGAAAAGGAGGGGAGAGGGAGGAGAGAGAGGGAGGGAGGGAGGGAGGGAGGGAGGGAGGGGGGAGGGCGGGAGGGAGGAGGGAGGGGAAAAAGAAAGTGCGGAAGGCTAGGGAGAGAGGGGAGAGAAGGGAAAGGAGGAGGAGAAAGGGGAGGAGAGATAGATTTAGCTTTAATCCACTATGATGATTTTAGATTATTTTGAGGGAATAGATGTCACCTTCCTGTACGGCCCAGAGGTGTCACTAAATTTCAGTGACACTTAACAGCATTTCAGCAGGGGTGTGGCAGGCTGACCCATATGGTTAGAAAGAATCAAAGACTAAGTGCAAGGGCAAAACAAAAGATTTAGCTGAGTTCAAGAGTCCCTCAGTATCTACACGGTCTGGGAATCAAGTTTAAAAGAGTTTCCCTCTGGCCCTATGAATTGGGACAGCAATGGCCTCTTTGGGATCTGCAGGAAACTCTCTTTTTCCCGCAAATGGGTGACCATTTCCTGCTCTCTTGGGAAGAAAATCACAAGGGCTCAAACAGCCAATTCAAGCACAAAACAAGCCTTTCCCCGGCAGAGTGGCCAAACTCATCACCCATGACGGCACACATCTTTAAGTCCACCCAGGGGCTCCTGGGGTCCCCTGAGAATGGCATTCCTCAAGAGACAGCTCTTAATTGGACTCCCCCAGTTCCTTCTGAGGGTACACCCCACATTCACGGCCACAGGTGAAGGCTTACCTGCGCACCCCACCCAATACGTGGCACCCGACTAATGAGTCATAGTCACCCACCCCCTACAACACACACACACACACACACACACACACACCCACAGCGGTTAATGCTGCCATGGTTAATGAGCCTACATGTGCTGAGGAGCCAGGAGGTGAGAGTAGCTCGGGCTCTGCAACAACCAGGCACTTTTGGCAAAGCTAAAAGAAAACAATGGCCCAGTGAAGCTAGGATCTTTTCAGAACAGTCACTAGGCAGGCACTGTCCCCAAATGAAAACAGCGCTCTTCCATCAAATTGGACCAATATCAGCCTTTCTCACACAGCGGTTAAAACCACACCTTCTCTCTGTACAGACACATGGACTCATGGTCCACACCGATGCTGTGCTTGTGTGTGCCCATCAGATCCGGGTGAGCCAACTGCAGTGGATTTCAACAAAGAAACATGGTACAGAGTCGAGTCCTGAACAAAAAGGCAATCTCAAGTCACAAAAGGGGGTTGCTTTCCCTCGGCTCCTCTATGTGGGTTACCATGACACTCTTTCTGAATATATTTCAGATTTTAATATACAAAAAATACCCCAGAAACTCTTGGGCGATGTCTGGAGAGAACCGCCCACAAATAATGTGCATGTGCTCTCGTCGCTTTATAGCTGTGATCTTGGCTCCAGACAGAGCTGAACTTAGTCTTCGCTAAAGCACACCACTCATTTCTCTGACTTCTGCGGTTGCGGTGGAGGAGTCAGAAGAAGAAGAAGCGTCCTAGTCACAAGAGCTATAGCTCCGACAGAAGAGCCAGTGTTGCTCTTTGCTTCTCGTCTTGTTCACGGATGGCACCAAGACCTTAGGGAATAGGCAGCTCCCCCCCACTTTCCGCCACTCCCACCTTAACCCCAAGCACTACTGTTTCCAACTTCATGTCAGTTACTTTGCTGCTATTATTTTATTGCCTTTTCTATAGATTTTGTTCCTTTATCTCAGCACCCCAGAGGCAGAGGCAGGAGGATCTTGAGTGTTGGACGCCAGCCTGGGCTACACAGCAAGTTCCAGGCCATCTGAGCTACTTAGTAAGAAAAGGTGAGAGGAGAAGGAGGAGTAAGAGGAGGAGGAGGAGGGAAGAAAGGGGGCAGGAAGAAAGAAGGTCTGGAAAAAGACTGAAAATGAGACTTGCTGGCAGGGAGGGCCTTTGCCTAGCATGCTCAAGGCCCTGGGTTTAGTCTCCAGCACAGCGGGGTCAAGGAGAAGTTAGATGGGAACTCTCTGGGACTACCTCATCAGAAATGAACACAGTGAGCAGAATAGATTTCCCTTTCACAGGAGGACTCCCGGGAAATAGTAGAGACTTGGATCCCAGTGGCTGGGAAAGAAAGGGTGCTGGAACCAGCCAGAGGAAGAAGGGTTGGAAAAGGAGAAGCCAAAGCTACGCTCTGGTGGGTCAGAATCCTCCCAATGTCTCTGAACCTGCCTCTCCCTCCTCCCAGGCTCAGAACGAGAGTCTCAGACAAGGCCTGACCTCCCCTGAGAGGGTAGAGGTGGGAAAGGAAGGACATAGTGGGTTCAAGGAAGCACGTGTACTTCTCTAGTTCAGTCCAGAACCCGCACAGGCTGAGGTCTTGAACAGAAGTCAGATTTCACTGGAGGCATTTCCCCAATGGCAGGGAAGAGCCTACATTGCTGCTACCGCAACCCAGCCATGCGTTTCCCTAACGCAGTAACCTAACACAAGGCTTTGATGCCTAGGATTTCCCTGAGACTGGCTTCCCTCCCTTGCCCACCTCCACAGATACAGGAAGTGGATACCCACCCTATCTTCTAAATTCCCACAACCAACCACCATTGTAGTTTCCAGTTTGCTCCAGGATTTGATCAGCACTTGCTAGGCTGGGCTTTCAGACCTGGAGGATATGGATGCATAATCCAGGCATTTGCCTAGCTTTCATATCTACTTCGTCTGCTGTGCACTGAAAAAAAAAGGGGGAGCAACTGTGAGCAAGAAATTGAGCTCAAGATTTCACCTACATCACTACTGAAAGCACCCCTCCCTCCCGCCCCGTCCTTCAAGTATTGTCCTGAGCCTGGCAAACTTCTCCCATAGTTGTTGTACGGCAGGGTCTGCTGTCCTGGGGAGAAAGCTTGCATATTCTAGAGAAAAAACTGGTGTTCACTCTTTGGGGACAATCCCTTCAGGAATAGCTTTCCCTTCTTATCACATGCCTTGCCCAAGAGGCTGGGTCCGTACCCTGTCACTTGTATTTTAAATAAACACTGATTGGCCAGTAGCCAGGCAGGAAGTATAGGCCAGCAAGCAAGATGTGAATGCCTCACCAAAAAAGGTACCAAGCCACATGGCTAACACAGACAAGTATTATAGGCTAATATAAGTTATAAGAGTTAATAAGAAGCCTGAGCAACTAGGCCGATCAGTTTATAATTAAAATAGACCTCTGTGTGTTTCTTTGAGGCTAATGACTGCGAGACCAGGCAAGGACAGAAACTTCAGTCAACATAGGCCCAAAGTCGACATAAGAAGGGGTCCCTTTCTAGATCATGTCACTTCCCCTCCCTCAGTTCTCCCCTACCCACTACCACATCAAATAGGGCCAAAGGTTAGCTCCCACTTTTCAGGGTCCCTCATTCCCAAGACGACCCCCCACTTTTTATAACTCTGGGATCACAGAGGCAGTATGAGACAGTTAAAGCATTAGCTTGCATTTGTCTTTTCTAGAAATAGGTCTTTCTAAAAGAAAAACCCTTGGCTTGAAGAAAACATTCCTGATCTCTCCAGGTCCATTTTGATCTTCTCCTAATCCCAAGCCTTAGAGTCCTAGTAGAGGAGGACCAGTCAGGCCGCTGACTCTCCTCTAAGCCTTTGAGTGAACAGCAGAGGGCCCTGGCCCAGAAGTGGTTCTGATCAGGGTGGCCAGCTCTGGCCGGCAGCGTTATCCTGCCAGTCCAACCATATACCCTGTCAACAAATAGCAACGCCAAGCAGCCTGAGGTCCTGCATCTCTACACATGACCCACCCAGAAGCAACACTGAGTAATCCCAGCAGATAAACTTACTCTGAATAACTTGTTTTTAATTGAACGTGCCAATCATGACTACACAAAATAATTAAAATATTATTTACTTCCCAGGAAGCAGGATATAAACAAAACATACTATGTTACGTTCAGATTCTCTTTTGAAGTTCCCTAAGACTTTCCAGCGTATTAATAACGATCACCATTTAATTGGCACTATAAGCAGGGACTAGGCTAAGATTTTTAATATGTACCATGTCATTTAATACTCCAGGCATCCCTGAGCATCTAAACTCTCTCCAATTTAATGTGTTAAATAACTGAGACTAAAGGAGGTTAAATGTGTACCCAAGAGAACAAAGCATATGAATTGTGGCGCCAGAAGGCCAAAGCTGCTTGCTATACATTTTGTCTGCTAGCCTCCAAGCCGTGTTGTGCACTCACAAGGATAACGCAAGGCATTGGTGGCACACGCCTTTAATCCCAGCACTTGGGAAACAAAGTCAGGTGGATCTTAGTGAGTTCGGGGTCAGCCTGGTCTACACAGCAAGTTCTAAGCCAGTCAGGACTAACCAGTGAGGCTCTGGCTAAAGAAAGAATGTTTAAAAAGAGATGAATCATGGGGAGCAGAAAATAGTGAGCATAAAATCCCTGGTCTGTAGAGAGCAGACAGCATGGTTTTCTAAAAGGAAGACCAAGCAGGTAGAAGACCTGAGAGCAGGCTTTTAGTGGGCCTGATGTTTTCTCTCCTTGAGTCTTTGGTTAAAGGCTTCTATTAAGGAAAAGGAAGTGGTGGGGGAAAACCGCAAGAGGCCCGTAATGATCACCCTTTCCCCAAAGTAACGCTGGAGGAACCTGGGTGGTAATGCTTCATAACTTGGCATGTTTCCCCATCGGAAGGGTGGCTTTCATCTGAGGGCTGGCCTTAATTGTCTGTTCCTTCATGGCCTTCTTTTCTTGTAGCACTCAGCTAGGATAAAATTCGACCACGATTATCTCTCCTGGCCCTTTGGAAGTATAAGTCTTTCCATCTCTTGCCATTTCCAGAGCTCAGGATCTGCCTTCTCCAGGATCTGGGGCCATGCATGCCTTGGCATCCTATCCCAAGACATCAAGGGAGGGCAGGAGGTCCAGCCTCGATACGGACCTGTCAGCTGCGGTCTAAAACCCACAGCCTGAGGAGCAACCAGCTACTACTCTGGCCAGTAGCTCACTCAAGAAGCACCGCCCTTTCCTTCGCGGGGTTGACTTTAGTCTCCTCCCTCCGCTGCAATGGACTCGAAGAGCCTCCCTCCGATGTCCTGATCTGTCCCTTGGAAACTTCTCTGGGATGACTCGGCGTCACTGTCACCGGTGCCAACCCATCCTCTCTCTGTGGGCAATGGCTCTGTGCTTGTAGAATGCAGTCACAATCAGCTCGCTGAAACTTGTACTTTACATCACACCAAACATCCACCCTGCCCTCAGCATCTCCTGTTGAGACCCAGCATGTGCCCCCCGAATTTCATCAAGCCTCACCAGTTCTCTTATGAGCCTGTGATGTGGGTCCCCTGAAACTGGATCCGTTTGACACAGAAGTGGAAAGATGAACCAGGAAGGAAACTTAACAGGTAAAGAGAGGTCCTTGTCTCCAGGCCTGAAATCAACTCAGACTTACACACACATACAATGTTTTTAAGAGGAAAAGAAAGAAGGTTTATTTTTTAATGGTTTCCATGTAGCCCAGGCTGGACTCGGGCTCCTTTGAAAGCCGAATCTCTTTCATGCTTCCTTTTGGCAGGTAGCTCGCCCACGTTATCTAACTCTGTTCTTCCTTCCCTGGGCCCATCTGTTTCACACTCACAGAGTTGTTCTGCGGCCTCAGACACAAGCTCTGTACAAAAGGTGGTGAAACTGATTGAGACAGAGACAGCAGACACTTTCGCCGGAAAGTTAGCCGTCTCTGCTTTAGACATGTTTAAGGTGGTATCCAGAAGGACATGCAGATGGAAGGGGTCTTGGGGGTGTTTTGTCACTATTTTGGCCCGTACTTCAAGAGGTGGGTCTGGTGACCTGGGGTTTATCTTCAGAGTTTGTCTGTAAACCGTGTGGAAAGGCTGAGTGGACAGGGGCCTCAGGACAAAAGCAGCTGGAGCCAGTGAAGACAGAAACGGGAGACAAAAGCAGGGCAGCAGCAAGGGCGGGGTCTGAGAGCAGATGATGAGGGGAGATGGGAGCAGTGGACCCCGGCCCTCAGCATGAACCAGTGGAGTGTGGTGTAGCATACGGCTGTGCGGTGGTTGGGTGGCCTTCAGGATGGAGAATGTTCTCTGGAAGGTGAGGACAGCAGACACCAGTGTTGCAATGATGGCTAATCTTCACCAAGTATTTAGAAGAGCCGATCCGCCGTGGAACATCAGCCACCCCCCCTGAAGCCCTTACGGAAGGCTCCTTGAGGAAGCCACTCTTAGCATCCTCCATCTGAAGGGTGAGAAAAGTAACACACAAATTGTGGGGATGTTTACTCAAGATCTCTGATCAATCGGGTTGAATCCAAGGTAATCTGGTTTCAGTCCCTGACTCTCTCATCCTTAGGCTAAACGTCTCTCAAAGTTAAAAAAAAAAAAGAAAGAAAACAGGCTTAAGTTTAAGAAGGACACCAACAGAAGGTTTATATGTTTGATTGGGGATGGGGAGTGTTTCGAGTATGGTTTTAGAGACAAAAAGAAAGGGAACATTGGAGAGAAGTTTGAACATTGTGGAGAGGAGACCAATGTAAAAGGGTATCCCAGGAGGAAGGCATGATCAGCCTCTTCAGAGAATGTCAACATGCCAGCTCTGGACCTGGACGGACTCAGTGGTGGGGGACAGAGAATGGTCCGTGACCTCAGGATGCTTTTAGCAGTAGCAACAGGGAAGTGGATAAGAAATAGACAAACATAAAATCTGGGGCCCATGACGAAGTGACAGACTGGAATGTTAGGACAGAAAATAACCTGTGGAGATTGGAGAAGAGGGGTCAGGGTCACCAGCAAGGAGCAGAGGGAGGTAACCTTGGTGGCTTTTTTCTTTTTTTCTTTTTTGTTTCTTTTTATGTATGTGCATTGGTGTTTTGCCTGCATATATATCTGTATGTGGGTGTCGGGTACCCTGGAACTGGAGTTACAGACAATTGTAAGCAGACATGTGGATGTTGGGAATTGAATTGTTCTGGAAGAGCAGTCAGTGCTCTTAACCACTGAGCCATCTCTCCAGGTCCTGGCTTTTAAAATATCCTATTGCCCAGATCTTGCCCCATCGGGTGGATGATGCAGGAATGATTGGGGATGGGAACCTGGGCAACCATAGCTTTAACAGTTCCCTGCGCATCCTAAGAAGAGAATTAGAAACATCTGGAGGGCTTCAAGCAACAGACGTGAGATACTCACGCTTAGTGTGTTTAAACAAAAAGACTCAGTAGGGAGGAGGCGCTGAGAAACAGCTTTCTGGGGAAATAGACAAGTCTTTCTCTAGGGCACCAGCCAGAGAGTTCAGAGGTGAGAGGCAAAATCCACAGTTAAGAGCTAGACTCTCGAAGAAAGGAGAGTCCATCCCTCCTGGAGTGATGATCCAAAGGTGTGAGGATGTGGCTCAAAGGAGAGACAGGCCAGAAACAGCCAGCACAGAGATAGGAGCAAGGAGGATACCTGGAAAAATAAACAGGCAACCGGCCATTGGGAACCTCAGGACTATGCCAAAACCCAGCTCCTTAGGTGGCGCCACCATCACCAAGCAAGTTTACGTGAGCATCTCCAGGATGCATCAGGGGGGTGTGAACTGTGGGCGAGCGCAGAGGAAGAGCATGGTGCAGAATGCAGAGTCCTCAGTAAGACGCTATTATAGACACGGATCATTGGTTCCAAACTGCACTTTAGCAAGCCTGAAGTGGAGGCGCGCGGGGGGGGGGTGGGGGGGGGGGGGGGGGGGGGGCGGGGGGGGAGGGGGGAGGAGGGGGGGGGGGACACGGACGGACGGGGACACTAGACTAGAATGGCTGAGATCTGGAGTCTTGATGAAGATGAAGATCAGATTTAACAAGAGGAATAAAAAGTGGGGTTTGGAGATATGGATGCTGGCCAGGAGCTTTTGAAAGCAGTAATTTCCGTGATGAAGTCTGGACCTGTGCCCACAGGAGCCAAAGCAACAGGGGCGGCGCCGCACCTAGCTTAGCCGCCTTCTTCAGGGAGCCACGCACGTGAACGGAAGAGACCAGAATGTGCTACCATCTAAATAGCCACATTGGCATAAGAACTGTTTTGAGCTGGAAGCCACCGACACCAACAAAAGCTCTCTATGCTGCTCCTGTTTGCCAAAAAGCAGGGCACAATTTTATTTTGTGAGGTATTGTTCTTGTTGCTCTCTCTTATATCAAGAAAGGCTGAGTGAAAAGCCGCTCCAGACTTCTTTGGTCCAGAGATGGTATTGCGAAGCATCTGCAACAAACACACTTCAAACAACCCTTGTCTTCCATTACTTTCACCCATATATTTATCCTCCCACCAGCTAACTGCCCTTGGAAGCCGGGAAACCTTTCCCTTTGCCTTGTCACATACCCATAAAATTACACTCTTTGTTAAAATGACGCGTGAGCCTCAGAGTCGAAGCAGCTCCTTGGGGTTGCGTTTAATTTCTGAGAGGTTCACATGCATCTCAAATAAACCCTTTCTCGTGGGTCTGCCTTTTACCATTTCAATTAACAGAATCCTAGCACTACAACTGAGAAGGTGGAAGAGAAAGCCTTTATTCTCCCTGACAGAGCATTACTTAGACTCTGAATTTTTACAGTTCCCCTAAAATCACCAGGGTAGCTTTACTGTTAAGGGATATTGGAAAGATGGCCTCTAGTCATTTGCTTTTATGGCGTTCTGGCGCCTTCTCTGAATACAAGTATTGACCTATATTACCCCAGCAAGTGAGGAGGTTCTGCTGAAGAACAATTTCCATCATTATATCATCAGTCACCATCTCAATACTATGTCACTCTTGCCGACACATTCGACTCTTACAAATGCCTGGTTATTTCTCAGTGCTGGACCTAATGCTTGCCAAGAACTGGTTGGCCTTTTGCAAAATGATCACCAATAGCTTTCTGGGTTTTTTGTGAGTTTTGTTTGTTTTGTTTCTGTTCTAGTGGACAGCTGGCAGTGAGAGACAGCTGTCTCAGGGTCTGTTTTAGAGTCATGGACTCATGAGGATGACATATAGGAACCGAAGCCTCCATTACCTGCTGTGTCCCATGCTGCCTGGGGGTGCTCTACCCAGTATGCCTGCTTGCTCTGAAAGATATATACATGGATATATATATATATATATGGATATATAAAGCAGTAAGTACAGAGGTTGGCACATAGGTGAGCGCTCTCCAAACTGATTGCACAGCAGCCTGTGGGAAGTCAGGGTGGGGAGCCCTGATCAGCAGCCATTACCAGTTTTAAGCAGTCAACATGGTATTTCTGAGTACATATTGGCTCTTGGGAGTTGTGTGGACTATATATTGAATGACTGGTCCATGCGTCCTCCCCAAGGGTCCTTGGGAATTTATCCATATATTTGCTGGATATATAGTGTGACCTGTGTGTCCGCTCTACTGTGGGCCAAGCATCTATCTACCAGGCAAGGTAAGGAGAATGATAAAAGTAAACAAGACTAGATCCGGTGTTCAGCCATAGCGCAGGATGACATGGCCAGGAAGTTCATGGGAGTACACGATCTATATTACACTGGGGGTTTAGAGATGAGCAGAAGCTTGCCAGGCAAAGCGAGAGCTGGGTGGCGTGAAGGGTGCTGACGTACCACGGCCGGAAGTGTTAGTGGGCAGAAAACTAAGAGGTTTGTGTTGGTACACAGCCCAGGTGGAGGTGGGCCCAAGCTGAAGAGGTGGAGCTTGCTTGACCATGGCAAGTACATGGACGCCAGGTGGTGGTGGGGGGGGGGGGAGAGAGAGAGAGGAGGAGAGAGAGAGAGAGAGAGAGAGAGAGAGAGGAGAGAGAGAGAGAGAGAGAGAGATGAGAGAGAGAGAGAGGAGATTGTTCGGAGAGAAAAAACTGTTTAAAGGAAACAGAACTGATCAGGAGGCTGGGGAAGTCATCAGAGGCCCCTGCTGACCCTGGCACAGTCTCTGTTGAAGTGCGGTGGGTACCTAAGTGTGGGTATGGAGAATGTGGATGTTGATTGTCTTCTGGAGAGACAGAGGGAGCTTGTACAGGAAGTGAGTGTGAACTCGGGGTTACACGGAGAAAGACACAAGCCCTTTCAAAGGCTAACAGGCAAGAGTTGGGAGGGAAAAAAGGCGGAAGGGATAGGGAACATGTAATATGGGACAAGCTGGACCTAAGATGGACCCCACATTCTAGCTGCCTCACCAAGGGAAAAACTCAACTGACCAGCCCAGGGCAATGCAGAGCCCGCTGCCCCAGGAAAGATGACATGAAACCCTGTAAGTTGCACAACTGGGGACAGACCTGCTGTGTGTTACCACAACCAGGCTCCAGTGAAAGTTAGTGCACCTCTATTAGGGAAAAAATATGTCTTTAGATATGCTTAAATGTTCTAAGGGGAATGGGATGGCCTATCAACCCACTACAACTATCAGAACACACCCTCACTGCCTAAATGGTCTTATAAATTTCAGGAAATCTCCGGTTGAAAATGTAGGCTTCTGAACGCTCTTGAACATCACCTGACAGCCATCAGATGACGGATGTGGCTGCTTGCCCATCAGACCAATGCATGTGTCCCATGAGGCTCGGCTTGCCTCCCCCAGCCCCTTCTCTGGCTGTCCAGGTTCTGAGGCAGCCTCTTCTGCTTTAGTTGGTGGAACAATGGATTGTCATCTGTTCCAGCATATTTATGACTGAACATCGACTGTGTGTCTGGCAGAGAGCTAAGTCCCTGGGCACTGGGCCCTGTGACTCTGCCCCACTTGGGGAACGCAGGCAGGCAGGGCCTTCAGCTCAGCACAGTGTCGCAGCTGGCAGGCACTCCAGATTTAACTCTGCTCTTAGGAAACATTCCAGCTGTCTGCTCGTCCCACACACCCACTCATGAACAAAGGCGCGTTAGAACGGATGCTCAATTCACTACAGAAAATTTGACATGAATTTCCTGGAGTTGGACATCGCTCTGCCGCACACGCTTCAAGCCAGAGCCACTGTCTGAAGAGGGCGAATGTTCAGTAAAGTACAGAGAAACTAGAGAGAGGTCCTGGGCTGCCTAGGGCACCAGCTGTCCCCGGTCCCCGTGAAGGTCTTCCTTTTCTGTGCACACCTGACTCAAACCAGCGCTTAAACCTGCTCTTTGCCAGCCTCAAGATGGATAAAACCATGGAGCAGGTATGACCAATGAAGCTCAGAAGATTAATTTGTTTTGCTGAAGTTCATGTAGCCAATCCTCCTTCCGGCACAAGCACCTGCCTGCCCTATCCCTGGAGGGTGCTACTCTAGGGAGAAGATACTGGGGCGCTGCTGGAACAGGAAGGGCACCTCTCTATTGATGCTTCTCCATTCTTTCCACGGATGGGGAAGTGAATTGGATTAAGTTGTAATGGAGGCTGAAAAATTCCCCCCCCCCCGAAGGAATAACTTTTATTTTTTGAAATAGAGTTAATTTTTATTGACTAAGACACAGTGAAAACTTAAATACTGAGGCCTCAAAGCATTTCATAAAATAAGATTAGGCTAGGATATTTCTGTTTTGAGATTTGGGGCAAGGGTGATGTTCTAAATTTCTGCCTAAGAGAGTCATGGGTTTTCTTGTGGGTTTTGCAGGGCATGGATCAAAAAAAGGTACTGACAAATGCAGGACATTTTGGATGGTAGGCAGGTGTTCTACCACTGAGGTCCACCCCAGTTCCAGTTATAAGACTTAGAATTGAGACATCACCACCCCCAGGCTGCTGTGAGGATCCTTGTAAACCAAGATGACATGGTAGATCATGGGCTGTGCTTGTCTCTCTATTAACCCTAACTCTGCTCCTTGCTATCTGGGCATCAAAAGCCTCTTTGCTAATGAGGAAACCTGGTTGCTCAGCTTCTCAGCTCCAGTGCCCTCCTTCATCCAAAGGGGTTGTTAATGCACTGCCGTGGGCTGCATTGAAAACGGGGTGAGAAGCTTTGTAAAATAGCTGGTCCCTGGCAGTCAGTTTGGGGCTTGAGGGTGGCACTAAGACACAGTGCAGCCCTTCTGGGCAGACAGACAAAGAAAAGAGAATTGGGGGTTTTATTTGTTTGTTTGTTTTATTGTTAAACGCTGATAGACAAATGATAGATAGATCGATGGTAGATAGTGTGGTGTGTGTGTGTGTGTGTGTGTGTGTGTGTGTGTGTGTGCAGATACCTGCAGTGAACATAAACGGGCATCAGCTCCCGTGAAGCTGGGGTCATAGGAAATTGTGATCTGCCATCTGAGTGCTAGGAACCACACTTGGTCCTCCCCAAGTGCAGCAAATGCTCCTAACCATTGAGCCTTCTCTCTCCAAAACAGAAATTTTTAAAGATATTAGCTATCAAAATCTGACTCTGACTGGGCATGGTGGCTCACCTTGTTAATCCTAGCACTTGGGAGACTGAGGCAGACAGATTTCTGTGAGTTCAAGGCCATTCTGGTCTCTATAATGAGTTCTGGGACAGCTAGGTCTGTGTAATAGAAAGACCATCTCAAAAACAAACAAAAATTTGACCTCTGAATAACTGACTTAACCTGATTCTTTTTAACAATTTATTTATTTTTATTTTATGTGCATTGGTGTTTTGCCTGCATGTACATCTGTGTGAGAGTGTCGGATCCCCTCAACAGGAGGTACAGACAGTCATCAACTGTCATGTAGGTGCTGGGAATTGAACCCAGATCCTCTAGAAGAGCAGCCAGTGCTCTCAACCGCTTTGCCATCTCTCCAGCCCCCTAGCCTGATTTTTAAGATACTCAAATACCCTAAAAGTAATCCTAAAGATCCTATGAGAATCAGTGTGGGAGACAAAAGATGCTGGAACCTCAGGGGGGAAATACTGGTGTGAGGAGGGAATGCTTTCCGGTGCCTTTTCCTTTTGACACACTTAGAAGCATTTTCAGCATTATTTAGATAAAGTATTTACATACAATAAGATACACCCATTTTGACTGTACAGCTTAACAAATTTATGTAATGTATCATCTTGTAACCACACAGTGATGGCATTCACTAATTTGGGCATAATAAATACTTGTGCACCTTTGTAAACAATATGCCCCTCCACCCAGTCCCCAGACAGTTATTCTCTGATATGATCTGCTCTCTGATATGATATATGATCTATTGGCCTTTTCTGGAATGTCATACAAGCAACACCATGTAATATGCAGTGCTTAGATTTTTTTCTTAGTATAGTTTTTTTTCATTCATTCATATAGATGCACACTGTGACAGCCCACTCCTTTTCATTGCTGAGTAATATTCCCTAATACGGATACATCAAGTTTTTGTTTGGCTATCCGGAAGTTGATGGGCACTGACTGGGGAGCAAGGCTCTTGCTGACATTTTCACAAAACTCTTTATGAATACATGCTCCACTTTGTTTTAAGACGTGTATTCCCATTTAAAAAGTTACAGTGTAGGAAGATCACTCCTCTGAATAGCTAGCTTAGAATAAATGCATATGATTACAGTTCAGCTAACTAAGGCTTATATAACTCCTTCCTGCATTCAACATTTGGTGTCTTTTCAAGTATTTCGTATGTGAATTCAGAAGAACTATTTGGCTTGCTCTAAGTAATGTATCTAGTTGATTTCTTCAGCAGACAAGATGAATCAAATCTCTATAGCAACGTCGTGTGCCTCACTGTGGCCTTAAGAGCACTTGATTCTCTTTAAAAGTAATCTTTCCCACATTGTTAGCCATTACTGTTTGTTTGTTTGTTTGTTTGTTTGTTGTAGCAGTGATGGAATCCGGCCCAATGCTCGCTGACAAATGCTCCATCCCTCAGCTATCTCCCCACCCCTGGATGCCTTCTTTTGAGAAATGACCCTGTAGGTCAATCACCCATTTTTCCCTTTTTGGGATTATTGCTAGTATTTAGTATGTGGGGGAAGAAGGAGGGATTAGAACACTCTGAGGTCACAGAGCCAGAAGTCAAGGCCAGGCAGCCCTGGCCGGAGTGCTGATTCTACAGTAGGTGATTTGCTGCCCAACTCCATTCACTTTTGTCTTAAGAACACTTGTTTACAGAGGTGAGGAGACCGCTCAATGGGAAAAGTGCTTGTCATGCAAGTGTCAATCACTCATTTTTTTCATGGTTACAGGTTGGTATATCTGAGTTTCTGTTGCTGAGTTGCCTTGTTTAAATATTCTAGGTGTTAATCCCTTGTCAGATAAACAGCTTCTAAGTATTTCCTCCAGTTCTGAAATTGTCTCCTGGCTGGACTCTTGCTATGCTCCCATTATCCATATTTGCTTTGGCTTCCCACCTCCAGGTTTTGTCTGCAATAATACCTGCCTGTTGTAAGGTCCTGCTGCACACCTCATGCCTTCTAGCAGTTTCACAGTCGGGTCTTACATGAAGTGTTTCATGCATTTTGAGTTTTGTAACCGGCAAAAAGAGATAGAGTCCTGTTTCTGTTATCCTGCATATAGGATATCTCTTTTTTCCCTTCAGCATTTTGAAGGCTGTCCTTTCTCCAAAAAGTACTTGTAGCATTTTTATCAAAGTTCAGTGTGTTTACTGCTTGCCTTTCTTTCCCATCCCACTACCCTGAGTGCCTGTCTCTTCATGACAACACTGTGTGATTTGGGTCGCTCTGGTTTTCTGGTACATTCTGAAGGTAGATGGCGTGTCATCATGTGGTGGAGTTAGTATGGATAATAGTAATGTACTACGCATTTCAGAAGGCCAGAGGAGGGTCTGGGGAGATGGTCAGCTAAGTGTTTGCCGTGTAAGCATGAGGTAATGAGCTCAGATCCCCAGCACTGATATAAAAGTCAAATGCCTGGTGCCTGTAACAGAACTTGGGACAGTGGGAGTGGGGATACAGATCCCTAGAGCTCAGCGGCCAAACAGAATAACTGAATCGATGAGGTTCAGGTTCAGCAAGTGGCCCTGTCTCTGATGATGATGGTGATGATGATGGTGATGTTGACGATGGTGATTATAGTGATGGTGATGATGGTGATGATGATGATTATAGTGATAGTGATGATGATGATGGTGATGGTGCACCTGGTGCCGAGAAGAAAAGAAGAAGAACAAGAAGAGCGCAGAACGCCTACGCGCACGCCGAAGCCGCCGCAGCGGAAGATGGTGGTTGGTGATGGGTGTGATGATGTTGCTGGCTGCCACCTGGTGATGCTCTGAGAGATGATGGTGCTGGTGGTGATGGTGACGATGGTGTGATGATGTTGTGTGGTTGTGGGTGGTCGTGATTGGTGACAGTGAATATGTGGAGAGCAGTCTAAGGAGACATCAAACCCGACCCCTGGCAGGAGCAGTCTCATAGAAGAACAAGGGAAATGAGGCTAAGTAGTGAAGAAATAACCTTCACCAAAGAGAAGCCTGACCTTCGTTCCAGGCTCGTGGGTTTCTGGAATGCCTTGCCTAATACAAGCCTTTGACCATTGACAGTGTAACAAGAAGACATGATAGGAGCCTTAAAGTCCCATGATATCAGTTATGGCCTCTAGGGAACTCACGACTGAAAGAATCATTTTGCCTTCCAGGAGCAGCTAGAGACTAAAAGCTTGGCTGAACTGGGTGGTTGGCAATACTTGTGTATCTAATCATGCATGGTAACCAGGAGGAGGTCATCCAACCAAGACTCTAAAAGGAGAGAGACCGCCACCTCTTCATGGGGACCCCTCCCACACTCTGTCCTCTGTGTCTCTCCTCTTAGCTGACTTTAATTTGCATCATTTTGTTGTAATAAAGCTTTACTAATAGGTTAATATTTTCTTGAGTTCTGGGAGCGATTCTAGTGAAGGATTTGACCTAGGAGTAGTTGGGAGAGCCCAGTTGGCCTGAAGCAAGAAGACTGTAGGGCTCACCAAACATGCAGCTGACCCTGAAGGGAGGACATCTTTGAGGGCTACTCCTCCACATGGTACAGCTGGCTAAATCCATACAAAAGATGAGGAAGCCAGTTCTATAGGGCATGAACTACAGCCCAAAGGGGCTCGATGTTGTGGTCAACTTTCCAGCCAACAGAACTAGATGAGTGTTTGCCTTCCTCTCCTAACAGTGAAAGATGAAAGAGGCAGGGAGACTGGGAAGGAGACTGGTTTTTGTCCAGATATAGGAAGAGCAAGTTTCATCTAAGAAAAGAAAAAGAAAGGTGTAAATATCTTTAACAGAGAATGCTTATCAAGCATTATTTACGAGTAGCCCTTGTGCTCCAATCCAAGGACAGTGTTAAATGATGACCAATATTACCACCCCCATTTCGCAGAGGAAAAGAACTGAAGCACAGAGAGATTGATTAATTTGCCCAAAATCACCCAGCAGGAAAGCGACGGAGCTGAAATTTGAACCCAGCTGGGCTCTGATGGCAGAATCTAACTCATAACCGTGAGACTGCGTGAGCTCCACAACGTGTGGCAGAGAGGCCAGTGGGATTTCCTGGCCATCTGGATTTAATTGAGAGAAGCTGGAAAGAGCTGAGGACAACTGGGAAGTTTGGTGAGTCGATAAACCGAAAGCTGGAGATGTCACGCAAGCCCAATTCTGTCCTAGCAGGAGCAAGAAGGCTGAGCCCACGAGCTCAAATCTATCTTGACTTTCTAGGTCTTAGGCCCTGCTTCAGTTAGATAAATGTCCAAACTTCCCGAGAGCCACAAGAAGCAACATCATTGGCAGTCAGTTGTTGCTTCTGGAGAGATTTCCTTCGATGGCATAGCCACTGGTGAATTGCCCATGCTTCTGTAAGCAACCCTGATGGAAGTCATTGGTTCACACACAAAGACATGAAAGTATTGTAGAGGAGGGAACAGTTGGGGAGAAGAAGGGAATCAGTGGGAATGAGAGGGAGATGAGGGAAGGACATGAGAGTCAGCGGACTCCAAATAAAAAATTGTATAAGTGTGAAAATGTTATAATGACACAACATTGCACTGAATATGTACAATTAATATATGGTAATAAAAAATTAGAACTTCAAAACACATACACACAAGACATGGCAGCAAAAAACTGAGGACCCAGAAGCATGAACCTGTAAGTCTCAAGGTTGGAGGCTGGCTCTGCATTTCCTCGCTTGGTGACCTAGGTGGGTAGCTGAGCCTCGGCAGTTTCCCCTGGGAAACAGGGATTATGCCATCTGGGTCACTGGCATGTGGAGAGGACAGTTACGGGAAGCAACAGTCTGTGTCAAACCCTCAACACGAAGCCTGGCATGTGACCAAGCAAAGGCCTCGGGGCACCCTCTCTGGCTCTATGGTAAGATCTGCTTGTTCTGATCCCACTTCCCATATCGTTCCATGCTCAGAGCCCATGCTCATTGGGTGGGGCATGGCTGATCTTTAATCCTTATTAATAATAGGAGAGAAACTGGTGTCTAAACCACGCTTGCTATGGGCATGTCAATGTGTGTGCACTAGGGGAGACCCGTCGTTAGCTGGAGGTGAGATAGAAAGTAAGCACAGAGGTTCACACAAGTGCACAGCCGGATTGTGCTACAGCAATCGAATCCGGCACCACTAAGGGTGGGGACCCAGAGAATCACCTCACGCACGGAACAGCACACAAGCTAATCCCCATCATCATAAAGCATGGCACAGCAGAGCCTTGGTGACAACCTAGTCTCAAATGCCTAAGCATTTAATGTACTTTTTATCAACTCCAAGCAAAATCTTCCTCAAATTTAGACAAAGGATTATTGCAGCTTCCGGTTTCCAATCCTCTAGCCGCAGTCACCTGAGACAGCAGCATAGACCTCCCCCACAGCTCTGCACAACCAGGCCGCCCTTGGAGAACACAGAAAATACCTTGAAAATCTAAGGCTTACTGGAGATCAGAATCCTCGCACACTGTGTGTTTAGTGCGTTCCTTGCTCATTAACTGTGAGATCCGTTCACAGTTATCTTACGCTGGGAGAACATTTGGATCTAAACATCTGTTCAATGGTTCTGAATTAGAGGCACAGGGAGATGAGAGAAAGATGAAAGGTGCCAGGGAAGCCATTTAATCGCAGCCACACACACGATGGCAACCTTCATTTCCGGACGCAGTATTTTCCAACAGTAAACGCAAAGCGTGTATGAGCACACAGTTGCAGTGCTGGGTTCTCAATGCGGTATATTTTGCTAATGAGTAGAAAGAAGTCACGTGAGCTACAGAGATGCATGCAAGCGCCTGTATTAGCAGCGGGCTTGGTAATGAAGGTGACACGGGGAAGGTGCCACTCTTTCTTGAGCACACTTAGCTGTCCTCAGTGTCTGCGTTTATCACTCCAGGAGGCTGCAAACTCCTTGGCAAGGAGGCTCTGTCTGTTGTGTTCAGCCTCACAAGTTTCCGCGCTTAGACTAACACCGTGCCTGCCACATATGGGGTCCTTCATGCATATGCACTGGGAAACCGAAATGGAAGTATTTGCTAAATCTAGCTTCGGCTTTTCTGACGGCTAACAAAGCCTTTCGACGGTCCCGTCTCAATTTACATAACTTAAAACGCGAGAGAGGCGGTAAGGAGACGGCTCGGTGGGTAAAGGCTTGCCTTGAGAGCAGGCCTGTTGAGGACCTGCACTTGGCGGGAGGTGCGCACTTGGAGCCCCAGCCTTTGAAAGGCAGTGGCAGGAAGTCACTTTTCTAGCTGAACTGGCAAGCTCCAGGTTCCGCAAGAAAACCTATCTCAAATAAAAAGGTGGACGCGACAATTTGGCTGCCTATCAAGACCAGAACAACGACAATACAAGTAGACATGGCAACGTGAAGGGGAAAATCTCTACATTTGTCGCTTCAATAAGCATAGAAAAAGAGACCAGAAATTTGAGAGGGATTACAGAGAGTGAGGGAGGGGAGAGGACTGGAAAGGGAGGTTGTAGGGAGGAAAGGGAGGGAGGGAAATAACATAGTTATATGTTTAACTAAAATTTTAAAAAAATAATAAAGTGGACAGATGCAGGCAGATGTCTATGAATTCAAGGTCAGCCTGGTCTAAATAGCAAGTGCTAGACCGGCTGAGGCTACTACTTAGTGAGACAATGTCTCAGAAATAATAATAATATGAAGAGAGATTAAAGAAGACACCCAGGGTCAACCTGTGACCTGCACACACAAAGAGACACAGAGACACATTCACACACACACACACACACACACACACGATCTTATGATCAGTACTGATATAATAATTTTATGTAATTATTAGTCCATATTTGAAACTTCACCTTCTCAAAGTCACCACCTCCTTTCCTCACCAGCTTTGGGGAAAGGGAAAATACCATGACAGGAGCATCCCAACTGCACAATTAGCTCATGGGATTTCTGTGAATAAGTGAGAACGTGAAAGGTAGTGAGCTAAGCACCCAAGTTCCTGACCCTGAAAGTAAAAATAGAAAATGGGTTCATTGCCCTTGCTACTAGCATGCCTGCAAGCCGAGCTAGGAGTGGAGGCTGGAGCCAGAGAATCAATAGAGACGCCCCTGGGAAACAGATCCATAAAGGAAGGGGTGGACAAGGATGGGAATAATGGAGAAACAGTCTGTGGAGATGTGAATGAAAATGTCGCTCACGGGCTCAGATGTGTGCATACTTGGTCACTAGTTGTTGATGCTTGGGGTAGGTTTGGGGGGGTGTGGCCTTGCTGGAGGGGGGTGCCAGTGGGAGCAGCTGCCATGCCCAGTTCTTTCTCTCTGCTTCCTACTTGGGGTTCAGGATGTGAGCTGCCAGCTTTCTCCTGTCCCTGCTGCCACACTGTCACCGCAGACTCTTTCCAGCTGGAGCCCTAAGAACAAAGAAACTCTTGCTATAAATTGCCTTGGTCATGATGTTTGTTTTATTAGGGTTTCCAAACTGTGAACACCACGACCAAAAGCAAGCTGGAGAGGAAAGGGCTTACATGGCTGACATTTCCACGTCCATAGTCCATGATGGAAGGAAGTCAGGACAGGAACCTGGAGGCAGGAGCTGATGCAGAGGGCATGGAGGAGTGCTGCTTACTGGCTTGCTCCCCATGGCTTGCTCAGCCTGCATTCTTATAGAACCCGGGACCACCAGCCCAGGGATGGCTCCACCCACAGTGGACCGAACCCTCCCCTGTCAATCGCTAATTAAGAAAACTCTCTACAAGCCAGAGGCATTTTCTCAACTGAGGTTCCCTCCTTTCAGATGACTCCAGCTCGTGTCAAGTAGACATGAACCAGTCAGCACAGGGTTTTATGTCACGGCTAGGAAGGTAACTATGCACAGGACCTGTCCTGTAGTCCTGGCGCTAAAACGGCAGCCATTCTGCAGGTGCCAGAGCTGAGGAAGCCCATTCATGTAATGAACGCTGCTAATTTGCTTTGTAGAAGTTTATGACTAACAACAATAAGAAGAATTTTTATATTAAGGACTAACTTCCATTGACTCCCAATCTTGTTCTCCCCAGAATTTGGCATTTTGCATGTCTAAGGAGCTGCAAACCACCCTTGGTCACTCTTCTGCAGTTTCCGTTCCATAGACTTCATGAACTGGAGTTTGATCAAAGTGGTACAGACCCACGGAAGAGGCCTCCTCCCTGACAAACCACGCAGGCCCTGGAGAGCTGAGTGAAGCTCACAGTGTCACTGGGAAAGAAATGAGGTAGAAAAAAGTTAAACGAGGCAAAAACAATTAGCAAGGCCCAATTAAGCCACGGATCCTCCTTGTTCAGCGCATATTTTTTACCCTCTCCAAAATCTTGATCCAGGGACGCCAGGCAGTGACAGGGTAGCTAATTGTTTTAGAAGTCAGGTGTTTAAGGGTTAGTTGGATTTTTGTTGTTGTTGTTGTTGTTACTCTAGTGTGGTTTGACTGGGGGTTTTTGCAGGGTGGTAGTGAGACAGAATTTAATGTTTTTGTTTGCGTCTCAGAACTCTTTTAGATAGTGTTGATACAGTCAAAGCTAGAACTGCTTGTTTGGGGCAACTCCATCTCCTAACATCTGGACTCTCCTTGGTCCTGTCCATCAAATGAGGTTACATAATGAGAGATTTGCATAGCCAAGGCAGACCTCATTTTGCAAGGTCTACGTGGAGCAGGTGAATCTGCTTACCTGGTTCCCCAGTCCTGTGAGGTGAAGGCTTTCATTTCTTCAGGTGGAGGTCACCTTTCCCACTCCTACCCCCAGAGAAGCTCCATCTTGACAGCGCATGACTCTGACCATGTCTTTGAACTCTATGCCTCAGTTTCCCTGTCTTTACCACAAGGAAGAACTGTTGATTCCCAGCTAGGGACTACCGACGGCAAACTGCAAATCCCTGTTGCAAATTCAGGTTAAAACTTCAATTTATAGATTTTTCTCTGAACCTTCAAAACTCACCCACAGGCAAGGCAACCTTGACTCTACCTCGACACAAATGGAGCCATTACTGCCTTCATTGCGGAGGGGATACGTGGTCTTTTGCTTCTGATTTTAAGACGTGTTTTCTAAAATGGAGTACACATTTTGAAAGCAATTTCCTGCTGTTTTTGCCAAACCGAATGCCTTTTAGTGCTGAGAAATTGATTTAAGTTTCAAAAACAAACATGAAAGAAGGGAGCTGTAAGAAATGTTTTGTTTTTCTATCACAGGCAGCCAGCCCACCCAGGGCCAATGTTCCAGAGATCTCCCGCCTGACGAAACTTCTGTGCAGATCTGTGAACCTCCCCACCTGGTGAAACACACACACACACACACACCACCACCACCACCACCATCATCCCACACATTCTCTCTCACACACACATTCTCTCCCACACACACTCTTTTCCCCTCTCTCTCTCTCTCTCTCTCTCTCTCTCTCTCTCTCTCTCTCTCTCTCTCTCTCTCTCGCGCACACACACACACACACACACACACACACACACACTGCTTTCCTAGAACCTGATGGCCTGACACAAGCTCATTAATTCCCCCCTTCCTTCATTCCCTGTTGCATTCTTTTCAAGTCAGCCAATGAAATACGGTGAGGTCAGATCTCAGACAAAAGATGGAGAAAAGATGCAGTCACCACCTGTGTTAGAATAAACACAAAGTGAACGTCCTGTCCCCGGGTGCTTGTCAATCCTCTTTCCCTTTGTTGGTGTGTGCCTTAGTGGGGCACAGCCTATAGGGTCCTTGCTTCTCACAGGTAGAACTTAACTCGCATGGCATAACAGGCATCTGAATGATAAACTTGATACTCGAATTGTCTCCTGTTCCTTACTCTCTACCTAAGAGTCATTCCCAGATTGTAATTGCTCCATCTCTCTGCCTTTTGATTTGAAATCCTTATTCCACTTAACCTGGAAAAGACGGACACAACTTTCACAACTCTGAGCTTGGCAGGGCTGCTCTTGTCTAGAGTCTTGAACAAGAAGAGTTAGTTATGCCCCGGGGAGAGGAATGGGGGTTGGATCCACGGTGCCCACTCTTCCGGATGTCACCACTGGAACTTCCTGACCTCTATACTGAGAGTTACTGTTTGCTGGCCGTTAGGGATTCGTAGCAAACCAAAGCATGTTTCTCCGACCCTGTTCTCCTGGGGCTGCTGTCGAGATGTGGTCAGGAGTGCAGAGATGAGGGAGTTAATTGGAAGAACAGAGGCGCTGCTGACCCCACAGGTGCCAGCTTTCCTGACCCAGCACTTGGTAAGATTGATGCGTCCTCTAACGTGAGAAACTTATTAAGGAATCCGGGACCTCTCAGGGTGAATTAAGCAGGCCCAGTTCCTACCCTGCAGGGATTTGCGATTTAGCTGGTGCAAGCAGTACAGAGTTGTTGGTGCACAGAGCTCCGGGGGTGGAGGAGAGGGTTCGGGGTGGGGGGTGTTCCTAAAAAGTGGCCATCGCTTCCTTCAGGTGGTACATGGACAATTTTCTGTCCTCCTCTAGTCTTGCAGACTGAGTCTATTTGAATCCAGAGGCTCTTGGAAGAAGCAAATCAGCTAAATCTTCTTCATTCTGTCTACAGGGCAAAAACTATCAGAGTGATTCAGTGGGTGCATTTAGCACTTCTTTTGCTGCAGGATGCTTGGGACTCCCCTGGGGGGATAAAGGGATGAATATTTATTCGAGTCTAATAATAGTGGGGAAATCGGATTTTGTACCTTTTTTTAGTAAAAGAAATAGGGTGGTATTTTTATAGTTCTCTTGGGAATCTGTATCTCAATAACCACTTTTGATATGCATAGTCATAATCTACCCTGGTATTATGCTAAACACTTACAAATGCAGCATGGCCCAGCTATGCTGCTACTTTTCCTATGCATTGTTAGCTGAGAAAGAAAAGAAATGCAGTCAGACATCCAGCAATATTTCTTGAGTACCTCCCATGTCCTGGGCACTGATCTGCATGCTGGGGGACATAAACAAAATTCCATTGTCAGACGCAAGAACCTCAGAATACTGCCAATCAGCATGTGCAGTGGTCTGAACATGAATGACCCCATAGACTCGTGTGTTTGGATGTTCAGCCATAGGGAGTGACACTATTAGGAGTTGTGGCCTTTTAGGAGTAGGTGTGGCCTTGTTGGAGGACAAGTCACTGTGGAGGTGAGCTTTGAGGTCTAAGAGGTTAAGATCTGGCCAGTGTAAGGTATCTCAGTCTCTCCCCACTGCCTGCAGATCAAGATCTCAGCTCCTTCTCCAGCACCCTGTCTGCCGGCACACCACCATGTTTCCTGCCATGATGATAATGGACTAAATCTCTGAAACTGTATGCCAGTCCCAATTAAATGTTTTCCTTTATCAGAGTCGTGATGGTCATGGTGTCTCTTCACAGTAATAGAAAACCAGACAAAACAGCATAAGCACATAGAATTAATCATGTGTTTGTGCTGGCCAAACAGAAAAGTTCAGTTTGCCACGGTCCAAAAAAGACAAAGGGACACAGGAAATATTGACACGTTTCTGCCCAAGAGGCAACACTTCCACTTTAGATAGATCTGGAAGCGTAACTCTGCCATGTTACAGGGTGGTGTTACATGTCACTCTGTCATGTTACAGAGTAGAAACTTGGGGGTGCCCTCTCACGATTGAGTCTCGTTCCTAAATGAGTTTAGGAACACACTCAGAAGGAAGTTCAAGGACAAGGTTCCTAGAGTTGAAGGACGAACCCACAGGGCAGGCCAGCTGTTTCAGCCCCCTGGAGTTGGAAGAGATGAGGAGGAGTTTTGAGTTATGCCTTTTGAGTTAGGTTTGGAGGTTCATCCAGCAGCCGCGCAGCAGAAGAGATGTGGTATCAACAGAAAGTAAAGGGGCAGGCCAGGTATCTCAGTGGTTACTAGTGCACACCGCTCTAGCAACGGGCCCGAGTTTGGTTCCTCACTGTTGGGAGGCTCATAACTACCTGTAACTCCAGCTCTAGGGGATCCAATGCCTCCTTCTGACCTCTAAGGACACCTGCGCTCATGTATACACACACACACACACACACACACACACACACATACAGGGTCTAGCCAACATCCAAAAGAAAACAAAAAGGGAAAAGTACGCCCTTCTGGGTCAGAACTGAAAAGTAAGCAGACTCAACAGAGCCTTATAGCAGCTCCACAACAGCTGTCTAGAAGCAGGGGCTGGGGTGGAGAGTGCATTACCTCATTAAGGGGCTAATCATCCTTCCCACCTGTAGTATGACATTAGCTAAATTTGCCTTTCTATGGGTTTGACTCTTAGCCAGGTGATTAACAGGCCCCATTGATTAATCCTGACATTTTCAGTAGCTTGGAATGTTAAATCTCTACCCAAAACCAACGGCAAATTCCATTCTTTGACGAGAAGGAAACCATTTCCCTTAAGAAGCCTCAACAGAACCTTGATCAAAGCTACCGTAACAGTGGGCACAGATGAAGGCGCGAAAGGTTCCTCAAAGTGAGACTCGAATTACCTTAGCTCCTTATTCTTGACCTGCCTTGGAGACTGTGAATGAAAACATGGACTTTCTCCTGGGGAAAAAGCGCATGCATTCATCCCATCTTAAAATGATTTGAAGAATTCATGGACCTCGTGAAGCTCATGCATGGTTTGTCTTGGCACCTAAGTTAGATAATAACCAAACAAAAGAGCCAGAAATGACAAAGTAACCATTGTTATTTAGGAATGAAAAGGCATTTGAGGAGGGTTCAGCAGAGAGACCCACTGAAGGAAACTAGCATTGAGAAGGATGAGCTAGAATTGAGGAGAATGGCCAGGGCTGCCCTTCCAGGCTCGCCAGACCACCAGTCACTACTGGCTGATAAAGCAGCGAAGCCGGTGTAGCAAGACAGCCACTCCTAACAAAAGCAAGGCACTATCGCTGGGGTTGCAGCTCACCAGGCCTATGCTTGCTGAGCATGATGTGTTCCTGGGATCAACCTCCAACAACAAAAGAGAAATCTCATAAAAACAGCTCTTTGTCAGAGTTACTTTCCTGGGCTCAGAAGTTGCGTTAGACAACACCAAAAACAAACCTACACTCCGGATGACATCACTCCAAAGTTATTTAGATTTCACTTTTTAAAGTGCAGAAAGATTGCATGTATTTGTGAGATTAAAAAGTATATAGAGCCAAAAGGGAGGCTAAGACAGACCTCGCTCTACCCCAGACAGAGAGAGCCACAGGGCAGGCCCACCAGCTGTTCCCTCTCTGCTAGCTGACGCCCTTAGCTATGCGTCCCCTAAATTTAAGAACAAGTAGTTGACTGCTGCAATAACAGCCCTGTTTCTCCATCTCCATCTCCATCAAGAACTTTTTCAAATGGTTGACCATGCTTGCTCGCTCCACTTCCTGCTGTCTCGTGAGCCCTCTAAAGTTTCCTTCCCAACACACCCAAAGTGCTCGTGTTTGCTAGGAATTTCTAAATTGCTATGTCAAGTATTGATTTAAGAATGACCTGTAAGGGGGGAGGGGCTGGAGAGATGGCTCAGAGGTTAAGAGCATTGCCTGCTCTTCCAAAGGTCCTGAGTTCAATTCCCAGCAACCTCATGGTGGCTCACAACCATCTGTAATGGGGTCTGGTACCCTCTTCTGGCCTGCAGGCATACACACAGACAGAACATTGTATACATAATAAATAAATAAATATTTTAAGAAAAAGAATGACCTGTAGGGCATGTACGTTAGTGGTAGAGTGTTTGCCTAACATATGCAAGTCCCAGAGTATCACAAAAATAAATAAATAATAAAAATCAACCTTATCAGACTTGAATGGCTGTAGTATTCAACAGCTGCTCACTGCCTTCCACGTGGGGCATTTTCCCCATTTATTCCAGCTATCTTCAGACCATACACCAATCTGCTCTGTGTGTGTGTGTCTGTCTGTCTGTCTCTGTCTCTTTCTCTCTCTCTCACTGTGTGTGTCCCAGTCTGTCTCTCTCTCCATGTCTCTCTGTCTCTCTCTCCTTCTCTCTCTCTGTCTCTCTCCCTCTCTGTCTCTCTCCATGTCACTCTCTGTATCTCTCTGTGTCTCTGTCTTTCTGTGTGTGTCTCTCTCCCTCTCTCTCTGTACCTATCTCTCTCCCCCTCTCTCCCCATCTCTCTGTCTCTCTGTGTGTGTGTATACGTGTATATGTCTCTATCTGTCTCTCTCTCTGCCTCTCTCTCTCTGTCTCTCTCTCTTTCACACACACACACACACACACACACACACACACACACACACTACTGAGGAATCACAGAACTCAGCTGGCATCTGCCTCCCCTCCTCATCTCTACTTCAGTGTGGGGGGAACTCACGCAGTCTCGTGATTCCCATTGCTGGTTGTCAGATTCATGCACCCACTCAGCAGCATCCTCCTTGAACTCCAAATTCCTACACCTAACTACCTAACTGACCTTTTCACCTGGAGACTAATAACCTCAACATACTGTGCCTCAGTCTTAGTTTTCCTTCCAGAAGTTATTTCTCCCCGAATCTTCCTTAATAAACAGCAGCTTTATTCCTATACTGGCTCAGGTCAAAAACTCTACAGGGCACCTTGGATCTTTCTTTCATTTGCATCTCACATCCAGGAGCTAATCCTGCTTCAAATCCTATAAACTCTGACTCTAAAAGAAATCTAACAAGTAAATCAGAGCGATCAATCAGTTTCAGGAAGCTGGTCGCACAGTGAGGCAACCCTGGCTGAGAACACATTTCTATATACCTGAAAATGGTAAGGAGAGTGGATGGTAAGACTTCTCCCAAAATGCTAATTATGTGAGGTAAAGTGTTTACTAACTAGCTAGACTACTAAGCAATATATACTACTTTCAAAAATAATTTTGCAACAAAAGAACATGTACTAGCTGCCAAAGAAAATAATACTTTTGAAGCATTTTATCAAATCATCCCTGGTATGTCTGGAAAAGGTATTTGCAAAAGCTGTACTTTCAGTTTGGAATGAGTTGACATGTTAAGTATGTAGCAGCCAAAATAAAAGAACTAACTTCTCAGGTGGCCACATGTCATCAAATCAGGTGATACAACATCCAGCAGAAATTCGGAAGTGAGGAAACCTTGCTGGAGCAGTCCAGTTGAAGTTCCTGATTGACAGCTCACGCAGAGAGCTTTCTCTCCATGGATGAGCAACTGGCTTAAGATTCCTACTGTAGGCATTTTTATGCCGTGGCATAAACAATAGTAACCACTATTGTTGCAAATGTTTACCTTTAACTGTTCTAGGAGTGCTGTGTGGGTTCTTGGTTTTCTTGGGCTTTTTGTTTTGTTTTGTTTTAATACCCTCAGCTGTTTACTGTTCTTTCTCTCTGAGAACTGTTTACTGTTCTTCTTTCTCTAAGAAAACCAGGAAGCCAGCCTGACTCACGAATAGAAGTTTGGAAGGACGCTGAGTCTGGGACAAGGGACTCTGCTCACTCCTAGAGTCTACTCTCAATGAGTGTAAACAGCGCAATTGCCAGAATCATTTATATGACAACTTCTCATTAATTCATGGCTTCATTCTTAGCTGAAAACAGCATCACCTTCATGCAGACTTGGTTTTTGTGTGTCTGTATGTCTCTGTGTGTATCTGTCTGTGTGTATATCTGTCTGTGTGTGTGTGTGTCTGTCTGTGTGTATCTGTCTGTGTCTTTGTTTGTGTGTCTGTCTGTCTGTATCTGTGTGTGTCTGTCTGTCTGTGTGTGTCTGTCTGTGTGTATCTGTCTGTGTCTGTCTGTCTGTCTGTCTGTGCTTTGCTCAGCCCTCCCAGTGCACTTCACTTTACTCAGAAGAAAATCTCAGTCCTCATGCAGACACGCAGGCATCCGAAGGCACAACCAAGCTTGTCCTTCCTACCATGCTCCCTGTGTCTCCTGCCTCAACGGCGCCTCAGCTGCCACTTACATTTCCTGCCTGTGTGCCTCCTGCCTCTTCTACCCCTAGTGTCTATCACTTCACTGAACATCAGCCACACCCCAAAAGGCAACTTCCCTAGTCTCTCTGCTTACATTCCTTTATTTTCCTCCTGGCACTTAGCTACCATCCTATACGAATTTGTCTTTATTTTCTGTCTTCTTGCACTAGGTAATCAGAGTCATAATGACAAAGACTCCGCATGGCCTACGAACTGTGCCCAAGTAAAAGGGGCCGAAGTATGGAATCCAGGTAGAGCAGCTGGCCCTGAAACTTTGGCAGGCACAGCTCTTCGCAGAATGAGATAGACAGGAGCCTTCAGTTGGCAAATTTCATGAGAAATAAAAGCAGGAATGTTGGTCAACTTTATCATTTAGAGCCAACGACTGGAAAGGAATGTGATAGAGAAGTAAAGTTAGAGATTAAGATGGGGACAAAGAAAATGATAAAGATTAGAAATGGCCACGATAGCAGTACTGGAAAATGTTCAAAGATCCTCAAGCAGCTGTAATCGAGGTGGCTCAGAAACACGCAGGTCTCTGGATGGACCTACACATCTGGATCCCAAGGTAGATGGAGGCTTGCAATCCCGGGTTTGATAAACACAAGCTTACAGGTGCCGATGAAGTTGGGAGCTGCCGGCATGTTATATCAATACATGAAAGTGTCCCAATGAAATCCATCATTTTGTACATTTAATTATATTACTAAAATATCTTTAAAAGAATGAATGAGAAGCATGACAAGGATTGGCTCCGGGGAAATAATTGTTAATGCCCAAACCGACTACGCAGCATGCAAAGCATTACAATAGACTGAGGGGGACCAGCTGGGCAGTCGATGAACCATGAGAGGAAGCAAGGGACTGAAGATGAGGATTCAGAAAAGGCCATGGTCACAGTGCCAGATGTGGGAAAGAGTTCAACCAGGAGAAGAAACAATAATGTCAACTGACTATAAAAGAACTGTGGTTTGGACAAGGAATATAGGACCACACGTTTTCTGGTTCTGCCGTGCTAAAACAATGCTTTGCTCATTGATAGTTGCAAGTCAGAGTTTCCTAAGCTGCCATTTGCATCCACCAGTGAGCTTTTCAAATACCAGTGCTTGGTTGCACTCCCTGAATAAGGAGTGCAGGATGTCTGGGAAGTGGGCCCAGGTACTGGTTTGCTTTGAAAGCCCCAAGAGGGGTAGTCATGAACAGCCAAGACTGGGAGATTCTGGAGAAGCTGGACTTTCTACAGGAGCCACCAAGGAGCCTCCATGTATGGCACATACTGGGCAAACTCTGCCCCTGCAATGGGATTGTGAACCAGGACAGAGAACAGAAACCAGATCCTGAGCCATGGAAAATCTGTCAAATTACTGGTACGCATTGTTAGCCACCCAAGTCCAAAGGTGAGAGCCATTCTCTTTGCCAGATGTCTTTTGCCTACTTGTGCCCTTGATTTGATAAATCATTAAAGCAAAGACCTTTTCTAGACACTGGTTTTTAAAAAAATAAAATAAAAAATAGTATGACGTGGACTCTTCATATATATCAGGCAAATACAAGGGGCAGCACAGTCTCTGACTTAATACGTTTCTCTGAAGTAGGCCGAGTTTTTATTCCTGTTTCATGGGATAAAGAAAAAGGTTCATGGAGCTACTTGTGCGGAGGTGGTAAAGCTGGAAACCACAGCACTGCCCCTGAGCCAGTTCTAGTTCACTGCAGAACCCAAATTCTGAGCCAGGACTCTATCATTCCTGATTCACCCCACTGTCTAAGGCAGCTTCTGCAGCCCCTAATGAGGGCTCTACTCCCGGTCCAGGTGTTCCTCAAAATTCAAGTGCAGGTACCCAGAAGACAGTGCTGACATTAGGTCCTTCCCTTAGCATCACAGGTAAGAGTTTTCTTCTGCCTGAGGTCAAGGTAGACTGGCCTTCTAAACTCCTAGAACACATGAGAACTGACCCATGAGGATTCAGCAAGTAGAATACAGGATTTTAAAACAAAAATTTCCTGGCTTCAGCAATTAGCTGTCCAAAAAAGAACATGTCAGAGAAACAAGGTGAACAAAAATGCAAGGACTTCCCAAATCAGCCTTGATTGTTGGTGTTTTATTTCAATACGACATCTATTACTGTAAAGCAGGTGGTCAGGCCGTTATTTTCCCTGCATTAGATCTGAGGCTCAGTGGTAGATGCTCAACTAGATGCCAGCACCTTAAGTTAAAGCCAGCACTGCAAAATAAAATAAAATCTAACTGCTGAGCCGGGCGGTGGTGGCGCACGCCTTTAATCCCAGCACTCGGGAGGCAGAGGCAGGCGGATCTCTGTGAGTTCGAGGCCAGCCTGGTCTACAAGAACAAGTTCCAGGACAGGCTCCAAAGCCACAGAGAAACCCTGTCTCGAAAAACAAAAAAAAAAAAAAACAAAAAAAAAAAAAAAAAAAAAAAAAATCTAGCTGCTGAGAATTCAGCTGAGTGGTCGAAGGCTTGCTTAATAACGGCTCTGAGTTTGGTACTCAGCACTGATGGGAGGCGGCGAGGATCTCCACAGGTAGGTTAAGGGTGACCGCTGCTCGGACAAAACACCATGACCAAAAGCAAGTTGGGGAGGATATCTGATATCATACATCCTCGCCTAACACTGAGGGAAGCCAAGGCGGGAACTCAAACAGAGCAGGATCCTGGAGGCAGGAGCTGATGCAGAGGCCATGAAGCTGTGCTGCTTACTGGCTTGCTCATCGTAGGTCTCTCAGCCTGCTTTCTCATAGAACCCAGGGCCAATACCCACAACAGGTTGGGTCCTCCCACGTCAATCACTAAGAAAAGGCTCTAACAAGCTTGCATACAAATCTTATGGATGCTTTTTTTATTTTTTGTTTTTTTATTTTTTTTTGTTCCAGTTTATGTTCCTTCCCCTCTGTTGACTATAGGCTGTGTCAAGTTGACATAAAAAACTAGCCAGGGCAGGGGGCAAGGGAATTAGATGCTGTAGATCTTTTTTCCTACTTTAGGTCTCGGGTCCTTTCTGTCCCAAGTACTTCCAGGTGCTTTGCTGCCCGCCTCCACCTCAGCCTTCACCACAAAGAGAAACGACTTCACAGACTGCTTGCTCGCCCTGTACCAATCCAAAGTTCTTTGAAAACTCCGAGCCCACAGGGTTGCTTCACAAAGAATTCCTGGGCCGGTAATTATAACACCACTACCTAGGGATCCGATAATGAGCCAGCTATGTGTTCTTCATGAAGGGGGCACCTCTGAGTTGGGTCCTAAATGTTCCCCCAAATCCATACCTGAATGAGTGCAGTTAGCGAGGCCTGGGAAGTCACCAAGCTTACCAAAGGCCTCACCGTGCCCACCGGTCTCATTTTGTTGAGATTCAACTCAAACAAAAGAAGCCTTACGTGTTTGCTTTCGCCTGCAGCTCCTAATCAGCCACAGCGATTAAAAGTAACAATTGCTACTGATTTACAGGGATTCTCAATAGAAAGGCAGAACTGAAGGGCTTGGAAACCATCCCATCCCAGGCTTCTCTTTTTAACCCTTTCCTCGCCAGCCAGGAGGAGTTGACTGAGCGTGACACACCAAAGCAATCTGTAGTTACTGTTGATGTGACGGAGTTTGACAATAAAATCCAGCATGTACAAGGGGCGAGTCATATGTGCCAACTGTGTCTGCCTTTCTGGACTCACCCATGCAGGATCTTCTTTATTTTAAAGACAGAGAAGAAGGCCCTTAAGTGTTAGGATGTCAGAGGCCGGGGATGCAGGATTGACAGGGCAATTAATGCACGACTGGAGCTAGATGAAAAGGTCGTTTTTCTACTCTCCCATAAATGGAACTTCACCCTTCCAAGGTCACCAACTGTGCTGGCTCGCTTTTGTCAGCTTGCGCAAGCTACCTGGAATAAGAGCACCTCAACTGAAAAAGAAATGTCTCCATGAGATTGCTTGTGGGCAAATCTTTAGGGAATTTTCTTCATTGGTGATCGACTTGGGACGGTACAGCTCACTGTGGGTGGTGCCACTCCTAGGCAGGTGGTCCTGGGTTGTAGAAGAAAGCAGGCTGAGCAAGCCTTGAGGAGCATGTCTGTCAACAACGTCCGCCCATGATCTTCGCTTCAGGTCCTGCCTCCAGATGCCTGCCTTGGGTTCTGACACTGGCTTTCCTAAATAATATACTGCAACATGGAAGTGTAAGTCAAAGAATCCGTTTTTTTTTTTCCCATGCTGCTTTTGGTCTTGGTATTTATCACAGCAATAGAAAGCAAGGTAAGGTCGTCACAATCCTCATTTTTATTTTAGTACACTGAGCCCTACCAACTACCAAAAACCTACATGCATGTCTAAAACTCTTAGTGGCAGAGTGGCCTGATCTGCCAATGGGCTTGCTGCGGATGGCATGCTTGGTGACTTGTTCCATCATCAAAGTGAATCACTTCTTTGACTCTTTTGCCAGCTCTTGGGAACCTTTTCCTCCTACTAAGTTGCCTTGTCCAGGCTTACTATGACAATTTGTACCTAGTCTTATTGCACCTTGTTATGCCATGTATCCGTATGTTATGCCGTATTTGGTTGATATCCCTGGGAGACCTGCTCTTTTCCGGAGGAAATGGTGTAAATATGGATCTGGGGAAGGAGGAGGGGAGAGGCTGGGAGAAGTGGAGAGAGAGGAAACTGTGGTCAGGGTGTATTGTATGAGAGAAGAATAGATTTTCAAAAAATAAAATAAGGAAGTTGAAAAAAGAGGTGTGGCCTTATTGAAGGAGGTGTGTCAGTGGAGGTGGGCTTTGAGGTATCAAAAGCCCACCCCAGGCCAGTGTCTCTCTCTCTGCTGTCTGTGGATCAGGATGTAAAGCTCTTAGCTACTGTTGCATGTCTCTCTGCTTCCTGCATGGTGACCATGTATTAACTCCCATAAAACTGTAAGCCAGCCCCAATTAAATGCTTTCTTCCTAAGCGTTGCCTTGGTCATGGTGTCTCTCCACAGCGATCAAACACCGCCAAGTCAGTCCTCCATACCTGACTCTCTCTTCTTGCTCCATTTAAAAGCTGACATTGCTCGTTTCTGACCAAGTGTCTTCCTGTACTTGGCACACAGACTCTCTTCCAGAAGGCCCCTTCTGGGCATCTAGACAGCCATTCCTCTCATGTAAAACGGGGTGGGCTCACAATACTGAGCTGCCTCGGGCTCTTCTTTGCCACACGCTTCTCTTTCCCCCCACATAGGTACTTAGCCAGTCCCATGGAAAACATCGTGACATCATCAACGTGCCCCTGACATGGACTAACTCCCTACATGGCTACTGTGCCAGACAGAAATGTTCTTGCTCAAATGTGATTGTCGGGTGCAGATGACAAAGGACTGAGATGATGAGCCAGTTTCAGAAGGGTTGGCAGAATTCGCTTGACTCTGATTTCAGTCTCTCGGAGATCACACTTAAATTGCAAGGTGCTTTTGAAAAGTAGTTTGCATAAACCTACATTAAACATAGTTAGAACCAGATAATTGGGGGAAATGGAATATAAACTCGAATAGTGTAGCTCCTGGCATAAAGTGAATACTCCATTACAGTCAAATTTTCTTAATTTTTCAAATTTGAGAATTGAGGCAGAGTTTTTTTCGTTAGATTCTTTCATTGTTCCTTCTGTTCCTCTATGTGTTTATTTTTTTAAAAGCTCAGTTAATAATGTTTCTTTGTTCTGAATGAAACATCCCCTGATTTATCAGTTAAATGGCATTCAGAAGCACAACTGATAGTTGCTATACGAAATCGCGGATGGCTTTGCAATCTAAATAACGATACAGAAACCGTTTCGAAGAACCACGATGCACTTTTGTGTGCCTGCCTCACAGCTTATGCACGAAATCTTTGTGGCAGTTTCTATCTATGTAAAAATGGCATAACTTATGTAGCCCACTGGGATTTATAAACCGGGAAGGAAGTTTCCTAAATAAACAAACCCTGAGGCTGATGTATTTGAGAACTCACATCTGGGGAGCTACATCCATGCTCAACAGGATCATGGCTGGAATCTAGTCAAATGAGACAAATCCCAAAGGATCACCACATTCCAGATGCTTCCAGGATATTTTTATACCTGCTGTCTCTCACTAAAATACGCTCAGATTTGAGAGGAGGGATTTCTGTTGGTAACCAGAAGGCTTTGCAGTGTGGGATTTTTGTTCAAGCCAGAAGTGTGTACTATTCCAAATGTCTATGTATACATATCTATCTATCCTCCTATATCCTTCTCCCTCAAGACTAGTGCCAGGGTCATGTGAGGTGACACACATCTGTAATTCCAGCACTTGGCAGGCCAAAGCAGGAGGATTGCAAATTCAAAACCCTTGACTACATAGCAAGCCCCTGTTTCAAAACAAAAAGGAAGGAAGGAAGGAAGGAAGGAAGGAAGGAAGGAAGGAAGGAACGGAGGTAAAGAGGAAGGCCGACGGGAGGAGGCGAAGGCGAGAAACAAGAAAGAAAGAAAGAAAGAAAACGAAAGAAAGAAACAGACGAAAGAAGAAAGCACGCAGAAGAGGAAATAACGTAAGGACGGAGAAGACAAAAGAAGAAATAAGACAGAAAGAAGAAAGAAAGAAGAAATAAGAAGAAAGAAAGAACACCAGTGTCAGAACTCAACAACTATTTAAGAGCCCTGTCCTTGGCTTGGGCAAAACCTGTAAGTCACTACTACATCTCACCTGGTTCTTGCCCCGCCTCTAGAATCATTCCTTTCTGCCTGTGGTGGCAGTTTGGCATTTATGGATACCTCAGAGGTTCATCAACTCAACCTAGAAGCCCACTCTGAATGGCAGAACTAAGACAAGAGAAGCAAGCACATCTACGTGTGGATACTGCCAGATCCTTGGAGGACATGTCAGTGGACAGCTGGAAGCAGAAACAGCTAGAACCAATGCTAGAGACAGGGTGGTGTGCTCTCCGCTGTTGACGGAACTACAAGTAATATTTACGTGCTGTCACACAGTCACACAGTTATGCTTTTTTTTTGTTGAATCACTTTATTAACAATTCTTAGATCTGTTACTATTTTCCATTTTCCATATTTCCTTTTTAACAACAAATACAGGAGAATTCCAAGGGCTGGTTGATTCTTCAATATGCTGAGCATCTAGTTACTCCTGGACCAGCTGTTCTGAAGCCTGCAGTTTCTCTATTGTTAAAGACCATTGGTTAACCCATACAGGTTTTTCTGTCAACCATTTTAAAGGTAGGACTGTAGGTACCTCTGAGAGTTTACCAGTCGTTTTCTGTTTTTGTACAGCCCAAATGGTCAGTGTCTGTTTTTCATAGCACCTTATACATCCTTCCCAGAAACATGAGTTGGCTTATGGTCCGAGACTGCAGGAATGTTAATCTGGGATTAATGTTAATTCCATTGCTGCAGCAGATCACAACCCACAGAGTCACTGCTATATTGGCCACATTTGGCCTCAGCCTCCTCTCTCTTCTTCTGTCCCTATGCATTCAACCCGTCTCGTGCTTTGTTTTACCTGAGATAGGATTCCAATTCCTAAGAACTGAACATCTGACTCCTGAAGAGGCCAATTAGGATGCCTTGATTCTGGAGTAGTAATAGTCACATTTTTGCCTGTGTCTAGTAATCCTTCCAAATATGGAAAGCTTCATGAATTTGCATGTCGTCTTTGCATAAAGGCCAAGCTAATCTTCTCAGTATTATTCCAATTTTAGTTTATATGCTGCCAAAGTGAGCACCAGTTATGCTTAACATGTTATCTCTATTCTTATCTCCTGAGCATTACGAGAAAATCAGTCATGATGAGGCTCTCTGACTAGGGCAGGGCATGCCACTCACTGCTGAGCAGCAGAGAAACACTCGGATTCCCCCTGAAGATATGTTCAATGGAGTCTTAGTGCTGCTGGGTCACTTCAGGTGGCATCCTCCAACAAAATAACCGATAGTACCATTCCAAAAAGATGCACATTTTGACATTATATCTCTCATCTATAAATTAAAAATTCACACGTCTTCTCTTTCTCTAAATCAGCAGAGACATTTTTAACAGAGACGGGCAACATGTCTAGGAAGCTCAGCTATGCCCATATTTGACAATTCTTCAGGATCATAACCAGAAAGAAAGGTCGGTCACTATTTCTACCAAGCAAATCTGTTTGTACGTGCACGCATGCGCGCACAAGCACACACAGCACACATAATTGTAAAATGGACTCAAACATTCAAAGACTTGTCTACAATTATAGGCTAGAAGTTATTTGTTATTGTATTTACATTACAATATCCACAATATTATGGAAATCTACCTGAATACTTCATTATTTATATTTCATAAGAAATTTTAGGAATAACTTTCCCTAGACACTCATTTGCTTGTCAGCTTTCATGGTGGTGTTGTATACTCGTATGTGAGTGTCTCTTTTTAATATTCCTAAAGTTTCAGTTTTATTTTCAAATTTAAAGCTGCCTCACATTAACTTTGGCTAAGGATGTGCTCTAAGGCCCTGCCCTAACTCCGGGTTCAAGAGTTGTCTTCTCCCTTTATTTAAACAATTTTGCATTATTGTATCTACTTTGGTTCATTTAAATGCTATATATTCTTATTCTTTTCTCCTGTCTAACCTCATACTAGTATTTGAATGTTTTATTTTAAAATGTGCAAAAAAAACATAAGCATAAATCCTGGTGAATTTTTTTAAGATAAAACCCACTATAACACCAGGACCAGGTTTGAGCAAATCACCACCCACAAAGCTTTCTTCCCTCTCCAGTACTCCCACACCCACGGTGGCCATCGTACCTCTCCATCACTCCCACACCCACGGTGGCCATTGTCCCTCCCATCACTTCCACACCCACGGTGGCCATCATGACTCCTAACAAGCCTGGTTAGCTTTGCACGCCCTCTTCTTTATACAAAAGGAATCATATTGCAGCAACAATGTTTTGAAAATATCTGTTTGTTGTATTCATTTGTTTGGCTCTTTTTGCTGATATCCAGCGCTCTGAGACGTGTCATCTCATCAGTCACGGGTTGCTTAGCAACGTGTCTGGGAAGTCATCCTCTGACTTCCTCCACCAGATCTCAGCTTCAGGCAGCTGAGAGGTCGTCCTCACTCCTAAATGCTCCTCTGCTAACAGCATCTTCTCTTTTTCCTGAACTTTTAAAATATTGGAACAAAATAAATTAATGTATCTTATTCACCTAAGTGTTCATCAGGAACACTTACAATAGTACCAAGTTGTTTTTCGAATATTTTCTCTGCTTCTAGACAATAAATAGCCCATGTCTCTTAGATTCTGTCTTCTTAGATTTCTTAGATTCTACTTTCACTGCAATGAGTAACTATAACGATTAATGTTAATATAACTATAGTATAACCATAATGGTTAACTATAATGGTTGATGTCAAGTTGGTTGTCATCCAGACTGTACTTAGAATCACCTGGGAGACTGGTCTGGCACACTTCCACAAGTGTTTGTGAAGGCATTTCCAGAGGATATTAATCTTCAAACATGTAAAGATAAACTTTGTATAAACCCCAAATACACATTGTCATACTCAACAGCCAACAGCGTCCTGCCATCAGTATTTCCTTTGCACTCCCAGCAGTCCCTTCCTTTATTTTTCTTTGCTTTAAATCAAATCCCAGAGCTCAGCCCAGTGTGGCACACGTCTGCAGCCTCAGCTACTTAAGAGGCTGAGACAGGAAGACACTTAAACTGAGGAGTCTGAGGCTAGCCCAGGCTACAGAGTGAGAAAGAGCTTAGCTTAAAACGACAACAAAACTAGCAATAAATGTGCTGGGCACACAGGAAGTGGTGCTCAGGGAATCCCACAGAAGAGCGGGAGGAAGGACTGTGGGAGCCAGAAGTGCCAAGGACACCACAAGAAAACCCACAGAATCAACTAACCTGGGCTCACAGGGGCTCACAGAGACTAACCCGCCAACCAGGGAGCCTGCATGGGACTGACCTAGGCCCTCTGCACACATGTTACAGTTGTGTACCTTGGTGTTCTTGTGGGACTCCTAACAGTGGGAGCAGGGGTTGTCTCTGACTCTGTTGCCTGCTTTGGGGGTCTTTTGTTACCACTGGGTTGTCTCATCCAGCCTAAAGAGGAGGGATGGTACTTATTCTTACTGCAACTTGAAGTGTCATGTTTGGTGATATCCATAGGAGGCCTGCCCTTTTCTGAAGCCAACTTGTAGATTGGAGGGCAGAGTTGAGAGGAGAGGAGGGAGGGGGAAAAACTGTGGTCAGATGTAAAAATAAATAAATATTAAAAAATAAAATAAATGAGTCTGGGAAGACAGTTCATAGGTGAAGTGCTGGCCACACAAGCGTGAGGACCTGGGTTCATATCCCCGGCACCCACACAAAAGGCAAACATGGTAGTTCATGCATGTAATACCAGCATTGGAGAGGCAGAGAAAGGAGACTCTCTGGGCCTTGCTGGTCAACAAGTCTCACCAAACTCAATTTAGTGAAGAACCCTGTCTCAAAAATTAGGGTGGTGTAGTGGGGGGAGCTGTGGGCCAGTTTCCCGCCGCCCTGCTCTCGCATGCATAGCTTTACACGCGAAATATCAACACACAAACTGTATTCTTTTAAATACTGCCTGGCCCATTATTTTCAGCCTCTTACTCACATCTTGACTAACCCATATCTAATAATCTGTGTAGCACCACAAAGTGGTGCCTTACCAGGTAGATTCTAGCGTACGTCCATCTTGGGCTGGAGCTTCATCGCGTCTGGCTTCTCTCTCTGAGGAGAGGCGTGGCATCTTACTGATCCTTCTACCTCACTTCCTCTTCCTGTTCTGTCTACTCCACCCACCTAAGGGGCAGTCTATCAAATGGGCCAGGCAGTTTCTTTATTAATTATCCAATGAAATCATCAGATAGATAGAAGACACACCTACATCATTTCCCCTTTTTCTGTTTAAACAAAAAAGAAAAGCTTTCACTTTAACATAGTAAAATTACATATAACAAAACAGTTATCATGCAAAAATTACAGTTACAATATTTATATCTACTTTATCTTTTATCATAACATAGGAAAACAACTATAACTATCTATCTATTCTTCAGCTCCATCAAAGACTCCAGAAGGACACAATATTACCTAAGTAAATAAGAAATATGCAATTTCCAAACTCTAGAAATGATAGAGACATCTCGCTGCCTGGACAGTCACCCAAAGTTCTTTTTTATTGTTGGGGCATCTATCTTCGGCCTATAGGGTATCCAGCAGACTTTCCCATGAAGCAGAAAATTTCAAAGACAGTTCAGTCACTATCTGCTGTGTCCTGCAGAATGTCTCGCAGACTCTTTCATGAATCAGGAACCCAGAGAGATCATCTCACTTATAGGCAAGTTCGGCAGTCCTCTCTCTGAGGGTTCTCTGTGTCCAGTTTATGCAGTAGTCCAGGCAAGAACAATTTCTTGCCCAAATGGCTATCAAACTCCATAAGTAGCCTCTTCGATGCCCATCTTCCTCTTGAAGTAGATTGGTGCTGCCAGGAGCAGACATGTCTCATTGTCATGAAAAGTCCTAAGTTATTAAGACATTTAAAATGCAATATTCTGTAGTCTTTGGAAGATAGGAAGTATGCCTATCTAACTGAAATATATCTCTATATATCTAGAAAATCTAACTAACATGACTACAAGCTTAACTATTATCAATGATTATTCATTAACAACCTATATTTCCTAATTATACATTACATTTTTAAATGAACTACACAATCACGATACCTTAATCAAGATCAGACATACATATACATATAACAAAATTGACCTTAAAATCCATACCAATGCAAATTATTCATATCTATATCATATCCCCCTTTAAATGTAAAAGAACATTTATAAACAATATTTGGGAACATGGGCGCAGTTATTTCTCTCCAAACTGCTTCCTGCTGAATGGGGACGCTGTTAATCAGATCTTTCATGGTGTAACCTGTGTGCCAGGTTCATCTCAGTCATCAGTTGGGTGAAGTAATTTTCTGAAGGTGTTCACAGCAACCTTTCAGGAGGCCGTGGTCTGTCATACCATATTGGGATAGAAGCAATCCACAGGGTTTCATTTTCTGTAAAAACAAAAGAAACTTCTTTCCAAAGCATCATGTCCTTAGATCCAAATCCTGAAGTCAAGGTATTTTCAAAATATCTATGTTGAATTAGTTCAGCAGTATTTATAAACAAATATCTTTTAGCAGCTGTTGCTTCTTCCCCAGCATTCAAACAATTCAAAGAGAGAATAATAGCATACAGTATCAAGATTTTCTGTGTATTTTCCATCTTTATGTGGCTTTACTTTAACTTCTGGTTCTTTTATTTTTACTTTTTGAGACAGGTTCTTTTTATATCTTTGTCCTGGGATAACTCTGTAGACCAGGCTGTCCTTGAACTCTCAGAGATCCATTTGCCTCTGCTTCCCAAGTGCTGGGATTAAAGGTGTGCTCTACAACACCTTGAACTCACAGAGATCTGTCTGTCTCTGCCTCCCAGGCATTCGGATTAAAGGTGTGTGCTACCACACCTTGAAGTCACAGAGGTCAATCTACCTCTGCCTCCCAAGTGTTGGGATTAAAGGTGTGTACACCACAAACTACTCTCTTTCTTTTTTCTTTGTTTTTTAAGAACTTTAACCTTTAGCCTGCATATAATTTTAACACACTGTAAACCATTTAGAGGTTTTCTTTGTCTTTGAATCTTTCTTACTGTATATTTCTCTTTTTCTGACCACACGAGTCTTTAATTTACCAAGCAATATAAGTAGGATTAAAGCCGTGGCTTTGACAGCTAGATCCAGCCCATTCCTTAGCTTTCTACGATTCCAGCCTTGTGGCTGAGGTACGGGCTGTAGCCATGTTTATCACCACAACTCTGTGGCCGTTCAAGGTCCCTGCCAGCAAGCAAGCTGCAACAGTGTTAAACAACAATCAAAAGCTCCATAGTCAGGACTGCCTGCTTGAAAGAGTCAGAGTTTGCCCTGGCAGGACGGCCCAGAAAGCCGGCATTTTAAAACAGCACAACTTTTTTCTTGCTACAGCTGAAAACCAAAAAACATGCATTCAGCTTTTCATCAACACCTTTTAAGTGGCAGGACTTCTTAAAAGAGCTGCAGGGTTTTGCAGCTAAAGCTGAGTCAGGAAGCCTCTCTTAGATGAGAGTGCTTGCTTGCCAGACCCAAAAAATAGAGCTTTACTCTATTCTTTCCCAAGCTTTCTCAAGCTTTCTGCAGATTCAGTTATCCACGTGGGCGCCATTCTGTAGTGGGGGGAGCTGTGGGCCAGTTTCCCGCCGCCCTGCTCTCGCATGCATAGCTTTACACGCGAAATATCAACACACAAACTGTATTCTTTTAAATACTGCCTGGCCCATTATTTTCAGCCTCTTACTCACATCTTGACTAACCCATATCTAATAATCTGTGTAACACCACAAAGTGGTGCCTTACCAGGTAGATTCTAGCGTACGTCCATCTTGGGCTGGAGCTTCATCGCGTCTGGCTTCTCTCTCTGAGGAGAGGCGTGGCATCTTACTGATCCTTCTACCTCACTTCCTCTTCCTGTTCTGTCTACTCCACCCACCTAAGGGGCAGTCTATCAAATGGGCCAGGCAGTTTCTTTATTAATTATCCAATGAAATCATCAGATAGATAGAAGACACACCTACATCAGGGTGGAAAGCAACTCAGGAAGACACCCAGAGTCAACCTCTATACACATGTACACCACACACACACACACACACACACACAACACGGACACGTACCAGAATAAACAAACATGAGATGTAGCCTGCACACCTACCATTTCTCCTGTAAACAAGTTCCATCTGCCCAGGGTTCAGAGTCAGTGCCGGGACCAGTACTGCATGTCTCCACACTGTCACACAGCGTGTTCGTCCCACACAGACCCACGTGGCAGCCCAGTACAGCCTGACCTCCAGGCAGCTCAGACTTAAAGGCCAGACCGTAAACGTTCGGCTCTATGGGCCAGTCCCTTGCAGCAGCACTCCTTCAAGCTATTGCACCATAAAAGCAGACACAGACCTTATGTAAACAAATGTGCACAGCTATGAGCCAATAAAACTTTATTTACAAGCGAAGGCTACAGAAGGAGAAAAGGTAATCATGGGGTATAGTCTGGGGACATTTCCTCATCTACTCCCAATACTTAGGAATGATCCCATAAGAGAAAACTACCATGAGAATTGAACAGACCCCACCTAAATCGTGATTCTCCAATTAGATATACTCTTAGCTAGAGAAACAGGCATGCTGACAGGACCTCTATCTCTTCGCCTGAAAGTTTAAGAAGTCAGCAATCACTATCCTCAGCCCTAGTGGATTCCAGCCTCCTGTAGTACATCTTGAGCTATGGGAGATGCATTGTCTGAGGCAAAAGAAAGCCTGAGATTCACAAAAGGACACTGTGTACTTATTCTAAGAACAGAATTTAGGCTTCTAATGTTCTCAGAAATTTTCCACACCTTAATCAACGCCAGAACAAAAATAATGAGCTTTTGCAACAAAACATATCTCTCAGGAGGAGCAATCCATCCAGTAAAAATGACGGACTCTCGGGTGGCACCCAGAAGATTCAGACAGAGGAAAGAGAAGGGCGGTGAAGGAGGCAACTAAGAAAGAAGAGAAAAAACTGGGGTGCACGCCTTTAATCCCAGCACTCAGGCAAGCAGATAGCTGTGAGTTCAAGGCCAGCCCAGTCCATAGAGAAGTTTCAGAACTGCCTAGGCTGTTACACAGAGAAAGCCTGTCTCAAAAAAAAGAATAAAAGAGAAGAAACAGGGGAAGAAAGCATAGCTTCATGCATGTGTACTTTGGGTAACCCCTAAAAGTTTAATTGTTTTCTTTTACAGTTTGAAGCATGATTACTTTTAATTGGTATGTTAAATTCATTAACATTTTCTAAGTTGTCAATATTTTTATTTTTTTATATTTCACTATTTGGGCCCTGTCCAGATCTGTTGTATGTTTTGTTGTTGTTTTGGTTTGATTTGATTTGGTTTTATAATTATTTTTATTTCATAAATATATGTACTGTATTTACATTATTTCCCCCTCCTCCAACCCTTCATATCACCCCCCCTCAAATCATGGGTCTCTCTTTAATTTTTATTGTTATGCACACACACACACACACACACATTTACACACACATACATGTACAATTTACTGAGTCCATGTAGTGTGTATATGTTTTCAGGAATAATCACTTGGTATAAGATAACCAATTAGGGGTTTATCCTGGGGAAGACTAAATCTCCCTCTCTCAACAGTCTTTAATTGCCTGTAGCTCTCCCTCTAAGAGCGGGCGCCATGAGGTCTCCCCCATCCATGCTGGCATGTCAACCGGTGTCACTGTTCAGATCTTGTTAAGCAGCCCTGTCGCTGAGATTTCCTGGGTGTGGCTTCCATCTCCCAGCAGACTCCCGTCCTCTGGCTCTGACAACCGAACCCCCCTCTCCTATGCTGTCCCCTTAGCCTTAGGTAGAGGGGTTGTACCGTGGATCCATGCAGTGGGGCAGCGCACCCCACAACCAGTTGTTCTCTGCATTTTGACCAGCTGCAGCTTTCTGTAACAGTCTCCATCTGCTGCAAAAAGTGGCTTCTCTGCTGAAGGTGACAGCTACGCTTACACAAGGCCATCAGTGTGATCCCTAACTAAACTCAATTTTCATAAAGTCATACTGGGCTCCACCTCATCTGCCTTATAAGCCTCAGGCTTCCAAAAGCAAAGGCATATTTTGAAAAGCAGATGATGGGATTCAAATCCGACTATCGCATGTCCTGAAGCTACCACCGGCGTGCTCACCCAGAAGGCTCCGGGACAGAAGGAATCCCAAGACCACACGGGACTCAAGCAGGGATCACTTCTATCCACAGCCCATCCCTACCTTTATCCTTCTGCAAACTCCCCTTTGACCTCCTGACCTGGTCCCTGCCTTCCACTCCAGTTCAGGCAACTGAGTCCCTGGACCTGAGCTGAACCGAGAACTCAGCCTAAAACCCCAGATCCTCAGGAGAGCTTCAGTTCTCTGCAGGACTGACGTGCAGTTTCCCCCAGCCTTGCTACTGCTGATGGTGCTGAAGTCTGCCAGCCTGGCTCAGATCTCTGACCATGGTCACTAACAGAAACCCCCAACTAGAGGCTGCCTCACAGCCGCTCCTCTCTTCCTCCTAGACATCCAAATAGGGCTTCCACCTTAAAACCAATCCGCCTTAGTCCCACCTTTCAGGATCATAGTTCTTAAAAGATTTGTCACTTCCTGTCTCTGTCTCCCATTTGAATCCAAACCTGCGTACCTTGACAATTTCCTTATTGTAAAATTCAACAGGCTTTTTTTTTTTAGCCCTTAATTTCTCCCCTCAGCGGCCTTGACAGTGTTGGGCTGTTCATCTTCGGTGTCTCTGTCGGCCTCTCCGAGTGCCCCGCCACTTCTCAGTCTCTTCCTTTGTCTCCCACTCATCCACATCTAAGCCTTAAATATGAAGCCTACTTAGAAATTTTTAATTTATTCCTTTTCTCCCTTCACTGCCTCTCAGTGTTCTGGAAGTCAACTGTTTGCTGTAATAACTCTGTTTTATGCCTTAAATGTTATCTGCCAACATCCTTAGCCCTCTCATTAGAGGGATTTGGGATTTTGTTAATATACTCTAAAAGTATCTTTTATCTGCTAGTCACAGGCTGTTAGGTAGGGCATAGACATAGGCAAGGGATAGCTACCGAGGGGGGTAAACATCTCTGAAGATAAACTGTCATTCGGTCTGGGCCTGAAACATCCCAACCTCTCCACATCAGTGAAATCCTGATCAGTCAATCAACCTTTGCAGACACAGCTCTTTCCCAGGGATTCTCATTCAGAAGGAGAGAATCAATCACCACATGTGTGCCGTGGAACCTATGTGAACTCTGAAGTGCATGTGTGCAACACACAGGCACATGCATACACATGTGTGCACCTACACACATGCACACACACAAAAGAGAAAGTTTTATAATTTTACATACATACATACATGCACAAAAGAAAGTTTTGTAATGTTACATACATATATATTTATGTATACACACACATACATACACACATATACATATATATATATATATATATATATATATATATATATATATAAACTAGACCTAACCAGTACCAACTATCTCTGAGGAGATTTGCTGTTGCCTGCACCTGCACCACTCAGATGCTAAATATCTCTGACAGCATCTTTAGTGGGGTCTTTCCAGATGTCAGTGGAAGGCCCTCACTCAAAACCCTGTTCTATGTAGATCTTCCTGTCTAGATATAATAGCCTAACTATTCCCACTGAGCCCCAAAATATAAAACATGACATCACATTCATTTCAGAGGTCATTTGTCCACATGACAGTGAATGGAAGAAACACTGGTGGAAGGGGGTCGGGGTTGCAAGATCTCCCAGACGGATTCCTGCCACTCAAACGTCTGACTTTTGCCAGAAAGCCCCATGGAGAGGAATGCCATCACTGAGGATGTCTGCCAGGCTTCCCTTTGGGCGTTACTCCATCGTGATAACAACATCTGGCTTCCCTTTGGGCGTTACTCCATCATGATAACAACATCTGGCACTTCCATACAACCTCCAGTGAATCCGAGAGTCTTTGGATGATCTCATCCTCGGGGAAAATCAATACAGATCAGGAGGGATTTATGTAGGATCTGATCTCCTAATTCCTACTTTAAACCTCGACCTAGTTTTTCTGGCCACATAAAGGAAAAAAATCCCTCTGGATTTAGTGTTGTGTGCAGAGCCTCAAATCCACTGTGTTGCCCAACAAAGCACTCAGTAAGATCGCCATTTATTAACACATATCGCAACACCGAGCACGCTTCACACAGAGCAGTGCTGATTGGTGGCTACCGTTGTCACCACGCTCCAAGTGCCCCTTAGGAACACAGCCAGCTCCTAAGCCTGACTTTGCCTGAGCCCAAAATTCGTTCATGTCTTATTGTTACTGTTATTTTATCATAGTGTGTTCCAATATCAAATACCAGAATGGGGGGGGAAGCATTTTCCCGCCGGAAGGATGGTTTCTGTCACCAACACTGCTTCAGAAATGAAACAGGGTTTGCCCAAGCTGAGGAGTCTCTGCTCCGCAAGGCCTGCACCCCTCCCTCTCCTGTCTGTTTTGCTTTGTGTGGGAAGAGCTCCCCTCCACTCTGGCGAAGGGAACAAGTGCTCCCTGAGCTGCAGACAGGCAGCCGGCTTTCCAGTGTGTCTAATTACTGAAACTGCATGCTCAGCACAGGTGCTGTCTTGTCAGATTCACTTGAGGCTGTCTGTTAGAGTTTCCAAGTCCTGGAACCTTTGTCCATTCAAATCCCACCATCTTTTCCACTTAAGGCTTCGTCCCCCCAATCATCGATCCTTACAATAAATCAGAAACGAGACAGCCTCTGTGGGAAACACCTCAAGGGATAGCATTACATTCCAAAGGTGAGACCAGGGAGAAAACAAACAGCAGGTGTCATACGGTCCAAACTGGAAGACGAGGATTGTCTTAGGGTTTCTATTGCTGTGATAAAACACCATGACCAAAAGCAACCTGGGAATAAAGGGCTTATTTTAGCTTAAAGCTTTCAGGTCATGCTCATCACTGAGGGAAGTCAGAGTAGGATAACTCAAGGTAGGCGTCTAGAAGCAGAACCAGAAGCAGAGGCCATAGGGGATGCTGTTTACTGGCTTGTCCTCCATGAATTATTCACCCTACTTTCTTATACCACTCGGAACCAACTACCCAGGATGGCACCACCCTCACTGAGCTGAGTCCTCCCGTGTCAATCATTAATCATAAATGCACCCACAGATTTGCCTACAGGACAATCTGTACAGAAGCATTTTCTCCATAGAGGTCCCTCTTCCCAGACACTCTACTCTGGGTCAAGCTGACAGAAAACAGCCAGGATAGGGACCTTGTGCCTGCTCTCTCCATGCTCGGAAATGTTGGTGGGATGTTTCTGGTCTTTGCTGTGCCTTTACTCCCCTTCCTCCAAGGAGATGGATCATCTTAAGGCTGAGAGCTCTTGTTCATGCCACAACTACTGGCAAGTACTGTATTCCCTGTGTCAAAGACCATCTCCTAATACCGCTTCCTGGATGGTCCTCCTGGGTAGGGAGAACTGTCACTTTTTCTTGTTTTGCCCACACACGGGTGAGGAAGGCAGGCTCTAGTCCCGGCAAGTGGAAGGTTAACTAGATAACTTTAGATGTTCTGAGGTTACTCATACTCCCATGGCTGAAAACATGAATCTCATGACAGTCTTGGGTTAGGAGGAGGAAGCCTGAGGTCTTAGTAAGCAGAAACAATCCCTCCAAAGAACGACACCAAGCCACAGGCACATAAGAAATCCCCTCCCCACTGCAGGGCGAGGCGCCTCAAAGTCCTGAAGGGTGGCATATTAAGAGGATCTGCACTACACTTCTTATACATGAGTGTATAAGTCAGTGATGCTTTGTTTACTGACTCCGGTGAGCCACAGAGCCCTTTGCAAAAGTGGCAAGATGCTTGTAGTTACAGACATTGCAGGTTCCTCATTGCAGCATCAGGTCTACTTGGACAACTTCACTCATTTATAAACTTTAACCAAGACAGACCAATATCAGCCGGTGTCTCTCCGTCCATTCCCTACCCTTTATTAGTTACAGAAGAGAAAAGTGGAAACAGACGCATCATCACGATTCCTGCGGAATAAGGGGAGCAATGCTTCTAGTCTCGTTATCCTTCTCCCGACTCTACACCCATCTTGAAGGTATGGAGAAGTAGCACCAAACTGAATCACTGAGGCTGGGAGCAATCTCAATTTTCATGTAAGTTTTTATTCACCAAATAAGGGCTTAAATTATTAGAAAAAGGTGGCTTTCATTGTTTGTCTTAAAAATAAATTTTTCATACAACATATTCTGTTGACAGCTTCCCTTCCCCCACCTCCTCCCAGATCCTCCCCACTTCCCCACCCACCCCATTCCAAACTTTCTTTCTCTCTCCTTTTAGAAAACTGGCAAATAAGAAAAATAAAACAGAATTTTAAGAAAACACAAGAAACACACACACAAAAAAAAAACCCTGTACAAACAGAACATTGGGAACTATATTAAGCAAAAGAACAGCAAGAATTTTTTTAAATGCACAAACAAAGCAATATAAGACAAAAAATTCTACAAAAATACTATTAAGTTTGTTTTCTATTGGCCACCTGCTGTTCAGCATGGAACCTAGCCTTAAGTGTGGTTTACATACCCAGTGAGATTGCATGGAGAAAACTCACTTTTCCTTTGCCAGCAACTGTCAGTTGGAGACAGCTTCTTGGTCAGGGATGGGAACTCCTGTCACTTCCCCCTCTCAGCCCTGGGACCCCAGCAGGCTTGGACCTGAACAGGCCCTGTCCATGCTGCTGCCATTGTCTCTGTGTGTTCACATATATGTCGGGCCTGAGTGTCTGGAAAATACTGTTTTCTTGGTGTCTTCCATCCCTCTGTCTCTTACAGTCTTTCCACCTCCTCTTCCACACTGAGCCCTAAAGGGAAGGATTTGACTCTCTCAAAGGTTCTCACTCTGAGCAGTGTCCAGCTGTGGCTTTCTATATTAGTGCCCGTCTACTGCAGAAGGAAACTTCTCTGGTGATAGCTGAGCAAGACTCTGACATACCAGAATGTCATTAGGAGTCATTTCATTGCTATGTTTTAGCAGAACGATCGTATTTGCTTTTGCCCTAGGTTCATGGCCTATCTAGTCGCAGAGTCTTCGCCACCCAAGCAGTGTCAATCATGGAATCCACTTCATAGAGGGGGCCTTAAATCCAGCCAGAGAGTGGTGGGTTGCCCCCATGACTTTTATGCCATTATTGCACCAGCATCTCATGCACGCGGATCATCACTGGGTTGGCAGCTAACTTTCTCCTCTGATAGCATGCAGAGCACCTTCCCCTACAGAATACTAGTCGCTATGGGTGAAGGCTCTAGTTCTGCATCAGGTCAACTTCTCCATGCTCAATGAGATGTGTAAGCATTGTCTTCAGCAGTAGGACCTTACCATTTCGTTGGTGGCTTTTTTTTTAAATAATAAAAACCCATTGTGTTTATGTGGCAACTAACTTTGTATTTCTCTACACCCTTGGGATACTAATGCTATCAAGTTCTAGCACTTTGGCCTTCACACTAGTCTTCTAATCCTAAATGTACATCTGTTTACATTTTACTGTAATGAATTAAAAAATGAAATATAATGTGAATCAACAAAACATAAGCAGGGCTCATAGCAGTGACTCAGCTCTGAAAGATGAAACTCTCTCAGACTGGAGCACTGTACCATGTGAGAAACTGTTTTGGTTTGGTTTGGTGTCGTATTTCCTGAACCTTCCCTTCCCCCTTTCCAAGGATTAGCCAGTCCTATCAAATTGTAAAGTTCAGTTCCCACCAACAGGATGAGACTCAGTCGCCATGTATGTTAAGGATAAAAACCCGGGGCCATCTTAGCCCCTTATGTTTCTGGCACACCCGTTCTACAATAAGAATTGCATTGCTGCGCTATTTTTGCTTTGCTTGTATGATTCTTGTACTACACAAAAACTATTCATTATTTCTAAGACCCAAATGGGTTCTGAGGTCAGATCTGAGTTAGGGAGAAGGATACTAATACCACAAAGTGTCTGTGAACATGAGCATGAGTACTGAACATATTTCCTGTTCACATTCATCTGAGTGCACGTGAGAGTATCTGTGTGCATATGCATATGGAGGCCAGAGGTCAACCTTGGGTGTGGTTTCTCAAAACCCTGTCACCTCATTTTTCTCATTGGCCTGGAACTCACAGAGTAGCCTAGGCTCGTTGGTCAGTGAGCCCCAGGGACCCGCCTGTGTTTCCCTCCCCAGCAACTGGGATAAAAGCATGCACCACCATGCTCAGGTTTTTATGTGGATTCTAGGGGTTGAAGTTGGGTTTTCATGCTTGCGTGGCAAGCTCTTTACTAACTAGACTATCCTGTTAGCCCCTAGTGTTTAATCATTGAGTCCGAAAGGACAATTGCAAGGACATTAGTAGAAAGTCATTGCAATGATATAGACGATGGATGCTATGAGCTATAATGAGCCAGCAGCATGAGTCACTAAGAAAATAGCGCAGGCAGGCTCGTGCTGCCCAAAGCCAAGGAGATGTCTGTTCTCCGCTGAGAGGGTTGTGGCAATCGTTGGGTTCTACTCCAGATGCCACCATAGGAAAGGAATTTTAGTCAACATGCTGGGGAGGCTTTGTGTCCATGTCTTATAGATATAGTAATGATGTCAAGATTGGTGGAGAGAAAGCATCACTAAATCCTGGGTCTTCCCCTGCTCAATAATATGGTGTTCCTATTGACCCCAAAGTGTGCCACCTGAGGATTCTACGAATCCTCTACTTTATCTAATTAGATAACTCACACGAGTTCTCTGGTATATTTACCTGTCTGTCTCTTCTGTGATATGCCTGTTGCATCCAGGTATCAAGCTTGTGAGCTGAGATCAATTATCATTACTAAATCAGAGCGTAATTAATCGCACAACAGTGAGATGATCTTGTTTAATTTCTGATGTTGGGAGACAAAGACATTCCTGACAGAAGATAATAAATACAAATACACTTTGCAAACTTCCGTTATGTATTTGAGTCAAAACCAAATAACTGTTCACCAAGCTATTGTTAAATTTGGAATTTAGTAGCTCCTGTACAAGATTAATGATGTTGTGACCCAATACCAAAAGGCATGAGCAACCCTGTTCTGTCTTTATTGCTGCTGCTGTTTCTGAGAGGGGAGAGAAAGAGAGAGTGGGAAAACCATGAAGTTGGCTGGGTGGGGAAGCAGAGAGGATCTGCAAGGAGTTGGGGGAGGAGAAAAACATGATCAAAATATAATGTATGAAAAAAAGTTTAAATAATTTTTAAAACTCCATACTGCCTTTCAATGCCTAAAAATAGACAGCAGACGGTTGCAAAACAGTAAAAATTACTTAATGGCACAGAGCTGTAGACTTCAACCTTGGTTAAAAACGGTAGATTGTGTGCACTCGGCATGCATACGAAAGGGACCTGAATCGCTGTTGGATGTGTTCTTCTATCACGACCCTGATTTTTTTTTTAAGATAGGATCTCTCAGTGAACCTGATTCAGACAGCATGGCTACTCAGCAAGCCCCAGATCCTCCTGCCCCAGCTCTGCTGCTAGAATTCCAGCTGCCACTCTCAGTCTTCATAGTACTGGGAAGCCAAATCCAGGTCCTCATGCTTGCAACACAAGAGCTTTTCCTGACTGAGCCATGCCCCTAGCCCCAAAGTAGCAGATTTTCACATAACATCTTATCCCAATTTTTAAACAGCTGGGGCATGGGAGACAGGAACCATGGTGTGGTTTCAAAAGTATATAGGCTTTTGACAGTGGAAGCAACAGCAAAGGAGCTAATACATTTTATATTCTATAGGTGTTTTCATTCTCAAAAAAGTTATGATATATTATGAAAAATGACAGAAAATAAATCACTAGTCACATCTTTGTTAAAAAAAAAAAAAAAAAAAAAACTCTGACAAACTAAATCCTAACACGCTCACATAAAAACTGCTTTGAAGCCGGGCGGTGGTGGCGCACGCCTTTAATCCCAGCACTTGGGAGGCAGAGGCAGGCGGATCTCTGAGTTTGAGGCCAGCCTGGTCTACAAGAGCTAGTTCCAGGACAGGCTCTATAAACTACAGGGAAACCCTGTCTCGAAAAACCAAAAAAAAAAAAAAAAAAAAAAAAAAAAAAAAAACTGCTTTGAGATATTGAGTTGAGTGAGTTGGGACTATCCAAAAGATTACCCTCTTATATATATGTGGCTTGAAGTGCTTTTTAATTATCTGCTTTGCAATATGAAGAGAATTTTTAATAGCTTTCATCTTATCGGGGCTTCCCAAAAGGCTTAAATGCATAGCGTGTTTTCATCCTTCAGTGCAGACACAGCGACCAATACTTCCCTCTAAAGCAAACCACCGCTCTCAGCCCACAAACTTTCTACACACATTTCTCTTCCAGTTTTTGGTAACAGATCAGTTCATCTAAAATTAATTTAAGAAATCATGGGAGGTGAAGTGCTGTCTTCATTTCCCATACAGCTAATCTTCCAGTTCAGAATAATTTATTGATCCTTCCTTACGTCTGTATTTGTTCCATGAATGAAAATGCATGATTGAGGTGTGTGCTTATTTCAAATTTACTTCTCCTAAATCTGTTCTGAGAATCTCTTTTTCCAATCCCACACTTTTCTAATATTTTAATTTTCCATTATTTTAATAACAAATAGTAAAAATAGTCTACTTATTCTAGTCTTTAAAAGTATTACTGGATAGTAATATTTTTTTAAAAATAGACCCTGGGTAGTCTCATCTGTTAACTTTTCAAAGGAAATTTAGAATGCCTTTGTTACTCTGCCCCTAGGGCTCTTAGGCAAGAACGGGCAATGGCGGAATAAGATCCTTTACCTTCCTGGGTTGAAGATTGCTGCTCGCTTGTATGAAACAAGCTTAGTCTGTCGAGTTATTTTCCTCAACCCCACTTTGCCATTCCTACCATTTTTGGAAATCTTTATTTTGGGAATCTTTTCTCACATGGAGCAGAATTTAGAGGGATGAGTTCTAACTAAAGCTCAGCTCGGCCGGTGGAGATCCGGGCTGTCCCCAAAAGATCCAAAAGAGGGCTGGTCCTGAGAGAGACGCCATTGGAAGTGGCAGAAACTTTCAGATATGTGTCCTGATTGCAAGATTTCCATTGCTAGAGACCTGTCCTCAGGGCAGACTGGGGGACCTTGCTCCCTCTTTGCTCTCTCCCCATCCAGCCACGAAGTGAGCAGTGTGGCCCTGCCATGTGCTCCCTGGTGTGATGAGTGGCCTCACCACAAGGCGAGCCGGTCGTGACAAGACCTTCCAAAACCATGAGCCAAAATAAACCCATCTTCCTAATAAGTCGCTTACCCATGGTGTTCTTTACAATAAAGGAAACTGGCTAACACGAGCCATTGGAAGGGGATACATGGTGATGAGGCACCAGGAGCTTCCGGGTGTAGGTACAACTTAATCACAATGCCCGAGATGCTTCTGGTGGTTGTGAAGTTGCTCAGAAATTTAAAAGGAAAGCATTTGGAGATACATCTTTTAGGTGAACTCTTTTACTATAAAAACATGATGGCCCCAGTTTGGTGGGGGGGTGGGGGGCAGACACATTTAGTTAAACAGACTTCTTCCTCAATAATGGAGCCAGTTTGGTTTTTATTTTAATGTAAAGTTAGAGGGAGTAGATAACCTACGGTTGCATGAGCCACAAGAGCAGACTTGAGTTAAGCTTGCCCTGCAGTTAGCCAGCACTGGTAAAAGCCCAGTTTAACAGGGAAAGAATGACTTGGGGCACAATAGATTTGGATTCTAATCCTGGCCCTTCCTGATACTATTCAACGGCTCTGAGAAAGTTTATGTCATAGGCCTGTGCCTCAGTTTCCTCATATGCAGTGCTAGGAAACTGAAATTTAGCTCATACGATTCAAAGATTACCAACAGCGCATAGAAAGCCACTTGGTAGCCGGTCTCCCAATAAACATCGACTTCTACACCACCTGAAGGGTCCTTGTTGCTTTATTATTTTTGGCCTAAGGACTGCCGCAGAGAAAATATGAACTAAGATGAATGGAAGGAAGAGATTCTAGATGATTCCCCTAGTTTGCAGACTCTCTCCTTAGAAAACGAGTTTCTAGTTTCCTTTGGAAAGGCATCCAAAGGTGCCCACACACTACAGCTCAAACTTAACACGACGGTGAGTGCTTGCCCCTGCCCTGATCTGAGCACACACTCAGAACCAGCCTACGAAATGCTCCCCCAGTTTGCCAGCTAGCAGGGTTCAGTGACCATTGCCGAAGCTCCCAGTCACCATCTACAGAGACATATCTAAGTTGAAGAAACAAAACAGAGGCAAAAGTCTGTGCAATCAATAAAAGGAACAAGTCAATTGACAAATAGTCTCTGAACAAGTGTCCCTTAGAATAGCAATGACTGCCGTGGCTGTACCAGACACCCTGCCTGGCGCTGTGTCTTTTTATTTAATTGTCACAATAACCCTGTATGATAGATCTCAGCGTCATCAGTTTATAAAGTAGACAGTGAGTCTCAGAGAAATCCAAGTAACACCTTATATCTCACAGGTAGGAAGAGTCACAGACAGGATTCGAACCCAGATCTATCCGACTGCAAAGCTCAACCCCACTCTCCTGCAGCATACTGGCTCCCCAGGAGTCTGCAGATGAGCCCGGCTAATCTCTGCATGGTGCTCAGCGTCTGACTTGGATTCTGACTTCAGGGGTACCTCTGAGGATATTCATTTTTCAAGTAGTGTGTCTGGGTTCACCACCCTGGTTCATCCCATTTCCCCTCTGTCAGATGCCTCCTTGAAGTATTTCCAATGGAGGACAGGGAGGGAGGGCTGGGAAGTAGGGTTCTGCACTTCCTGTCTGTCTCTCATTTAGGTCACACAGCTCAAGACTTCTCCTTTACTCCAGCCAGAAGCAGTTTGCTCCTTCAGCACAACAATGCTTGGGCAGTTTTCTCAGCCCAGCCTTGCCCCTTCCCGGGACCCAGTGATACTGAGAGGAACATCTTCCCTGGGATCTGACAGCCCCTTTCTTCTCTGTTCCCCAGCACCATGGGTGGTAGTTGCTTCCTGCAGTTTCTGCTCCATGGTTCCTTTGCCACCTGAAAGCCCTTCTGTGTTTTAATACCAAGTTAAGAATCATTGATGTTTCTTTCCCCTCTAAATAGCTAGCACGGTTTCTACCTCCTGCTAGGACTCTGGCCAATATAAATGATCATTTGCTCTAATGCTTCTCCACACGAGGAAACTGAGGCCCAGAGAAGCGATCACATGCTTCAGCTTGAACAATTAGTATTCGAATTTAAGATGTTGCTACCCCCACTTAGAAATGTACCACAACACGGTGAGCCACGTGCAACCACCCCTATGAAAGAATACAGAAACTGGGACTACCATCTAGTCACTGATGAAACATTTCAATTCAGAGGTTTGTACCATCACCTCAGAGACAGTTGTGGGAAACAAGGCCCAAGCTTTGTATGATTTTCTTGATGTCACCTATCTACGAAGTAACAGGCAAGGTTTCAGCTGAATTAACCTAACTGTAAACCGGGGCTGTTAGCCACTACTCCGTACTTGGGCTTTGCCCCTCCACCCCTCTTGGTTAGACACTATCTCTGTGCTTTCAAAGCCAGACAGAGCTCAGAGCTGGCGCCTCTAATGTCCTCTCAGAGCCACTCACTCTTGTTAGACTTGATTTGGTTTCATTTGGTTTGATTTTGAGACAGTGCCCATGTATCCAGGTTGTTCTAGAGCTCCAGGATGGACTTGAAGCCTTACCCGCCTTGCTCAACCTCCTGACAGCCGGGAGTACAGGTGTGAGCCACCACTCTCGGGTTTATGTGGTTCCAAGGATCAAGCCCAGAGCTTCACACAGCCCTGGCAAACACTCTTCCCACTGAGCTCCATCACCAGCCCAAGGGCTGCTCACTCCTGAAGTTGGTAATTTTTGTTTCCTTTGCACTCCTGACTCAAAAACCTAAGGTGTTGTTCCACCTACTAACGTTCCCTTATCCAAAAGCTCAAATCCAAAGTGAAGAAAGCAGCTATCTTAGCATCGGTGTTTGTCTTCCAAGCTTTCCGGGAAGCTTCCTGACTGAAGCTATCTCGGCCAATCCCAGAGAGACTCACACATGGAAACCATAGGCTCTGACGCAGCTGGGAAGAAGAAATCTCAGTTGGAAGCTGGAAATACCTTTCAGATGCCTCTCATAGATGGGGCTGCAACATGAGAAAGTTCCAGTATGTTATTTACCAGTCATCAAAAACTACGGAGTTGTACTTCAGGAATAAGTCTCTCTCTCTCTCTCTCTCTCTCTCTCTCTCTCTCTCTCTCTCTCTCTCTCTCTCTCTCTCTCTCTCTCTCTCTCTCTCTCTCTCTCTCTCCCTTTCCCCCTCTCCCCCTCTCTCCCTCTCTCCCCTTCTCCCCCTCTCTCCCTCTCCCCCTTTCTCCCTCCCTCCCCCCCTCTCTCTCTCACCTCTTGACAGGTGGAGCCCAATTAGGAGCATCCTGTGAGCTGGGTTGGGAGTGCCGCCACCCCCTGAGTAGGAGCTCTGCTGAGCGTAGCTAAACTGCAGTCAGTTAGTCATGAAGGAACTGGACAGCTCCCAGGCCCTACATACTGCAGGGCCATGGCAGGAGGAGGGGCCGCTTGCTGTCTTCTAATGATTAAACTCGGGTCCCCTGTGAGCTCCAGCCGGGCAATGGCCTGGTTTTCAGGATGCATCCTCAGAGGGATTCATATTTGTTAAAGGACGGACATTAAGACAAGAAGCATCAAAGCATGTAGGAGATACGGCCAGCATCCAAGGGTCTAGCCTCCCTACAAATGCAGAAGTAGAGAACACAATGAGAAAAAGACACGGGGTTTTGGGGGGCATCCACGCCTCGGTGGGCAGCTGCCCTGAATTCCCGAAAGCCACGCTGCTGGTACGAGATACCGACTGGGTACCAGATGCTGACAGTGTTGCCTTGTTCCTATCAGCAGACGTTTGCTGAGCAGTTGTGATGTGCACCTGCTTCACCAAGTAGAATGGATCGTATCTCAAGGAAGTGGCCTTCTGGGCTCATGTGCGCCCTCATGCTCACGTGCGCCTTCTTGCTGATCTCAGCACCCTGGCTCTCACAGGCTTCCTCGGTGCCCCAAAGCAGGAGACAGTCCAGTTTACCAGGAAGCACACTGGGCGAGCCGGTGCGGAGTCCACATTCTGCTGCTCGCCTCCAGCACAGTGTAGGCTACTCAGCTACTTACCACATCCCTTGGTTTCCTCACACACAGAAGGGATCTGACAGTTAAGAGCCAATGCGACGGCGCCCCGAGAGGTGTCTCCGTGATAAGAGCACCTACTGCTCTCGCTGAGGCCTGGAGTTCAGGTCCCAGCACTCACTGTGAGTGGCTCACAACCCAACTGTAACTCCAGCTCCAGAGGACTGAGGCCCTCTTCTGGCCTCCCAAGGCACGGCACCCACAGACACATAGGCAGACACACACATATACACCTTTATGACTATTTTTAAAATATCATTTAAAGAGCAAGCAAGACAAATCTAAAAAATGGTTACTATTGAAATTTGGGAGTAGAAGATTGAAAAAAATGTATCTTAGTTCTTTTAACGTAACCATTATATTGGGAAGATGTAATTCCCTGGAGATTAAGAAAGATGTGAAAAAGCTAATACACAAAATTAGCCCCAAGTGACAGCGAAGTGTGTCTTTCCAGAACTGCCTTAATCATTTAGCATCCACCTTGATCAGTGAGCACCCCGGAAACGGGGAACAGCACCAATCCCCACCCTCCAGATTCACTGGAACCCAGCAATGGAAGGGCCTCTCAGCCCATCCCACGCAGTCTGTCCACAGAACCAGGTCTCTACCTCCTTCCAGTCTTGGCTTCAGTGCATTCAAGCGGGGGAAGCTTCTGTCAGTATGAACGCCATGTACCTCCGTGTCTGCCTCTCGTTGGCTTTAGTTCATCAGCTGCCTGTATTCCTGGCTCCTCTTCTCCAGGGCAGCCTTGGGCCCAGCCCCTCATCCTACTCACCCTCTTGGGAAGCCCTACCAACTGCTTGGGGGTTTCCCAAGCACTTTCCTTATCGGCGGTTAGAAAAATGGCATTTCTAGGAGAAGGAAAAAAACCTACATCCTGACATTGCTGTGGCTCTCTTTACAGAAATAAGTTCTTCACCTTGGCCATCCAGAAGTTGACATTGGGCATGAAAATAACCGTGACCTTTCCAGCCAGACCCCAGGGAGGAAACACTAAAAATACACATATATCTTCCGGCACCAGGAGCCAGGGCTGACACTATGAATAACCCTCTGCTCCCCGGAGATTCAGACAGGCAACTTGAAGGGACCGGCAGGCCAATTTGCATACAGGGTGTGAGGGAAGTCATCAGCCAAGGGTGGCCTCCCCACCCCCAGCCAAGACAGTGGTTCTCAACCTGTGGGTTGCCACCCACAAGTTGAGAACCACTACCCTCAACGATAATATAACGGTTTTGTATGGCATGTATGGTATCAAATACTAAGTAATCTGGAGACGACTCAAGCTACATGGGAAAACAGGCATGCAGGGGATGCAAACACTACATTTGCAGTAAAGGATTCGAGCTCCCACAGATTCTGCAGACACTAAGGTATGAGTGTACCTGACTGCGCTCTGCACTGGATTGTCTACCCCACATGAGCATCGTCGGTTAGCAACGAGCACACAATGACTACTGACCCGGTGGCCGTGCCTTACAGCCTCACTAAGCCTCCACAACCCAATAAGAAGGCCCTGGTATTGTTCTCATTCTCACATGAAACTGCAGCCCATAACAGGCAACTCGCCTAACGTCGCACAACCAGCGAGCAGTCACCCTGGAAATGCACGACTGGAAAGACTACACCACAGGCTTCCTGCAGATGGGGAGTCTTCTAGGCACCTCTTGTCCAGAGGCCCTGCCTCCTGCCCTCCAGCCTTCCCCTTGGTACCCTCGGCACCCGGCACTTGTATTCCGACGCCGGCCTCCTTGGCCTGGCTGTCAGCTGTGCCCATGTGACCAACAGTGTGTTTCTTTCCTAACCCGTACTGAGTGCCCAGTTCTTAGGCCAAGCAGGTCCACCAGTGACCGCCCCCCGACAAACACCCTCTGTGACGTGCTACCGTCACAAGGTTCAGAATGTGTATTAGCCAATATTATCTGTCCCGTGTTTTGCGTCATATGTTCTCAGTTACTCATGATCAGAAGTCATAAAATATCAGAAGTATTTCAAAATGTATGTTGTTTATCATACATGCAAATATTTGAAATGTTTTAGAAAATAGCACAGATGTTTTATATAACGATATTTTATACTTTTCTTTTTCTGTGTGAATATATAGATATATGTAGATATATACACTTGAGGATACATATGTACATATAGGTGCTTGGTGCCTGTCCATGTGTGTGCACATGGAGGCCAGGAGTCAACACTGGGCAACTCCTACCTCTCTCCAACTTATATTTTGCAACCACACTTCCCACTGATCCTGGAGCTCGCTGGTTTGGCGAGACTGGCAGGCCAGTGAAGTACAGGACCCATCTGTCCCTGCCTTCCCACTGCAGCACCAAGGTTACAGATGTGTGCCATCACATTTGGCTTTTACGTGGTCCCGGGGACCAAACTCAAGTCCTCGTTCTCAGGCTGCAAGCATTTTGCCCACCAAGTCGTCACCCCAGCCCTAATTTTATATTTTAAAAATGCTTTATAAAAGCATTAAATAAAAACAAGAAATAAACAGCATTAAGTTTTAAATTGCAAAGCATTCTGAATAGCATGTTGAAATATACAAAGAACTGCAAATTCTAAACATGAAAAGGCATATTTACCAATTCATAATGGAATAGACTGACAGTTCTTCTCAAAAGAAGAAATATAAAAAAATAGAAAAAGTTTTCTGCATCTTTAGCCAACAGGGAAATAAAAATTTAAATTGCTTTGAGATTCCAAAGCCAGAATGGCTATTGTGTTGATCTGTTTTATGTCAGCTTGACACAGGCTAGAGTGATTTGGAAAGAGGAAAGTTCATCTGAGAAAAATAACCCTACCTACAAGCCTGCAGTGCATTTTCTTAATTACTGATTGATGCCGAAGGTCTCGGCGCACTGTAGGCGGTGCCATCTCTGGGCAGGTGGCTGTGAGTTGTATTTAACAAAAATAAATGAATAAATAAATAAAAGCTCAGCTGACCAAGAGATGTCTCACAGAAAATTCTCTGCTCCCAGGCCTGGGTCCTTGGGCTTCTTACCTCAGAAGCAAGAAGCATCATGGGAAAGTAAAGGGCTTCTCCAAGGATGACCCTTCCACGCCTGTTCACCTCATGGCCTCTCTAGGCTACAAGGCTGGCTTGACCGACATCATCTGGGAAGTTGACAGGCCAGGATCCAAGGTGAACAAGAAAGGAGTCGTGGAGGCTGTAACCATGATAGAAACACCACCCCTGGTAGTTGTGGGTATTGTGGGATATGTCGAAGCCCCATGAGGTCTCCAGACCTTCAAGACAGTATTTACTGAGCACGTCAGTGATGAGTGTAAAGACGTTTCTGCGAGAGCGGGCACGAATCTAGGAAGAAGAGGCCTTCACCAAATACTGTAGAAAGTGGCAGGACGACATGGGCAAGAAGCAGCTGGAGAAGGGCTTCAAAAGTCCTTCGGTGAAGTACTGCCAAGTCATCTGCATAATTGCCCGCACTCAGATGTGTCTGCTTCCTCTGTGCAAGAAGGAGGCAGCCTTGACCAGGTGATGGGGGAGGGGCACCGTGGCTGAGACGCTAGAGTGGGCTCCGGAGAGGCTGGAGATGGCTGAGACGCTAGAGTGGGCTCCGGAGAGGCTGGAGCAGCAGGTTCCTGGTTCCGGAGAGGCTGGAGATGGCTGAGACGCTAGAGTGGGCTCCGGAGAGGCTGGAGATGGCTGAGACGCTAGAGTGGGCTCCGGAGAGGCTGGAGCAGCAGGTTCCTGTGAACCAGGTGTTTGGGCAGGATGAGATGATTGATGTCATCGAGGTGACAAGAGGCAAAGACTACAAAGGCGGTGTGGTGGGAACCAAGAAGTGAGAGCTCACTCCCCGCAATCCCTTGGGCGTGCCGACTTGAAGAGTGACCTGAAGCTCATTGACACCACCTCCAAGTTTGGCTGTGATCGTTTCCAGACCATGGAAGAGAAGAAAGCATTAGTGGGACCTTTCAGGAAAGAGAGCATTGCCAAGGAAGAAGATGCTTAACGCAAGAAGCATTTGCACAGCTGCTAGGGTCTCAATAAAAACTTTTCCAGTGCTGGGGGGGGGGGGGGGGGACTCTCAGCCGAGCAGCGCCTCCTCGTGGACGGCCTCTGTAACAGCTCCTTCCTTCAGGTTCCTGCCTTGAGTTCCTATCCTGACTGCCTTTGATGATGAACAGTGAGGTGGAAGTGTGAGCCGACCAGACCCTTTCTTCCCCAAGTTCATTTTTGTCATGGTGCTTCATCACAGCACTAGAGACCCTAACAAAGACAGCTATCATCAAGAAAATAAGTGGCAATGACTGGAGATATCAATGACTGGTTGCCCTTCCGGAGGACAGGGGTATGGTTCACAGCACCCACACGGCAGCTGGCAAGCATCTGTGACTCCAGTGCTAGGGATCCAACCCGCTGGGCACACAAGTGGTGCACAGACATACATGCAAGCAAAGCATCCATACACATAAAATAAAAATAAAGAAAACAAGCAGGCAGCAGATGCTGGCTAGCATTCAGGGCTAAAGGGACCCTTATTAATTGTTGTTAAGAGTATAAATTGGTACCACCACTATGGAAATGAACGGGGATGTGAGAATGTCTTAAAAAGCGACAGCTAGATCGATCGTACCTCTCAATGTGTCCTTAAAGGCCTCCAAGTCCCACCGCCATATGCATGCTTATTGCTTCTCTATAATAGCAAGGAAATTGAAGAGGCCTAGATGTCCATCAATAGATGAATGAACAAAAACATGATTCATAGCCAGGCGGTGGTGGCGCAAGCCAGGCGGTGGTGGCGCACGCCTTTAATCCCAGCACTTGGGAGGCAGAGGCAGGCGGATCTCTGCCAGTTCGAGACCAGCCTGGTCTACAAGAGCTAGTTCCAGGACAGGCTCTAAAGCTGCAGAGAAACCCTGTCTCAAAAAATCAAAAAAAAAAAAAAACATGACTCATAGCACAGTGGATTTTATTCCGCTTTAAAGAAAACTTAAATCATGACCTTTGTAGAAAAGTGGATATAATTGGAAGTCAATGATGTTAAGCAAAATAAGCCAGACTTAGAAAGACAAATGCCAGATTTTTTTTTTCTCATATGCTGAGCCTCGATTTTAATTTCTGTATCTGGAAATACATGCCAGCCATTGTGGAAAATGTTTGTAACTTCACCACTTAGGAAGCAGAGACAAAAAGGTCACAAATTAAAGTCAGGCTTTGAAACATTAAAACAAGAAAGTAACAATAAAATTCTGATCAAATAAATAAGTCACATAAGTAATTAGCCAAAGATTCGAAACTGAGTACAAGTTTTAAGATGTAGATAGCGCCATTGAGAAAAGGTTAGCACACAAGTGTGAGGACCTGAGTTCAATCCCCAGCACTGACCTATAAAGCTGGACATGGTAGTTCAAGCTTACAAACCAGCTCTGTTTGGAAGCAAAGACTATTAGATGCCTATAGTTCACAGGCCAGCCTGCTTCACCTATTAGCAAGCCCCAGATCCCAGGAAAAAAAAAAAAAAAAAACATTGTCCCAAAACAAAAAACAAAGTGTAAAGTTCCTGATGGGGAATGGCACCCAAGGTTAACCTCTGGCCTTAACATACATGTGCACTCACCCATACAAACATATTTGCACTACGTAACCATACACTGAACCATGAGTCATCACCCATAGCAATACAATGTCAAGTGACAACTAACAGATCAGTTGGCAATATTGATGTGGTTGTGTGTGTGTGTGTGTGTGGTTGTGTGTGTGTGTGGTTGTGTGTGGTTGTGTGTGGTTGTGTGTGGTTGTGTGTGGTGTGTGTGTGGTTGTGTGTGGTTGTGTGTGTGTGTGGTTGTGTGTGTGTGTGGTTGTGTGTGGTGTGTGTGTGGTTGTGTGTGGTGTGTGTGTGGTTGTGTGTGGTGTGTGTGGTTGTGTGTGTGTGTGGTTGTGTGTGTGTTGTTGTGTGTGGTGTGTGTGTGGTTGTGTGTGTGTGGTTGTGTGTGTGTGTGTCGCTACTTTCATGTACATCCATGTCCTCTTCCCTCTTAGACATCCTATTAACTTAACTGCCCATTGTGATGATTGGTGTCGGTGTCAAGTTGACTGGATTAAGGAATACCTAGAGAACTGACAGAGCGCTGTGTCTGAGTTTATCGATGCACATGTCTCCAGAGGCTGGCAAGAATGTAGACGACGTCATAGGGAGATCCACCTCTAATGTGGACAGGCACCACGTAACCAGCAGTGGGCTTGGGTTGAACAAGAAGGCGAAAAGGGGATCTCTCTGGGACAGGCTTGGATTCTTCTGCCCTTGACATCAGAACTCCAGGATTTACACCAGTCCCAACCACCCAGGTTCTCAGGCCTGTGGTCTCAGAATGAGAATGTGGTCTTGAAGCTTGTGGTCTTGGAGTACGTCAGAGAACCAGGACTCCATAGAACTCTCCAGAATATCATAGGACTTCCCATTTTATCACTAGGTGAGCCACTTCTCCTGGTCAGTCCCATGTAGGTAGGTAGCTTAATAGACAGTAGATAGATTGATAGATATAGACAGGAGAGAGATGATTAACAAATAGCATATTGATAGATAATAAGTGATGACAGATAAATAGATATAGAAGATTGATTGATGGATAGATTGACAATAATAGATAATTGATGATAGATGATAGATAGATAGATAGATAGATAGATAGATAGATAGATAGATGATAGATAGATAGAAAGAGATGATGGCTGGACAGACAGACAAACAGAGATATCCTACTGGTTCAACCTTGGAGACGCAAACTAGTACGTTCATGACCACAGCTTTGTTTTTATTTTATATTTTCTTGCTTCATTGTTATCTATTTTTATAATCCTCTTTACTCCTTATGAAACAAGACCAAATATAAATAAACAGAAATCACATTCTTGGTCACTTTGCATGTCATTTCCTAGGTATAGAATAAGCGTCTAGGACACAGTGGCCAACGCACTGCTTTCAGCAGCAAGCCTGCCGTGTGGTCCTTCATTCCTCCAGCTCAGGGATCATGTTAAGTCCTTGACACAGCAACCGTAAGCAGCGTCAGGCCCTTCAGTATATTGTAAGTTTGCCTTATACTCTGTTGGGTGATACTTCTGTTTTGGACAAATGTTGTAGTTGGGTTTTTTTTTTAACTCTTTGGGGGCCTGCCACCTAGGTCCCAATAAATATATGGAGACTTATTCTTCTTTATGAATGCCCAGCCTTAGCTAGGCTTGTTTCTGGCCAACTTTCCTAACTTAAATTATCCCATTTCTCTTCTTCTATGTTTTTCCTCTGGGCTTTTTACCTTTCTATATGTCTTGCTTTCCTTCTTACTTGGTGACTGGCAGTGTATCTGGGTGGCTGCCCCCTGGTGTAGTCCTCACCTTCTCCTTTCTCCTAGCTCCTCCCCCTCTTTTCTTTTAGAGCCTAGATTTTTTCCTATTTATTCTCTCTCCCTGCCAGCTCCACCTATTTCTCTCTCCTGACTAGCTATTGGCTATTCAGCTCTTTATTAGACCAGTCGGGTGTTTTAGGCAAACAAAGTAACACAGCTTTAAAGAGATAGACAAACGCAACATAAAAGAATGCAACATATTTTGCATCATTAAACAAATATTCCACAGCATAAACAAATATAACACATCTTAAACGAACATTCCACAATAGAATGTTGCCAGTGCCATTGGTTTTTTTTTTTTTTTTTAGGACTCACTTCATAGATTCTTTCCCATCTTGTTACAGTGATATGCTCCAAATGCCCTTAGACCTGGAACCAGAACACCAACACTTGAACTTAAGATACGTATAAACTTAATCAGCTGAACTAAGTCCGAAATGATCTCACCGGATGCTCAGCAACCCTGTACGGCAAGTGTCACATCTCTGTTATACAGATGGGGAAGAGTAATACTGAGATCAGATGACACTCAAGTCAGAGAGGTCATAGTTGGCTCATGGACTCCTGTCTTCCAACTCTGCATCGCTCTTCAGTCCCCAGCCTTGGCAAGGGACTCATCAGGCCACACGTCTCCTGGAACAGCTCCACGGCACAGCCGCCGAGTGGTCACACACCCCAGTGATGTGGAGCACCAGAGAATTAGTATTATCCCTCTTGACTTACAGACCTTCTGGGGTTTGAAAACAGAAACCTTGTGACCTTAAATCCTTTCCTCCTGAGCTAAGTGTCAGAGTCAACTCCCTCAGAGCTTCTTCATCTGTTAGGCACAAGACATTGGGTGCCCAGGACAATTAGCTGCTCACAAACCTGGAGAGGAGGAACTGCAGTGAAGTGGCTCCAGGCCACAGATGGTGTGATGGTGTGATGGTTGTGATGGTTGTGATGGTTGTGATGATGTGATGGTGTGATGGTTGTGATGGTTGTGATGGTTGTGATGGTTGTGATGGTGTGATGGTTGTGATGGTTGTGATGGTTGTGATGGTGTGATGGTTGTGATGGTTGTGATGGTTGGTCTCAGCTGTCAAGTCGATGTGATATAGAATTACCTGGACGGTGTGATGGTTGGTCTCAGCTATCAACTTGATGTGAAGTAGAGTTACCTGGAAGACACCTCTGGGTATGTCTGTGATGGCATTTACAGAAAGGATTAGCTGAAAGGAAAAAGACTGCCCCTCAAAGTGGAGGGCCCTTTCCAACAGGCACCTGAATATAAAGTTATTCAAGAAAAGAGCAGGGGTGCCTGCCCGCCTTTGCCTTCTTCTGATGAATGAATATGTCGGTTGCTGTTGCCGCTGCAATGCTCCGCTGACTCCAGCTCCTTCTGCCTTCTTACGTACGCTAAACACAGCAACTGTCGAGGGGTCTTCCAAGCTTTCAGCATCAGATTAGGACTGTGCAGGCATCCAGTGTTGTGGGTTGAGTGACAACCAGGCTCTCCGCCTGTCTGGCATCCAGACGGCCATTGTTGGACTGCCTAGTCCCTATCTTGTAAGCCAATCTAGCAAATTTCTCTTTCTTATATACGTATGTACATGTGCATTCTATTGGTTCTCTTCCTCTGGAAAGCCCTGCCTAGTACAGATAGTAAAACTACTGATAAGAGTAATTTAATTAACTGCTTGAAAAATAGAACATTATATCAACTTCATTGTAAAATTATTCCTTTAAAAGTTCCTTATATAAGTGTTAGAAATAATCTTGTCTGTCTGTTAGAATGATGTGTCCACAGTATGTCTGTGTGAATGTGTGAATGTGTTTTCAAAATGTGCTCAATTTACATGTGTGCTTATGTTAAGATTCAGTAAATATAAACACGTGCGTAGCCACCATTTTAACCTCACCGCCATCATTGGTAAGAGTACCCACATGTGCTAGTCCGCCATCTTTGGCAAAAGTACCCACGTGTGCTAATATTCTTTAACTTATTAAAATATTCCTTTTAATCTTCTTACAGTTACTGACATTGGTAAGCGGTAACTAATTGGATAAGATACACGACTAAATTTAGCTTATATGCCAAGTTTAAAATAATAGGTAATGGTACTTAGTTCTCAAGTACATTTACAGATCTGCGGGTACAGCATTTTAACAAAAGAGCTTCTAACACACAGACATGCTTCTGCAGCACCCTACAGCTCCTCCAAGAAGACAGAAGAGCCTCTCAGCCAACACAAAATTACTCCAATTAAACCAGATTAGACCAAATCAAAGATGCCTATGTTTAATGAATGCAGCACTCTCAGGTGGCCAGGAGCATGGGGTGGGCAGGGAGACAGAGAGGGAGAGAACACACAAAACCTGAAACCACGCGTTCCCTTTTCCTGTGCAAACCTAAATAGCTTGTGGGAGTGGTCCTGACCCTCCCTGGGGAGGGGACAGTGCTTGGTGGGCTTTCCTGGAGGTGGAGTCCGGCCCAAAGGCCCAAGGCAGCTCCCAGAGGGGGGCCTGAGATGGAGCTTTCCACTCCATTGGCATCCCAAGAATGAATGTCAGGGGCTGGGGGGGGGGTGCCCCCAGCTTAATATTACAATAAGGACATTTAAGAATGAGATAATTATAAAGGCAAAAAAAACCTTCATTTTTCCATTGTATAATTTTAGCTTCTTTATCAAAAATCAGGTATTCATAGGTGTGTGGATTAATATCCAGGCTTCAGTTCAACCTTCCATTAGTCAACCTGTCTGTTTTTATACCAATACCAAGCTGTTTTCATTACTGTAGCTCTATAATAGAGCTTGATGTCAGGGATGGTGATGCCTCCGGAAGTTCCTTTATTACTCAAGATTGTTTTGGTTATCCTGGGTTTTTGTTTTTCCAGAAAGTATCTTCAATAAATGGTGTAGGCATAACTGGATGTCAACATATCTAAGAATACAAATAGATCTTTGTCTATTCCCCAAGGCCAAATGGATTAAAGACCTTAATATAAATTCGACCACTGAACCTGATAGAAGAGAAAGTGGGAAGCAGCCTTCAATGCATGGGCACAGGAGACCACTTCCTAAATATAACCCCAGTAGCACAGACACTGAGAGCAACAATAAATAAATGGGGCCTTCTGAAACTTAGAAGCTTCTGTAAAGCAAAAGACACAGTCAATAAGACAAAAAGGCAGCCTACTGAATGGGAAAAGATCTTCACCAACCCCGCATCAGACAGAGGACTGATCTCCAAAACATATAAAAAAAATTAGACATCAAAATTCCAAATCATCCAGTTGGAAAATGGCATACAGAACTAAACAGAGAATTCTCAACAAAAGAATCTCAAATGGCTGAAAGACACTTAAGGAAATGTTCAGCATCCTTAGCCATCAGGAAAATGCAAATCAAAACTACTCTGAGATACCATCTTACATTTGTCAGAATGGCTAAGATCAAAAGCACCAATGATAGCTTATGCTGGAGAGAATATGGAGTAAGAGGAACATTCCTTCGTTGCTGGTGGGAATACAAACTTGTACAACCACTCTGGAAATCAATATTGTGATGATTTCTCAGAAAATTGGGAATCAACCTACCTCAGGACCCCGTAAATACCACTCTTGGGAATATGTCCAAAGGATGCTCAATCATACTACAAGGACATTTGTTCAACTATGTTCATAGCAGCATTATTTGTAATAGTCAGAACCTGGAAACAACCTAAATGGCCCTCAGTCAAAGAATGGATAAAGAAAGTGTGGCACATCTACACAATGGAGTGCTACTCAGCAGAAAAAAAAAATTTCATATTGAAATTTGCATGCAAGTGGATGGAACTAGAAAAAAACCAATCTGAGTGAGGTAACTCAGACCCAGAAAGAGGAACATGGTATGGACTCACTCATAGTGAATACTAGCTATAAAGCAAAGGATAAGGAGCCTATAGTCCACGACCCTAGAGAAGCTAAGTAACAAGGTGAACCCTAAGAAAAACATATAGATCCATCTGGAAAAGGGAGATAGACAAGATCGCCAAACAAAGTTGGGAGCATGGGGGTGGATGGAGAAGGGAGAGTGGAAAGGGAAGAGGAGGAGAGAAAGGGAGAGGGGAGGAGAACCTGAGGGAAAGGGATAGTCGATATGGAAGAAGGACAGGGATGAGAGCAAGGAAAGAGATATTTTGATTGAGGGAGTCATTATGGGGCTAACAAGAAACCTGGCACTAGAGAAATTCTCAGGAATCTGCAAGGGTGACCCCAGCTAAGACCCTAAGCAATAGGGGGCCTGAACTGGCCTTGCCCTATAGTCAGGATTGATTAATATCTTAAATGTCACCATAAAACCTTCATCCAGCAACTGATGGAAACAGAGGCAGAGACTCACGGCGGAGTACTGGGCTGAGCTCCCAAAGTCCAGTTAAAGAGTGGGAAGAGTGGGAATATGAGCAAAGAGGTCAAGACCATGATGGGGACACCCACTGAAATAGTTTACCTGAGCTCTAGCCCAACAGAGAAGGAACCAGAAGAGGACCAAACTAGACCCTCTGAATGTGGCAGACTGCATTGACACTGGCAGTGACACCAGGATTTATCCCTACTGCTTGTACTAGTTTTTTTGGGAACCTACTCTCTTTGGATAGATATCTTGCTCAGCCTAGTAGGAAGGGCCTTGGACCTTCCCCAAAGCAATGTGACTTACCCTCTCTGAGGAATGGATAGGGGGTGGGGGGAAAAGTGGACGGGATGGGAGGAAGGGAGTAGGAACTGGGATTGGTATGTAAAATGCAAAAAGATAATTTGTTTTCTTTTTAAAAATTAAAATAAAATTTAAAAAATAAAATATAAAAGCCTTCAATTTTTATGAAAGCTTTTACATCTAATTGAAGATGCAGGTGCATTTTAAAGTGTTCAGTTCAGAAGGTCCCAGAAAACTCTACAGAAAGCTTAAAATGGTCTGCTGTTGCCTAAATTCCCCCATGTCAGCTAAGATGTCTTTCAGTGGAACGGGTCCTTATGGTCTCAAAGTTGATGTAGTTTCTTCTCATTGCTAAATTTGGCCAAGAAGCTGAGCCTCATCTGTGTGGGAGAAGATGGAATTGCTAGGGAGCACTTTGAAGGCCGCTCTACACTGCCAACAGGAGAGTTCTGAACCAGGGACCCTGGATTCCAGGGTCTCAAAAGGAAACTTCCTCTCTCTGTGCCAAGCTTCATCTTCTCCAGATATGATGAGAAAATGCTTTAACAAATGAAAACTCTAGCAAAAAAAAAGAGCCACTGAAGTCAGCCATACTGCTGAGGGCATGGCTTTAATGGCCCCGAAAGAGCTTTGGGGTTCACAGGCAGGATCCTAAAAAATGTGATCGGCTAAAAGCATCTTGCACTCCAGACTAGAGACTGCTGGTGACTCTGATAAGCTTATGCTCCTGTGATATGCTTGGCAGTCAAAAGGGCTTTAAAGGCTTCCTTTTAAAGTTCCAAGTAAGAGCTGCCTTCTCAGGTCCTAAGGTGAGACCACCTGGCACAAAGTCTTTATCCCTGGAGCCCTCAGAAGCACCAGAGAGAAGCAGGGAGACTGGGCTTGTGCATCCTGAGGGCTGGTAATGATGACAACCGTCCTTCCTGGCACGCTGAGCCCGAGTCTTGGCTTTAATCCCAGGCCTTTGGGGAGTCCCAGGGAGCTGAATTACTGGGTCAACAATATTGATGGGCCCTGTTGAAACCACAGCCAGTTCTAGAGCTTGCTACCCCGCCAGCAAATGAAAGCATGTAGTTCATTTGAGTTCCAGGAGGCCTGCCTCAGTCCTGCCTCAGGCAGAAAATACAGCTGGGGACCGGAGGTGCAGGCATGGGGAGATGAGCAGAGGGAAAGACTCTACCCCCAGATCCGCTGTGTCAGTCCTGGGTGTAGAGCGGGAGTTGCAGCTCAGAAAACAGCATTTCCCTAGCCTGGTCCTGAGCTCAGTCTCCAGCACCACCACCACCACCAAAGGGCAAAACGAAACAAAACCAGAATAAAATCCTGTGTCTCCAGCACTTTGGGAATCTGTCCACCATCCAAGCCCACTTATTCTATCCATTCCTCTCCACCCACCGCCTTTAGATCGATGCTCAGTTCTGAAGACTCCAGACTCTGACCAAGTCCTGTGTTCCCAACATCAGCCTCACTCCAGAACCCAGTCAGGGCAGCAGAATCACACCGCTGGTTATCCAGGCGAGTTCTAGACACTCCAGATAGTTCTACAGCGTCTGTGTAGCGACTCAGCCAACACAGAGAGGGGGAACCCGTTGGCACAGCGTAATAAGCCACCTTCAGAAATACAGTAGTATGTAAGGGATTCGGCGCCATGCTACGCAAGAACTGTGCTAGCTAGCACAAGGGACACAGAAGAGCAAGGCCCGCCTGAGCAGAGGGCGGATCCACCCTGACACACTGCCACCATTCTGCTTCTTTACTCACTAATTCTAAACGTGGCGGTCTTAGTTCCTAGAGGAGTTTGCTTCTTCCTGATTCCAACATGGACAATAAGACAGGCCACACCCTTGTGGACCAACTCAATAGTTAGAAAGAAAAGACTCCCTACAGCCTTTCTATCTGATTCTCTTTTGAGTTCCTGAATTGCTGTCCTGGGAACCCCATGGTGTGTGTACAGGTAAATTCCAGCATAGATCCAGCAGACCCTTGGACTACAGAGCTAGAGAAGAAAGAAAGAAAACATGAGAGCTGATAAGCATCACACAGTCGTTCAGTGTAGTAAATGTTGATGTGTCCGCTAGATGAAGGAGAAGCAGTTTACCTCACTGGAGGACAGGACACATGATAGGGAGAAAAATGCAGGTGTTCTATTAAACATACAGCTTTGTGTTCTATCAAACATACAGTCACATCCCTCATAAAGATTAAAATACTCAAAACCAAGATGCATAGCTGCCTGCAGGGTGTGCGGCTGATTACAAAGACACATTCCTGGATCGGGAGGTTGACTTCTCGAAGGGTAATTCAAGGAGACAAATTGTTCTCTTATTCCACAGTCTAAGCTGAGTTCTCTCCCAGCCCCCAGCCCGCATACTGACGTCTCTGGATCCCTCAAAGTTTGTGATAGCTAGCCTAAATCCACCAAAATCCCACTTAATCCTTACTCCTACACTACTCTCAGGGATAATTAAATTTTGAAGATCAAATATCCATCATTTAGGTAATATACTTGAAAAAAGCAAGAGCTCATTTAACATTTTTCAATTTCAAAATTATTTTTAAATTGGGCGTTCGCAGTCTTCTCTGTATTTACTGCAAGTGGCTGTGCCTTACCCTGTGCAATCAACGGCTCTCTCAAGGCTCACCTCTAAACTGAATCTTCCTCTTCCGGGAGTCTTTGGAGGCCAACCCCGAGACAAAACACAGTCACCTCCGATGGTGCAGAAATCTTTTACCATCGATGCGCTTAAAGGAGGAATTTTTGATGAAATAATGATACCCACATGAGGACTAAAATGCCTTTTGTTTGACAGAATAATGTCTAGAGTTAAGGGGAAAGCGGCAATTACAGATGAAGAACAGAACGTCCTGAACTCCAAATCCATGCAGCTTTTAGCACCTCACCATCATTTTGCAGAATAACAGGAAATGCTCTCTGGGTGTTCAGACCTGGTTTCCAGGCAATTTAGGGAAGCTGGAGGCTCTTGTGAATACGCAGGTGAACCAAGTCTGGGGGAGGGTGGAGACCAAGATTCCAAGAGCCCCGGGAAGTGAGCCAGAAAAGCGGTTATGAAGAGGTAGGGGTCTGGGAAAATGGCTCAGTCTGTAAAGTTCTTGTCATACAGCCACTAGGGCCTAAGTTTGATCCCCAAAACCAATGTAAGCATACTAATTACGGTGGCAGCGTACACTTAGAAATTCAGTGTTGTGAAGAATGAGACAAGAGGATCCCTGGGGCTCACTGGCCGGCCAGCCTGCCTGACTGGTGAGCCCCGGATCCAAGTGAGAAACCCTGTCTCAAAGAAGAAAGTAGATGGTTTCTGAGGAATCACCTCAGGCCTCCACAGAAGCAAAACACACAGGCACACATGTGCATGTACACACACACACACACACACACACACACACACAGTGACTTTCCCTACAATGTGATCATGAATGCAAAACCGAGAGTGGCCTGCATAAGGAGACCTTGCTTCAGAACAGAACGAAGCGAAAGTGAAGCACATTTGCTGCAGTTATTTCTAGAGCCATGGATAACACACAAGGTCTATCTTTGTGCATTTCTGTGGTCCTCTCATTTTACAGTGAGCATGCATTTTTTTTTTTTACTTTCATTACAACGAAGAAATACTTGCATGAAAATGCCATGATGATATCCTTTTTGGTTTCTCTATGTAGCCCTGGCTGTCCTGGAACTCGCTCTGTAGACCATGCTGGCCCCAACTCACAGAAATCCACCTGCCTCTGCCTCCAAGTGCTGGGATTAAAGGCTGCGCCGCCACCTGCCTGACACTCATAATTTAATACACGAAGTACACACTAATAAGAAGGAAAATAGCAAAAATAAATAAATAAACACATAAAAGGTGTCCTAGGGCCAGTCATGGTGGGACACACCCAACCCTCAGGAGGCAAGAGGGTCATAAATTAGAGGTCAGCCTGGACTATACAGCAAGATCCTGTCACAAAAATAAATACAAAGAGAAAGGAAGAAAGGGAGGAAGAGAGGGAGGGAGGGAGGGAGGGAGGGAGGGAGGGAGGGAGGGAGGGAGGGAGGGAGGTGGAAGGGAGGGTGGAAGGAAGGAAGGAAGGAGGGAAGGAAGGGGGGAAGGAAGGAAGGAAGGAAGGAAGGAAGGAAGGAAGGAAGGAAGGAAGGAAGGAAGGAAGAGTTCTAGTCTCCTTACCTTAAAGAATAAAAGAAAAGTTGGGGATCTCTGGAAATTTCTTTTGAAAATTAAACTATATTACTCTGACCACAGCGCTATGAGGCCACCCCACGAAGATTACATGATGGACTGCAGCCACGTCACAGTGCGTGAGCAGTCACCTCCACGTTGACATCCTGAGTTCAACCCCAGAACCCATGTAAATGTATACTATATAAAATACAGTTGTTCTCCAGGTTTCTAAGCATGTGCATGTGCACACACACCACACAGAACACACACACTGCTCACACACCACACACATATCACACACACACACATACACACACACACTGCTGAGGAGGCACGCTAGTCTTACAGGAAACTTTACATTTCAGTGTGACAGTAACTGATTCTAATAACCAACTATAAACACAATAAACTGCTTCTGCTTCTGTGTTCTGTGTGTGTCCACTAAAATAGGGTCTTTAGCCTTTATTGTTTCCCTCCGTGGTTTTTCTCAATCAGAAATGTCCCTGAAGTCCTTAAAGCTGTTCAAATTTCTATGACATTAAAAATATATAGAAACACATAGTGTTAGAAGTAATGAGGGGGGAAATAAAAAATAAAAAATAAAGGAAAGACATGAGGAGGGAAAGATGTTTCTCTACGCTTAAGCTCTACAGAAACGATAGTTTTGTAGCTTGGTACTTAGCAGTGAGAACCCCTTAATAAAATAAACTGTATTTAGTTTTATTGGTAGGAATCACAAGCCGGTCCATGCATATTAAGACAGTATCTCTAAACTTGTATTGCAGTATTAGTCGTAGAGAATGTGTAAGGTATACACCGATGCTTGCCAGGCACCCTAAGAGCTCAATAACAAACTGAGCTTCAGTCAACAGTCAGAGCTAAGTGAAAACACATGAACACATGACTTACCTAAAATGCTACAGGTTTGTTCACCGTGTGGCACAATCTAGCAAAGACAGAGATAATAATACAGCACGCATCTTAACACCACACATTCCTTGATCCTGACAGATACCATTAGTCCATCTACTCAAGCTTTCTGCTAAGCCAGGCATGACCCAAAAACATTCTCATCACAGTTCAAGTAGTCCCTCCCCAAGGACCGCAGCCACGTGTGAAATGGGCCTGTGCGTCCCTCTCACGCTGGGCGGGGAATGAGGCTGAAGCGTCAGTACGGAGATGAGAATCCAAAGGTTCCATCCAAGGGACTCTGGGCCTTATTAGAGTCTGCAGTGTAGCGCCAAACTGGCAGCAGCTGTAGACCCAGAATGCACACACGGAGACTGCAAGATGATCACACTGCACAACCCCCGAACCCCTCCCATCCCGTGGCTTGGTTTGAGGCTGCCATTCAAACAAGGGCATTTTCAGGAATAACACTTTGAGCTTTTTTTTAATAAATACCTTGATTCAAATTAACTTTTCATAGCAACAAACAAGATAAACAGAAAGACTCTGGAGGATTAGGATCTGAGGCAGCTCTGGTTTTGAAGAGACAAATTACCCGAGATGAGGCATGAAGGTGCCAAGCCTTGGTGAGGAGCCACGCCCGTCTACCTACCATAGCGCTCTCGAGGGCCCGCCGGCCGCAAAGCATTCTCAAGGGAAGAGCCAGCGGCAATTTCTCAAGGAGGGAACAAACCCCTTAGGAAGCGGCTGAAGAAAAGCCTTCAGGTAGACTCTTGTGTTTAATAAATGAAATTTAAATTTAGGAAATTAAATTTGGGCTTGCACAAACTGCTTTGGCTCAGAGCCTGTGCTTCAGCTGTCAGTACCTTTCCAACTGCTGCGATCCAGAGATGAGGCCTGGTTCCCCCAGTTGGGGGATGGGGATTGAAGGTCAGGCAAGGGTGCAGCCTAAATCAAATCACCTGGAGCAGCAGAGACTTAATTTGGGTTTCTCTTAGGAAGATTAAGCACAGTCTGCGCTGTTTTGGTAGTCTCTCTGGGTTTACCTTGCTAAACCAAGTCTCTTAAAAACTTAAATAAGGAAGAAGGGGAACTGGAGAGATGACTTGGTGGGTAAGAGCCCTTGCTCCTGCAGAGGACCCAGGTTCGGTTCCCAGCATCCACATGATGGTTCACAATTGTCCCTAACACCAGTTCCAGGGGATCTATCACCTTCATCTGAAGTCCTCAGGCATCAGATGCAAATGTGGTATATACACACATATGTAGCCAAAACACTCATACACAAAATAAGTAAATCTTAAAAAAAAAACTCAAAACCTCAAATGAGGGGCTGGGGTTGGAGAAAGGACTCAGAAGTTAAGAGTACTTATTGCTCCTGCAGAGGACCAGAGTGCACAGAGCCACATCCAGCTGCTCCCAGTCACCTGTGACTCTGCATCCAGGAGAGCTGATGCCCTCCTCTGGCCTCTGCAGCCACCTGCACTCATGTGCACAGAATTTTAAAAAAAATAAATAAATATAAAAATCTCAAATGAGTCTTTGGTGATTTTAATAATAGAAAAAGGAAATTAAGCTTGTCTTATCTGACTTTTTAGTTAGATTATAATTAGCACAGCCACATGCTAAAATTTGAAAATCTCAGCTATTTTTGCTAGAGAATGTACCAGATACTTTTCTTATTCCTGTGACCAAATACCTGACAGAACAAATTAAAGGAGGGAGGTTTAATTTTGACTCACATCAGCTCAGCCTAGTGTGGGACCGCAGGGTGGAAACCTGGCCATGGAAGCTTGCGGCAGGGCATGGAAGCATGCGGCAGAGAGGGAAGTTCCTCACATCCTGGCAGACCAAGAAGCAGAGAGCTCAAGCAAACTCAATGAAACCTTCAAGGCCCAGCCCCAGTGACCAATTTCTGCTAGCTAGGCATGGGTCCCAAAGGTTCCATAATATGTCTCCGTCACTGTTCTATTGCTGTGCAGAGACACCCTGACCAAGGCAACTCTTATAAAGGAAAACATTTAATTAGGTGTTTGATTATGTTTCAAAGGGTTAGTCCATTATCATCACAGTAGGAAGCAGACAGACACACACTGGAGCAGCAGCTGAGGGCTTAGCACCCTGATCTGTACACAGCAGGCAGAGAGAGACACACTGGGCCTGGCATGGGCTTTGGAACCCTCCAAGCCTATCCACAATGACACACCTCCTCCAACAAGGCCACACCTCCTAATCCTTCCAGGATAGTTCTGCTAACTGGGAACCAAGCATTCAAACTCACGGACTAATAAGGGCCACTCTTATTCAAAACACCACATATAACTTCCCAAAACAATGCCACCAGGGGACCAAGTAGCCAAACCCATGAGCCCATGGGGCACAATTCATATTCAAAAAATAACAAAGAGACATAACTTCTGGAACAAAGGAAGCATAACAACATCATAATACCCCATCTTCATGCACAATGTTTTATGGCACAGTCATAAATACAATTTTATACAAAGTAAAAGAATTATTAATTTACTAACATCAAAGCACTTTGGCATCTAAATCCTTTATTACAAAGCCTTCCGGGTTATATTCATTCCGGCTTTCTGCAGTTAAAGTCCCTGGTTCTCCAAAGCCTTGTTTGTATTGATCTGATACAATCACTGATACAATACGCTAACATCCTTCCCTTTAACCCCCCCAAAATCCTGAAGTGTTTTCAAGGCAGACACACTTCCCAGCCGGCTTGTATTGAGTTCACCCTTACACTACCAAATGCCGCAACCTCCATCAGAAACGCTGACTAGAAAAACCCGTAGACAGGCGAAGGGAGGCAGGGGCTATCAAAGGGCTAGAAGAACATGGGAGAAGGCATGTTCAATGAGCTGGTGAGTATTTCCATGGGATGATAAAATTTGCTTTCTCCGTGAAGCCGTGTAACTGTTGTGACTGAGGTGACGAACGTTGACATTTTTGAGGTTGCTGAATTAAGCAGCCTCCTCCCTGGGTCTCCAGCAACTGCAAAGCAGACGCCTGGGCCTGCTAACATAGTTACATAAAAAAACAATAATCCCTGGCCTTTATTTCTGATTTTGCGCCCAGGTAGGATGTAACTCCGTGGTAGAACATTTATTTAGTACATTATGAGGCCAGGAGTTTAATAACCAGCACTGAAAGTTTAAAAGAAACAGAAATTGATCCCAGGGACTCACTCACTATAAGCACACCTTCGGCCTCTGAGCTAGACTCCAAATCTGATCTCTAAACTTTTTGATTTTTAATTTTCCACCGGGGAAAAGAAAATGTACACACTTTCCTTCTGGAGAAAGGGAGGGGGTGAGACAGGGTTTCTGTGTAGAGCAGGCTGGCTTCAAACTTGCTCTGTAGCCTAGGATAGCATGGAACTCACAATTATTCTCCTCCCAAGTGCAGATTAAATGCTGTACAACCAAGCCTTGTTGGATGTCTTTTACACACACACACACACACACACAATCAAAAATATATATATTTAGGGTGAGGGGTAAGACCATCTTGCTATGTAGATTATCCTTATATTGAACCCCCTATCCTGCCTCAGCTTCCCAAGGACTGGGGTTACAGGCCTGTACACTATAGAAATTCTGAAGATTCTGTTAAATATCTTAGGTGAAATGCAAATAATGGCCTTCTCTGTGGCACTTTCACACTTGGTTATGGCTGTACTTTGCACACATGCACCCTCCTAGCCAACCCCCTTTGTCCCATCACGCTTTCCACTGGTCCCTTCCCCCCAGGGAGCTCCCCTTCTGCTTTAATGTCATATATACTTGTGTGTGTGTATGTGTGTGTGTCCGTGTGTGTGTGTGTCCATGTGTGTTCCATATATGACAGAAAACAATCTTGCAATGTGTTCTCTTCGCAGCTGGGGCATTTTCGAGAAGCAGATGCTTCCTCTCTCACTGACAGGATATCCCTGTAACCTGGAAGATAAGAAATCTTCCCTTTACCTTTAACACACAGAACAAGGTCAGGGAGTTTGAATACCTATTTTCTTAGAAAATCGACAACTCACTCTCAGGAGTGCATCCTGCTTCTAAAGAGGACCAGAATGGAGTTCCCAGCATCCATACAGGCCAACTTACAACCTGGGGATGCAATGCCTCTGGCCTCCTCGGGCACCTGTACTCATGTGCACACACACACACACACACACACTCACACACACTAAATAGTTAAAAATAAATCTCGGGTATATGCACCTGGGTTTCGTGCCCACAGAAACAGGGGTGCTGAGTGCCCTGGAGCAAGAGTTGCAGGCAGTTGGGAGCCACCTGATATGGGTGCTGAGAATTAAACCTGGGTCCTCTAGAAGAACAGCATGTGCTCTTAACCACTGTGCCATCTCTCCAACCCCAAAAGGAAATATCTTTTTAAAGAAATCTATTCTTTTGCCACAAAATGACCAGAAAAAAAAATGTCACCTGAGATGGAAAAAAAAAAATAAGGTCAATCCTTTTCTTCTTACCAAGTACTAGGGTGATTCTATTAATGCTTTTACATTTGTAAGATTAACATACCCTGTGTCAGTTTGTCCCCTGTTGGCTTCAGTTCTTGCCTGTCCCGGATAGCCTGTGAACAACAGGTTTATATCTAGAGGTAACGCCCTGCTATCACTCCAGAGCTGGTTTTTATTACTGTCATAGTGATGGCTGCAGTCATGATTACACATGGCATAAAACATTTCTCTCCAGGACTTCACTTTCCTGCTGACCATAGCTTTGAGTCACATCTAATGCACTGGCCTGAGCAGCTCAGGGACTGTGATCCTTGAATGCCAGTTTCACTGGATCATATTGTCAGCAGCAGACAGGATAGGAGTGAGGGGTGTGGGGGTCCTTCTGTATATATGTGTTGCTTTCATTAGTTAATGAATAAGGAAGCTGCTTTGTGCCTATTGCAGTGCAGAATAGAGTAAGGTGGGAATTTCAAGCAGAGATAGATGAGAAAAGAAGGCAGAGTCAGAGAGACGCCATGTAGCTGCCAAAAAAGACAGATGCCAGAGAACCTTACCATAGGTAAACCACAAGCCTCATGGTGATGCATAGATTAATAGAAATGGGTTAATTCAAGATGTAAGAGTTAGCTAAAAATATGCCTAAGCTATTGGCCAAACAGTGTTTTAATTAATATAGTTTCTGTGTGATTATATGGGGTCTGGGCATTAGGAACAAACAAGCAGCCTCCTACTACAGGTGAGTGTGTGTCCACTGGCAGGGATCCAGGGACCACACAGTGCACTTTTTTCTTTTACCAGAAGAGACTATTTCATTAACAATGGAGAGGTCAGTCAAAATGACAAGAAAGTGGCCAGAAAAAAGCAAGTAAGAGGAAAATGATCACCTGGGGAATAGTTATGTCCCTTCTCCAGATCAGGGACCCTCTGCAGCAAATGTTCTGTAATCACTCTAAAGAGCTTGGCAAATGGGTTATTTAGCTCCCCAGTCTCACAGCCTAATGCTAGTGATGTAGTTTATCTATTCTTCTTTTTAAGAATCTTTTTTTCTGTAACTTGTTCTCATGGAATGGTACGGCAGTGAGCTGGATGCCCCAAAAAACAGTTATTACTTTTAAACATGGAAATGACCCAACCTACCTTTACCCTTGTCCTAATTAGGATACATATTGCTATGATGAAACACCATGACCAAAAGCAATTTGGGAAGAAAAGATTTATTTGGCTTACACTTCCACACCATAGTCCATCACTGAAGGAAGTCAGGACAGGAACTCAAACAGGGCAAGAACCTGGAGGCAGAAGCTGAAGAAGAGGTGGTGGAGGGGTGCTGTGTACTGACTTGCTCCTCACGGCTTGCTCAACCTTCTGTATTATAGAATCTAGGACCACCAGCCCAGGCATGGCTCCACCCACAACGGATTGGACCCTCCCCCATCAATCACTAATTTAAAACACTGCCCCACCAGTTTACCTACAGCCCAGTCCTATGGAAGCATTTCCTTCATAGAGGTTCTCTCCTCTGAGATGACTTTAGCTTGTGACAAGATGATATAACTATCCTGTGCAACCCTCAATGCTACTTGATTTCCTACTTTATAGGAATTAAGAATGCATGTGACTGCAGGGTGGTGGTGGTGCCTTTAATCCCAGCACTTGGGAGGTAGGCAACTTCAACATCTTGGGGTTGCCGAGGCAATCCAGGCTGGGTAGAAAACAGGAGCTACAGACTAGATGATTCCCCAAAGACAGCAACAGTGCTCCATGATAGCTTGGCATGGGTGGGGACTGGTTGATACAAGCTCCACAGGCTCTCATGTGAGACACTTTTGAACTCCGAGCTGCTACACAGAATGGCTTTAGCCTTGGAAGGGCAAAATGTTAAACAGAAAGAAAACTATTCCTGTGTTGTCTACAAAAATAAAGAACTAGGAATAATGTAAACCAACCTAACTATTTCAAAACTGAAGCTGGTCATAGTGGCTCACACTTGCAATCTCAGCACTCAGAAGGCAGATGCAGGAGGATTTCCACATGTTTGGGGTCAGCCTGGTCTCCATAGTTAAGTTCCAGGCTAGATATGTAACAAGATGCTGTGGATGGATGGATACATACATACATACATATATGCATAGATACATACATACACATATACATAGATACATACATACACATATACATAGATACATGCATAGATATACAGGTAGATACATAGACTGATAGAAACTATCCAATAATTGAGAAACTATTGGGTGTGGTAGTACATGCCTTTACTCCCAGAGGCTGAGGTGGGGGGCGGGGGTCTCTATGAGTTCAAGGCCAGCTTGGACTATATAAATGATTTCCAGGCCAGCTTGGATACATAAGTAATTTCTAGACCAGCTATGGCTATATAGTGAGATTCTGTCTCTAAAAACAAATAAGTAATAAATAGAATTGAAAAACAGATACATTAAGCTACTGTGTCCAGTCAGTGGCTACATTATAAATCACTAAAATTATATTTAAGAATATTCTCTTGTACCATTAATGAAAGTTTATAATATATTTTTTTGAGATGGTGGTCTCTCTATGCAGGCCTGGCTGTCCTAAATCTCACTGTGTAGACCAGACTGGCCTCTGCTTCCTGAGTGTGCACCACCACCACCTGACAAATGTATTACCTTTTTAAAAGAAAAGACTATAGAAACATGCATACATCATATATATATATGTGTGTGTGTATATGTATGTATATATATGGATAGATAAAGGGAGCTATCTTAGAAGTAATTTTGGTGAAGCAGATGGGGGCTTCTAGGAATGGCATTTAAAGGTTAAAGGAAAAGATCAACCAAATGCTGACCCTCACCCTAGAATGATAAGGCTGTGGGTGGGTATTTTCAAATCTATTTTCTGAATTCTCCTCTATTGGGATTATATTATCCCTCTAGTAAAATGAATATAAAGAGAGACCATTAAAGCTCACTTCAAACTTTCGAGACATGCTGAGTAAACCTTCAAATTGTTATAAACAGATGAACTACACTAGAGACCATGATAGGCCCACATCCGTGACAGGGAGAAGGTGTCCCAAAGAGTCACAGACTTGGGAAGAGGGGTGGGAGGCCCACAGCTGGACAGAAAGTCCTCCGACAGGGGGCGAAACCAAGACAGGCCTTTGTGCCTGCTCTGAGGGCACCGCCTTCTTCTTCCCGCCTGAGCAGTGCAGGGAAGGTATGGCTTTCCTCGCTGACTGTCAGGAGATCTGGCTTCCTTCCCAGATCTCTCTCCTTGGCATTACCTCATGACTGTGGGGACAAAACTGAAAACTTTGGGCATCTGAGGCCAGTGCTCTGCTTCTGAGCCACCCCCAAACCTCTACTTGTCGGATGGCTGTCTCCTCCCTGCTCTTCCCAGGATCAGACTGTCTTCATGTTTCTGTCTCAGAGCAGCACAAGCCAGATTTGTCTCCTTGATCTCATTTTGCCATAACTCATTCTTTATTGTACCTCTATTCTGGGATAATCACACCCTGAGGTTCTCGGCATTCAAACTCCAACACATGAATCTTGAGACAAAATACAGAAGAAAGTAGCTTTTTGAGGACGTGCTAATGTGGCCCTGCGCATGAACCCAGAGGAACCCCCTAGGCTCCTCTTAGCCCTTCCAGGGAGCAGGTCTCAGGAGCAGCAGATGAACCTCTTTCCCCGACTTACTGTCTCATCTTCCAAACTGCGAGGCCTTCGTTTAAAAAGCAGATGCTTCTCCCTAATAGATGGCTACTGTGTTTAAAGCAAACGTTTGAAATGCAGACTTAAACAAAGGATGTTCTGCTGACAACCCTCTCATTATCCAGAGCATCTTCAACTGTATGTCTGAACTCGTCCACATCAGAACTCTGGAAGCAAGCTTCTCTCTTCTCCTCCTAGTCAGGTATCACGCCTCCCTCCCACCAACTCCCCCCCCCCAAAAAAAGTCACTTTTCAGAAATAAATCAACTAGTACATCAGAGTGTGCCTGCAGCTTGTAATTTCACTCAGTAAAGTGACAAGCGTTTGTTACGTGCCTCTCCTTTGCCTGGCCTGTTTTAAGTACACAGAAGAACCACACAGACTCTCTCCGGGTCCATTTTAAACCTATTTTATTATGCAAAAATGCATCAAAAGTCCCAAAGGAATGAGAGAAACAGAACCTCTTCAGGTGCCTTTTTCCTTTGTGGTTTTTGAAGCTTATATTAAATACTACAAGGGAAAAAAAAAAAACTTAGATTTTTAAAGCTTGGGAGGAAAAACTTACAGGTCAGCCTGAAGTTTGAAAGACAGTTGTAACCCGTGAAGTCCCCATAACACATTTTCCAAAGGAAAAAAAAGAAGCGTGTTCAGTGTTGACGAGATATACATCAGGAAATTAGGGTTCAGCTGACTGCATTTTGGAGCCAGGGAAAAATTTTGATCCTGTTGGAACGGAGAGGCAGTCCTGGACCACAAGACATCAGGAGAGAGAGGATGGAGGTAGTCGGCAATGGAGATGCTGTTCCTATTTTGTCCGTGAATGGCAACTGTGTTGTCAGAGGAGGCAGCTGCTCTGGGCCTGTCAGAAGATAATGAAGGGAAGAAAGAGGCCTCACTCCGAGAAGACAATCACGGGGCCTGGTGCCACTACCGTAATTTCTAAACTTAAAAGTCAGGCACAGATAAAATATTCAGCTAGTTTGCAATCTGGGAATACAAGAGGTAATTATAGTGAGAGTTTATTTAGATGTTTTTAAATATGAACAAATCATGTCAGTGGATTAAAGGCAGGCCTCCCTTTGTACAGATTCAATGCATGCACACTCGGTCATCACGGTTCAGTTAAACCAAAGAGGAGTCACCCACGAAACAGCTCACACCACAGTCTCCACCATGTGTGAGCTCTAAGTGACAACACCAGAGAGAGACGTCAGGCTGGCCTTCAGGCCACAGAGCTCTGTGACAGTCACAGGTGGGCACCATGATCAGCAGCCAATCACATTGTTTCAGAACTATGCCTTAGCTAGTTCTGGCAGACAGTAAGTCACCCTGTCATGAACACATCTGATACCATGGTCCACGTATATATGGGACTTCAATTTCTGCAGTTACAATTGCTCAAGGTCAACCAAAACCGGAAAGTATTTTATGGGAAATTACACGTGTTTTTAGGAACTTTGTTGGAGTATGTTGTTGAAACTATTTTGTTTAGTTGTTAGTTGTTATTATTGGCCTCCTCCTGTGCCTTATCCTAGAACTTTAAGTTTGCAGCATCAGGAGGACACAGAACAGTCCCACACTGCAAGATGGTATTTCGGGCAACAATAGATCACACATCCTAGTGTCCCCACAAGATTATAATGGAGAGGATTGGAGAGACGGCTCAGTGGTTAAAGGGCACTGGCTGCTCTTCCAGAGGAAATGGTTTGCTTCCCAGCCCTCACAGGATGACTCACAACTGTCTGTAACGTCAGTTCCAAGAGATCAGACACCTTCTTCTGGCCTCTTCTTTTTAACTATAGATTGTAACAAAGCTGGAGAAGCCCTGTCACCCAGCAGACACATCTAAAGAAGAGGAGTGCTGGTTGCTTTTCATGTCACTTTCTGGCAGAAGCAGGTTAAGGGAGGAAGGGTTTGCCTGGAAGGTTGTGTTTTGGTTTTGGTGGTTTTTTTTGTTTGTTTGTTTGTTTCTTGGCCTGACATTTCAAGGGGCACAACATGTCTTGATGGGAAGGCAGAAGGGGCTCTAGCTGTGGTGGCAGTAATGATGTGACTGGTCATTTTGAGGCAAGCTTTATTTATTAAAATACAAATAAAATATCACTACATTTTCCCTTTTTGTCTAAAATAAGAAAGGCTATAACTAATATAAAAAAACTATATACAGTAAGTACGATAACTATATACAATATATACAGACAATAAGTATATCAATAATGTCTACTCCATTTGAATTTGACAAATTCAGAGAAAATACTCCATATCTATCCTATCTTGGTGATTCCAAAGTCTTGTACCTAATTTACTTTCTAGCATAACTTGCTTTCTGCATGAGATAATCAAGGACATCTATGACTACCTAGTCCTCAACTCCCTCAGAGACCCAAGAAATTGTTCCTGTAGTCAGAAAGCAAGGAGAAATGGATGCTGGCACTCGGCTTGCTATCTCAGTTTGATTTAGACTAGAATTCCAGTCCATGGGATGATGCCACTCACGTCAGGGTGGTCTTCCTCCCCAATTAAACCTTTCTAGAAACACCCTCACACACCCAGAATTGTGTTTCCATGGTGATCGTAAACCCAGTAGTTGACAATGAAGAGTGGTCATCACAACTACGGTGTCACCCATGATTTCAGACAGCCACCAGGGCTCTAAATAGCCCTTGGGAGCAAGAGTAGACTATGAGCTATCCTCAAATAAAGATTAACATGCAGCAAAGAAACTAAATTACATGAGATTAGAAAATCTGAATATGACAATATCAAAGCAAAAACAGGATGAGAACAGGCCCTTCATGAAAATACCTAGAAAACAAACTGGCCAAATTTAAAGACTATTAGAAAAATGTTGTTTCAACATGCTATAGACTAAATGGCAGTAGGAACAAAATATACTTCTCTCTTCCACTTTGTATGGAAGGCTGCAGTAAAACTTGTAGTGGTGTATTATTTGGTTTTTGATAAATAAATGTTGCCTGAAGACCAGAGGCAAAGCTAAAGTCACTAGAGGTCAGGCAATGGTGACACACACCTTTAATCCCAGGATCTGGGAGACAGAGGCAGATGGATCTCTGTGAATTCTAGGCAACACAAGATCAAGGCAGAAACAAATCCGGGTGGTGGTCCCTCACCTTTAATCCCAGCACTAGGGAGTCATGTCTTTAATACTAGAGGGAATATAAAATGAGAGGAGACAGGGGTTTAGGCTGCTTAGTCTGTAGTCCCTTGGTAGAGGTAAAACTTCTCTAGTGGCTTGGCTGTTTTGCTTTTCTGGTTTGGGGGCTGAACCCCAATTTCTGTCTCTGGGTTTTTATTATTCCTGCTACATTAGGACAATTTGCCAGGACACAAGGAATGAAGTACTCATGCGGGTCACAGCAAGGGAAGGCAGTCAGTCACGGACCACTTCTATGAAATATCCGGAACAGACGAATCTATAACTTTGCAAAAAGAAATGTCTAAAGCAAAGAAGGGGGCAGTTAAATGGTGTGGGTTCAAAGGGTCTGTGAGACTTGCAGTGTTACAGTATCAAAGAAAGGGACGCTCACTAGATCCCTCCAGTGCTGTGGGCCTCTTTTCCCCTCCCAGAGAGTCTTAAGGTGGAGGGGTCGGGGAAACTTCTGAGAAGCCAGATGAAGAGTAACTGCCTTGCAGCAGAGAATCTAGACAAGATACGGAGCCGGAGACTGCTGCAGCTAGGGCTGAAGGTCCCTCCAGAGATCGAGGCCTGGGGAGGGGGCCCTGGTGAGCCCCTTGAAAGACTCCACAAGAAAAGGGAGAAACACTATTTACAAATAACCTCACTACAGAGCCCACAAACACCAGGAGATTACTATAAGGATAGCAGAACAACTTCACACTGACACATTTGGAAAGTTACAGAAGATGCCCTGGAACAGTATACTAAGCTTGCCGGCCTGGCGCTGGAAGCCTGAATACTGCATACTTCTGTAGCTAAGAAAGTGAGTCAGTCTTTGGAAATCATTCCACAAGGTTTGGACTGTTGTGTTCTGTCTGTCTGTGTTCTGTCTGTCTGCATCTGTATTCTGTCTGTCTTGAGTCTGTGTCTGTGTTCTGTCTGTCTGTGTCTGTGTCCTGTCTGTGTCCTGTGTTCTGTCTGTCTGTGTCTGTGTCCTGTGTTCTGTCTGTGTTCTGTGTTCTGTCTGTGTCTGTGTCCTGTCTGTGTCCTGTGTTCTGTCTGTCTGTGTTCTGTCTGTGTCCTGTGTTCTGTCTGTCTGTGTCTGTGTTCTGTCTGTGTCTGTGTCTGTGTTCTCTCTGTGTTCTGTCTGTGTCTGTGTTCTGTGTCTGTGTTCTGTCTGTCTGTGTCTGTGTCCTGTCTGTGTCCTGTGTTCTGTCTGTCTGTGTCTGTGTCCTGTGTTCTGTCTGTGTTCTGTGTTCTGTCTGTGTCTGTGTCCTGTCTGTGTCCTGTGTTCTGTCTGTGTTCTGTGTTCTGTCTGTGTCTGTGTCCTGTGTTCTGTCTGTGTTCTGTGTTCTGTGTTCTGTCTGTGTCTGTGTTCTGTCTGTGTCTGTGTCTGTGTTCTGTGTTCTCTCTGTGTTCTGTGTTGTCTATGTGTTCTGTGTTCTATCTGTGTGTTCTGTCTGTGTCTGTGTCTGTGTTCTGTGTTGTGTCTGTGTTCTGTCTGTGTCTGTCTGTGTCTGTGTTCTGTGTTCTATGTTCTGTCTGTGTCTGTATCTGTCTGTGTCTGTGTTCTGTGTTCTGGCTGTGTCTGTGTCTGTGTTCTGTCTGTGTTCTGTGTTCTATGTTCTGTCTGTGTCTGTCTGCAGCTTGGATGTGGAAGTCGGGGGACAACTTTCAGGAGTCAGTAACATTCCTTCCACCACGTGGACACCAGAGGCTGGACCGCTGTCCTCAGATTTGGAGCAGGAGCCTTTTCCTTCTCAGTCATCCCATGGCCCCAAATGATTTCTTTGTTTGTTCTATTGGGTTTTTTTGCTTGTTTTTGTTCTTTTGTTTTTATGGGGTTTTTTTGTTTTGTTTTTTGTTAGCAGGGTAAGGATTGAATTCAGGGCCTTAGACTTGCTAGGCAAGGCCTCCACCTCTGAGCTATTTCCCCAGTCCTTGTTTTCTTGAGATGGGTTTAGGCTAGCCTTGAACTCACTGCATAGCCCACCCTAGCCTCAAATTTGTAATCCTCCTACATCCACCTCCCAAGTGACTCCCTCCGTGTAAGGAAGTGGAACTGATAACACCAGCAGCACTACTCCCAGGGAGGACAATCAGTTGGAAGCTGTGTTTACCAGATCTAACAGTGAACAAGACGAAAATATGACCCAAAAAAAAAAAAAAAATACCAAGATTGAAGTACTAGAAAATGAAATTGAACAGGATGCATCTGGCCCTCATTGGCTCCCTCTCATCTCCTGTTGGGCTCAGATCTCTTTTTTTTATTTTCTGTTACCAACCTCTATTGAATTTGATGCTTCAGAGTCCCAAACAAAGATCTATACTTAATTGGTTTTTATCCAACAAATGCAACAGGCCCCAGGAAAGCTCTTCTGGATCCAGCTTCAAGGAAGCCCAATTCTGCAGATGCTACAATGCTTCTTCAGTCTATCTGCTTGCGTTCTGGGGCACAGAAAAGGGGTCACGTGACACAGCTGAAGCAATCTACAAGCTCCCTGTCTGGCTTGTTTTCAAGGTTCTCTGCTTCTGTAATGAAATCTTCCTTGCACCTGGCCAGAGAATAGTCTAGAAAGGTAGAAAAAAGGGTAAGAGTCAAGGCCAAAACCCTCGCTGAAGAGACTTCGAGGGCCAGAATTAGATGGAGAGCTTTCTATGGGAACTGTGCCTGTCCTTCCATTGCTGAGCCACTGAGACAAGGACTTTAAGGAGCGCTCAAGAGGGCTAGGAATTCGGGAATACACACAGAGAGAGCACCAACGGAAAAGGCCTCTAACAATCCCCAAGGGACCAGGATCCAAAGCAGCATTTCCAAAGACAGAAATCCAATTCAAATAGCATGTCTAATAACAGATGAGGTATAAATGAAAATGGAAATGAATTAATTATTTTTACTAAACCTGTAAGCAGAGCTGTTCTTAATAAACATTTTCTAAAACAATATAGAAGCAGATGAGAGGTGGGGTGGGGATCCCAGGAGGCCTGGTTCTAACCTAAATGCTATAAAGAAACACATGCCAGGGGTGAAGAGCTGGGGTGGGGTCAGGGAGTGAGAGTGGGGCTGGGGGTGAGGGAAAGGGCTGGGGGTGAGCATAGGGGCTAGGGGTGAGGGTGGGGTCAGGGAGCGAGGGTGGGGCTGTAGATGAGGGTGGGAGCTGAGGGTGGGGTCAGCAAGTAAGGGTGGGGCTGTGGGTGAGGGTGGGAGCTGGGGGTGAGGATGGGGTCAGGAAGTGGAGGGCTGGGAGTGAGGAGGGGGTTGGGGATGAGGGTAGGGGATGGGGTGAGGGTAGCGTTTGGGGTGAGGGTAGAGGATGGGGTGAGGGTAGGGGATGGGGTGAGGGTAGGGGATGGGGTAAGGGTAGCGTTTGGGGTGAGGGTAGGGGATGGGGTGAGGGTAGGGGATGGGGTGAGGGTAGAGGATGGGGTGAGGGTAGGGGATGGGGGAAGGAAGGGGATGGGGTGAGAGTAGGGGATGAGGTGAGGGTAGGGGATGAGGGAGGGTAGGGGATGAGGGAGGGTAGGAATGGGGTGAGGGTAGGGGATAGGGTGAAGGTAGGGATGGGGTGAGGGGGGCAGAGTCAGGAAGTGTTCAGAGCCCACGTGAAGTCTAAATCAGCTGAACCAGCTTTTACTTGAAATAAGTGCTGCTCTGGCCAGAGCTACAGGAAGACTAACCCTTCCTTTATGCCGCTGACCTGGTTTCTCTATCATGACTCAGAAACAACCTTAAGAGAGATTTAAATTGACTGGCAAACCGTATGAGAAAGAAGAGTTGGGGCAAAAAAATATTTTGGCACTTAGATTGATAAGCTGTTCCCAATATATCCTTCTAAGATCCACAAGCACACACACACACACATACACACACACACACACACACACACACCAATTACTTCATTAAATTGTTCCTTCCTTTCATCTCTTAATATCCTGGTCAGTTCTTCAAGAATTTCATACAATATATTTTGGTCATATTCAGCTCCATTCCTCCCCATAACTCTCCCCAGATCTACCCCATCTCCCTACTACACACACACACACACACACACACACCTCATCTTCCTAAAAATTAAAAAATAAATGAAGTCCAACTTTTTTCACCCACAGCCCTCTGGGTGTGGAACCCCTCCGGGTGTGGAACCGTTCATAGGAGTATGTTGGTCCAGCTGTCAGGGCCACACCCTTAAGGAAAACCCTCTTTTCTGCCAGCCCTACCCCTCACCCTCCATAAAATCAGTTGCCAGTTGCTCCTAAGCTAGGAATAAAAGTCGTGACAACCTCTTTCTTCCATGCTAGATCCTTACCTCTCACCCAGCACAAAGCTCAACTCCAAATGGCTCTAGAAACATAGACCTAACTGATGCCCTGACGCTGACAGAGGAGAAAGTGGGGAACTCACTTGGACTTTCAGGCACAGGAAAGGACTTCTGAGCAGGACACCAGCGGAGCAGGCTTTAAGACTAACAGTTGCCGTATGGGACCCTGTGAGACTTCCTGCGTCTGCACACCACCATTTGAGGAATCCTACAGAATGGAGCGATCTTTCCCAGCTGATGTGCAGAAGAGACAAATAACTCAGAAAACTAAATGCCAAGGAAACAATCAGCTCAAATAAATATCAGGGCATGGAACAAAGCAGAATTTTCAAGAGAATAAATTCAAATCACCAGGAAACCTTTCTTAAAGCATTCAACATCCTTAGCCATCAAGGAAATAAAAATTAAAACTGCTTTGAGATTTCACCTTACCCCAGTCAGAATAGCTCAGATCAATAAAAACAAATGGCTGCAGTGCAGGCATGGATACAGAAAGGGGGAAACTGAGCTCACTGCCGGCGGGAATGCAAACTGGTTTAGCCACTATGGAAATGAGTGTGGGGGTCCCTCAGACAGCTAAAGCTAGCCCTACCCCATGACCCAGCTGTACCACCACAGGGCATGTACCTAAAGTGTTTCCTGCCACAGAGACGCTTGCTTATCCATGTTCTTTGCTGTTCTGTTCTTCCTTTTATTAAAATAATAATAATAATCAAAATACATCTCCTCTTGACCGTCCTACTTCTGTTTAGCCGTTGTCCCTTCTGCTCTAACAGGTGTTCTCCGGCAAAGCTGCTGTTGTAAGTAGCGATAGCACACTTGCCTAGCATGTGCACGGCCCTGGACTCCATCCCCAATACCACAAACGAAAAGGAAAAGAGGGGGTCCTTCAACAACCCAATGGGCATGCCTTCTCAGCTTTCTTCCCTTTCAGGCTTCTGCTTTCCAGATGAGTGTGAGACTCTCAGATTCCATTTCTGCAAGAGCTCCGTCCCTGGTGGCAACTCCCAAACCCGCACCTCCAGCCCTGTGTAAGTGCTCCCCAGCAACAGCAAGCAGATATTATAGAACTGGCTTCAAATGGCATCTTCCTTGCTTCTGCCCATCCCGCTTGCTTTCAGCTGACACTTACCAAGCACCAGGCATCATTAGCCACCCATCCTCCAAGCTAGACACTTAAGAATAAGCCTTTATTCTCCTCAGTCTCCTACCTGCTGGACTCAACTCTGCATCCCACCACCTAGAACCCAGATGCAGCCCTTTCTCCCATGCCTCTAGTGCTAGGGCTTCAATATTCAGTGCTTCTCGCCAGCATGTCAGAAGAAACCTCTTACACTTTCCCCTGCCAGTAAAACCAGTCCTCCTTCCACAGCTGCCTGACTCTCTTCCTAAAAAATGAACTCGTTACCCATCGCGGTGCTGGATTCTGGGAACCGACCACGTGAGAACTGACTGGGGAGCTCATTAAGCTGTCAAGTCCTACTGCATCCCATCTCCTTGGAGAGAAGTCCTAGGAATCCCCATTTTTAATGAGGTCCCCAGGTGGCTTTTGCAGCCACTAACAGTAAAGGACCGCTGTCCAGCAGGAGACAACCCGAGACTCTTGGCAGATGTGGAAGGCCTTCGAGCCTCTGGGACACCAGCCTCAGTTTCCTCCCCTCTGTATCATGTGCCCCCAAACCTGTCACGTTGAATTCCTCACTCTTTCTCAACTTTAGCCCCTCCCGTGCCTTCAGGCCTTTCTCTAGAGACTGCTCCCCGGTTGTCTTCTGTGCCTAGCAGACTCCACACGCTCCCTTCCTCTGCTGACCCTTCCTACACGCCATCACAGTCCTAGATCCCTTGTGCATCCTGCATAGCCTTTCCTCACGTGTGTCAGCTTCACTGGATTATAATCTGTTTAGGTGGTGGCTGCCCAGTATGTGTGTGTGTGTGTGTGTACATGCATACATACAAACAGATAGGTGTGTGTACATACATACATACAAATAGATAGGTTGTATGTGTGTGTACATACATACAAACAGATAGGTGTGTGTACATACATACATACATACAAATAGATAGGTTGTGTGTGTGTACATACATACATACAAACAGATAGGGGTGTGTGTGTACATACGTACATACAGATAGATATGTGTGTATATACATACATACATACATACATACATACAGATAGGTTGTGTGTATATCCTAATGAATTACGTGAAAAAAGTTAAATCATAAATATCTAATGAATTGATTAACTTTTTTATACAAGTTAACTAACTTACCTAGGAAGTAACTAATTTTGGCAGACTCACTGGATTCAGTACCATTCGAAAGCTCAGAATCTGGGCTGGAGATATGGCTCAGTGTTTAAGAGAACTTGCTATTCTTGCAGAGGACCTAGGTTCTGTTCCCAGCACCCACATGGTGACTCACAACCATCTCTACCTCCAGTTCCAGGGGATCTGGCGCCCTCTTCTGACCCCTGCAGGCATTGCATGCACTTGCCTATATACAGGAAAAATACTCATAGAAGAAAATTAAATCTTTAAAATAATGCATTTTTTAAAACCCGTGTTCTATGAAAACCAAACTTTAACAAACAGAAACAAAAAAAAAGGATATGCCCTTAGCATGAAAGCCAGGCCTGGCTGTAAGTTCATGGTGAGTTTTCATACCACAAAGCTCTTTCTGCTGCCCATCCTCATAGAATTATAATTTGATAAAATGCTAAACTTCCATTGTGGTGATTAACTTTACATTTTTAACTTCACCAAACAGTTAGGTATGCAGATATTTAAGCAAACATTGCAGCTGCCTCCTTTCCCTGAAACTTGAGTGAGCCTCTCTGATCAACAGATCAGATCGTGGCCAGAACATACTGCAGAGGAGGCTGAGGAAGACACTGAGCCCTTCTGGAACGTAGGCTCAGACTGAAACACTGGCTCTGCTTGCTGCCTTTCAGGCTGGAGCTTATACCATCCTCCTCTGATCCTTGGGTCTTAAGACTTAAGTAGAACTTTGCCTCGGTTCTCTTGGGGGTCCGGCTCAGCACACTTTGGGACACCTCTGTCTCCTTAGTTAATCAAGTCCCCCACCCTCATTTTGAATGTCATTCTGGGTACATAGGGAATTTAAGGCCAGTCAGGATTGTAGAACACACACACACTCCTCACACACACATTCTCACACACACTCAGACTCTCTCTCTCTCTCTCTCTCTCTCTCTCTCTCTCTCTCTCTCTCTCTCTCTCTCTCTCTCTCTCACACACACACACACACACACACACACACACACACACACACTGGAGTGTTATTCAGCCTTTAAAAGGAAAGGAATTGTCAGTGCCACAGCACAGACGAAGCTTGAGAACACATGCTAAGTGAAAGAAGCCAGTCAAAACAGGACAGCCACCATAGATTCTGTCTGGACTAAGTACCTCCAATGTCCAAATTATGGGGACAGAAAGCAGAGTGGCACTTCCTAGGCTCAAGGAAGGGATGGGAAGTTGTTTAGTAGGTGAGGAGGGCACTTGTGAGAGCTACTTTTCTCCTTCCACCATACGGGTTCTGGGCATTGACTCTAGTCCTTGGGCTTGCAAGCAAGCTGTACAAGCTGAACTACCTCCCCAGCCCAAGGTTACGAAGTTCTAACCAGTCGCTCAGCTTTGTAGAACCATTGACTTTTTTTCCTGAGAATTTCAGTTCACAAAACAGTATTTAGAGAAGTCCTGGGCAAGGCCAGCCTGTAGGCAGGATTCAGGCTCTGCACAGGCTATGCTGAAAAAGCCTCTTCACTAACCACAAACTCAGGGTCCTCTGGATTCTGCCCAGCTCTAAGCCAGGAAAGATGCAGAGCCAGTGAGGATGGGTTGTTTCACCCTGTGCACCAGACCAGAGGGATTACGTCTGCAGAAGTTGTTCCAGCTATGGGCGCCATCCTCATGCCTTACCACTGTGGTGCTTGAATGAGTGGCCACCATGTTTGTTTGAATACTTGGTGGTCCTCAGCTGGTGGAGCTGTCTGAGAAGGATTAGGAGGTGTGGCTTTATTGGAGGAAGTGTGTCCCTGGGGGTGGACTTTGAGGTTTCAAAGGCCCACACCATTCCCAGGTAGCTCACTGCCTCGCTTGTGCTTCCATACTTGTGAGCTCCAAGCTCCAGCTCCATTGCGTGCCTGTCTACCTGCTGCCGTGGGCCCCACCGTGATGATGATCGCAGACTTGCTCTCTGAAAGTGTAAGCCCCGATCAATTCTTTCTGTGTAAGTTGCGTTTGGTCATGATGTCTTCTTACTGCAGTCAAAAAGTAAGGCAACCACCAGGCAGTGGTGGCGCACACCTTTAATCCCAGCACTCGGGAGGCAGAGGCAGGCAGATCTTTGTGAGTTCGAGGCCAGCCTGGTCTACAAGAGCAAGTTCCAGGACAGGCTCCAAAGCTACAGAGAAACCCTGTTTTGAAAAACAACAAAAACAACAACAACAACAAAAGTAAGGCAACCACACAGTCACACTCGATTTACTCTCAGAAGACTCTATCATGGAGCTGATTAGCCGAGACTGTCTTCCTTGACACCTGAAACGGCCCCTCTCCCCGGCCGCTCCAATTGCTACCATGCAGGAGGCTATCGAATGACATACAGAACCCAAATCAAATCAGGAGGATTTAAAGAACAGAGACTCAGTCCTCAGTGCCAAGTAAACAGGTGCCAAAGAAATCAAAAATAGGCCAGCCTGCAGATCTTCACCTGAGCCCCCAGACTCCAACAGTGCTCACACTGCATGGACTCCATGACCTAAGGCCTGCCGGTGAGCTTCACCTGCCCCACTCTTTCCTAGGCATTTGCCAATTAGGTACCAGACTGACCCACAGGCATGACCATGTGGAGGTTATGGGAGAATTTGTTACCTGCTTAGATGCCAATCAGAATCAGCAGAAAACTCAGGAACGTGGATGGAGACCAGGTCTGGAAGTCCAACCAACCAAAGAACTGGAAAACTGAGGAGCACTAAGGGAAGGTACCACCCGCACACCAGAGCCTTCTGGAGACAGCGAGATGAAGAAGACAAGACCCACTCGCTGCCCTGAGATGGTTGGCTTTGGGTGAAAAAGAACAGAGGAGGGCATGATCTCTAGAACACCCTCTTCCTTCAGTCAACCGGAAAGGGGGGCAGTGGGCTGGGAGGTGGGAGGCGCAGCAGAGCATGGGATCCAGCCCAGAGCATAGGAAGGCATCACGTCTTACCAAGGTAGCACGACAGGTTCGGGAGCAGTGGACAGCACTGACCACAGTCTGGGCAAGAATCAGGGGCTCTGCCAGGGCGCAGGAAGCAGGCCAGCCACACCAAGCCCCACGCCCGACACAGTCCTTTCTCGGGAACAAGTATGCCACGTGCCCTGCATGAGTGCCCAAGGCTCAAAAACACACATGCATACTCCATTGCCGAGCCAGGAAGACACCCCCCAGCTCAGCTCGGTTAGAAGGGGTGGGGTGATGCCAAAGCCATTCAAGTGCAAAATGAAAATGCCACAAGGCACACTTCCCTAGACTGCGCCTGCATGGCAACCTTGGATAGGATCGCAGATCAAGTTTGTGTAAATATAGTAAAAAAAAAAAAAAAAGTAATGGAGTGTGTGTGTGTGTGTGTGTGTGAGAGAGAGAGAGAGAGAGAGAGAGAGAGAGAGAGAGAGAGAGAGAGAGAGAGAGAGAGAGAGAGAGAGAGAGAATGACAGAAACAGGGACAGACAGAGAGAGAGAAAGGAGGGAGAGGTCATGCACACGTGTGCACATGCTCATGGAGGTCAGAGGTCAGCGTCCGTGTTTTCCTTGCCGACTTTTTTTGTTAAGAAAGGGTCCCTTACTAGAGGTCACCAATGTGGCTAAGCCACCTGGCCAGCACACCTTGAGGCACTCCCCTGCCTCCACTCCCCAGCCCTGGAATTACAGGTGCTCGAACACCTCTGTGGGTCACAGAGCTTGGGTCCTCGTGTTTGCTCAGCAAGCGATTCCCGGACTGAACCACACTCTGAAGCCTTCCTTCAGTTTGTATTCGTGTGTGCTGAGGATGGACTCACGCATGCTGCAGTGTGTGTGTAGCAGTCAGAGGATGACATTCAGAGGCTCTCTCCTCCCACCTTGCTGAGGCAGGGTCTCTCTTGTTTCTACTCCCACAGTATATTCCAGGTTAGCGAACCCTTAACCTTCTAGGCAGTTCCTTTATCTCCTATTTTATAGTGGGAGATTGATTGATTGATTGATTGGCTGGTTGGCTGGTTGGTTGATTGATTGACTGAAATCTAATACATGTAAAAGACAACAGAAGTCCAAAGAAATATGGTAACATAACGGTATGCAATAGAGACCTTCTCTGTGAGGCCTCAGGCAGAGCAGGCTCTGCACTTCCTGTGGGGTTTGTGACAGACACAAGGCTGGGGATGGCTGCACAGCTGCCTGCCCTGACCGGCTCCAGAGCTGAAGACGCTTGGGAGGTTTGCCAAATGTCCTGAGGGAGAAAAGAATCTCTGAGGGGACTGGGAGGAAGTGTCAGTGTATTCCCTCAGACTCAGAAAAGACTCCCAGGAACCTGCCAGCGGCTCCTGAGCCCAGTGAATCAACACACACAGAAGCCCAGAGCCCTCTCCCTGAAATGCTGATCCTGATTGCGTAGTCGAGGGCTCCATGCCAGCACAGCAACCGTGGAACTCAGATCTGAAGGTCCTACCCGAGCTGACCCACAGGTAATCAGTGCAGAGGGAGACCAGGCCTGCAGCTCCTCAATGATTAAATGCTTAAAGCTCTGGAAGACCCGTCTTTCACCAGCATGAAACAGAAAAGGTCACTAAAAGAATTGAGTTGATTTCCCAGCAATCTAATGAGATGAGGCTCAGAGTCAAAACTAAGGCAACTGGATCTACTGGGAATTTAAAGCGTTCTGGGTCTTGTGTACCTGAGTCCCATCTGCTGCGTGTCTGTTCTGTGCTCTCATTAACGTCTTCAGAAATTCTAATCCCGGCACACAGGTGGCAGAGGCAGATGGAGCTCTGAGAGTTCGAGGTCAGCCTGGTCTACAGGGTGAGTTCCAGGACAGCCAGGGCTACAAAGTGAGACCCTGTCTCATAGAGAAAATAAGTTAATTAGTTATAAGCTAGGCACAGCGGACACTTAGGAGGATTAATACAAGAGTAAGGATAGTCTGGAGAACCCACGGAGCTCCAGTCCAGCCTGGGCGCTCTCTCTCTCTCTCTCTCTCTCTCTCTCTCTCTCTCTCTCTCCCTCTGTGTGTGTGTGTGTGTGTGTGTGTGTGTGTGTGTGTGTGTAAAGAACTCCAAAATCTCAACATCAAAAAAGATTTGAACTGAGTTCTACAGCACTGTGGAGCGCTCAGGTTATAAGGCACTTGCATTGCAAGCTTGCTCCCCAAACCCAAGTATGTGACCCGTTTATAATCCCAGCATGGGGAAGTGGAGAGGGCTGAACGTCAGGGTGTCGCTGGACAGCCACTCTAGCCTACTGGGCAGGTCCAGGCTGCTGAAGACACCCTATCTCAGAAAGCATGGTGAGTGGCGCCTAAGGCACAACACAGAGATTGTGTCCTTCGCCCACATGCAGTGCAGCACTGGACAGACAAGAGGAGCATACATTCAAAGCCAAGCTGGGCTACATCCTGCGAGTTCCAGGTCCACTTAACTACCTGGAGAAAATCTGTCTCAAAAAGAGAAAAGGGAGGGAAAAAGAAGCAACAGCAAAAATAATTAAAGACGCAAATGTTCTCAAAGACTGCTGTGAAAAAGGAAACTTTGTACCCTGGTGGGAGGAGGTAAATGAGAACAGAAAGAGATTCCTTGGGACAAACAACTGAACTTGCTGTGATCCAGTGATCCCTCGACTGGGTATATATCTAAAGGAAACGAAGTCAGTGTGCCAGGGAAACGGCTGTACTCCCGCTGTCAAAACATTACCTACCGCTTCCAACAAACAGACGCATCAGCCGAGGAAGGCAGAAAGAAAACATGGAGACCTAGGGAGCTGACTCGGTCCACACAACATACGAACATGAGAGCCTGGGTTCTAGCCAAATCAGTGGATTTCAGGTTCAATGACAGACCCTGTCTCAAAAAATAAAGCAGAGCCCAAGTGAAGAAGACAGTCAACATCAACCCCCAGCCTCCATACACACCCACATGGCCAAGCCTGGAACAGCAGGTGTATACCTCTGTACATAGACATACCTCACCCTAACCCTAACCACAGACATACCTACACCACAGAGAGACAGACAGACAGATAGACCGAGAGACAGAAAATGTGCACATATGCACTGTTTGTCCATAAAACAAGAAGAAAATCCTATTGTTTGTGGCAATGTGGGTAGAACTCGAGGTTGTTAAGAGAAATAAGCCAGGCACAGAAAGACAAGCACTGTATGGGGTGTCTGAAAAGGCTGACCTCATCATGGAAGGTGAACACAGAGAGGTAGTAACTACAAGCTGGAGAAAGTGGAGCCGTGAGGAAAGACCCAGGGAGGGTGGTGGTACTGAGTTACATTTAGACCAGATGAGAAGCTCTGCTGGGCCATGAGGGGCCAGCGACTATAGGTGATACTAATCCACTGTAAAAGCTGCAAGAAATGACTTCAAATGATTCCAGTAAGTGAAAATGCTTGAGATAGAAATGTTTCACCTGACTTAAGCGTTACACGATATTACATTATGTGAGTTGCCAATATGTGTATAATTCTGTTTCCAGTGTATCCATTTTTAGAAGGAATTGTGTGAAACAATACCTAACCCATCCACCTGGCTTACTTTGTTTCTTTCTTTGCATTCTGAAAAGATGATGCCTCTTCCTTTCAAACGTCCATCTCTGATGTAGTCAACCCAGCCAGCAAAGGAAGAGGGTGCTTTGTGTACCCTACACCTGGCCCACAGGGTCAAGGGGCCAAGGCAGTTGTCTGTACTGGAAACAAGTCTGGCTGAGACCCAGAGAGCCTGGGGGAAAAAAAAGATGAAGCCAGAAAGGAATGTTGTGACAGAGTTACCAGAACAAGGGCTGAAAAAAGGGGAGCAAGAGAGATTCTCTGTGGTTAGAAGTACTTGTTCTCTTGCAGCGGACCTGGGATCAGTTCCCGGCATTGACATAGTGGCCCACAATCATCCATAATTCCAGTTTCAGGGAACCTGATGCCCTCTTCTGCCTTCTACAGACACCAGGTACGCACGGGGCACACATACACACACTAAATCAGTGATCAGTGTTTGGACCCGTCTGAGATGTTTGGGAGGAGGGGTTATGGAGAGAGAAAGAGAGAATGGAAACAAAATGATGAGAAAGGAAATAAGCATCACTAATGAACACCCTGGCACCCATGTGCAATCCTAGCCGTTGGGAAGCAGAAGCAGAGGAGCACAGTTCAAGGCCAGCCTGGCACTAGGGCTGAACTCTGTATAAAGAAGGGGACGGGGAATATAAGCTACTGAGAACACAGACCAGCACCTCAATATTTAATTTGTGTACCCAAAGAAAGGACAAAGGAGGAAAGAAGCAGCAATCCTTATGATAAAGGAAAAACTTGTCTGAATTAGGGAAAAAAGAAAGAATTCTATCCTCTGGGGCAGGGCGGGGAGGACTCTTCAGGAGCCACATAGAATCAGTGACCAAAGACTGACTCTCAGGTTTTTGAGGATACAAATAAGGAATTTCAAGATAAGGAATCAATCCATGAATCATCAGGGAAGCAAAATCAAAGTTCTGTGCAAAGAAAGAGAAGTGAGGTAAACCTTCACCACAACACAAAAACCAGAACTCCATAAGAGGAACGCTGTGATCCTAACCCTCCCCACCATCCAGCTGGGCTTCACAGGAGAAGCAGCGTGACTCGCTGAGACGTGCAAGGCCCAGCAAGGACCTCACCACCCACACAGCTTTCCCTGGTAACTCCTCAGCCAGCTGCCTGAGCTGACAGACAGAAACCGGAGCCAGAAGGTGACAGGAGGAACAGACCGTGGTGACCACGGCAATGGTATCAGCATAAAAGTTCAAATAATTATAGATGTGCTATTTGTTCAAAATGTCACAGTGTTATACAAGATGCCCAGTATAAAGAGCAGACACAGGGACGTAGATCAGTGGGCAGAGAGCTTACCTCACATACACGAAGCCATGGGTTCAGCCCCTGGTTCTGCATAAATCAGGTGGTGTGCGCATACAGTCCCAGTACTGATGGAGCCCCCAGGATCATCAGTTCAAGGCCATCCCCGCTACAGGGTAAGTTCAAAGCCAATATGGGTGACAGAAGACCTGTGTAGGAAAAAAGAAGATGTCAGACACATAAACAAGACTGTGAACTGTCCAGGACTGAGTGAATATGTCTTAGATTCATTTCTTTAAGATTTAATAATATGGGGAAGAGAGAGAATGCCAAAGTAGGTCATGCTACAGGAGATCAATTTAAAGTCATCTGAGACTACAAGGAAGATTTTTTTTTACCCTGAGGCTCTTTTCAAATCAAATAATGTGTATTTCTGCCATAGCTTTACCTTTTAGTGAAGAAATTTGATGCATTAAACAAATTTTAAAATATAAACATATATGTGTTGTTGAATTTGTGAGCAAAATTAAAATTCTGGGCATATGGAGCAGGAATCTATACTTTAAAAGGTATCCACTGTTTGAAAACACAGAAAGGCAGACTCCCCCACCATGCTCCCCTATATGCAAAGGCACAGTCTTAGCTGTAGCAAAATGCCAGGGACTATGCAGCCCAAAAGCTGCTGGGAAGTCATGAAGGAGGTAATAGAAGATTCAGCTCTTGCTAAATGCACTGTCCTCACTTAGAGACAGCTAGCTACCTTCTCACTGTGGGTACGTGTGGACTTTTCCTTGACACATACCCTCAGAGAGAGAGAAGTCTCTGCCTCTGTGTACGTGTGCGCGTGTGTGTGTGCATGTGTGTATGACTGCACGTGTGCATGCGTGTGTGTGAGTACACGCATGTGTGCCCATGCGTGTATGTGCACATGTGAGTGTGTGTTAATGGGGATTGAACTCAGGGCCTTGGGCATGTTACACAAACGCTCTACCACCCATCTGCCTTGCTCTTCCATCAAAAGCGTGACCCGATGAGGAGTCCCTATCACTTCACCTACACCTAATTGTTTCCCGAAGTCCCCAACTCCAACACCATCACAGTGGGAAGCACGTGGAAGGGGGCACACACATCCAGCCCACGAGAGCCCTCCTCTTGTCAGGCATGCAGCCAGCACCCTGGCACCCAGTGAAGCCTGCAGGCCACACCATGGTCTTCCGCAGCATCCACATCTCCCAGTCATGCGGCATGGACTAGCCTAGGGGCAAGAAACTCCAGGAGGGCGATTTCTGATTTCCTGGGAGCTCAGGTCCTGCTGTTAAACAGTCTAGCCCCCAGTGCCCCCTCTCTCCGGGCTCCAAACATCTCTGAAGGTGGCCAGTCCCCCGTGAGTCATCCACCTCTGAAATATTTCCGGCACAGGGGAGTGAGTGACTCAGAGAGGATGGAGGACAGTTCCCTAGATCCCCAAGTAAGGCGGGGGGGGGGGGGGGGGGGGGGGGGGGGGGAGGAACCGGCCTGCAGTAAAGCAGCAGTACTGGCCAGCCGTCCTAACTGTGCCTTCTGTTCCTGCAAGGAAAAAAGAGCCCCGTCAGCCAGCTGCCTGTACTGACAGACAGAAGCCAGAGGCTGGAAAGTCACAGGAAAAACAAACTGTGGTGACCACTGCACCCAGCGTCAGCTGGCACTCAAAGGTGAGTGGGCTCATCTGCCTCAGGCTTAGAGTCTGGGAAAACAGAGGAGAGGGAAGAGAAGGAAGCTAGGGGGAGGGAGGTCCTTCTGAGTGGGTTTCTCAATGAGGGCGAAGGTGACCAGAGGGAAGGCCGGGCTGCATAGGCTGGAGGTGCGTCTGAGCAGGAATAGGTGCCTATTCTTGGCTGTAGGTGTCAACTAGCCTACAGTGAGTCCACCTTGTGCCCTGGCTTAACTTCAGTTTAGTTTGCATTGCAAACCAGGGTTATCCATAACCAAGCAATTACTCACCCTGCTGCTTTTCATGCTCCATTCGGAGGGCCAGAGCTGTCAAGAGTTACGTTTTTGTCTTTTTAATCTGCTGCTGTAGAATGGCTTACACTAATACAACTAGGTTCATCGCAATTCATCTTTAAGCTAAGTCTCGGGATTCTGTTACCTAATATCATTTTGCTAAGCATGGGATGGGGCTGTCGCTCAGTGATAAAACATAGGCTTAGTATGCACAGGTCTTAGGCTCGGTCTTCAATCAACAAAGACAACAAAAGAAATCACTGGGTATTTAGCCCACTCCTTGCCCCTCATCGCTAAGACAACTATTAAAACTGGTGGCTGTTTTTGGAAACATGACACTCTAGAGTCCTCAACTGAGAAAGTGAGACTGGTCTGTGGGCAAGCCTATGAGGGTTTTTGTTTGGTTGGTTTTTGATAAATGTTGTGAAGGACCCAGGCCATTGTAGGTGGTGCTACCCCCAGGGTAGATAGTCCTAGGATATATATACGGAAACAAACAGAGCAAGCCAGGCGAAGCAAGCCGATAAGCAGCCCTCCTCTATGGTCTCTGCCTGAGTTCCTGCCTCCGGCTCTTACCTTGAGTTCCTGCCTTTCATTTCCTTGCATTTCCTCAGTGATGGACTGTCACTTTCCTCCCCAAGTTACTGTTGGTCATGGTGTTTGAGCACAGCAATGGAAAACAGAATAGGATATGGATCAAGTGCGGCAGTCCTGTGATCGCAGCACTTTGGAGACATGAGTTTAAGGCCAGCCTGGGCTCCATGTGACCCTGTCTCAAAAAATCCTGATGATGATGATGATGATGATGGTGGTGGTGGTGGTGGTGGTGGTAGTGGTGGTGGTGGTGGTGGTGGAACTAAATGAAATATGTAACAATGAAATATATGATGATAAGGAAATAATAATTGAAAAATAGCTCCCAAGTGCTAACCACAGTTAATGAAGCAAGGAATCTACTGCATGCAATAAGAAAAGAACAGACAGGAGCATTCAGTACTGGGAAATCTCTAATCCTTTTAGGAGTCGGGAGCTGGAGAGCAGTGAGCTAAGTCAACGAAAATGCTCTTAGCTCACGGACTTCTTGAACTTTCAAGATGTAGCCAACCAGCACTTTGCTCATAAATTGTCTATTTTTAAAGAAAGAAAATGTATTTCTCTTGTTATAATTTTCTTTCCAAAGGAAGTATGCAATTTTCCTCCACAAACCAGTTGACATAACTTGAAAATAACATAGTTCTCAGGTCCAGACAACTTCCCTACCCTGTAACCCGTGCCATGGCATTTTCCTGTAATTAACAGGATTCACATAGCCCTGAGTAAACAAACAGAAAATGAGAAGTCAAGCCTTGGTGTGTGTGCGTGCGTGCGTGCGTGTGTGTGTGTGTGTGTGTGTGTGTGTGTGTGTGCGTGCGCGCGCGCGCGAGCGCGCGCGCGCGTGCGTATACATGTGTGCACGCGTGTGCGCGGTGATAGTGAAAAGTGCACCATAAGAAGGAAAGAGGGGGGAGGAGGAAAACAGGAGCTAGCAGGATTCATGTGACTTAGGAGGAGGAAGGGGAGCAATGATGGGGGAGGGCGAGGAGGGGGAGGGCGGGGAGGGGGGAGGGGAGATGAATAAGAGCAAACGTAACTGTATGTGTGTGGAAAATGTCATAACCAACCCATCATTTTGTGCACTCACTTAAAATTAACTTTAAAATCTGAATAGTTTTTTTTTTCTTTTTTAATATTTATCCCTCCCCGAATTCCCTCTCCTGCACTAAGCTCCACTCCCTTCTCGGTTTAACCCTTCCCATTCCATATTCCCTCTGACCTTTACTCCAGTACATTCTGTCCTCCCTTGATAGCCACCCCACTCCTGACCTCTGTGAGCTCTCCAAATGAAATACACAAACCTGAAGACTCAGAGCTGCATTCACATATGAGGGAAAACATGGCATTCGTCTTTCTTGGTCTGGCTGCCACACTCAGAATGATTGTTTCCAGCTTTGTCCATTTTTTTTAATTAAATCCAGTCATCCCAAGGGGAAGAGAAGAATCAAATTGAGAGGGTCTCTGTCATCGTTAATACATGGTGTAGTGGTTTGAATGAGAATACCTCACCCCCACGATAGCTCATATATCTCCAGCTGGCAGAACTATTTGGGAAGGACTGGGGTACATGACCTTGTTGGAGGAGGTATGCCACTATGGGAGGGCTTTGAGGTTTCCATATACTCCCTGCTCCCTGCTTGTGGTTTGGTATGTGGGCTCTTGGCTGTCCCTGCCACCACGTCTTCATTCCACCATTGTGAACTGTAAGCCCAATGAAGCTGTTTCTTTTACAAGTTGCCTTGGTCATGGTGTCTTATCACAGCAATAGAAAAGAAAGGAATACCCATGACTCTTCTGACTGCCATGGGCATTAACATCTTGCAAACAGATAGAGGAAAAGTAAACTGTTTTTGCCTGATCTAAATGAGATGCCCCTCATGCCTGCTTCTGTTCTACCCACTGTCATGGGCAGAGAGTGTGGGACCAGAACTCACTGCCTCCCCACCCTTGTCTAACACTGGGTTGTTCAACAAGGAAAGAGGAGCAACCAACCCAACTATCCTGTTAATATATAACTGGGTCTGTCCCTTTAAATATTTTCTGAGTTTTACACAACTTGAGCTTTGCCTAAGATACATAACATTTCAACAGTAGTGTATTAGTCAGGGCTCTCTAGAGTCACAGAACTTATGGAATGAATTACTATGTGTGTGAATATATATAGATATATGTATATATATGTAGATAGATATGAATTTATCAGAATGGCTTACAGGTTGCAGTCCAACATCAGTTAGCAGTAAATGGGAAGCCCAAGAATCCAGCAGTTGCTCAGTCCCACGAGGCTGGGTATCTCAGCTGGTCTTCTGTATATGCCGGAATCACAAAGTCCCACGAGGCTGGGTGTCTCAGCTGGTCTTCTGTATATGCCGGAATCACAAAGACGTAGGTTCCAGTGCCAATGAAGGAATGGATGACAAGGAGAGGGCGAGCAGGTGAAGAACAAACAAACCCTTGCTTCTTCCATTGTCCTTATGCAGGTTCCCAGCAGAAGGGGTGGCCAGATTCAAGATCTGGATTAAAGGCGTTCTGTCTTCCTGCCTCCAGAACCAGATCACAAGTGTGCCCTCCATTTCGGGATTGTAATTCATTCCAGGTGTAGTCACGTGGACAACCAAGAACAGCCATCACAGGTAGGCAAACATGAGCCTTCCCTCTGGTCAGGACTCTCAGCAGGGCCGTCAGACCTTCCCTGGTGCTGTCTTTAGGGAGTCTTGGAGAGCTGCTGGCCTCCACCTCCAGAATCAAAATTACTCTAACCTCATAAACACTTTGAGATGGCCCTTACGACAGACACTGTTTATTGTGCATCCCTTCTCGAAGTCAGAATGACACCTGCCAGTCCTTGCTACTGTCACCATTGCAGGTTCTAGATGTGCTTCCTCCCCTACCCTGGGTCCTGTTTCTGTTGAAGCTCTGAGCTAATTTCCATTATGACTGACATAAAAGGAAAACTTTCACTTGGACTAAGGCCCCCTCCAAAGTAAAAAATAAAAATTTTGTCACTTGAACTTTTTTTCTCTGCACAATCTGATTTTGACTATCTGATTTTCTTTTTAATTTTTTCCATTTTTAACAGTTGCCAATAAACAATATGCTGTTTTATGATATGATACTAGGAAAAGAACATAAATCATGCCTCAAAAAAAGAACCACTTTACAAATAGCTCTATCTGGAAAAAAAAATGTTGAAATAAGACCAAACAAAGCTGGGACGCTGAGTAACAAGGAAGCAGGCCTGCTGAGTTCTCACACATACAAATAAAAACAAGCTGGACAGTGGCTAACGTGGTGGCAATCCTATTTTTAGAAAAGAAATGCATATGTTTATATATACATAAAAACCCTGAAGGAGCTGAGAGCGGTTATTTATGGGATATCGCTGAGATCTTTTACTTTCAATGCATTTATCTATACAATGTTTGGCTAGTTAATAGGAGCATGGTGTCTTGGTTACTGTTCTATTGCTGTGAAGAGACACCATGACCAAGACAACCTAAAAAAAGAAACATTTAATTAGGGGCTTGCTTACAGCTTCAGAGGGTGAGTTCATAATCAGCTCGGCAGGAAGCGTGGCAGCAGGCAAGGATGTCACTAGAGCAGTAACTGAGAGGTCACATCCTGATCCACAGTCAGGAGGCAAAGAGAGAGAGAGACACTGGGCCTGGAGAGGGCTTCTAAAACCTCAAAGCACACCCCAGTGACACACATCCTCCAACAAGGCCACACCTCCTAATCCTTCCCAAACAATTCTACCAAGTGGGAACCAAACACTCAAATATGTAAGCCTATGTGGGTGTTCTTATTCAAGCCACCACATACGGTTTTATAAACATAATGTGGGGATTTCCATGAGAAATGCCTCCCATAGACTTCCCAGGTGGTAGCATTGTTTGGTGAAGTTTAGAGGATGTGGCTTGGAACTACGTCACTGTGGCTGGACTTTGAGAGCTTATATCCTCCTTCTCAATTTCAATTCACTTTCTCTGGCACATGCTTCCAGTAATAGACGTGATCTCTCGGCTTCCTTCCTCTGTCACCATGCCGACCACTTGCCACCATGCCGACCACTTGCTTCCAGGTCATGATGGAGTCTTATCCCTCTGGAATCACAAACCAAAACAAGTTCTTTATTCTGTAAGTTGCCTTGGTCATGGTGTTTTATCATGGCAAAAAAAAAAAAAAAAAAGACACAAGAATTCATTCACATCAAAACAGTAAGGATGACAAGCACAACTCTTAAATTGTGAGGCACACAAGAAGTATTTATTGTACAAATCTAGCTGAGGCAGGTCTACCTGGGGCAGTTCAAGCTTGAGCAACTGGTCCAGGTGCCATTTATTCTTCTGAAGTATGTTCAGAGCAGCTCAGAACAAGAAGGCAAGTCAAAAGCCAGCAGCATATTTGAAGTTGCTGCTAGCAATGTGTGTCCTAATAACCCATTGCCCAGAGCCAAGACTAAATCAGTAAGACAGGGCAATGTATTCCAGCAAGAAGAAACAAAGTTACATGGGAAGAGGTGGGACCATAGGGAAGGGGTGAAGAATAAGAGGTGGAACAATACTAAGTCTTTTGAAACTCATGAATTCACTACTAACCAATAACACAATAACATCTCTGTTTTTATATGTAGCTGATCTTAACAGGAGGCACTAGGGGAGGAGGAAAGAAAAGAGAGATCATTTCAGACACTACTTAGGAAAGAAGGAAGGACCTCTGGAGGACCGGAGTGGGTACTGCATGGAGGTCCCAGGAAGATGTTATGACACAGAGCATCCACCTGAGTGGAATTCTCTGATGAAAATCCAGAATTGAAGAAAAGCTGCACAAACAGTAGAAAGAGATAGCTTCCTAAAAGATAAAAGAAAACTCCAGAGAAAGACACAGTCTAAGTAAACTATGTAGATAGGGCCTAACTAGGCCCTCTGAATGTGAGTGACAGTTGTGTGGCTGGGGCAGTCTGTGGGGCCACTAACAGTGGAACCAGTATTTATCCCTAGTAGTGCCCTCTTTGGAGTCCATTTTCTATGGAGAGATACCTTGCTCAGCCTAGATACAGTGGGGAGGGCCTTTCTTGGTCCTGACTCAAGTGATGTGACAGACTTTATAGATCCCCATGGGAGGCTTATTCCTCTCTGAAGAGTGGATGGGGAGTGGTGGGGGGGAAGGTAGGGAGAGAGGGAGGAGGGGAAGAAGAGGGAACTGGGATTGGTATGCAAAATAAAAAGATTGTTTTTAAAAAATAAAATTTTAAAAACTATGCAGAGAAATCAGGCTTAAAAATATAATTCTTAGCCGGGAGGTTGTGGCGCACGCCTTTAATCCCAGCACTCGGGAGGCAGAGGCAGGCAGATCTCTGTGAGTTTGAGGCCAGTCTGGACTACAAGAGCTAGTTCCAGGACAGGCAGCAAAGCTACAGAGAAACCCTGTCTCGAAAAAAAAAAAAAGCAATTCTTTTAAACAGGCATTTCACCTGTGTCTGTCATCTACTGTTTATGATTTATAATCTGAAAGTGACAATGAGCCCTTGAGAGACTCTAAGAGAATAAAATGTGTGCATAGGTGTGCACATGTACAAACAATTCTTCAATTAAGCCAATAAGTGACTAATTAGAATCTGAACCTTGATGGGAAGTACACTTGAATGCATGGGCACAGGAGAGCACTTCCTAAATATAACCCCAGCAGCACAGACGCTGAGAGAAACAATAAATGGGACCTCCTGAAACTGAAAAGCTTCTGTAAAGCAAAGGACACGGTCAACAAGACAAAACAACAGCCTACGAATGGGAAAAGATCTTCACTAACCCCACATCAGAAAGAACTCAAGAAATTGGTCATCAAAAGAACAAATAATAAATAAAAAAATGGACTACAGACCTAAACAGAGACCTCTCAACAGAGGAATCTAAAATGGCTGAAAGACACTTAAGGAAATGTTCAACATCCTTAGTCATCCGTGAAATGCAAATCAAAACAGCTCTGAGATTCTATCTCACACCTGTAAGAATGGCCAAGATCAAAAACACCAATGACAACTTATGCTGGAGAGGTTGTGGGGTAAAGGGAACACTTCTGCATTGCTGGTGGGAATGCAAGCTGGTACAACCCCTTTGGATGTCAGTGTGGTGATTTCTCAGAAAATTAGGAAACAACCTTCCTCAAGACCCAGCAATACCACTTTTGGGCATATGCCCAAAGGATACTCAATCATACCACAAGGACATGTGCTCAGTTATGTTCATAACAGCATTATTTGTCGTAGCCAAAACCTGAAAACAACCTAAATTCCTTTCTACCAAAAAATGGATAAAGAATATATGGTACATTTACACAATGGAGTACTACACAGTAGAAAAAAAATAATGACATCTTGAAATTTGTGGGCAAGTGGATAGAGCTAGAAAACATCATACTGAGTGAGGTAACTCAGACCCAGAAAGACAAATATAATATGTAGTCACTCATAAGTGGCTTTTAGACATAAAACAAAGAAAAACCAGCCTACAAATCACAATTCCAGAGAACCTAGACAACAAAGAGGACCCTAAGAGAGACATACATGGATCTAATCTACATGGGAAGTAGAAAAAGATAAGATCTTCTGAGAAAATTGGGAGCATGGGGATCATGGAAGAGGGTAAAAGGGGAAGGGGCAGGAAGGAAGGGGAGCGGGAAAAAATATATAGCTCAATAAAAACGATTTTTAAAAAACAGGTTATGGGGAAAAAAGAGAATTTGAAACTTGAATAGAGGGAGATCAAATCTAGTTTGAAAGCTCGCTCACGGACTTTAATGATGACTCCGCCATTAAGAGCACTGTCTGCTCTGCAGAGGGTCTAAGCTTGGTCCATAGCCCCCACATGGCAGCTCACAAACAATCCTAGCTCCAGTCCCAAAGCACCCAAAGCCTTCTTCTGGCCTTTGTGAGCACCAGGCACACATGCAAGCAAAGCATTCATGCACATAAAAAATTGAAAAATAGCTGGGTGGCGGTGGCACACGCCTTTAATCCCAGCACTCGGGAGGCAGAGGCAGATGGATCTCTGTGAGTTCGAGACCAGCCTGGTCTACAAGAGCTAGTTCCAGGACAGGCTCCAAAGCTACAGAGAAACCCTGTCTCGAAAAACAAACAAACAAAAAAAATTGAAAAATAACTTTTTAAAAAGTTCGGTCCTTCTCCAGCTGCCCAGAAGAGAACGTCACATGATTGCTGCCCCTGAGACTTTCACAGTTGCCCATACTCCTGACCTCTCTGAAGCCCCTCTCACCCACACGTTCTGCAACCCAACTCGCCTTACCAGTATATGTTTTTGTATAAATTAATCAAGGTTGATTGGCTTCTTTTATTATTCTTAATATTTTAATTTGTTCTTTGTCAATTTCATACACGTATATAATGCGTTTTGACCATATTCACCTCCCTCATCCTCCCTAATCCCTCTTCTACTTCCTATGAACCTCCTCTTCCCAATCAATTTACTTCTTTTAATGAAAGAATTCCATCAGGTACACCTAAATACCTTTCTTATTTTCTTTTTCCAAAGGCAGATGAGAGCAAGCATTAAATGCCTCAAAGAGAATAATAAGGTATGCCATCACTCAAGAACCTAATATATGAAATCAGCTTGTGAAAATTACTGTTACTATAGCAACCTTTCAATGGGTATTCAGTTTATATTAACATTTTAATGTAAACCTAGCTATATCAGTTTACTTGACTCTGATTCATTTTTGAATAGAGATGCCACTTATGTGTTCAGCAATCAGGAAGGTCCCCTAAACCCTCTCCTTTGGGGTCTCTATAGAAGCTTCACTACTCAGGAATGATTGGTTATGACATCATGGACCATTGGTAATCAACTCAACACTCAGCTCCTCTTTAGTCCTAAGATTGTGGAGGCAGCCATGTGCTGGTTTCTCTAGTGACCAGTCTTATCCTGAAGCTCCTTAAGAGTGTAGCAAGCAATTAGCATTTCCTTGGGCTAAAAATCATTTTTCTCCATTAGTGCACGCAGAAGACTGAACTCCGGGCAGTGCATGTGTTCATGTATGCCCTATCTCTGAAGAACACGCTTAGCTCCAGGGTCCTAATTAGCGTTTCTACTGCTGCAATGAAACCCACAACCAAGAGAAAGTTGGGTTTGTTTGACTTATACTTCCATCACTGTTCAACATCATCATCAAAGGAAGTCAGGACAGGAACTCAAACAGGGCAGGAACCCAGAGGCAGGAGCTGATACAGAAGCCATGGAGGGGTTCTGTTACTATCTTGCTCCCCGTGGCTTGCTCGGCCTGCTTTCTTGTAGAACCCTGGACCACCATTCCAGACACAGCACAACCCACAATGGACTGGACCCTCCGCCATCCATCACTAATTTAGAAACTGCTCTACAGTCTTGCTCACAGCCAATCTTACAGAGGCATTCTTCTTCACTGAGATTCCTTCCTCTCAGATGACTTCAGCTATGTGGAACTGACATGAAACTACCCAGCACATGCAGTTTCAACCCTTCAAATGTTCCATACACACATGCATGAGACAAGGTATCACCTCTACTCTGCGACTATAAGGATTTAGTTCTTCCCTATACGTGCGAGTACATGAGTGGATATATAGGCGCATGCGTGTAGGAGTTTGTCTGACTTGTTTAATTCTTGTTTTCCATTTATTTATTTATTTATTTATTTATTTATTTATTTATCTATTTACTATTGCATGTGCACACACACCTGCCACAGTCCATGTGTAAAGGTCAGGGGACAACTACTTACGAAGCTGGTTCTCTGCTCTGCCTTTGTGCTCCGGGGTCCGACTCCGGGGTTGCCAGACTGGTGCAGCAAGTGCCTTTGCCCACTGAGACATGCTATTGGCCCTTGTTTAATTCTTTTATGTCCTCGTTTTTTTTTGTTTGTTTGTTTCCTGAGGACGTTCCATTTTGATGTGTATTCATGAAGATCTCTTATATCGTTTATCTCACTAGTCGGTAGAAGTTATAATTAAGGAATTGTACAACAATAAATTGTATGCCGTGAGAGCTGAAATGATCCCTTTGTTCAGCACCTCATGAATCCAAAAAAATTAAAAGCAATCAAGACAACCGAACGTAGCTTAATACGCTGCAGATTAAATTACAAGATTTTTTCCTTCATACACACACGCACACAAGTGCTCCTCATTCTGCTGGTGTCAAATCGAGTCCTGCAAGCCCCAGACCTGACTGTCATGTCATTTGCTTCATTACAGCCAGAAAAATCATAATTATTTCCTTTGCTTCATTTTTAATTCTCGCTTTTGTGTAGTTGGAAATGATTATAATTAGGTAATTCTGTTTTTTTTTAAAAAAAAAAAATAGGGCTTTCTCTCAAGAAAACAAAGCCATAATTAATATGGAGATGAGAAACTAAAAGGCAACTTGGAAATACATTTTATTGAAGCACAAAGTCCTGTTACACAGGACTACAAAGGTAATCACACGGAGCGTCTGCCTGCATTGTTCCTCTCTAATGAGCTTCCCTCTTCTATTCGATAACTTAGATAATATGCATACCACAATTACAAACGCCTGTGGGGTTAGTCAGACAAAAACCAGTGAGGCAGAGAGTCGCCCTGACCACCCTGGCTGTTAGTCACATTGCTTTAAGCTTCATAGAATGTTTGTGGGGACAGAACAGACGGAAACCCATAGAAAAGGCCCCAGACATGAGTATTATAGCGATAGCAGGTTTGGTACTTTATAAAACGTTTCCTTTTCCAAAGGTACAACATGTGTTGGTGGTACAGCGGGAGCATAGCTGCCTTCCAGGGGTCCAGCAAACCAGACAGGAGGTGAAGCCGCAGCTGATCAAATGACTCGCTGCTGTGCCTACATCTAATGTCTACCCCACATACCTGTGAGTGAATCACCTACCACATTGTTTCTCCACTTCAAAGTACATAGTTTATATAATGTAGAAACTATTGCTGCGTGTGTTCATAACTTTGGAAAGAAAGGTAAAGGATATTTTCCTTATGAAAATTATTTTTTGTGGTTGCTTTTATAGTTTTTTGTTTATTTTGGGTTTTTGGAACAAAGTTTCTCTGTATAATAGTCCTGGCTGTCCTGAAATTTGCTTTGTAGACCAAGCTGGCCTTGAACTCACTAAGATCCACCTGCCTCTGCCTCCCTAGTGCTGGGATTAAAGGTGTATGCTGCCTGATGGAATTTTTTTAATGTTACCTTTTTTCTTATTTTTCTTTTATTAAAAATAGATTTTTTCATACAGTATATTCTGATTATGACTTTCCCTACCCCAACTCCAAGATCTTCCCAATAAATATAAATCCACCCCCTTCCTGCCATTTTAAAAAAATAAGCAGTCATCCTGGCGGTGGTGGTGCACACCTTTAATCCCAGCACTTGGGAGGCAAAGGCACATGAATCTCTGTGAGTTCGAGGTCAGCCTGGTCTACAGAGTGAGTTCCAAGACAGACTCCAAAGCTACAGAGAAACCCTGTCTCAAAAAACCTAAAAAGAAAAAAGAAAATAGTCATCTATCTAAAGAATAGTAGTAAAATGAGATAAATCAAAAATAAACAAATCAGAATAGGACAAAACAAATAAATATAAGAAAAAGAGTCAAACAAAAGTCACAAGAAACACAGACACAGAAATAGGAATCCCATAAAAACAAAGAACTGGAAGTTATAATATATACACAAAGGACCTGTAAGGTAAAAAGAAATAGATATCTAGACAGACAGACAGACAGACAGACAGACTTTGACTAAAAGTGCCACCTCAACCCCTCATATCCTTATCCGAAAAAGTCTGGAACCAACGAGGGAGTAAGCCTGAGCCATGACCTCTGCATGTCCCAGCATGAGTCTAGGATCTCCGAGGAAGTAGACCAGAGCCAGAGACCATTGTAAGACCAAGCCTTTGCTAATATTGCTAAAACAGAACCACCGTCTTCTGTGAAGATGTGGCTGGGTGCCACGAGGGCTACATTGCAGGGGACTGTGGGAAGAAGCCATGCCTGGCCATCATGAGTCACCCCCTTCAGCATGGCACTCGGTTACCCTCTAACAACATGCCCAGGGCCACTCAAGGCTGCCACCGCATGTAAGGAAACACTCTGCGGGGGCTACAGGAGGCCCCTTGGCAGGGGAGGCTTCACTCGTGCTAGACAAGTATTCTACCAGCGAGCAACTGCCCCAGAAGCAGTCTAGGCTCTGATTGCCACACCTCCCACCTCCTGACACAACTCCTGACTTGTGAATTCAAGCAGAGAGAGACCGTTTGGCCTTACTGCCAGGACTGATGACTGGCACAAAGAGAGCCCCAGTACTGTGGACTTGGAACCTCCAAAGTTCAGACTCCTGGCAGACCCAGTAGGTCTCATCATCTGAGGAGACTGGTTTCTATGTCTCTCACGTGGCATCTTAGACATCTGTCTGCAATAGCACTGTAATTGAGCACCCGGCACATGGAGAGGAAATCAGGCTACAGGGTGGCCAGCGCAGGGTATGTGCTAGGCTCTGGCGTACACTGGCCTGGCTGAGGGTGATCTGCTGCAGGTTCTGGGTTTTAAGTGCTTGTGGTAAGGATGTCCTTGTAATGATGAGAATTTCCCTCTGTCCCTTGCGCTAGTTTCAAAACCTCGCAGCTTACATAATACAACCATTTGGGGTCTGCCTTAACTTGGACTAGCTTAACTCTTTCACACAATAAACTGAAAAGAGCCTAAATGAGAAATAAATGACCATCACACATGGGGATTAATTTTTGGACCCATCTCCCTATCTTCCCACCCATTCCCCGGGCTCACCAGAAGGCATGGACAGTCTCCTGCTGTGGAGGTCATCTCCCTTTCAGGGTTGGGTTCCCATCTCTTCTATAAATGCAGACACTCGTGGCATTCCTCCCACCGACTTCAGCTGGAAATCCAACTGCCTACGGAACACTGTGTTTAGCAGGTCACCCTGGCTCCTGCAAACTGGAGGCTGAAAACAACGAAGCCTTTGCTGGAGGCTTTTTGGTTGCTCTCAAGAGTGCCTCTGGGCAGATCACACATGGTGACGAGACCGTTCCAAACCGTGATGATTCAATCTTCTACAAAGGCCTGACTCTTCATGCCCAGCATCCACGGTGGCTGTCCTTGCTCATCCTCACCCACATCTTGAAGTGGACATGGGGGGCTACTATCCAGGTGAATGCACAGTTCTTTGGCAGGCAGGCAGGCAGGGGTGAGGGGCTGTGTTGGGAGTTATTATGTCACTCGGCTTTGGGCTACCATAGGCAACACTGAGAGATCAAGCTTGCTTTAGCTCACTATTTCAGAGATGCAGGGCATGGATGTCTGGCTCTGTTGTCTGGGAGGCTGTAGCGTTTTAGTACAGCAAAGTACTAGGAAGCAAAAAGAAACAGGAAGGCACAAAAGTCTCAGTGTCCCCTTCAAGAGCATGCCCCCAATAGCCAGACTTTGATTCACAAGGCCCCACTGGTCAATAATGTCATTATGTAGGGGCCAAGTCTTTGGCATATGGATTGGGGTGGGTATCCAAATTAAAGCAATTATCTTAGAGCTGAAAATCATTTGACAAAGCCAGCCCAGAGAAAACAGGGTCCCCCGTAACCGCAAACCACTGACAGCTGTTAGAGGGGAAGAACAGCGTGGAAGGGGGGACAGTCTCACAGTTTTGTCTCCCGAAGTCCATGCCTGCTAACAACAGTGTTCTTCTCCCTTCAAAGTCTCATCTTTCGTGGTAGATTCTTACCATAAGAACAGGGATCACTGGGAAAGGGGGGACACTTAATAAAGAGCTTCCCCAGAGAAAAACTGGTAGAGGGCTTACCTAATGGGAAAAAGACTGAGGTTGGATTTTCAGCCCCACATAGATTGGCATGGTGCCTCACACCTGCAATCCCAGCACTCAGGAGGTGGTAACAAAAGGATCAGAAGTTAGGGGTCAGCCTGGGCTACACTGAGCATTCAAGGTCAGCCTGGGATATATGAGAGCCTGTCTCAAAAAACAAATCAAAATCCTTTAACTGTGGTCTCCAGAACCAAGGTCCCTCAAAGCATCCACCCCAAAGGAACTCAATGTTCACGAATTTTTAAAGAAACTTCCTCCATGGATGTCTCTTAGCACACAAACTTCCCCACAGATTTGTGAGGGTTTCTCCACTTTGGGAATATGCGGGGGGCGGGGGGGACACATGCATGCTCCATTGAAGAGACAGCGTCTAGTACAGAGTCATAGAAGTCAGAAGAGGGAGTGTGCACCATCCTTTGCTGACATGGCAGTCTCAGCACCGACCTGCAGGAATGCTCCTGAATGCGCAGGAAATGTCCATAGTAAGAACCTAAGTCAGAATATACACACGGGGGGGGGGGGGGGGAGGGAGAGAGAGAGAGGGAGTGAGGCACAGTCCCAAATGGGATGTTCCCATCAAGCCCCTCCACTCAGAGCTCAAGGAGCCTCACAGAAAAGGAGGCAAAAAGATTTTAAGAGCCAGAGGGCATAAAGGACATCAGGATAACAAAGCCCTCTAAACCAAATGAGCGAGGTAACTATGAGCTCAGACTGCAGCAGCAAGCACAGGTCCTCCATGGGTCTGCACCAGGTCCTCGGTGTAGATAAATAGCTTCCAGTTCAGTGTTTTCGTGGGACTCCTGAGATTGTAAACAATGGGTCTCTGATTCTCGTGCCTTCTCAGGCTTTTCTCCTTCTGTTAGCTTGCCTTACTCAACACAATGTGATAGTTTTTTGTTTTATCTTATTATATTTTTTGTTATGTTTTGTTGTTATCGCTTAGAAGCCAGTTCTTCTCTAATGAGAGACAGGAAAGGAGTGGTGGATTCAGATGGGAGGTGAGGTGGGGAGGAATTGGGAGGAGTAGAGGGGGGTTAGCTGTAACCAGGATATATTGTATGAGAAAAAATTTGATTGTCAATAAATGGGGGAACCTAAGTCAGGAGAGGCCTGACTTCCAACACACACCACCTAAGGCAATGAGACTCAACTGTCTTGTGTACCCGACCGATTATCCCCAAGGAGGAGACACTGCTGTAGACATCTATCAATTCTGTTGATTTGGCTTTGGTTTTGTTTTACAAGGATCTATTATTGAGAAGTGAATTACCACAGGGCACACAGAGGTCAGAAACAGTTTGGGGGGGTCAGTTCTCTCCCTTCCACTATCTGAGCTCCAGAGACCCAGCTCAGGTTGTCAAGCTCACCAAACTTGAAGGTGAGATCTATGGCTGAAGATAACGCACTCTGGGAGAATCAGACAGGAGCAGACCTGGAAGCCTCCCCAAGGACTAGCTTTTGTTGTGTCAGGGGTGCTATGCAAGCTTCCAAGGGAGAAAAGCAACCAGCAGTCCTGCCCAGCTGTGAAGGACAAGCCACACGATGGCATCTCCAGTGGCGCAATAGTGGCATCATCATCTTGGGGGTATCCGGGAGATGTGACTCAGTAAGAGGGGATTCTTATCGGGTACTGTAAATCCAGCCAAACCACCAGTGGTTAGAGGACAACCTACCACTGCCACCTTCCAAAGCCAACATAGTTTCTTACTGCCTTTTAAATACTTATCCCACAGGTCAGTTCCATCTCACCCACTCATCAAAGCTTCTTTTTACAGTAGACAGAGGCATACAGAGATCCACTACTGGCCAAAATGCAGAGAGGTGGCTGAAGCAAGCCCCAACTAGTTCATCTACAATACAACTCCTACACCTAAGACTCGGGAAACATCTCAGGAGAGAGGGAGGATTGTAAGAGTCAGAGGACCAGGAAGCCTGCTCTGAGATAGTCTCATCTAAAAATGACAGGGATGCAAGCCATGAAATATCCAAAAAAAAAAATGTTTGCCAGGCTGGAGAGATCACTCAGAGGTTAAGAGCACTGACTGCTCTTTCAGAGGTCCTGAGTTCAATTCCCAGCAACCACATGGTGGCTCACAGCCATCTGTAATGAGATCTGGTGCCCTCTTCTGGACAGCAAGCATACAGACAGAAAGAACACTGTATACATAATAAATAAGTAAATCTTTTTTAAAAAATGTTTGCCTAAACAAGACCTGCATAATGACAACACCAGTCAATACGCCAACCAGGATAGGGGAAATTTCAGCCCACCCCTAGATGAAGAACTATAGGCCACAATGGCTACTGACGGGGGGAATCCGTCTTCTCCAGGAGAAAATCCCTTGTTAAGTTATCCACTCCAACCAACAAGGTCAGCCCTAAACACATGTACATAACACTAAATGGGCTCAGTAGGGGTGTGTGTGTGTGTGTATGCGCGCGTGTGTGTGTGTGTGTGTGTGTGTGTGTGTGTGTGAGTGTGTGAATAAAGAGATCATGGACTTGAGAGGGAGTTGGGAGGGCACAAGAGGAGCTGGATGGGGAGAGAGAAGTATGGAAATATGCAAATATAGTACCCTTGTAAGAAATTCTTAAAAAATAAAAATTAAATTGAAAAAGATAAAACCTCCAATATATATTTATTGTATATGCTGGTTATTAACACGTTTCAAGAATAAAACAAGACCCGTTTTATTATTTTCAGAAAGAAGCAAAAACTAAGAGGCTCCCAGAGTGGCCTCTGGAAAACCCAGACCCAGCCTTTACTGCTCCGGTAGCATGTCTTGCTTATAAAGAACTTCCTCTAATGCGCCCGTCTGCAGTTAAGTCTCTGTAAAACACAATCCCGCTTTTCAGGAACACACCCTGGAGAGAAATGTTGCTTGCAGTTGCTTCCTACTCCCAGGTCTCCCTGTGAAGAAGCGGGATCACTAACCTGTGGGAGCTGGGAAAGGACACTGCTACTCTGATTTCAGAGTACACAGGTCAGTTCCCAGCCTCTGTGTCAGAAGACCCACATCTGTGTAGCACGAATAATAAAAACCCAGAGACAGATACTGGGGTTCAGCCTGAAGATCAGAAAAGCAGAGCAGCCAACCACTGGCTTCAGACCAAAATGGCCATCCCACCTCCAGGAATCCTCAGAATGAGACTGAGCTGAGACCTATCCCCTCCTGTCTTATATTCCTCTCCAGGGCTGGGATTAAAGGTGTGCACCACTACCACCTGGCTTCTATAGCGATCTAGTGTGGCTACTGGGATTAAAGGTGTGTGCCACCACTGCCTGGTCTGTGTGGCTGTTTTACTCTCTGAACTTCAGGCAAGTTTTATTTATTAAAAGACAAATGAAATATCACTACATGTCTGTAGCTCCAGCTCCAGGGAGGTTTGACACCCTCTTCTGGTCCCTGTGGGCACCTCCACACGGGTGCATATATACAAACACAGACTCACAAGCACACACACACAAAATAAAAAATAAATAAATCTGAAACAGGATCAAGACCATCAACATTCTAGGTAGGAATAAGGAGTTCACAAACCCCCACCTCCAACTGAAGAACTATAAACAGTTGGTGGCTTCTCAGGGAAGGAGTCATTTTCTCTAAGGGTATGGTTCCTGGGAGATAGCCTACTCTCCAGTGGATGGCCTCATACCCACAAGTATACAGACAGCACCAACAGGATTCAATGGACTATTTAACAAAATAAATAACAAAATAAAACAAAAATAAAGAACATGGGGACAAAGGGAGGGTGGATCTAGATGCAGCTGGGGGAGGGGTGAAAATGATCAAAACATGTGGCTAGGGGTGGCGCACGCCTTTAATCCCAGCACTCAGAAGGCAGAGGCAGGCGGATCTCTGAGTTTGAGGCCAGCCTGGTCTATATAGTGAGTTCCAGGACAGCCAGGGCTGCACAGAGAAACCCTGTCTCGGGTGGTGATGGTGAGGGGTGAAACACTGTATGACACTTTCAAAGATGTAATGAAAATATTTTAAAAAGAGTCACTAAACTGGGAGCCAAGTAAGAAACAAGAGCAAATGAGGCAGCGGGTTTCCAAGCCCACTAGGCATTTAACCTGCTCCAAAGACCCTCATGAAAGTGGGTCAGGCCTCAGCCTCTGTCCAGGCAGCCACCTTAAAACTGGCTTTCTCCTCAAATGCCCTCTCCTGTCAGCTGATTGTGTATGTGTTGAATTGTAATTACTGATACATGCTTTTCTTTCAAATTCCAGTTTTAATTAGGTGATTAGCCTTATTTAAAAGGGGGGCATAGCCTGTCGTCCCAGCACTATCGGAGTGGGGGCAGCTATAAGCAGGAGGACCAGGAGTTCAAGATAATCCTCCCCCTACATGGTAAGGCCCAAGCCAGTATGAACTACAGTCTGAACTACTACAGTCTGGACCCTAAAAAAAAAAAAAAAAAAAAAAAGACAACAGAAAGTTCCTTATAGGGAGGTAAATATGACCAAAGTACACAAAGTACATCATCTCCATTATCAAAGTGTCATAATGAAACCGTTACTTTGTGTGATTTACATATGCTGACAAAAGAATTAAAATACATATATGTTTTACTTTTATGTGTTGACTCTGAAGCAGGAGACTTACGTAACATCTTCCACAAACCCTTAGGCCAACAGATGATTAAGAATTCTTTGTTCACGTGCTGCCACCTGGTGACCAAAGTGAGAAAATGCTGAACTGCTACCGCCGAAAAAAGAAAACACCTGTGTCTTCTTTACAGCCTTCCCTCCCCCCCCCACGTGCCTAGCCATGAGCTACTTTGCCTGTCAAGGGTGGCAACAAGAGGCTTATTGGGCGAACAAATGGGCTGACCACACAGCAAACTTGCTGGTTGCTTTTCAGTGTAAAAGAAAGTTTCCTTGCTGTTTGCTTGCTAACCCGCATGACAGCTTCGTTCGCTTAAAATCTTACCCGTGTCCTATGAGTTCCAGGTGGTCTGAATTCCATTGTGAAGGTGATAGAGGACCCTGTGGGAAACAGGGCCCGCACCCTGTAAGGTCATGTGACTGTGCCTCATTTGGGTCTCAGACTTAGGGGGCCCTGGGTTAAATGCTTCTACATGCAGCGGGGACCTTACTCTGAGTCATGTAAAGATGTGTGGACTGTCAGCTTGTTGAGGGTAAGTTCAGACAGGTTTACATACTGGGGCCTCTTTCTAAACCCTGAGTGTCTCCTCGCTCCTGGTCAGCCGGAATCAGCTGCAGCTGAAATTACCTCCTACACACCTGGGCCCTTGAAGGCAAACGTGAGCTCCCAGCTGCTATAAGCTAGCGTCTGTGGTGTGGAAACGCTGTCAGTAACAGGGAGGAATGATCCACCGGCTCTTCAGACAGTCCCAGAGGCCCCTCCTCTGCCCTGGGTTCCACTCTTACCTGCAGGGTTCAGTTACAGAAAGGTGAGTTGACTGGTGGCCCATATATGGAGGTATCTCATGGCCTACAAGCCATATTCTGAGGATGCTTCCTAGCCAGGCACAGTAGCACATGCCTGTAATCCAGAACCCGAGAGGCTAAGACAGTCAGGTCTTAAATTCAAGACCAGGCTGAGCTACATGAGTTTCAGGCCAGCCTCAGCTACACAGTAAGGCCTATCTCAGAATACGTAAGTGCTGTCTCCGCCTTTCTATCCCATGTGGCAAGCAGGCTTTGCACATGCTCCTGCCTGCACACTACTCTGCCTCACTGTGGAACCCAGAACCCAGAGGAGACAACTGTCATTCTGAGTCTGGCCGCTTTTGTTTTCCGGGACAATCCCCAGTGCATCTGTCTTTCTGCAGAGGACAAAGCTTTCCTTCTTACTTATGGTTTAAATGTACACCTCCAGAATGTGAATGCCCTGGTATACACAATGCAACCTGAGTGACAGACATGCAACCCTGCAGCACCGTGTGGATGGGAGGCACAAGCGCTGGAAACTGAGGCCTGGGAATCAAACGCCCTGTTATTCAGCGACAGAATCCCAATTGTTGCATACTCAAATACTTTCCTAAAGAGCGTTCAGCACACTGACACCAGAATATGTGAGCTGGGCAAGAGCAGAACTTCGAGCTGACGTGAATGTGAGGTTAACTAATCCATTATCAACATTCTAAAGGAAAGCAGGTGACAGATGTGAGTATTTCTGCAAAGGAAACGGTGTGTGACAATATCTCAGAATTAATTAAATGCTGGCAATGGCTATCTAATCCTTGTATATTTGGGGATGTTGTTGGTTTGGCTTTTTTATTTGGTATATTTTAATCTCAGTACCCTGAAGGCACAGAATGCCAGATCTCTGTGAGTTCAAGGCCAGCCTAATCTATGTAGTGAGTTTCAGGATAGCTAAGGCTACATAAAGAGTCCAGACAGCCTTTTCCCCCTAGTGATAACAGACCATTTGGGAGATGAAGGCTAAGAGATGAATACACCTCAATACTTTGTGTCCTTTTTCTGGTTCCTCCAAGTCATTATTTATATTTTTCCCCCAAAGATCTAATTTTTAAAGTATTAATTATGTATGAATGTGCATGTGTATAAATGGGTTTGTGCACTGGGGTGCAGTACCCATGGAAGTCAGAAGAGGGCATCAGATCCCCTGGACCTATGGTTGTGAGTGGTCTGATGTGGGTGATGGGAACAAAAGTCAGGTTCACTAGAAGAGCAGCACACGCTCTTAGCCATTAAGTCACCTCTCCAGCCCTAAAAAAATCTATTTAGGGCAGAATGAAGAATGTAGGCATGGTCACCTCATCCTTCGATTGTTCTTCATTACAACTGACATTCTTACACTGTCTGATACAAGCACTCCTTGCAGTTTCTAATCAAATATTCATTTTAATATTGATATGCTAAATTAGAAATAAATGAACTGTCCTTTGCAACATCTGTTTTTCCAAGGCACACTGAGGAAACTGTATCTGGTTTGCTGTATGTTCTGTAATTCTCAAGAGCCATGACTGAAGTTGCAGTAAGACCTTTGCCTGAAGCTGACAGTACACACAGCCCCAGCTGCCCTCAGCACAGACTGTACTGTTAACACCGCACCAAATATGACCACTCCCTCTGCCCTGACATCTCTGTTTCACCGAGACACTCGGCCTGCTGAAAGCCTCCTCGTGGAGGGAAGACTACCGTAGAGCAGATTAAACGAGAGCTAGAAGCCCTCAGAACCTCAGCCACCCTGATGAAGATACTGCACGGTCCGGAGCAGGAACAAAGCATATGACCAGACTGCTTCCCCAGCCTGCATTTGAGTCTCGGGCTGGTTTTGTCACCACCCCATTAGTCGGGCCTGGCATGGCCGAGGAAAGGGTGATCAGGCATGTGCCAGCTTCCATCACCAGAGAGTACACCATACAAACCCAAATTTCCAATTCCTGAACTAACCAGCCCCCCAACGTGGGGCTGCTCAAGAATAAATAAGCTTTGTTTTGGAAAGCTGTGTGCTTTAGTTCAGGGCTGCACGGGGCACAGGCACGGCACTCAGGCGCCGGGGAGAGCGTCACCCGCCCCAGTGCTTCCTGAGGTGCTCCTTCAGCTGCGGGATGGAAGGCAGCAGCTGCTGGCACTTGTGGCAGCGAAGAGGCAGCTTCAAGAGTTCAGAAGTCCCATCTTGAACAGTCACTCTGCCAACTTCTTGAACCATCTTGATCACAGCTACAAGCAAGAAATAAGGTTCAGATCCCAGCTACTCTGGACAGCCAGTAGATGTCAAGAAAAAAGGCCAAAAACATATCAATCAACAGATGTGCTATCCTAAAGCTCACACGCTCGAAGTTAGATGTCACACTGGGAAAATGCACTTGACCAATTCTAGGTCTGAGCAACCTACCTTTGAGATGACACACTCCTTCAGGACACAGTCCATGTACCACCATTACCACCATGGCTTTCTCCAGGTGGCTCTTTGCTAAATGGTAGTTGCCCCATTAACAATGCAGCAGTACTGGTTACACAGAAAATATTCTAGGAAATGTTTACATCTCAAATATACACAGTATTCATGAAACACTGGTAACAGGAGAGAGCCCCAAACTCTTGTTCAACTCCTGACAGAAGAAAGAACTACAGAGACCCTCCTCAACCAAGAACGCTGTGAGCGTTTAGACGTGAGTACAAAGCCTCACGCACTGTAGTGTGGGCCCAGCGCTAGTGCTACTCGGTGAGACGGTAGAAACTGTAGGAGGCAGGGCCCAGCGGGAGAGAACGGGGCACTGGGGACACCCTCGAGGCTGTGCTGTGTCCCAAGTCCCCTCCCTAAGCCCCTCTCTCCTCTTCTCTCAGTCCCTGGCTACCACTAAGTGAGCAGCTTTGCTCATCACCACCCTCCCTGCCAGTGTTCTGCCTCACCTTAGCCCAGCGACAGAGCCACGCACGGGTCCTCTGAGACTACGTACGACCCTAAACACAGCTTTAACTTCTTAGGTTTTGTCGGGTATGCTGTCACTGCGACAAACAGCAAAGCCTGGCTGCGCAGGTTCCAGCAACTCTCAGATTTCAGAACCAGCTGGCACACATCTTCCCAGTCAAGAGGCTGCTAACCCAGCTCACTAGCTCCAGGACAACTGACACATCAGGCAGGCATTAACTCCTCTGCTGTCAAAAAGGAAACACTTTGGACCCCAACACACAGCTGACTGGATCCCTCCGGGATGCTCACAGCCAAGCAGCAATTCTGTAACAATGAAGCATCCGTGTTCATTTTAGGAGTGCCTATTTTATAGAGATCACTAAATGTATGTGGGTCACTTGAGGTCAGGTTGTGTCTTAGAGAAACACTGAGTCAGGTAGTAAAACATCTAATGATGGAGGAGTGTCTATGTGTTACTTTCATTATTAATAAAGATACTGCCTTGGCCCTTTAAGAGAACAGAAAATTAGGTAGGCGGAGTAGACAGAACAGAATGCTGGGTAGCAGGAGTGGGGAGACGCTTCAGGTAGTCGCCATAGTGAGTTGCCATGCTTCTCCTCTCCGAGACGGACGCAGGTTAAGATCTCTCCGGGTAAGCCACACCTCGTGGTGCTACACGGATTACTAAATATGGGTTAAAGGAAGATGTGAGAATTAACCAATAAGAGGCTACAGATAATGGGCCAGGCAGTGTTTAAAAGAATACAGTTTCCGTGTAATTATTTTGGGTAAAGCTAGCCGGGTGGCGGGACACAGCCCCGCCTTTCATTCAACAATCTAAGAAAATGAAATGAATTATTTTTTTTAAAAAAAAAAAAAAGAATACTATTTACCTTGTGATTCCAGAAAATAGTCTGTATTGAAGGAATTCCAATGTTTTTTGTTTTTAAGGCAAGGAGAATCGAAATCCTGGCTGATCACATGAAGGTGTACATGGCTAGTTGGAAGTTGAAAAACAAAACAGAATTGAGTATTAAAAACTACAGTTTAATCAAAATGACACCGAAGTAAGTGCAGGTACATAAAGTTCTGATGCTGTGTCATTACATGCAACACAGCCTTTCATTTACTTGGGAATAGTTAATGTGCTTGGGAGATAACATACGGCCCAAAGTGCTTGCCTGTCTCTGCTGACATGCTTTTTCCTGCTTCAGGGTCATGGAACACTCCTCTTGTCTGTCTTAGCCTCCAGTCTGAGCTTGATCTCGATACCTTTGATGGGTTCTGGCTGTTTGTAGGCCATTTGTCTTTCCTTTTTGCTTTTTTGAGGCCGGGTTTCTCTGAGGTCCAGGCTGGCCCTGAACTCACCACATGGCCAGGCTAGTCTTCAATTCCTGATCCTCTGCTTCTGCTTCCTGAGTGCTGGCCTTAGGTGTGAGGCCCATGCCTGGCAAGGGGTCTCTTTCAGTTTGGCTGTGTCGTGATTCCTGTGGTATCCTCGTCATGTCAGAGGTGCATGGTGTTGAGGTGACCTGTGACCCGTGGCGTTAATCTTGGTCATTTTGTTGAGGTGTTGCCTGCCAAGTTTCTTCACTCAGAGTTAGTTTTTCCTTTTTAACTGATGACTATCTTGGGGGTAATATTTTTAAGAGTATTACTATCCTGCTGTTCAAATTTAGACTCACCATTTTATTATCTATTGGTATTTTATTTTTATTTTTCATTGACTTGTTTGAGACCTCACTGTGTATCCAGTCTGCATGTTAAAAGGCTTGCATTTTGAGAGAAATAAAAACTTCAAAGGACTGAATTATAGGCAGAAGCAGAAACTTGCTCACAGGCAAGTCAGGCAGGTGCAAGATTCAGCCCACCTGCTTGGAAACATCCCACCTCCTTTGAGCCTTGAAATTACTGGACTCTCAAGTCCATGCTCATCACCGGAACCAAACCAGAGAGCACCACATCACCCAAGGCTTACCTCATGCTGGGAATGGCGTGGTAACCCAATCGGAAGCTCAGTTTGCTGGATCCAGTGAAATCTGCAATCACCTTTTCCCCCACGGTGTGCATATGTTTGAGAAGCTCAAGGTGTTCACTGGTCACAACCTTCAGACTGGAAATGGAGGTCCACGGTAAGACCAGCCAATGGTGACGGGCCTTGGGATATTTGTCCTTAATCACCACCACCAGATCATCTTTGTAGACCTAGCAGAAAGCACACAAGAAGGGAAGAGATGTCAGCTGAGGACCTCTGTGCATGCGTAGTCCACTTACTGACAAAACCTTGTGCAAAGAGTTTTAGGAAGCGAGAGCAGACACTGATAGCATCACATAACTACACAGTGGAGAATCCAGGGTTCCAACCCAAATCACAGACACTAGAGCCTGTGTTTTCAAACACCACACTTGGTAGGATATAGAGAAGATACACAGTACAATAGAGGTCTCGAGGCCTCCATGTTAAATCTCCACAGGGAGAGTTCAACTGCAGCCTCTCCAACACAGACCTGAATCCATTTGTGTAGATTTCAAGAAGCCCTAACTGAAGCGAGCCTCGAAGGCTCCTCCAAGGATGACGGCTGTTACTACAGTCACCACACCTTATCTGATGGTCAACAATGCTTGGGTCAGCACAACTTTTTTTAACATTTATTACTTATTTGGGAAAATCATAGAGGACAATTTAAGGAGTTGGTTCTCTCCTTCTACCATGTTGGTTCCAAGAACCGAACTCACTTTAGGAATCCGCCTTGGCAGCAAGCACCCTCCCCAACTAAGCCAGCCTGCTGGTACAGCTAGTAATAGCAGACAAAATCTGAAGAAGTAAGCTTCTCTCCAAGGACCTCCAGGTACTACTTTTAAAACTTTTATAAAACAACTTTATTGTAACAAACTCACATAAAAAACCATCTCGCAGCTAGATTAAGACAGCCACTCAAACACTTGCCTATCACCAAATACATCTCGGTGAACTTTTCTTTTTCTTTTTTTTTTTTTTTCGAGACAGGGTTTCCCTGTAGTTTCTAGAGCCTGTCCTGGAACTAGCTCTTTTAGACCAGGCTGGCCTCGAACTCAGAGATCCGCCTGCCTCTGCCTCCCAAGTGCTGGGATTAAAGGCGTGCACCACCACTGCCCAGCCTCGGTGAACTTTTCTATACTTAGAACAGCCACTCTAAAGCTGCGGAGCATCACTTAGGGCTTAACAACTTCATTATCACTTACAATCTTATGCACTCATCTGCCACAAAAAAAAAAAAAAAAAAAAAAACAACTCTGAGTTTCAGGACACCAAGGGCTATATAAGAGACCCTGTGTCAATAAAAGGAAGGAAGGAGAGAAGAAGGGAGGGAGGGAGAGAGAGAGGGAGGGAGGGAGGGAGGGAGGAGGCTAGAGAGATGACTCAGTGGTTAAGAGCACTGGTGGCTTTGTTTGTCATAAACAGAACCTGGAAACAACCTAAATGCCCCTAGACCAAAGAATGGTTAAGGAAAATGTGGTACATTTACACAATGGAGCACTACACAGCAGAAAAAAAAATGACAACAGCTTGAATTTTGCAGGAAAATGGATGGAGCTAGAAAACATTATTTTGAGTGAGGTAATCCAGACACAGAAAGACAATTATCACATGTACTCACTCACAGGTGGTTTTTAAACATAAAAAAAGCCTGCCTACAAACCACAATCCCAGAGAACTTAGACAACAATGAGGACACTCAGAGAGTCTTACATAGATCTAATCTACATGGGAAGTAGAAAGTAGAAAAAGGCAAGATCTCCTGAGTAAATTGGGAGCATGGGGACCTTGGGAGGATTGAAGGGGGAAGGGATAGGCAGGGAGGGAAGCAGAGAAAAACATAGAGCTCAGTAAATATCAATAAAAAAAATAAGAAAAAGAGCACTGGCTGCTCTTCCAGAGGATCCAGGTTTGATTCCCAGCACCTATATGATGGCTCCCAGTTATCTGTAACCCAGTCCTTCTGGCCTCCTCACGCACCAGGCACATACAAGGGACACAGATATACATGCAGGCAAAACGCCCTGCACACTAAAATAAATCAATAAAATTTTTTCAAAAAGAAAACGAAAAATGAAATCACAAAATCTACAGGAAAATGGATGGACTTAGAAAGTATATTAAGCAAGGTAACCCAAAATCAGGAAGAAAAAAACCCATGTTCTCCTTCGTAAGTAGCTCCTAGCCTACAATGCATGCATGTGTTATGTGTGCGTATGGACAGGAACTCAAGAAAGGGTAGTGTGAAGTCATATGATGGACACACTGCAGGCAAAGGACACGGGTCTAGTGACCATTCTAGGACCCATGTGGAAGCCCTGTTCTCACAGAAAAGTTCAGTGATCAGAACCCAGAATCCTTTGGCTTCATTTATTTACAAAAAATTCTGTAGAATGGTCATGTACAACATGACAGACACTTAAATTATACAATTTTATTCTGACCTGCATTTTAGGATCCTTCATAGAAATCTTCAAGCCTTGACTCCAGTGGCCCACTGATTCCTAAATAAGACAGACAATGTAAATATAATGCCAGTAATTAAATGTAGTTACTGCTGCATGAGAGCAAAGTCCAAAGATAACATGGAAGGAATGTTAGTATTTGAGAATGGAGCTTCCTTTACCTCAGTCTACTGCCCTTTAGAACCACAAGCCTCCCTGTTGTCTTCCTATTTTTAGAACGGGGAGTAGACGGAGGCCTATGAGGAACTCTGTCCTCTGTGCAAAGATTGCTGTCCTGAATAAGAGCAGCTGCGATTACCTAAACAAGACTTTCACAAGACTGGGCCAAATAACCTTCCCTTGTTGGGGGATGGGGAGGGTTCCTGGGAGGCTCCTGAGGCTCCTCCCCTCCCAGAGGATACACAAGCAGCTCACACTGCTGGAGAGAGAGACTGCTCTTTGACGGGGTAGTCACCCATAAGCTGCCCATGCTCCTGTAAGCACAATGAAAACTCACTAGTTCAGCAAGTTAGACGTGGGTGGAATGGCTGCTCTATCATTAGTGCCCTATCCAGGGTGAACAGGCGTTTGTTCACACCTCCCCAGGAAAAGCTCCACACAGCCAAAACTGCCCTCTCACACTACAGCTGCAGCCCAGCCAAGCTTCTGTTCTGACATCAACACGTGAACTGCCTGTCTATGAAGTGCTGCAGTGTTAGTCAACAGTTCGACAAGCAAATGACCCATTTTAGTGTTCAACGTTAACCACACTATTATGGGAAGTGAATGAATGTGTAACAAGTGCACCAAGTCCTGATGAATGTGTGTTGTTGACATGACCAGTCCTGACAAGGACCTCAGCGCCTAGACCCAAGGAAATGGCAAAGCCTTCCTGGGGTCTAAGCACCAGTGTTCACGAATGCCTGACAGGGGATGCAGACACTATCAAGCACAGTTTCCTCCTCCCAGATGTTTACAGCCCGAGACTGCGCCCTTCTGAGGCCTCCTTGTTCAGCTATGAACGATCAATTGTTCAGCTATGTATGATCCTCAATTCAGATGTACAGAGTAATCACACTGAGTTTCTGGGCTGCTGCTGAAGGTACATCTCCACTAGAAAGAACAGCCCACCCAATCCCAGCTCTTCTGTATGTGTGTCTGTCCTTTCTTCATTCCCCTGTTGCCCCAGTTAGGTCAATCCCAAGGCCGTGCAGAGTGCGATACAATGCCATTACTGCCTGCACCATCTTCCTTCAAGTGGTTGACCCCAGGAATTTAATAGGAAAGCACATAAAGGGACATTCACCAAGTGATTTTCAGGCCACAAACAAGTGACTCTTTCATCACGGTTAACAACCCTCATTATGACTAATACCACCTCACCCGTGTCCGAGCTTTATAGCGTACAAAACAATTACGCAGTATATATTCATTTCATCTCCACATCACCTATCAACCACACTATTCTCACCTCTCTGGTGGCTCCATCCTTGCTCCTCTTAGAAGGCCCAGCGCACTGGCTGGGGCTGCTCTCAGGTGCTAGCCCTGTCCCGGACTCAGTGTCCTGAGCAGCACCCATCTCTTCACCATCACAGTCTGGCCTCTTTCTCTTCTTTTGTGTTTCTAGGTCTAGGTCAGGACTCTTTGCTACTTCCTCAAACTCTACAATATATGGATAAAGTTCATTCACCATGTGGAGAACCTGGCCAGGCTGCAGCTTCATCTCTTGGTCCTTCCCAATGATGACGGAGTCAATGCTGCTGGGATTGACCCCCACCTGTGGACACACAGCCATCATGTAAGAATAAGAGCAACAATGCCATCAGTGCTAGAGCGGCTGCTGGATTAACATTTCCTGTCCCATCAGCTGCCTGCAGTTCCCTCCATCACTAGCTGACACAGTCTAAAGCAACAGCTAAGAAGACCATCAAGTAATAAATGGACATCCAAGCCACAAACACACATACCTGCTTTACTTTGACATATCTCTTGTTACATTCTGCTTTCAACTGGACTGAAAGACATAAGAAAACATTAAGCACAGATGCAACCAAAACCAGGTACTCTGTTTTCCCTGAAAGACAACTAAAAGCCCGACTGCTGCAGGCAGTCAAAGATGAGCCTGATCTGTGTGTGCCCAGGCCTACAATTTCTAACAGCTTCAAACGCTTCCATAAAATGTCCCTCAGTGAGCTGGGCATGGTGGCACACGCCTGTAACCCCAGACTTGAGAAGTAGAGTCAAGATCAGGAATTCAAGACTAGCCTTGGCTGCATAGCCAATGTGTGTGATTAGTCTGGAATATGTAAAAAATATCTTAAACCCCATTTCTCACCCACAAAAATAATTTCTATCAGTGCATGTACTCCCTTAGCTACTGCTAAAAACCTGGGGTGAGGGGGAGATGGATGGAGAAATGGCTCATTGGCTAAGAGTATTTTTGTTGTTATATTTCCAGAGACCTGAGTTTGGTTCCCACCACCCACACTGGACAGTTCATTACTACCTTTGACCCCAGTTCCAGGGGAATCTGATGCTTCTGGCCTCCACAAGGAAGTGTACTTAAATACACCCACACAGAGACACACATATAATTTTAAAAAATAATAAAAATAAATCTTAAAAGCAAACAAATGCTTAATATCTTTCCCTTTTTAGGTTGGTTGGGGTGGGTCACACCTTTAAATCCCAGCACTTGAGAAGCAGAAACATATGATCTCTGAGTTCAAGGCCAGCCTGGTCCGTACAGTGAGTTCCAGGACAACCAGGACTACATAGTGAGACCCTGTCTCACAAAAATAAATATAAAAAACTTGGAAGCAGCTTTCATGAATCCCTGCAGCTCTGACAGAACCCTAGCCAGCTCAGGACCACAGACTCCACCAACAGGAGGAAAACTCCTATTTCATGGTTAGATAAGACTTCTACTACTAGGAAGAAAAAAAAATCTATCAAGAGTCGGGGCTGGGGCCGGGCAGTGGTGGCGCACGCCTTTAATCCCAGCACTCGGGAGGCAGAGGCAGGCGGATCTCTGTGAGTTCGAGACCAGCCTGATCTACAAGAGCTAGTTCCAGGACAGGCTCCAAAGCCACAGAGAAACCCTGTCTCGAAAAACCAAAAAAAAAAAAAAAAGAGTCGGGGCTGAAGCTAAGTAAACGGCTTGCCTGACATGAGCCTCAGTGGTAGGGAACATTACTGCCAAGTGACTTCAACAGAGAAAGAGGTAAAAGATATGTCTGTTCTTGGAAAACAGAAGCTCAAGCTGGGCTGATGGAATGGAAAGAATGTTCTAGAAAGAGCACTACAGGGCTGGACAGTACGTGAAAGAAGGCAACTTCAAGCACTCGTGTTCAGATAAGTCGAAAAAGCATGTGGGGTCGAGACAGGGAACAGGAAGAGCCACCACAGCCACTCAGTAGTAGGGACGGGCAGAGAGCTGGTGAGCCCCATACCCCTACACTTGCTGCTGGGAGGGGGAACAGGCAGAAGCAGCAGCAGTTGGTATCCTGGACCTACTCAGCTCAACACTCCAGCACACTTGGACGAACTCATACAGAAAAGTCCATACTCAGTGCTGCAGACTCCAAGTCCAAACCTTAGGGTTATGGGGACACACTGCAGGCAAGGGTAAGCATGCCCACGGTGTGTGTGTGTGTGTGTGTGTGTGTGTGTGTGTGTGTGTACCCGCAGCTCTTCCCTTAAAACATATGATCTAGCCTCTGGGTAAGGGAGTATGTAAGGGCTGGCACCATCCCCATAGCATCTCAGACACAGTTCCAGCTTGGAGAGTCCAGAATGTCTTGCTGCTCAATGCATAACCCCTGGGCAAAGCAGAGTCCAAGACTCAATCCTGCCACTTCAAGGTAGCAGGATGGCAGCCACCTGTTCCCATCCCTTACCTGAACCTGCCTTAAGTGTTACTGCATGGTGAAGGCAAAATCCAGGGTGAGCCAGCCCTGGTGTTAGCTAAAAGAACACAATTTATGAGCCTTGTGTTGGGGATATAATAGGTTTTCCAGCAAGGGCCAGGCGGTGGTAGTACCCGCCTTTAATACTAGCACTTGGGAAGCAGAGGCAAGCAGATCCCTGTGAGTTCAAGGCCAGCCTGGTCTACACAGCAAATTCCAGGACAAGCTCCAAAGCTACAGAGAAACCCTGTCTCAAAAATAAAGGGGGGGGGGGGGGGAAATAGGTTTTCCATCAAGAACAGCAGGAAATGTGGATCGCTGGTTATCATTATCCCCCATAACTAAACAGTCATCTCGACATCCCAATGACCAGTTAGTTACCTTGCTGTCGGGAACATTTCTTATCTGTGATCTTGGTCTCTGGGCTTCGACCAATCACAACTGCTTCCAAATGGGGAAGTCTGATTCGCTGATGCTGGCTGTCCTGTCTCACCAACCAGCACACCCGCATCATGGCTCTGAAAACAAAAGAGGATCATGGGAGAACAAGTCACCCAAGCCATGCCCTCCTCACCACATACATGACTGTGAGGATGCTCCCAGAAGCAGGTGACTTCCCCTTCCTGGTCCCCGCTTCCTCACCTATAAAGCTATGATAATGACAGGACTCGGAGGCTGCTGAGCATTAACGAGATAATGCAGGTAAATATTTACCTCTACTAATCATGCTACGCATTCAAATGTGTGTTACACGTTTGTTGATGCCCCATGCTGGGCATTAGGTTACATGCAGAGGGTCCCTGAGAACTGAGAAACCCACGGAGCTTCGAGTAGGGCTTATGAGCAGACAATTCATACACTGGTTACCGTGATACAAATACAAGCACTGTGAGAGAGGAACCAAACATGGCATAGCCCGGGATAGGGCTGACCCGTGAGAGTACTAAGAAAGGCTTCGTGAAGAAGGGGTGTATGCAGGGTGTGGGGCTGGGAAGGAGTGTGCCTGTTAGAGAACCAAGAACTAAACAAGGAAGATGTGGACCAGGAGAGACGGCTGAGCAGTAAGAGCACTTGCAGCTCTTCCAGAGGACTCATGTCTGGTTCCCAGCACCCACATCGTGGTCATAACCCTCTATAACTCCAAATCTAGGGAATCTCATGCTCTTCCGACCTCCATGGGAACTACACATATGGCTCACAGTTATACAAGTAAAACACTCACAGACATAAATCTTTTTTTTTTTTTTTTTTTTTGGTTTTTCGAGACAGGGTTTCCCTGTAGTTTCTAGAGCCTGTCCTGGAGCTAGCTCTTGTAGACCAGGCTGGCCTCGAACTCAGAGATCCGCCTGCCTCTGCCTCCCGAGTGCTGGGATTAAAGGCGTGCGCCACCACCGCCCGGCCACAGACATGAATCTTAAAGAAAAGTTCTTCAGATCTCTGGTGTCTTTATACGGTGTCTTTTTTTTTAAATATTTATTTATTTTGTATACAATATTCTATCTACATGTATGCCTGCAGGCCAGAAGAGGGCACCAGATCTCATTACAGATGGTTGTGAGCCACCATGTGGTTGCTGGTAATTGAACTCAAGACCTTTGGAAGAGCAGGCAATGCTCTTAACCACTGAGCCATCTCTCCAGCCCTTTATATGGTGTTTTATATATTAAGTTTCTCTCTCTCTCTCTCTCTCTCTCTCTCTCTCTCTCTCTCTCTCTCTCTCTCTCTCTCTCTCTCTCACTCTCTCCCCTCTCTCCCTCTTCCCCCCCCCCTCTCCCCTCTCTCCCCTCTCTCCCTCCCCCCACTCTCTCTCTCATTTGGAGGGGAGGGACGCTGAAGCCATGGCTTTGCACATGTAAGAAGTATTGTCCCACTGAACTACATTCCTAGCCCTCACTAGAGAGAATGTGCTCATGTATGTGTGTGCCTGTCAGTATGTGAACCACACGTATGCAATGCCTGCAGAAGCCAGAAATGACATGGAAAAGCCCCGGAACTAGAGCTACAAGCCACTGCGAGCCACTATATAGGAGCAAATGCACTAACTGCTAAGCCATCTCCCTAGTGCCGCTCCTTTTCTTTTTCTTTCTCGTCAGGGTCTCCTTCAGCACTGGCTGGCAAGGAACCCACTGTACATAGTGCTGGCCTCTGTCTCCCACATACCACATCTCAAGCCAGCCAAGACTGTATAGTGAGATCCTGCCTCAAAAACAGGAGGAGGAAGACAAATCCAGGAGATGCACTCATCTTTGGGTGCCATTTGGAAACTGGCAAAGGAGTGAAGAGATGTATCAAACCAAAGCCTTCTGATCCAGCCAGACACGGCACATGACTTCAGCCCAGCACTATGGAGGCAAAGGCAGGCAGACCTCTATGAGGTCTAAGGCAACCTTGTGTACTTAACAAGGTCCAGAATGGCTAAGGCTACATGAGACTATTTCAAATAAAAAAAAAAAAAAAATGGGGGGCGGTGTCCTAATTTGGAAGACGTATTAGACAAAACAGAGAATTTAGAGGAAGATACTATTTAGAAATGGAGGGGATGAAACCGGAGAGACAGCTCAAAGGTCTACAGCACAGACCACTCTTGGACAGACACCAATCTGTTTCTTTGCACGTAAGTTGGGCAGCTTCAACTGCCTGTAATCCCAGCTCCAGGGGATCTGACCCCTGCAACCTCTGTGGGCACCTGGGTCACATGTACCACCCCCCAGCCCTGCAAATACTCACATAATTAAAAACAATAAATCTTGTTTCTCTTGAAAAAGAGAGAGAAGGAGCAACTTCATATTGGTTCCCTTGGCTATTGTTTGGTTAAGGGGTAGTGAGTTTTGGGGTTTTTTATTTTGTTTTGTTTTTTGTATGTTTGCTTGTTTGGAGTGGGACTGTCTTTTGTGAGAGGTGAAGGATATGTATTGGGGACCAAACCAGGGACCCTGCCCTTTCTAAACAGGCAGTCTACCACTCAGCTAAATCCCCAGTCCTGAATTTTACGTTAGAACACAATCTCTGGCATGGCTTGTGAAGATCCAAGAGTTAAGGTGAGATACACAAGTAGGAAGCTCAGGAGAATGGATGAACTGAACATATTTGACAGACATGAGTGTGTCATAGAAGTTGAAGCCAAAAAAAAAAAAAAAAAAAAGAGGTGACCCAGGAGGACAGAAGAGAGGATCAGGGCAAAGCTAGGAGTGGGTTTCAAGATGTCTCCCCAACCTATAGAGCAGTGGTTCCCAGCCTGATGCTGTGACCCTTTCATATAGTTCCTCATGCTGTGGTGACCCCTGCCCATACAATTATTTTTTGCTGCTACTTCATAACTATAACTTTGCAACTGTTATGAATTGTAATGTAAATATCTGACATGTGACCCCTGTGGAAGGGCCCTTCGACCCCAAAAGGGGTCATGACCCACAGGTTGAGAACCGCCGCTCCAGGACCTTATCAATGCTCAAGTTTCTAATACTTCAGGGAAATCTTGCCTCCTCCCCAAGCAGCTCACAGGCCTTTTTAGTCAAGTGCCGTATTCAGAAACAAAGAACAAATAAACCATATTCTCAAAAACAAGAATATTGTCACCATCTGCAAAAACAAGACAGTACAAGGCAGAATGAGCTAGAGGTACAAGCTCCCAGGAATTGATTAGGTGAGCACAAGCAGGCCAGGAGGCTCAAAGTCCTCTGTCAGTCAGAACGGTTCAGAAACCACCCAGTCAGAGAAGGCCGGGAGCCAAGGGGACCCAGTCGTCAGGAAGAACCAGGAGAGGCGTCTCACATTAAAGAGTACAAGTGACAGCAGAGATTCCCACATTCTGGGCTGTACCAGAGATGCCGCCTCAACAGTGGGCAAAATGAATGCAAGAACAGCAGGATGAGAATCTGAGCTCCAACAGAATCAGCAGGAGACAACTGCCAACTTTCACACTCCAGAGGCAGACGAAACAGCAGAAGCCCAAGAACACCTGGCCAGCAGGTACGTGTAGGCAGGAGAGTGCAGAAAGCTAGGCTAAGACACTAGTCCAGAAACCACTACTATAACAGAGGCCAGAAGTCCAAAAGACAACTCAACAGGTCTCTGAGAGGAGTCGATATGCATATAGAGTCAGCTGTTGTTCATCTAAGACCCTAAACCTGGGCCCAGCTCTGACGGTACTAGAGGCAGGTCCCATTCACAATGCTATGTTCCATGGGGCGTCTGCTTATACCTGCTACGAACTGACAGATGGACAGGTGACAGACAGAGAAGTGAAGCATGTCCTCACTGGGCATTGAGAAACAGGTCACGTGACTGACTGCTCCCTCTGCCAAAGAAGCCGACAGACAGCGCAGCCTCTGAGAGGCTCCAATAGACAGCTAGGAACATGACGAGACAATGGAAACAGCCCTCCTTTCTACCTCAAATGCGTACACATTTTATCCCTGAAGTTCTTACGTGGTGATGTCCCGACACACTACCCCCTGGGGAGCTGATGCAGTGACTGCTCAATGCTAACACAGCAAACCTTAAACAGCAGGTTGGCCCAGCTTACAGGAATGAATGACTTTGGAATACAGGGAATATAGCCAGGTGGTGAGGGCACAGACCTTTAATTCCAGTATTCGGGGAGGCAGAGGCAAGTGGATCTCTGTGAGTTTGAGGCCAGTCTAGTCTACAGAGTAAATTTCAGAACAGCCAGAGATATGCAGAGAAACCCTGTTGTCGAAAAACAACAACAAAAAAAAGGCCTTCAGAAATAACCTACTGCAGCACAGCTTCTGAGTAAGTTATTCTAAACAGGTTTTCTGGGGTTGACTTCTCCTCCTCTCCTTCCTAAAAACCCCAGTCTTTGTCAGATGTCAGGTCCCATCATCTTTCTTGAACATCTTACTTCACACAGTACGACTCCTGTCACAGTTCTGGTAGCCTTGGGGACAGACTCCCCACTGCCTCCCCTTTAAGAAACATGGAAGGAAGATCGATCGCGGGAGACCCACGTCCTAGGATCCCAGGTGCTCAGCATAACTTAGGCGCTACTCCGAGGCAGGCCCTGTGCTAACTGTCCCATCTACACTGTCTTGCTTTCACTCTACGGAAAATGAAGATTTAGACAAGCCAGTGCCTCGTCCAGTAACAACGACACTGTGTGCCAGAGATAGAATTTGAACTCCTTCCAAAGAATAGCTTCTTAACCATCAGTGATACTGTTTGGGGCTCACTCAATCAATCAAAATTATTTTATGCCAGCCAGCAGGTGGTGGTGGCGCACGCCTTTAATCCCAGGACTCAGGAGGCAGAGGCAGGTGGATCTCTGTGAGTTCGAGGCCAGCCTAGGCTAGAAGAGCTAGTTCCAGGACAGGCTCCAAAGCTACAGAGAAACCCTGTCTCGAAAAACAAAAAAAAAAAAATTATTTTATGCCTATGAGTTTCATGATATTCTAGCATGAGATTCAATCAAAAGCTAATACGTATGCCCTGCCTTCAAAAGCCTCCGAGCTCAGAGAAGACCCAGAAATAATTATAACCCATGTGGTACAATTTGTTTGTAGGAAAGTATTATGGAAACACAAACCTTTAGAGGACCATGTGAAGTGTGGTTTCCTGGAGATGAAAGCAGTCTTGTACACTTGGTTAATTTGGTAGAAGCAGGCAGCTTAATTGAGCAATAAGAAGCAGAAAATGGAATTAGGAAGACATTTCTAGGCAAAGGAAACAGCAAGGGCAAACACACAAAGGCAAAGCACCCTGTGCATGGAAGCTCAAACTGAAGGCAGAGAAGGGACTGGGGACCCCAACAAGATCTAGATAATGCAAAGCCACAGGTGACTGGCTGACAAGCTGAAAATTTGCAAGTTTCAGTAGATCTTTTTAATTCAGTAGACAATGAATATTGGTTCAAAGAGTGGGGGGAAGAACAAATATATGAGCAGACAAATCAATAATGACCAAGTAGGAATTGAACAAAATTTCTTTACAAAGATCATCGTAAAGATTTCTATGATGGGGCTGAAGAGATGGCTCAGCAGTTAAGAGCACTGACTGCTCTCCCAGAGGTCCTTGAGTTCAATTCCCAGCAACCACGGGGCAGCTCACAAACATCTGTATGGGGCCTGTGGACCTCTTCTGGCCTGCAAACATACATGCTGATAGAACACTCTTGCATAAAACACACACACACACAGATTTCTGTGACAAAGGGCTGTAATCTCAGTACTCAGGAGGCACAGCAGGATAGCCGAAGTTTGACACCAGACTAATCTACATACTGTGACTCATCTTGAAAAAGAAAATTTGCCCAGACCCAGTGGCAAATACCTGTATCCCATCACTGGGAAGTGGAGACGGGGGATCAAGAATTTGAGGCCAGCAGGACTACATGATACCTGGTCTCAAATTAAGAGGGGGGTTAGAGAGGGGCTCTAAGAAGTCCCCAATATATGTCAAATTCTCGAAAGTAATTCCCCATCAATTCCAAACGAATGGAATTTGAAATACCCCTGCTTTGTTGACCCACAGTTTCCGCACTGTTTGAAAGGCCTCGCTGCTTCGAGCATTCCTAAGGCCTGCTGAGGACACAGCTAGAGCAAACACCTCAAGTTACACTAGGAGGGCGTTTTTGGCAAAAAAAAAAAAAAAAAAAACCACTTTCCCGACAAGCTGAACGGCCCCGCTGGCATGCCAGCGTCTGCTGTTATCTATAAATCTTTTCATGCTGATTTTGCAGCCAACTAGGTTCGGGAGTGAGGCGGGGAGGGGGGGGGGTAGGGCCAGTGGACCACTGGGGCGGAGACTAACACGCTTTCTCCTGAAACACGCCCACAGGACCGGGACGAAAGGGAGGAGCCCGGTCCGCCCAGAAGGACGCCTCGGACTCGACGCTCGAGGTCACCGCTCTGGGTTAGCAGCTCGGGCCGAACGCCCGCGGCCACTTCTAACCCAACCAGCAGGGGAGGCAGGCAGACCACCACCTTACCTCGACTGCAGACACCCACAAACCCGCTGCCGACTCCTCTGCGCCTCGCCTCTTCCGGTGCCGAAAGATGACGTCATAAAAGGCTGCCTGTCTCTCTCTGAGGCATCTGACTGTCACTGCCTTCCGGAGAGATTTCAGGGAGCAATCTTCTGTGGCTTATATACGCAGCCATGTCGTCTCTTGGCACTTCCTCCTCAGGAAGCTTGCTGCATTTTAAGGCCATCTTTGAAAGGGAAGGAAAGAAAGAGGTTGGAGGTAGTGAGGCAAAACTCATTCTGTGGCCCAAATTGGCCTTGAACTCGCGAAAATCCTCATTTGCCTTGGCCTCCCCGGTGCTGGGATTGTAGGTGTGAGCCACCAAACCCAGTTTTGAGGCATCTTTTCAGCTGCAGGCTGGACTGCCTTCCCCACGTTCAAATTACACTTTTCTTTCTCCCTTTAAGGAAAAACTTGAAGACAGAGGGAACCCTGCTAAAAAAAAAAAAAATTTTTAATGATGTCTTTGTAAATGAACTGAGGGCAATCAGAAAAGCAGGAGGTTGGGATGACATACTTGTGCAGATTTTTATAGTAATCCCAGGACGTTCCCTGAAAGTCTTGCATTGTAAATCACCAAAGACTTCTTGGCAAATGAAAGAATTCCTATCTCGTGAGAAAAGCCAGAGTGTAGAGTCTTAAACGCAATAGAAACTGAATCTTAAGGAGTCTCTCTCTCTAGAGAAGAGAGAAGAAAGGGAGGAGAGAGAGACGAAGAGAGAGAGAGAGAGAAGAAGAGAGAGAAGAAGAGAGAGAGAGAGGAGAACGAGGAGTAGAGAGAGGACGAGAGAAGGAGCGGGAGAGAGAGAGAGAGAGAGAGAGAGAAGAGAGAGAGAAGGAGGAGAGAGAAGATGAGAGAGAGAGAGAGAGAGAAGACGGGAAGAGAAGGGAGAGAGAAAGAGCGAAGAAGAGAAGAGGGGAGAGAGAGAGAGAAGAAGAGAGAGAGGGAGAGAGAAGAGAGAGGAGAAGAGGAGAGGAGAGAAGAGGGAGAGAGAGAGAAGGAGGGAGAGAGACGAGAAGAGAGAAGGGAGAAGCGAAGAGGAAGGAGACGGGAGAGAAGCGAAGAGAGGAGAGAGAGGGAGAACGAGAAGAGAGAGAGAAGAGAGAGAGAGAGAAGCGGAGAGAGAGAAAGAGCGAGAGAGAGAAGATGAGAAGAAGAGAGAGAGAGAGAGAGAGAGATAGAGAAGGAGAGAGTAGAAGAGAAGAGGAGAGAGGAGAAGACGAGAAGAGAGCGAGGAAAGTAGAGAGAATATCGTCGAGAGGCACGATATAATCATCTCTAAGCGCGGATAATATAGCCATGCTCGATCTCTCTCTCTCTCTCTCTCTCTCTCTCTCTCTCTCTCTCTCTCTCTCCTCTCTCATTTGGTTGTTTAGTGTCTCACTGTACCCTAGGCTGGCCTCAAACTCAAGATCCTTTTGCCTCTACCTCTGAAATGCTGGGGTCACGGGCCTTCCCAATCACGCTCAGCTCGGAGCTCTCTTGTTCCTTCATCAAAATGGGTTACTATTGTTTCCCTCTGTGGAAAGCCAGACTCCACTATCTGCTGGCGCTGACGACAGGATGGGAGGATGTTCCAGGGAACAAGAGAGAGATGCTTTTGTCGGTGGAGAAGATACAGGTGTATATTAGGGTCAGAGCAGAAAGGGAGGAATGTCTCAAGGCTCAGAATGTGGCCCCCAACTGCTTAAGATACCGAGGCACCTCTCTGGTGGCCTGACAATTTCCCTTAGGATTAAGCCTCTTAGCCAAAGCTGCTACCCACCCTGTCTTTGTGCCTCTTACAGCTAAAGGATGAACTAGGTCATTTGTACAAAACTGGGCAGGGTTTTCATAGCCAGCATATTAGATCTAAGCCATTGTCTACTGTGCACTGACCAGGAAAACAAGGTTGTTTGGAACAATGCATGGCAAAGGCACGGCAGGGACATAAGACATTCGCTAGTTTCACATTGTTAGAGGACTGAGCACCATAAATTCAACCTCTCTGTGGATCAAACAGTTTTCGTCTCCCTGAAGCTCTGAGCTTCCATGGGTTTGACAATTCTGGAAATACCATGTAAGTGAAATCATATAGCGTTGTCTTTCGTAACTGACTTCATTTACCTTGGTGTCAAATCTCACCTACAATGTGGTGCATGTCAAAACTTTCTATTTAAAGATAAAGTTTTTCTTTGACTATTTATTTTGAGTATTCTTTTATAATTTATTTTGACGTGTGCGGGTATTTTGCATGCATGTTTGTGTATCACGTGTGTGCCTAGTGCCTGAGGAGGCCAGCAGAAGGCAGATCCCTGGCACTGGAGTTACAGGAGGTTGTGAGCTACCGTGTGATGTTGGGACTAGAACCAGGATCTCTGGAGGAATAAATAACCAGTGTTCCTAACTGCTGAGCCATCTCTCTGGCCCCATATATTCTTTTTTGCTTGCTCTTTTTGTTCCCATCTTTTTAAAGACAGGGTCGGGCTGGCCTTAAAAGATGATCTTGAATCCCTGATCCTCCTGCTTCAGTTTCTTTTTGTTTTTGACTTGTTTTGTTTTTGAGACAGGGTCTCACTATGTAGCTCTGGCTGACCTGAAACACTTTATCTAGACCAGGCTGGCCTCAAACTCACAAAGTAAAGTTCTGTCTCCTGGGTGCTGGGATTAAAGGTATGCAGACCACATCCAGTTTCACTCTCCAAGCGCTGGGATTACAGACATATGAGACTATTGGTGACATTTGGGTTGCTCCTGCCTTTTGGCTATTGTGAATAATGATATGTTTATGAACATGGATGTTCAAAACATCAAGATCTGCCTTCAGTTGCTTTGAAAGGTGGGATTGTTGGGTCACTTAGCATGTGTGTGTGTGTTGGTGTGAGCATGGGGAAGTGTAGGCCAGCAGTCAGCGTAAATGTCTTCTTCAGTCACTCTCTGCCTTCCTTTTTGGTTTGGTTTGGTTTTTCAAGACAAGGTTTCTCTGTGTAGAAACTCTCTTGTAGACCAAACTGGCCTTGAACTCACAGAGATACCGCCTGCCTCTGCCTTCTGAGTGCTGGAATTAAAGTGCATGACAACAGCCAGCATCTACCTTAATTTTTAAGATCGTGTCTCTTGCTGAACCTGGAACTCACCTGTTAGGATAAACTGGCCCATAAGCTACAGGATCCTCTTGTCGACCTCCCCAGCCCTGGGATAACAGGCACAAGCTACCGACACGCACTGACCTCTTTTACTTGGGTACTGGAGATCTGAACTTAGGTCCTGGTGCCTCTGGGACATTGTACCGACTGAGTCATTCCCCCCAGCCCTGGTCATTTTATTTATTTTATTTTATTTTTTTTTTTTTTTTGGTTTTTAGAGACAGGGTTTCTCTGCAGCTTTTTTAGAGCCTGTCCTGGAACTAGCTCTTGTAGACCAGGCTGGCCTCGAACTCACAGAGATCCGCCTGCCTCTGTCTCCCGAGTGCTGGGATTAAAGGCGTGCGCCACCACCGCCCGGCGGTCATTTTATTTTTTATACTTCGAAAACCTCCATAATGCTTTCCATAGCGGCTGCATGGTTTTATATTCCCACATGAGTGTCCAGACACTGTTTCTCCGCATGCCTGCCAAAGCTTGCTATTTGTAGCTGGTTGTGTTGCTGTTGTTGAAAGTAGCCACCATCACCCACAGTTGTAATGTCTCAGTGCGGTTTTGATTTACAGTTCCCTGATGATTAACGATGTTGATCTTTTTATATGATTACTTTCCACTTGTGTATCTTATTTGGAGAAATGGCCAGATCTTTTGGCCTTCTTAAAATCAAGTTATTAGTAATTGTGTCATACTGTAGGAGTTTGGGGGCTCGAGGATAGAGCTCAGTGGTAGAGCATCTGCCAAGAATAAAAGAGGTCCTAGGGTTCAAGCCGCAGCACTACACAAAGAAAATTGTAGGACTGTTTACATACTCCAGATATTACCTTCTGATTTCTCCCCATTTTTCAAGTCACCTTTTCAGTACGTTAACTGCAACCATGAATGTACCAGAGCTTTCAATTTTGTGTCCAGCTTCCTGGCCTGTAATCTTGCTGCCTCTACTCTTGGTGTCAAGTCTGAGAAACCATTGCCAGATGTGCCATGAAGCTCTGTGTGACCTTCTAAGGACTTCGGAGTTTTAGGTCTTAGGTCTTTGGTTCATTTTGTGTTTGTTTTTTAGACTGTCTAAATCTTTCTCTCTGATTATTTTCCCAACGCTGTTTGCTCAAAAGTCTGTTTTTTCCTCATTGGTATGTCATCCCTGTTGAAAATGCACTTGATCACGTATGTAAGAACGTATTTCTGGGGTTACTTGTCTGTCTCCTTTATGTAGTGTGCCCGTGCATGTGCTTCAGAACCACACTGTTTTAATTACTAGAGCTTTGTGATGGTGGGAACCAGGAAGTGTGAGAACCACCAGCTTGGTTCTCGTTCCGATTGTTTTGTCTTTTCTACTCTGGATTTGTTTGAGTGTTTTAGTCAAACAGTCTGAAGTAAAAATCAGGTTTTTGGTCTCTTGAAAACAAATCAATAAATCTAGCAAATTTTGGTGATAACAGCTAGAATACTTAACATGATCTCTGGGCTAGCACTGTCTGCATTCAGCCAGTTGACACGCTGGCTGTTTCTGTGAGAGATTAAAGTCATCGTTGAGACTTTGGAAGACTTCCAAGACTCCTGGTCTAAGAGAAAGGTCATTGCAGCCAGAGGCTGTGGTTCACTGATACACAGACATGTCTCAAAGGAACTCAGAGAGAGTTCTGAGAGTGTATGGCTGGAAAACTGCGCCTTGTTTTTGTATTTGACTATACTAAAAGACTTTGTCTATTTGGGAGGAAATCTCAGTTCAAAGAAGGGGATTATTCCAGACAAAGGTGGATAGGGTTAGCGAGGGCTGCATTCCAGGCACTAGGAGAGGTTTGGTCAGCAAGAGACACAAGGACAACAACAAAATTACAAGTATATGAGTCACTTGTCTTGAGCTACTTTCTTTACAACTCCGAAACCCAGACATTGAAACGCTCCTCAGAACAGCGGCTGAATGTGTTTGAGATGGCGTGTCTCAGGAGGATTCTAGGCATCACACGAAGACATAGGCTGCGCAATGACATTAAGAAACATCTCCATCTACAGAGGAGGTAAACTACAGGATATGGCAATGGCGCTTGAGATACTTCAGCCATGTTATAAGAATGAATGATGGCAGATACCTGAAGATAGCACTGCTTGGAAGAGTGCATGAGATAAGGCGAAGAGGAAGACCCAAAAGAAATGCTGGAAGACTGTAGAACCTTGGGTATGACAATAACACAAGCATCTAGGACTGCCCAGTGTTGCAGGGAAGCTGCTCGTTTGTTCCCAGCTGCCCAGAACCAAAAGAATCACACAGAAACTGTATTATTTAAATCACTGCTTGGCCCATTAGCTCTAGCTTCTTTTTGATGAACTCTTACATATTAATTTAACCCACCTCCATTAATCTGTGCATCACCACGAGGTCATGGCCTACCAGTAAAGTGTCAACATATCTGTCTCCAGCGGCAGCTCCATGGCTTCTCCCTACTCTGCCCTTCTTTCTCCAGCATTCAGTTTAGTTTTCTCCACCTAGCTCTGTTCCCCTATAGCTCTGCTATAGGCTCAAAGCAGTTCCTTTATTAACCAATGGTATTCACAGCATACAGAGAGGAATCCCACATCAGCCCAGGATAGGAATAACTGGAAAACTGCCATAAACGGCTGTCCATGCATGTTTAAGCATTACCAAGGCATAAAATGATGATAATGGTGATGGTGGTGGTGATGATGATGATGATACGAAGAGTCCCCAGAGAAACAGTAAAGAGGAACAGGATTAGGAGGATGGTCAAGAAAGACCTATCTCTTGCTAAATGTAACAATGTATGCCTGTTACACCAGGACCCAGAGGCAGAAACTGGAGCATCTTGATTTCAAGGCCAGATATGGGCTACATAGGCAAAGCCCAGCCTGAGCTACAGAGGGAAACAACGACTCAAACAAGAAGGGGTCAGGTCTTGGTGTGTAGCTCAGTGATAGAGTGCTGTCAAGTCTACGCTCTAGGCCTAGGGGCAGGGGAGAAGGAGGCGAGAAAGCGAACACAAGACCTACAAAGATGCCATAGCAGGGCTCTCAGCTGTGAGAGTCCAAGAGAGCTGCAAGCGCAGGGGAGTTGATAGTGGAAAGCAGATGGTCAGATCTGAGCAAGGATCAGACGTCAGAGACTTCGGGAACAACTTAGACATGGGCTCATCATTCAATAAGCACAGCACAACTAGAAAGGGGCTGAGGAGAGGCTAAGCAAGTAAAATACCTGCCCTGCAAGCTTGCAGACCAGAGCCTGGGACCCAAGAGCACATGCAAAGAAAGCCTGGTGGTTGTGGCAGCCAACCTGAAATTCCAGCGGACAGGAGCAGAAACGGGATCCCCAAAGCAAACTGACTAGCAGGACAAGCTATATCAGCAAGCTCTGGGCTCAGTGGAAGACCTTCCTCACTGTGAGATCAATGTACACATGTACATGTATACATACATGCACCACACACATGCACACACACACACACAAAATACACTCTGGAGAGTCAGCTGGGATTACGTCAGCTTGCTTTCCATTGCTGTAATAAACAACATGGCCAAAAGCAACTTTGGGAGTAAATGGTTTATTTCAGCTTATAGCTTTTGGTCCATCGTAAAGGGAAGGCAGGGCAGAAATGCAAGGTAGGAATCTGGAGGCAGGAGTTGAAGCAAGGCCTTGGAGGAATGCCACTTACTGGCTTGCTCAGCTACCTTTCTCATACCACCAGTGAGATTACCTGGCGCCAGTGAGAAGGAAGCGAAGCACGCGACAAACCCGCTTAGGAGTTTATTAGAGGAGACGTGTACAGGCTGGGGAAGTCAGTGTGCAGAGAGAGAGGGCTGAAGATGGCGCATACAACTTTTAAAGGCTGCCTAGCACATGCACACAGAGGGATGATGTGGCTACATCATACACAGATGACGGAGCTCACGCATGTACGCAAGGGCTTACGTAGCTACGTCATACGTAGGTGATGAAACCATACCGCACATGGGTCACGCAGGGCCTTTAAGGTCCCCAGGGCGGCTAGTTGTTTTTTTGCCTTGTGCACACATGCTTAGCCCAGGAACCCAGAAGAGCCAGCCATGCTGGCTGGCTAAAATCATAACAACCAGGACATCAGATCATCAAAATTACCTAGTAGTGACGGCCCAAACCTCACTGAAACAAGTTTAGGTGCATGGCTCATGCACCCTAAAACAGCTCTGTAAGAGACGTGATGTTGTCTGCAAGCTTCCAAGGGCTCCAGTGATGAAAATGACACGAAGAAGCAGATGAACATGTCCTTGCCTCAGATGGAACAGTGCTGAAGCCTATAGCATACTGTCTTCCAGAGGCTACCCAGCTATCCAGAGATGTCACCTGCACGTTCACCCACCCTGTACACCCTCCTTCCCATTTCGGTCTCACGTTTCTCCCTTTTCGGCATGTCTTGGCATCATCTCTGAACTACTGATGCTCAGATTCTCCCATGAGTATCTGCTTGTGGAAAATCCCACCCGAGGCTCTCCCCTTGGCCAGCCTCTAATAGTGTCACTCAGGCTTTCTAGATAATGACTTCTACTGTTTCCCAGCTATTGTATGCCACGACACAAAGATAAAAGTATAATATTTGCAGAATACATTGTGTGGGGTGTGGTGGTGCACGCTTGTAACCCCAATACTTGCAAACTGGAGGCAGGAGGATTGGGAGCTCAAGGACAGCCTAGACTACATGAGACCCTGCCTTTAAAATTAAAAAAAAGGCATAGTGGCACAAACCTTTAGCACTTGAGAGGCAGCAGAGACAAGAGGATCTCTGTCAGTTCAAGGCCAGCCTGGTCTACAGAGTGAGTTCGAAGGCCACCAGGGCTGTTCTACAGAGAAACCCTATCTTGAAAAACAAAACAAACAAACAAAAAAAACTAGGGTAGGTTTTAGGGGGGTTGGGAAATCCTTTGAGGAACTTCACTGAAGTGTTTTCATTCTAATGACAATAAAGCTTTTTAAAGCAGAGTTGTTTAGGGACTGGACATGTTTCAGGGTCACAGAACTTTCCTAGCATACACAAGGCCCCATGTTTTATCCCTGTCCCCAATAAATAAATGCTTAGCAAACTATTATTAATTTAGCCAAATAGCAATAGCAAAATACTTAAGTTTTATGAGAAACTTGTTTTGGAGACTATGCTCTTTATGGCTTTGGTTTCCCTGCTGAGGTACTGACAGGATTTATGACTGTGTTTTAGCAATAATATTTTCATATCCCTGGCTTTCATATCTGGACTTGGCACACCCGTTGAGAGTTTCTGTCCTATAAACATGATGCTGTGCAAATAAATTGTACCCTACAATTTCCCTTAAAATACTCCGCCTACCATCTACACTTCATTGATTCCAACTCCTGCTTTTAGAACGGGTGAACTTCTGATGTGTGTGCTCATATCACAGCTTAACTCTCTGAAGGCCTAATCGCTAAGAGGGGAGCCTGGCCACTGCACCCCAAGTCCTCACGTTCATTCCGCTGACAGACATTGTTAGAACACTTTTTTCACTTTGTATATTTGTCTTTGTGTGTGTGGGGGGGGGGGGGGGGTGTGCTCGTGCCCCATTGAGAGTGTAGAGGTCAGAGGGTAACTTTTGCACGTCAGTTCTCACTCTTCACCATGTGGGTCCTGGTGGCCAGGCACAGCGATAAAAGTATAAATGTGTACAGCACATTGTAGGGCCCTCACCTGTGGAGCCATCTTGCTGGTCCTCTTAGGACCTCCTTCAATTCGGCAATGTTTATTCATGAGTGAGAGCCTTTCTGTAATTAAATAAATAAACGTCAATTTGTGTCTGTGCCTGCACTCATCTGTAAACTCCTGAGGGGAAGGATTATGTCTGTCATGGTCATCATTGCTTGCTGACCTAGAAAAGACCTGGCATATAGCAGATAACATTTTAATAAGTTGGCTGAGTGGGGGGGTGAGGGTTAAATAGAGCGAGCACGTGTGTGTGGAGGGCACTGGGATTAATCCTTTTTGGGAAAAACTGTTATTAAATCAATACTGATCGACTTGTTCTGTCATTTCCTCTGCCTGAATGAGACTCATTTTATTTTATGTGTATGGATGTTTCGCCTGCATGTGTATCTGTGCACCCCGTGAATACAGTGCCTGTAAGGGCCAATAGAGGGAGTATGATCCCTTGGAACTAGAGTTACAGGCTTGTGAACCACTGTGTCGGTGTGAGAACCCAACCCAGGTCCCCAGGAAGTGCTCTTAACTGCTGAGCTATCTCTCCAGCCTCCAAGATTATAATTTTGCAAGTGTTATTGTTATTGTTATTAGCAAATGTAGTGTTTACAAGACAGAGATGCTCTTCTAAGGACTTTATATATACAGTCATGTGTCTCTTAACAGCAGGCATATGCCCTAACAGGTACATCACTAGGTGATTCTGTCATTATGAAAAATTATAATGTATACTTAGATAAACTAAAATGACCACAACAATGTAATCTTACGGAAGCACTGCCCTTAACCAAAACATCATTATATAATAAATGACTGTCTCAATTCATTTAGTCCCCATAATAATCCAGTTAGCTTGGAGCTGTTATTATTCCCTGCTGCAGACAAGGAAACTCGGGCACAGAAAGTATAAATAACTTGCTTATAGCAGGCCCAAGATTCAAACACAGGGAATCAGTTTCCAGAATCTATATAAACCAGGCTGGTTTCAAACTTGCAATTCTTCTTCTTCTTCTTCAGCCTCCCAGGTGCTGGGATTAGAGGTGTGACCACTATACCAGGCCTGTAGAATACATATATACTTTTCTTAAGAATCTGTATATCTGCCGGTGCGCCTTTAATCTCAGCACTCGGGAGGCAGAAGCAGCTGGATCTCTTGTGAGTTCAAGACCAGCCTGGTCTACATAGAGCTAGTTCCAGGGCAGGCTCCAAAGCCACAGAAAAACCCTGTCTCAAAAAAACAAAAAAAAAAAAAAAGAAAAAAAGAAAAGAAAAAAGACTGTATATCCTTAACCACTACCCTGCCTTTCCCATTCTCCTGTGCTGGATCTGGCAGAGCCCTTGGTGCGGAAGAAGGAAAGGTAATAGGAAACAGGAAGAGACAACAGCGTCTTTTTCATCAGGACAATGGCATCACCACGGCCAGAGAGGTTTAAAACTGCTCAAAGGGATCAAGGTCATGCTCCAGATTGTCTTTCTGGTGTCAGCGACTAAAGGAGGAGGAGACAAGAATGGGGGGGGGGCAGGCACCAAGAAGAAAGAGTTACACGGCCCCATCCCTCAACCTCTAACTCTGACGGCTGAATTAATGGTGTGACTCCACCCTGTGGGCTTAAATAAAGCACCATAAAGTATTCCAAATCTGTAGCAGCTGGCCCGTACTTGAGTTCTTTTCATGCTATGGCCGATGGCAAAAACCTGAAGACAGAACTGAACTGGAGACCACAGAGGGATGTTGTGGACTTGTCTCCCCCCCCCCCCCAACTTGCTCAGCTATCTTTCCTGTATAGCCCAGGCCTACCTGCCTAAGGATGGCACCACACGCAATGGGATGGGACCGTCCTACATCAATCAGCAATGAGGAAAATGCCTCAAAGATATAGACACAGGCCAATTTGATCTAAGGAACTCATCACTGAAGTTTCCCTCTTCCCAGGTGACCGTAGATTTGCGTCAGGTTGACAGCTGAAAGCTATGATACATAGCAAAATCTGTTCCAACACTGCCTCAAAAAGAGGAGGGGCTTGAGGAAAACAATTCCTATCCACATTAGAGTCTGTGTGCACAAAAAGAATCTAGATGGAAAAAAATAATCTAAAAGACATCTAGCAGCAAAGCGAGGTAGAGAATTAAAATAACTAGATAGATGTGCATGTAAATAATGAATAATGCATGCACATGAATAACTTAAAGAGATGATGCTCGCAGGTATAGTGGCATATGCCTGGAATCCCAGCTATCTGGAAAAAAAATATGATTCTGAGCTTGAGGACAATGTGCACTATAAAAAGACTTTCCTCAAAAAGCTAGAGTGAGCCCCCTAACAAAAGAATAAAAAAACCAATAAACAATAACAACAAGCCCTATAGTGTGGCTAGAGCAGACGTCTCTTCTGACCTCCTCCAGAAGCAGGCAAGCATGCAGACATGTATGCAGGCAAAACATCTGTACACATTAAATAAAATAAATCTGCCGGGTGGTGGTGGCACACACCTTTAATCCCAGCACTCAGGAGGCAGAGGCAGGCGAATCTCTGTGAGTTTGAGGCCAGTCTGGTCTACAAGAGTTAGTTCCAGGCCAGGCTCCAAAGCTACAGAGAAACCTTGTCTCAAAAAAAAAAGCCAAACTAAAATAAAATAACTCTTAAAAATCAAAACATAAAAGAAAAAAACAAGACTATGATGTGCTAGGAATGTAGCCCAGTGGGCAAGTGCTTGTCTCGTGCGTGCAGAGCCCTGGGTTCAACCTTTACTCAGCACTGGGAAAAAAAAAAAAAAGGCAAATGGAATTTATGAGCTTAAATTATCCAGCTCCGAGGATATTAAAAGACATTTTGTTCCTTTTCTTCTTTGGGGGTGGGGCACAGGAGACTAGGCTCAGAGCTTGCTAGACAAATGCTCTACCAGCTGAACTAAATTCCCCATTCCACGGGGCTGGTGAGAAGGCTCAGTGGTTAGGAATGCTGGCCGCCTTTCCAGTTACCAGCAGGCTCCGTTCCTGTCACCCTCGTGGTGGCTCACAGCTATCTGCAACTCTAGTTCCAGGGGCTCCACCACCCTCTTCTGGTGAACATGTGCCCTCATTCGCTTACTCTGTTGCTCCAATACAACACTGAACAAAGAGACTTGGGGGAAGGAAAGGGTTTCTTTAGCCAGCAGGTTAATCCATCATGAGGGGAAGTCAGGGCAGGAACTGAAACAGAAACTGTGGGGAGGTGCTCCTTACTGATTTGTCTTCATAGCTTACTCAGCTTGATACACACACACACACACACACACACACACACACACACACACACACATACATATGTACACATATCATCCAGGACCACTAGGATATACCCTAGGGTAGGACTAGCCACTGTGAGGGGACCCTCTGACATCAATCATTAATCAAGATACCCTCCCAGACTTACATACAGGCTAATATATGGAATACTAAGATTCCCTCTTCATTCCTAGATACATCTAGGTTTGTGTCAAGTTGACAAAAGCCAACCAGTACACCTAGCTTTTTATACAGCCCAGACCCGCATGGCCAGGGACACACTGCCAACAGTTAGTTGTGCCCTCCTGAATCAATTAGCAATTAAAAAAATAAATGTCCCACAGACCAATCTGATTGAGGCAATTGTTCACGTGAGGGTCCCTTTTCTCGGGTGTGTCAAAGTTGACAATAAACTAACCAGGACACAAGTGACAGGGTGTGCTCATGTGTGGGTGCTCTGAGGAAACAGAGGCGGAGGTGGCGGATGTCATCCTCCGTGGCCCTGCACGTCAGTTTTTACATAGGACCTTTCATGGAGCAGCCTGATCTGCCTGGACCTGCTGGCCAGTGAGCTCCCGGATCCCTGTCTCTGCCCCCACCTATGCTATGCTGCCATTTCAGACACAAACCACCACACCCAATTTCTCTTTTATTTGTTTTTGGGACAGGGTCTCACTTTGTATCCCCAGATAACCTGGAACTCAGAGAGATCTGCCTGCCTCTGTTCAACAGCCCGTGCCTCATCTCCACCCAGTTCTGGAACTAAAGGCCTGTGCTACAAAGACTGTCTCACACCTAGACTTATGTGGGTTCTGGAGATTTGAACTCAGGTCTCCATGTATACAGAGCAAGTTCTCTCTCCCTACCCTGTTGTGTTCTCTTTGAGATAGACTATTGTTACATAACCCAAGCTAGCTATGAACTCATGACTTTTCTGCCTTATCCTAATGCTACCACCACATTCAGAACTTGAGTTTTTCTCTCTCTTTTTACATTTATGTGCGTGCTGTGTCTGTGGTATATGTGGATCACGGCTTTCATATAAAGGTTAGAGGACAACTTGGGTGGGGGGGTGTTTGTTCTCTCCTTCCTCCATACAAGTTCTGGAAATCAAACTCAAGTGGCCAGGGCTTGGCAGCATGTACCTTTACCCACTGAGCCATCTTGCCAGCCATTGAGTTTCCTTGGTGGTGTGATTAATCACATCATAAATGTTTACTGACTCTTCTATCAATTGTCCATTTGTATCATTTGACCTTGTCCTGATAAATGGTAGCCATTTTATATTATGAATAGTAGATCCTTATGCTGTATTGCAATTCTTGTATTCTCAGATGTTTATACAGTGTCTATAGCTACTTATACTTTTTGGTTGTATAAAGATTTTGGTTAAAAATAAGGGTCATTATTCAATGGAGTACACTGGAACTCTTGTAACCATGTGGCCAGATCACAAGTGGCTGGAGGTGGCTGTGGGAAGCCAAGGAGTAATGTTCATGCTCTATGCTAAGGAATGAGAGTTTTATTTCAGAAGATCTGGATGATTTTAAGATTCTAACAGTTGACTCTTTTTATTCGACGGTACTACTGTTAGGGTTCAAACCTGGAATTTCAGGTATGCTAGGCGAGCACTCTATTCCTGAATTACACCCTGAACTGATGATGTAGCCCACATACAAACTGTTAAATAAAAAATAAAGGGGTGCTGTGGAAGGCGCAGCTCAGTGGTAGCGGAACAGCATGTGCTAAGCAAGCCTAGCGCCTGGGTTAAATAGTTAGCAGAATAAGGACAAGAAAGGGGACAGAGCAGGGAGAGCAGGAGGATGAGAAGGGAGAAGGATAAAGATCGCTGAAGCAAAGACTGAGGACTCTCTACAGCTCGGGACTAAAGGAAGTCATGGGTACACAGGAGTAATCTGGCTTGCTTTTTCTTTCCTTTAAAGAAAATACTGTATTTTTGATGCCATGTTGCCCAGGCTGTGTTCAAACTCCTGGGCTCCAGTGATAATCCTCCATAACTTCAGAGTAGTTAGGACTACAGGCACACACTACACTCTGCCACTGTACCTGTTTAAAAACAATAGAGACACCCCCTGAAGATGTGAGGGTGAAAGAATGGGGATTGAGGATGCTTATGGGGCCTCAACCCTGTTCTTGAAGTCCTCTGTAGACGACTGACCAGAAATGATTACATTTCCTAAAGAGGAAGACCAAGACAAACCACCTTTCTAAAGGATGCCTGTGCCAAGAGCCGGGACTGGGCATGCCCAGGGTCTTACTAGAGTTCTACCCAAATCACGCCCTACAACTACCCAGTGCTCATCTGAGACATGTTTATCTGCCCTCAGGAATCCCGAACCCCAGCTTGGAGAGGCTGAGAATCCATGAACACTGCCTGGAGAAGGCTCTCTCCTGTTCTCCACCTGTGCCCTCCCCAGGGGGAAAAAAGAAGCCAGACGCAGTTCCAAACTAGGTGGAGGAAGGAAGATTGGGAGTTCCAGGTCATCCTGAGTTACACACAAAACTAAAAATTGAAGCTAACCTGGGCTACACAAGGCCCTGCCCACCCCACCCCACCCCCCAAAAAAATAAAAGAGAAAAGAAGACAAGAAGACAGGGTAGGGGTAACTTAAATTCAAAGTCCATGCTGCTTGAGAACACTGCAGACAAATGTATCAGCACATATTCTCTCACCCTGTCCTCACACAGGCAGTTACCCTACCAAGCCAGACTTGAAAGCTGAGGATATTTCCATAAGGCAGAATGAATTAAGAATAGAGCTCAACCTAGACATAGTAGGGAAGGCCTTGGACTTGCCACAGGGCAGGGTGCCTTGTCCTCTCTTAGAATGGGGGGAGGGGTGAGAGGGTGTGGGGAGGACGGGCAGGAGTGGGAATTTGGATTAGTATTTTTTAAAGTAATAAAATAATAATAATAATAATAATAATAATAATAATAATAATAATAATAAAAAGAATACAGCTGCCATGGGAGGAAACTGAACACAAAGGCAAGGTGTAGTGGCTCACACCTGTAATCCTAGCATTTGGGAAGCTGAGGCAGGAGGACTGCTCTAAATTCAAGGTCAGCCTGTGCCACAGAGTAAGGCAGAAGTGTGGAATATTTTATTATTATTATTATTATTATTATTATTATTATTATTATTATTATTATTACTTTGGTTTATCGAGACAGGGTTTCTCTGAAGCTTTGGAGCCTGTCCTGGAACTAGTTCTTTTAGACCAGGCTGGCCTTGAACTCAGAGATCTGCCTGCCTCTGCCTCCCAAGTGCTGAGATTAAAGGCATGCACCACCACTGCCTAGATTTTATTTTATTATTGTATATGTATGTTTGCTTTTATGTAAGTGAAAATTTCAAATTAAAGGAATAAGATATTAATTTCTTACACACACTCCCACACACAGACACAGTTCCAAATATCCCAAGTAGCCTCAAACCTTCTATATAGCTTCTGTTGGCCTTGAACTCCTGATCTTCCTCCCTGAGTCTACAAAATGCTGGAATTACAGATACAAGGCATTTGATTGTAAATTTTTACTTGCAAAGCTGGCAAAAATTTAACAGAACCACCTATATTTGCAAGGCCCATAAACACTTTGGTGGAAGCAGTACAAAGCACTGTGAAAAGTTATTACAATTAATCAGAAACTGCAAGAAAAAAAAGAGTTATTACAATTCTCAATTTGCATTCACATTGACTCAGCAAGGTCAGCTCCAGGTATCTGCCCTAAAGAGATATTTGTAAGCAAGCGAGGTGGTGCAGGCCTATAATCCCAGCTCTTTCCAGGTTGACAGGAGGATTACCGGATTATAGACAGAACCTATTACTTGATGTGATATTTGAGAGGGTAACACACGAGAAAAATCAGATGTTTTTCAGCCAAAACAAAAGCACATTGGGAAAAGTCTGTAAGGCAAGTGGTGTGGCTTCAGAGACAGGAGCGGTTTCATGAGCAACTGAGGCTGAAGAGGCACACAGCACAAGGTCGAAACCCCAGAGATTTGACAACAGCCTTTACAGCACCGTTGGGTCTGGCTTCATCCAGTTACCTAAGATTTCCTTAAAACACCGAGATGACAGCTCAACTGGTAAAGCCCTGAAGACCTGAGTTACCTGCGCAAAAGCAGACATGACCTGCAATGGTCCACATGACCAAACACACACCATGAAACGAACATTTAAAGCAGACATTCCACACCAGGCTTCCAGGGCTTTGTTCATTAGGAACTGTGCTCAGCTGCTGCTTGTACAAGTGTTGATCTGATTTTGTGACTTCTCTTGTAATTTGTTTTGTTCAACTTCCAACAAAAGTCTAAGCAGGAGGCTCAGTGGTTAGGATGTGGCTCTTCACATCTGCCTAGAGGCTGGGGAGTTCAGAGTCTGTGGTCAGCCTGAGCTATAATATGGCAAGACCCTGTCTCAAAAACAAAGTCAAGGGTGGGTAGAGAGATGGCTGATCAGTTAAAAGCACCTGTTGCTCTTGCAGAGGCCCCAGGTTCAGTTTTTAGCACCCTCGTGGTGGCTCACAACTGCCTGTAACTCCAGCTAGAGGATCCAATTCCCCATTCTGATCTCCAAGGGCACTAGGCACACATGTGGTGCACATACACACATATAAACCAAACATTCATACACATACAGTAAGTGCAAAAATATTTTTAATTTTTTTGTTTTTTTTTTTTTTTTGATAGGGTTTCTCTGTAGCTTTTGGAGTCTTTCTGGAACTAGCTCTTGTAGACCAAGCTGGCATCGAACTCACAGAGATCTGCCTGCCTCTGCCTCCCGAGTGCTGGGATTAAAAGCGTGCGGCACCACCGCCCAGCGTGGGGGGGGGATTTTTTTTTAAAAAAAGCCAAACAAAACAATAAAATATATGGTGCTGTGTATAAAAGTTATCTGAACAGTCAGAGACCCCATGCCTTCGACTTCCTTGGGCACCTACACAGATACACACTATTAAAAAATAAATCTTTGTAAAATCTGTGAACTCTACTTTTTCAAGCTTGCACCTTCAGCTTCTTTGATGTGTCTATTGAGTTACTGAATAAGAAAAACACACTCCATTTCTCATTCTGTCCTTTGAAAGCCCGAGACTCACTTTGCCAACTACGGATTTTGATTTGCTGACTAGATCTAAAGATGGTCAGGAAACTAAAACGACTAGCTAAAGAAATTAATTTCTTTTTGGCTGCTATTCTGCAGCCAAACTGGGTGGAAGATTGACTAAAAGAGTCCATGGCCCTTAGTTTGCAGGAGGCATTCCAAAGGCTTCCCTGTCTGATGCAGTCCCAGGTTCCCACCACGCGAGGCTTCGGCGCTAGGATCTGAAGCCTGGACTTTTCCCAAAAGCTCTGACAGAAGTGTACTTGGACGAAATCACCAGATCCCAAGCCTGCAAGGTTGGTCTGGCGAATAGGCCGGCCTTGCTCAGCATTTCTTGCCCGCAGGGCTCAGAGCTAAGGGGATTGCAGAAAATCAGGCTCCGGGTGGAGGTCGGGTTGGGTTCCCACAGATTCCCTGCGGCACTGGTCCCACTGTCGGGAACAGGCGCAGCCTCGGAAGCCCAGGGCTCCGGAACCAGACCTCTCCACCTCAAGACTTCCGCACTCTGTGCTCAGGCAGTAAAGAAAAACCCTCTAGAAGATTCTGCCAGCGGGGCTGGAGTCCACCCCCACAAGGCCTTTGGGCGTAGCCACTCCCTGCGCCCCCGCGCCGTTGCCCAGGTAACCGAGGGGCGGTGGCAGCGGCGTGGGGCGGGACTTCCGGCGAGTGACGCGGCCGGGCTCGGCTACAAAAGAGGTCGGCTGCGGCGGGCCGGGCGGAACTTTCCAGAACGCTCGGTGGGAGGTGGAGGAGCGACGTCCGCCCGAACCGCGCTGTGCTACGCTCCTCTTTCCGCTCTCCGGCACCGGCCCGCTCACCGGTGAGTCTCGGGCCTCCCTCGGCCGCGACGCGCGGCCTGGACGCCAGACAAGCGGGAGAGCCGCGCAGCCGGAGGCGGTTGGCCCCGCGTGGGCGGGGGCTGCGGGTTCCCCGAGCCGGACTCGGTCTTCGGAAGGCGGCCGGGATGCCGGGCGCCCTGCCCGCCCGTCCGCACGCCACGAGGCGGCCTGAGGCCAGAGCCAGCCCCGCGCCTGCCTCAGACGCCTCTCGCTGCGCACCCCATTCGCCCGCGCCGGGTGGGCTGCGCTGCGCACGCGCGGACCGAGGCAGGGGGTGAGGGGCTGCGGGAGGAGCCGGGCGGAGGCTGCTGCTGGCGCTTCTCCTGGCTCTCCTCCCTCTCTTTGTTGAGGTCCGGCCTTCTCCCTCCGCCTTTTCGATCTGGGTGGGAGGGAGGAAGGAAGGAAACCTTAACGGTCGGCGCCAGGTGCCAGGGAAACCCAGAGGGCTAGTCGACTTCGCGGGCCCGAGGGGCGAAAGCGGGTAAGCGGTGAGCAGGGGCAGGATGGCGCCGGCGCCGGGGCACCTGCTCCCTGGAGCTGGGCTCCTAAGCCACTCCTCCACCCCCGGGAGCCCGCTGTCTCTTCCGGCGTGTGCAGGGCCTTTATCAGATGTACAAAGGCAATGGTAATGTGCTAACCAATGGACAGAACCTATCGGTGCTGCTCTGGGTTCCTAGCACAACCTCTGGGGAAAGGAAACCGGAAGAAACCCGATCTCGCACACAGCTGGTGGTGCGGGAGAGAAGGAACCAGCTGCTAGAAAGGCTTTCGGGTCCCTGAAGTTTGTATTTAATCTGTTAGAATTTGCAGCAGAATCGTATCGGAATTGTTAGCTTTTACGACGTTTAGGGAAGCTGTGTCTTTTATACGGCAAAGAACAGATTGCTTTAGTGCTGGTAGTTTGTTTAAAAACTACCGGTTTAAAGCCAGTCATGGTGGCGCACACCTTTAACCCAGCGCTCAGGAGGCAGAGGCAGGTGGATTTTGTGCACCAAATTAAAAGCTGGTTTAAAACGCCCCCATTTTTCTGATTTCAGGCTGTAAAAAATGGTGAAAGAAACCACTTACTATGATGTTTTGGGGGTCAAACCCAATGCCACCCAGGAAGAATTGAAAAAGGCTTATAGAAAATTGGCCTTAAAGTACCACCCTGATAAGAATCCAAATGAAGGCGAAAAGGCAAGTACATTCTCAAAGCAGCTCAGCAGTGTTGCCTTGTATTGTAGCTGCTGGGCCCTGAAAGTCAAGGTCGTCCTAATACAGTGGCTGTGCTTTGTGACTGTCTCTAATGGGATTTCTTTTTCTGAAACAGTTTAAACAGATTTCTCAAGCTTATGAAGTTCTTGCTGATTCCAAAAAAAGGGAGTTATATGATAAAGGAGGAGAGCAGGCGATTAAAGAGGGTGGAGCAGGTGGTGGTTTTGGCTCACCCATGGATATCTTTGATATGTTCTTTGGAGGAGGAGGAAGGATGCAGAGAGAAAGAAGAGGTAAGGAAAATCTAGCTTACCTGAGCAGAGTGTGGAGTAGCTGCCGATGAAAGACTGAGAATTCCCCTGCGTTGCATGTTGGTTCATGAACTGCCTCTGGTTTCTGGTGTTCTTTATAATTGAGATTTTTATGTGACCAGAATAGCTAAGCCAATCTATCTAGTGGGTTTATCCAACTCCACAGATTCCCAGCAGTCAGGTAACAAAGCATAGCAACGTGGGTTTCTGGGCCCTTAACACATTTTGGGCGATAACCTTTGCCCCTAAACATAGTGGTAAGTGCAGTGGCCTCTGTTAAAGATGAAGTTGAGTTGAAAAGACTAAAGCTTAGCAAGACTGCCAACACGGCCCGTTACCTCCAGATGACCTACCTGCTGCCTGTTTAATCTTGCTTTAGCTTTGCTAGCTCAACTTAGGCATGAAGTGTTTTAGCCAAAAAGTTGTCTGTGGGCCAGACAGACATCTTTGGAAGATAGTATTGGAGATCAAAATAGTACTTGGTTCTCAATATAATTTATACAAGCTGACGGAGAGACACAGTTATAGAACAGGTGGGCAGGCCATTTAATTTCACTTTGCCCTTCTAAAGGTTTAGGAAGACTTGAGAAATTGTTTACTATGTTTTTATAAGAATTTACTGAAAATGAAAGCTGTGGTCCTGAGAAACGGTTCAGTGGTTAAGAACACTTGTATTTTTTGCAAAAGATCTAGGTTTTATTTCCCAACACCCACATCCAGTGGCTCACTACTGCCTATGACTCCAGCTCCAGGGGATCTGAAAACCTCTTCCGACCTCTGGGTTTATAAACGTGTGCACACAAAATTTTTTAAAAATTTGTTAGCCATAAAACATTTGTAAGGATGGTAGGAGCTTCTGAGAAGTTACCACTAGCCTTTTTGGCTTAGTTAATATAATTTGAGGGGTTTTTGTTCCTGCTGCTTTGAAAGTGTGCCTGGTCAGTTTCCAGAAGCTTTGTTTTTTTTTCTTTCCTGTATTTATAAAGTTAAGAAAGGGGCATCTTTCAACTTGGTAGAGCCTACTTGCTTTACATGTTCTCTTTATGATAATAGAAACCCAAAGTGAAGCTAAAGGAAGGATGTGATGACACCACCTCACTTAAAAGGAGTGAGACTTCATTCAGCTGCCATCCGGCAGTGCTGCTTTGTGGTGGATAAAGTCCTGGTGGAAAGATCACTAGCTGGGAACTTATTAACCATAGATAAATGATTTTATTTCCATAGCCTAGTTGTCCTTAAGTGATCTCAACAACCTATTTCCCATTGCAGGAGGTAAATTATACATGGCATTCCTTTGTAGTCGCCAGCCAAATGTGGGTCTTTAAATTCGGATTAACTTAAGATGGGGAAAAGATTCTCTCCAGCTATGGTAGCCGCCACACTTAATAAAATTGTGTTCAGTAATTATGACTAGTAGTTGCTATATTGAATACATAAAATGTGTCCATTGTTACAGAAAGTTCTGTTCTATTACAAAAGGCATAAGAAATTTATCATTTGAAACAACCAGTGCTAGCCTAGCAGTAAGAACTATTGAAACAGAAGTAAGAATTGCTATTTCAGTAGTGTCTCAATATTGGCTTTTCCAGCCAATCTTGATTAGAAAGAATTTACTGTTTGGATGAAGTAACTGGCCGTATTGCTTAATGCCTAGTAAGTGAAACCTTCAAAGGGATACATGCTTTGAATTATTGTGAAATGTGCCTGAACATTGAGTGTCTTTTAAGGGTAGTATTAATTGTTCCATTTCTAAGGAGGTCTCTTCTGTGTCATTAGGTAGATAAATCTCTGACATCATTTTCCTTTTCTATGATTTGGTCAGTTTGAGAATCAAGTGATTGGGTGAATGTTGTATATGAGTATAGCTCAACAAATTTACAGTTTGAGGCCGGTATTTGATTTTCCTTTTCCCTTTTTATAAAGCCCTCAACAAACATTACCCGTAAGCGTTTAATGAGCAGTGTTTTGTTCCAGGTAAAAATGTTGTGCACCAGCTCTCAGTGACCTTAGAAGACTTGTATAATGGTGCAACAAGAAAACTGGCTCTGCAGAAGAACGTGATCTGTGACAAATGTGAAGGTGAGGGCTCTTCCTGTTGGGTTCCTGAGATAGGGTCGTTACAGATTGGGTGGGACTGTGTTCTAAATTAAATTCTGGGATTACACCTGGGCCCATGCCTGACTTTGGATAGACAAAACTGGTGCTACACTAAAAGCAGCTGAGCCTCCCGCCGTCTTTAATCATGACATTTTCATGCGTGTATATAATGTATTTTTCATCATTGCTCTTTTGTTCGGCTTCCACTGAACTCCTGTTCCTTATTCCTTAGTACTCTGTATGCCCATGTTTTGATGGCCCAGTGAGTCCCATTAGAGTTGGCTTCAATGATTGTATTATGAAAGAAAATGTTTCTCCAGGGGTAAGGCCTTGACATCAGCTTCTTCCTTTATTACAAGATGTTGGTGGGTCCAATCCTGTAGAGATCCTAAGTAACACTTTTTTTACGCTTTGTACATATGCATGCTGTGTTGTCTATGTGGGAGGTCAAAAGACAGACAACTCGTAGTAATCAGTTTTCTCCTTCAACCATGCAGGCTAAAATCATCAGACTGATGTTGGTCAGGCTTGGTGAGGCCAATAAGACCTTGTCTGGAGTGGGGGTGCTATTGGAACACGTTAATACTATGGTGCAGGCAGTCTTCTAATTAACTGCCATGCTCACTGCTTCCCTAAAGTGTTCTCTCAAGAAAGTGAAATTCCGAGGTTGCTTGCAGAGATCTTCACTGTTAGGCCTGCCTACTTGAGCTCTAACTGGAAAGTCATGACACTCCATCCCTACTTGTCCCCCACCCCACCATGTTTTGCCTGTCTTCTTTGTGTATCTCTCTGTACTGCTTCATGCAGTACCTATAGAGGCCAAAAGAAGGCTTCATATCTCCTGGAATTAGAATTAAAGGGGGTTGTGAGCCACCGTATGGGTGCTGGGCATCAAACCCAGGTCCTCTGGACCTACAGCCAATGTTCATAAATGAGTCATCAACTAGGCCCTGCCTTCCTTTCCCATACCTCCTCCCATTCCGCCCCTTTATTTCAACCCAAATCCTATGAATACATGCTCTGACACTCTTGGGCGTTATCATGTCTAAAACATGTCATCCCTCGCCAACACACTTACTGACCTCCATTTCTAAACACAGACTGAAAAGGCAAGACCCTCCTTGGCACCTGATGAGATTTACAGAGATTTACAGCTTGCTTACCTTGTTTCTCCCCACCTCTCAACTTCCAAAGAAAAGTATTTTTAAAGCTTGTGATTTTGAAATGGCCCTTTTATAGTCTGAATTGTACATTTTAGGACAGCAGTCCATAAGCCCTCGAAAACATGAAGGAGTTAGACTCGGTCTCTGCTACGTTCATAACACAAGTTTATTTTGAAATTCTTCAGGCCGAGGTGGTAAGAAAGGAGCAGTAGAGTGCTGTCCCAACTGTCGTGGAACTGGCATGCAAATAAGGATTCATCAGATTGGACCAGGAATGGTTCAGCAAATTCAGTCAGTGTGCATGGAATGCCAGGGTCACGGAGAACGCATCAGTCCTAAAGACAGATGTAAAAGCTGCAATGGAAGAAAGATAGTTCGAGAGAAGAAGATTTTAGAAGTTCATATTGATAAAGGTAAGTTCTGTTCTGTCTGCCCTCTAGTCTGAATCATGTTTTTTTATTCTGACAGTTTATTCATATTATAATGTTTTGTTAATGTTCACCCCGTTCCTCATTATCTTCTGTAGCTCTTGCTGTCACGTTCGCATCTTTGTAGACTCGTTTGTGATACACTGAGTGTAATTAGGTTAGGAGTGCTTTGTGAGCATGAGTGGGGATTATTTGCTGGTAATTTATCAGTGGCTACACCATCAAAGAAATGAACACCCCCCCCCCCAGTAAACAACTGTGTAGAGTGTGTGGCCTTATGAGCCCCTCCCTCATTTATAATTATTTTTAAAACTATTTTTAGGTTATGTGAGTAATCCTAACTAAGTGGCAACAATTAAGACATTTTATCCAAAATCAGTTCTCTGAAGTATAATTGTCCTGTCTTCTGTGTCCTGGCACATTCTTAGGGGATGTTTGTGAGGGGAAGAATAAGCTCATTAAAACTTAGATTGCTGACTTGTTAACATGTGAAGTTACTACAGTCCTGGTGTAACACATCTTTAAAGAATATGTGTGTGTATCAGTCCTGTTTGTTTTTTAAGACAGGTTTTCTCAGTGTAGCCCTAGCTCTCTGGGAACTTTTGTAGACCAGGCTGGCCTCGAACTCACAGAAATTGCCCACCTCTGCCTCCCGACTACTAGGATTAAAGGCGTGCGCCACCACACCCAGTGCACAGAAATCCTGTCTTTTTTTTTTTTTTTTTTTTAAGCTTTTTGTGTTTTGAGACTGGGTTCCTCTGTATAACGGCTTTGGATGCCCTGGAACTCTGTATACCAGGCTGACCGCAAACTTACAGAGATCTGCCTTGCCTCCCAAGTGCCAGGATTAAAGGCATACACCACCATGGCCTGACTGTTGTTTTTTTTTTTTTTTTTTTTTTTTTTTTCAAGACAGGGTTTCTCTGCAGCTTTGGAGCCTGTCCTGGAACTAGCTCTTGTAGACCAGGCTGGTCTTGAACTCATGGAGATCCGCCTGCCTCTGCCTCCCGAGTGCTGGGATTAAAGGCGTGTGCCTCCACCGCCCAGCTTAGGTTTTTATTTTTATATATTTTATTTTTTCCTCAATATATTTCTTACCGATTCTTTGGGGACTTCACATCATATACCTATTATCACATTTGTTTTCCTAGTCCTTCCCCGATGTATGACAAGCGGGCCTGCCGGCCGGCTAGCTCAACCCCCAAAATAACCACACAGAAACTGTATTCATTTAAACACTGCCTGGCCCATTATCTCTAACCTCTTCTTGGCCAACTCTCACATCCTGATCTACCCCTTTTCCACCAATCTGTATCACCACGAGGTCGTGGCTTACCGGGAAAGATTCTAACCAGCTTCAGTCTCAGGCAGAAGAAGCATAGTGACTGCCACTCTGCCCTTCTTCCCAGCATTCTGTTCTGTCTACTCTGCCCACCTAAGTGCTGCCCTATCAAAAAGCCAAGGCAGTTTCTTTATTCAACCAGTGAAAGCAACACAAATACAGAAGGACCTCCTACACCACTTCCCTGTCCCCTGTTGGAAGCCATCTGTTGTGGAGAGCATCCTATCACAATTTTTAAGATGTCTTTTTAATGGCTTCTTGTTTAGGCTGTTACTATGGTGGGGGGGTAAAGAGGTTGTCACAGAAGTCTTCCATATCCCTCTTTCTCACCTGTGTATGTGTACAATCATGGGTATCACTGCCAACATAGCTTGTTTGGTCTTTGTGACCTTTGGGAATGTGGAGCACAGACTGGGAACAGGAGCTCCTGGTTGCAGTGGCGCTATCCAGACAGGGTTCTGATACGCAGCTGGGATCATGTACATCAACATAGCTTCAGGCCACAGCATAGACCATGACATCTGCCTAGCCTTCTGCCCATGGTGCCACTGTTTTTAAGTTTTTGACATTTTTCAACAGGATTTCAGTATGTAGCGCAAGCTGCTTCTGCCTCCCTGCCCTCCAGACTTAGGCCCTGGGCTAGTAGTTAACACCAATTGTATAAGCAAGAGAACCTAGCACCAAAGGGGGGGAAATACTAGTCTGTATACTCCTGGCCTAGAGGTCTAGGAGTTGGAGAAAGCATCACTGGGGCTGTGACCCGGTTAACTCTAGATTCAGTGAGACTGAAGGATGCACGATCTCCTCTCCTGGCCACCATGAACATTATTCATTGAACTAAGTGTGTGAGTCAGAATTAGAACTGGTAGGAATCTCAGTAAATACACACATTAAAAAAAATACGCTGCATTGGAATATACTCAGATTTTATATATAGACCATATGGGCTAAGATAGTATCTAATAGTAAACAACCTTTTTTTGTATTTTCGAGACTGTCCTGGAACTCATTTAGTAGACTAGGCTGGCCTTGAACTCAGATCCTGGCTTTGCCTCCCTTGTATTGGGATTAAAGGTGTGCACCACAACCGCCTGGCTCACAGCTTTTTTTTTTTTTTTTTTTTTTTTTTTTTTTTTTTTAAGTGAGTCCAGGCTAGTAGAAACCAAACCCAGGGCCTTTGCATGTACTGGGTGATTATCTGTCACAGAGCTACCTATCGTAAAAGATGAATTTTTGTTTTAGTTTTTGAGCAAAATGAACGGACACGGGGAAAATGAGAACTGAGGGTGGAAGAGGCTTCAAGGGACAAATACTCATTTGTGGATTTTTAAATAAACTGGTAGTTTTCTTACTAGAAATACTGCTGCTACAACAAAAGCAGTTGTCATAGCTGCTTAGTTTAATGGTAGTAATTACAGAGTGTTACACAATAGAAATAAGTTAGTGGTAATAGTGTTTGTCAGTTGCCAGTTGGGTTCCAGCGTGAACATTTTTCATCCTCAGTTACTGGAATGAAATGTCTCTTTGCGAAAGTTGAGACTTAGGATGGATATGCAGGTAATTAGGTAGTATTTCTGAAATTGGAAGCCTGATTCTTTTGTTGAGTTGTATCATCTACTGTTTGATAGCCTGCTTCAGTGCAGCCAAACTGGACTATATGCCATCCACAAAGACTTGATGCTTAAAAAAAAATCTGCATGTGGAGGTCAGAAGGACTCATTACAGGAATTGTACTGAAGGTTGAACCCAAGTCCTCAGCATATGCTGTACCACCACATCTGTGTTTCAGTAGATTTTATGGTTTTGACCTTTGTGTCTGATATCAGTAAAAGTACACAATCGATCTGTGTTTAGGTATGAAAGATGGTCAGAAGATAACATTCCATGGTGAAGGAGACCAAGAGCCAGGACTGGAGCCAGGAGACATTATCATTGTGTTAGACCAGAAGGACCATGCTGTTTTTACACGGTAAAGATTAATCACTCTTTCAAACGGACTTGCATATTTGGTTGAGTTCTAGTTTAAGAACACAGAATAAATAACTTAGGTATAACAAGCTATAATGTGTTCTATAAAAGCTCATTTTCTGGGGCTGGAGAGATGGCTCAGAGGTCCTGCCTGAGTTTTATTCTCAGCCAACCACATTGGTGGCTCAGAACCATCTATGAGATTAGGCGCCCTCTTCTGGCCTGCAGGCATACACTGTATACAGAATCTTTTAAAATAAGATTGACTGTATAGCAGGTAGCTAAAAAAGGCATAGAGAAAACTTTCGGCCACCCTAGCCCTTCAGTACTCTGGACAGTAGTTTCCCATCCCTGGTTTATGGCTTCAGTTGTCAATAAGAAATTAAATTTTGAAACTCTGTTAAGCATATATGTATATTCAAGGCTGCTGTAGTGAATTTGTATTTCTTGGGGGGGGGGGGGGTCCAGAAAGGGTTTCTCTGTAGCTTTGGAGCGTATCCTGGAACTAGCTCGTGTAGACCAGGCTGGTTTTGAACTCACGGAGATCTGCCCAGCTCTGAATTTGTACCTTGAAGCATAAGATTTCCAAGCTCAATTTGTAATTGAATCAGGACAATGTGGAAGGAGCCTGTTTAGGAAAGGGTGTTTATTCTATGTTGGAAAAGTATAAACTTGAAGGACTATTAACTATTAGAAGATGCTATCATGATGTTACTAGGCACAATACTTAATGCATGTACTAGCAAAGCAGTTCTTACTTTCCGTTAAAAACTCATAATTGACCTAAATAATCTAAAATCAGCCCACAGTTGTTTGCATTTACCCTGATTCCTATATTACAAACGTGTATTGGCTTCCTTTAGCTTCAATGTTTTTTGTTTTTCTCTCCCCTTCTAAGAAACCAGATTTACCTAGAGGTGGTAATACACCTTTAATCCCAGATCTCTGTGAGGCCATCCTAGTCTACAAAGGGAGTTCCAGGGTAGCAAGAGCTTCAAGAGCTTTTACACCAGAGAGAGGAAGCAACAAAAAAGATTTAAAATTGTTTTAAGATCACAGCAGACCTGCCTTGATCCTTGTATCCTTTGCCTTCTACCTCTAAAGTGCTGGCCTATACCACTGTGTCCAGCTCTGTGGTAGGATTTTGTAGCTTATTCAGCAAGCAGCTGGCCAAGAATCTCAACTTTCAGGTGTTTGTCAAAGTTTGCCCATTGTGGTGTGTATAGTCATCCGGTGATTTGAAAGATGAAACTGTTCCTTCTGCTTACTGCTGTAGACGAGGAGAAGACCTTTTCATGTGTATGGACATACAGCTGGTTGAAGCATTGTGCGGCTTCCAAAAGCCAATATCCACTCTTGACAACCGAACCATAGTCATCACCTCTCATCCAGGTATGACTAGATGAACCTGTTTTCCTATTTGAACTTCTGAGGGAAAAGTATCTTTTCCTTCCTAGGGGTGAAATGAAGTTATGGAGCCTTGGATAAAATGTCAGTTTCTTCTTGGGAAAGCTGTAAATGAAGGCAACAGGGTTCTGGACCATAGTTAGCTCAGAGATGTTTTCTCTGTGTGTGCTTTTTTTCCTTATGCAAATGTGACCATACTTAAGAATTTGGCTTTAATGTCTTTAGGTCAGATTGTCAAGCATGGAGATATAAAATGTGTGCTGAACGAAGGTATGCCAATATATCGTCGGCCATATGAAAAAGGACGTCTAATCATTGAGTTTAAGGTAAGAACTCAAGGATATTTGATAATGGCTAATAAAGAGTGAACGAATGCATTTATTCCCTTTGTCCAGAAAGAATTGACAACCAGGTGACCAAGGTGGGGGGCCTGGCTCAGAAAGGCTTACTTCTTAGTATTATGACAGTTAACGTCTGTTAGCACCTATGCTGGGTGGTATGCACATGTAATCTAGCACTAGAGAGGATTGGGTAAAGAATAATCTAAGCCAGGCAGCGGTGGCGCACGCCTTTAATTCTAGCACTTGGAAGGCAGAGGCAGGCGGATCTCTTGAGTTCGGGGCCAGCCTGGTCTACCAGGACAGCTAAGACTTACATAGAGAAACCCTGTCTCGAAAAAAAAAAAAAAAAATCATCTAGCCAGGCTGGGTGGTGAAGGTGAACACCTTTAATTCCAGCGCTCAAGGCCAGCCTGGTCTACAGAGCGAATTCCAGTACAGTCGGGGCTACACAGAGAGAAAAAGCAAAATAGTAATGATTGATTCTAAGCCAAAGTTGCGAGGTGTCCCTAAAGAAATAGGTAATCACATGTTTTTTTTCTGGAGGAATAGTTCAGTGTACTTAGAGGATCTAATGATAGACTCAGACTTAGCTGCAATTTCTTTTTTGCAGGTAAACTTTCCTGAGAATGGCTTTCTCTCTCCTGATAAACTCTCTTTGCTGGAAAAACTCCTTCCTGAAAGGAAGGAAGTAGAAGAGACTGATGAAATGGATCAGGTAGAACTGGTGGACTTTGATCCAAATCAGGAAAGACGGCGTCATTATAATGGAGAAGCGTATGAGGACGATGAACATCACCCCAGAGGTGGCGTTCAGTGTCAGACCTCTTAATGGGCCAGTTACTGTTTGTCACTCTATATGCAGTAGTGAATGTGGGAAGGACTGTAATCATAATATGCTCACTACTTGGCTGTTGTTCTTGTTTTAATATTCAACTATAGTAGTGTTTTAAAAGTTAAATGAAGAATAAACACAAATATAAAAGCTCTGACTTTGCCCTGTATGTATGATGACTTCAATGTTCAAGATGAAGTTTAATACTTGTAAAAAAAAAAAAAAAAAAAAAACCTTAGTTCCCTAGCATCTGTTAGGCCATATCTTGTGTAACTGATATTAGCTGTGTATATTAGACTGATATGCTAGGTATGTGTTATGACCCTTAATTGTTAAGCTATGGAATTAAAATTCTGTATTTAAGGTAATAAGAAAACAATTAGTAGTGACATGCTGGTCTGTCTAGTTGTATGAAGTGGACTAATTGTGATGCCTCTGCATTGTATTGCCTCAGCCATTACTAGAGGGTGGCATAATACATAATTTCACCTGTTATTAGTGATAGAAATGATACATTCCTAAAGAAATTTATCATAAACTACTGCTTAAGGGCTTGCTCTTCTATATTGCATTCCCTTCTGCTGTGCCATCTGTTAAAAGATATACACATACACAGAAAACATGGTCACCTCTTCCCTTCTTGAACCATGATAAGCCCTTGGGTAGTGACTTCCAAAACCCAAGTAATTTTACAAATTAAAGTGAAGAGACCTTGTATGTGGGGAAGTTATTTGCATGTATAATCCAGGAAGGCTTGTTATTTGACTTAGGCTCCAACGTATCTGCAATTTAATGTTGGTAGTATAGCAAATTATGAATAGCTTTGTTATATGTTTAAAGTCACGTGTTCACATGCTTAAATCTGGGTATCAGGATTTAAGCAGTTTCTGAAATGTATGACTGTCTACTAATACACTGATTATAAGTGTTTCTAATGTGTCACTGCAGGCCTTTTTTTCTCAGTTCAAAGTTGTGGCTTTTAGAATGTAACTTTACTACTTTGTTCCTGAAATGTGCAAATGATTAATATATATATATGGGTAGGGAGTAAAAGTGTAGGTCTGAGCCCAGGTCAGTAAAGGGAACTGCACCCACCTGGGTGATATGTGAACTTCATGCCAGTGCAGTACTCAGTGCATGGGTCTATCACATCTTTTTGTAATCAGGAATTTAAAAACATTTCCAATCTGGAAGTACAATGACATTCACTTCATGGGAGAACATCTGAATTAAAAAGCAGGGTGAGAGAAATGGCTCAGTGGTTACACTAAGGACCTAGGTTCAGTTATCAGACACGCATTTCAGGATGAGGCATAGACATGATGTACATACACATATGCAAACAAAACAGTTAAAACTCAATTTGGGCAAATGGTGGCTCAAGCATTTAGTAAGCACTGGGAGGAAGAGGCAGGTGATCTCACGATTTCAAGGCCAGTCTGGTCTACTGAGCAAGTTTAGAACATCCTGGGCTACACAGAAAACCCTGTCTTCAAAAACAAACTTGACAAGTTAAATGTCAGGCTTTGCTATTGAGCATTTTTTTTTTTTTTCATTTTGGGGGGTGGGGTTCAAAACAGGGTTTCTCTGGTTCACTTTGGAGTCTGTCCTAGAACTCACTCTGTAGACTAGGCTGGCCCTCACTCATGGAGATCCACCTGCCTGTCTCCTGATTGCAAGAATTAAAGGCATGCACCACTACATCCAGCTTACTATTGAACATTTTAAACTCAAAGCAGGAAAATATCACCTTGAACATACTGTACTTGAAGCTTTCCAGATGTGGGATGCTAACAAAAGCTATGAAGTACTGAAGAGCTGTTGCATTTAATTAAGACCTTTGGAAAGAGTAAAAATGAAAACACCTAACAAAGATGATGTAAAATGCTGTATACGCTTATGCTGGATGAATCTCAGTACTAGTTTGGGTGGACCTGAGAATGCCTTTCAGACAAGCTGCTGGATGAGTAAAACAGGAAAGCAGACTGGAGCTAGCTGCTTGTCCTTTCCATTCGTTACCGTGGTGGACAGTCACAGGAGGGAAATATTCTGACAGACAATTCAGATTGTGAGTCAGCTTGAACCTAGAACAAAACTGACTTGCAAGAACCAGAAACCAACAAGAAAACTACACCCTAGAATTACTACTGTTGGCATTTCTAAAAAAACATTACCCTGAAATGTGTGATTCATCATGATTGTCAACTAAGTAGGGAACAGAACACCAGGATTGTCTGGTGGGCCACACCAAAACTATTGCCTTCTTCAAACGTGACTTACTTTTTATAATCAAGTACCAAGTCCCAGGTATTGAGCTTTCATTAGGCCCCTATCCCTATAACAGGGCCCTTAACCTCTGGCTTGGGGGTAATTGCAGAGTTAGCCACCAGATGTCAGCCTTTGAGCAGGTCGCATCCTGTACTGCCACATGGGAGTTTCTCCCAACTTGGCTACTTCATTGGAAGTGGGTACCAGAGGCGGGCATCAACCAGTGCTGCCTCAGCACAGCACTGCTCCAGGAAGGTGGTTCCAGAAAGCTGGCCAGGAAGGGCTTAAGGCAGGCCAGTCTTGCAAGTTCCTTCCAAACGTAGCCAAAGGATGAACAGAGGTGGTCTGCTAGAACTTTTCCAAGTGTAATCCCAGAAACTAGAAACTACCAGTTTATCCCTTAGCTTACTGGTATACCATACTACAGTCTCTGTAGCAGTGAACACCTCTAGTCTCAGCACTCTATAGAGGCAGAAGCAGGCAGATCTCCATGAGTTTGAGGCCCCAGCCTGGTCCACAAGAGCTAGTTCCAGGACAGCTAGAACTTACACAGAGGAACCCTGTCTTGAAAGACCAAAAATAAAGTCATGGTTCCCCTATAGCCTCCCATGTTGACCTTAAACTTGTGCTTTTTGGGGGCCGAGGGGTTCAAGACAAGAGTTTCTTTGTGTAAACTTTCCTGGAACTCCAATTTGTAGACCAAGCTAGCCTTGAGCATACTATAGAGCTAACTTGAATTTCTAGTCCTCTTGCCTCTACCTCCCAACTGCTGGAATACAGGCATGCAAGTTTATGTGGCACTGGGAAATCAAACCAAGACAGGCATGCTAGGCTAGCATTCTACCAACTGAGCCCAAAATGTGGAAACTTGGTAATGACTTTATCAATAAAAGCCTAGGAGAAGGCCTCACTTTCTTGAACAGCTTAGCATACATTATAAATGCGCTCTACATTGTTGGAAATCGGAAGGACATTAATGTGGGACCCATTTTCAATAGTTTGTTGAAATGTTTTTCTTCAGATATATATTACAAGAGATTTAAATCTCCAGTCCTTTTCTAATTTTTCTTCACAACAGTACATTTTCAGTGCCAAATTATCCTCCAAAAAAGGATGATGTCTAAACTTCAAAAATCCCATAAACCTGGGCCTAGAGAGATGGCTCAGCGGTTAAGAGCACTGACTGCTCTTCCAGAGGACCGGGGTTCAATTCCCAGCACCCACATGGCAGCTCACAACGGTCTGAAAATGCAGTTCCACAAGATCTGACACCTTCACACTAATGAACATAAAGTTAAATAAATCTTTAAAAATATTTTTTTTAAAAATCCCATAGACTACCCTGTAACTAGCTCCAATCCGAACATGAGCGCTACATTGAAGCAAGCCCGAACATAAAGGGCAGAACTCAGAAAGACGATTGACAGCGGAATGTGATTGTGTGTCACCAGGCCCTTTTCATGTTAGTCTTAACTACCCCAGGAACTGAATATCAGACCTAAGGTTCTCCCCTATTAACACTTGGTAAAGTCTTCAGAAAGGTATTAAGTTTATTAAAATCTTTTTAAAAACCCCACAGCTGCTGAATATGGCACAGTGACTTATTTACACATTTTATGCTAGGACATGTTTTAATTAACAGTATTTAAAGTCTTTTGGTAGAGATTAATGAAAATATTAAATGAATTCCCCAGTTAATGACTCCCCTTTAAAATGCTCTAAAAGCAAGCTGGCAAAGGGGGTAGGGGTTAATCCAAACACTTGAGAGGCAGGCAGATCTCTGAGTTCAAGGCCACCCTGGTCTACAGAGTGTGTTTCAGGACAGCCAGGATTACAGAGAAAACCACGTCTCAGGAAAAAAAAAAAAAAGAAAAGAAAAAAAAAACTTTTAAATGATAACTTCTATTTAAACATGAATTTTCACACAATTGTTCTTGTGACTTATTCAGACAGTATCTTTGCTTGCAAAGGCAGATATGGAAAGTAAGAGTAACACATGGGCATGCCTCCACTTAGGTGCGTTCCCTGGCTGCACTGTGAAGAGGACTTAGGGTTTCCAGAGCTTGAGGAGTCCATCTTCACTGTAGGTGGCAATCAGGTTCTGATGCGGGTGGTGAGCAATTCCAATCACGTCCTTCTCATGAACCTAGAACACGGAAAGCAGTCAGGGTACACAGGTCTTACTTAAAGCACTCTCAAGAGGCCTTTAGAGAAGGCTGGGGAGAAAAAGAGACCCTGAGAGGTCATATATTCTAAATGGCACTGCTTAAAAGAGGGCTCTCCAATCCATGCCACACTGTGATGGAATCATTGGGACATATTCGAAATAAAGCTTTTATTTTGTTAAATCACTAAAATTTGGGGACCATGTATTATAGCAACTGGTATTAACCGTTCCCCATAAACTGAGCTGTGGCACATGCCTTTAATCCCTCCCTGTACTCTCTCAGGAGGCAGAGGCAGGAAGATCTCTGTGAGTTCAGGACAGTCAGGACTACACAGAAAAACTGTCTTGGAAAGATAAAGGAAAAAAAATTACTCTTCATAATATCTTCAATTTAGTTGAAATTTTTAGTAGCATAAAGCTGAAAGTATCAAAAGAAATCAAACTGGAAGGATAATATCCAAGTAGTTACCTCCAAAAGGAATGAAGAAAGCTTGTCTCTCCAACCCGTCAGCCCCGGAAAGTCAGGCCTAGCTAGCAAGCTGTTCCTTCTCTGTTTTCTGTACTGTTACCCTTTCTCTGAAGCCAAACTGTACTACAATACACCTGACTTCTAATATATGACACAATCACATTTCTTGGTAAACTCCCCGACTGCATGTTTTCTAAGGAGGTTCACACTGATGGCAGCCTGCCTGGAGAGCCAGAGGACATGGACGCACATGGGTATCCCCATGTGGTCTTTAACTCACCGTCAGAGTTCTCTCCAGCTTGCCGGTGACTGTGCTGAAGCAGTAGAGCACGAAGTCCTCCCCAACACAGTAGATCCACTCGCCGCGGGGAGAGAGGGCACAGCAAACGAAGTCACCACCTTCTCTCTTACCAGAACTGAAGCTTCTGACAATCTAGACACCGCACCCAAAACAAAAGCAAACACCAGACTTGTAGCAGGGCAGTCTAAACTACCACCGACCTAACATTTAATGAGGACTCTATGTCTACAGATAGGGTCATGTAGCCAGGCTGGTCTCAAGCTTGCTCTACAGCCAAGGTTGACTGAATTCCTCATCCTTCTGCCTCCAACTTCCCAAGTGCTGGGACTAAAGGCATGTGTCACACACCCAGAAAACAAAATTTTAAAAGCTGACATTTTCTACACTGTTATTTTGCACTTTGCCAGTTTCATTCATCATATGTTACATCTTCCTGCCTGAAAATATTCAAAAGGTAAACTATAGTTAAGTAACTAACAGTCAGAAATTCTGAATTTCGCACCAAGTCACCAGCCCTGTCCTTCAGTTACTTTATAGCCCATGATCAGATGAGGCAAATTCATCTCACAAACACCCATCTTCTCAATCAATACACCTCAGTTTTAAAGGCTGCCTGGACTTAACATTCACCAGTCCACGCTTACCAGACACAACGCCCATGCTCCACCCAGGAAGGAACACTACGACTTTCCTTTATGATATACAACTTTAAATTCACCAAGTGATCACCTGCAGTTCCAGCACTTGGGAGACTGAGGAAGGAGGGTTCTGAATTCAAGGCAGCCTAGGCTCCAGTGAGACACTGCCGTTTTCTTTCTAGTAGTACCCATGTTCACCTGGGTAGATATCCCAAGAGAGCGACCCACTCCACACTGGACCTCCCTAAGAGGGATAATCTTCAGGTCAGTTCTAAAAGCTAAAGAACAGACCAGAGCTGGCTGGGCATGGTAGTGTACTATAATCCCAACACTCAGAAGTCTGAGACAGGAGGATCATTGAGTTTGAGGGTAGCCCAGGCTACACAGCAGGATACTGTCTCAGAAATCAAAAGACAGATTAGATGAATGATGAAAAAGCATTATACACACACTGGAGAAAGGAAGTGCTTCTGCATGTGTATCTATAAATAAACACAGCTTATATAGCTTAGAAACAGTGACCCTTGCTTGACCACAGTACGGACCAGAACCAAACCCAGTGCAGAAGCACCTTCTGAGCACTCACCTGCCCCTGCATGTTCATGATGACCACTGTGTTTGATCGGTTGCACACAACAAAGTGCTCTGGGTTTTTAGGGAGCAGAATCACACTATTGACGGTAATGTCTGTCCCTGCAGTACTGCCCAATGATTTAAAGGTATTTGAACATTCCGTGGTCTTCATGTTCCAGATCTACCACAAAAATATAAAACATAACACCTAGATTAACAATTAGGTTTAAGAAAATCAAATAACCAATACTGCCACATGCATAGTAAGCATTCCTCAGCATTTAACTGGCATAAAAAAATGAAAACCACAAACTAAATAATAAAAATCATTTATTTTTCAGGATCATGCTATCTTCATAAACAGCTAGAGGCTAGCACACTGGCACATACCTTTAATCCCAGCACTCATTAAGGGGAGGGTTCAAGGTCAGCCTGGGCTACCGTATAGCAAATCCTGTATCAAACTAAACAAAATATCAGGATGAGACCTGTAATTTCAAGCATCAGGAGGATGAGGCAAAAGAATCCCTAGTTTGAGTAAGAGTATAATATTCTAGGATAGCCTGGGAAAGAAGAAGGGGAGAATAATCCAGGGACTCAGGACATGGCTCAGAAAAGTGCCTGCTAGTCACTTTTTATTTTGAGAACTTAAGTTTGAGTCCCAGCTACCACATAAAAGCTGGGTGCCAGGGGGCTGGAGAGATGGCTCAGTGGTTAAGAGCATTGCCTGCTCTTCCAGACGTCCCGAGTTCAAGTCTCGGCAACCACATGGTGGCTCACAACCATCTGTAATGAGGTCTGGTGCCCTCTTCTGGCCTGCAGGCATACACGCAGAAAGAATATTGTATATATAATAAATAAATAAAAGAAAGGAAGGCACAGTCTGTTTAAAAAAAAAAAAAAAAGCTGGGTGCCAGCAATCCCAGCACTGGAAAGACTCAGGACAAGCCTTGGGGCTCTTGGGCCAGCTAATCATCTAGATCTTTGAATCCTAGTGCAAGATGGTGCATTCCGGAACCCCTCCACCCACAAAAAAAAAAAAAAAAAAAAAGGGCAGGGCTCCATGGAGGGAAGCCTCAGGTTAAGAGCACTGCTGCTCTTCCAGAGGTCCTGAGTTCAATTCCCAGCAACTACATGGTGGCTCACAACACCTATAATGGGATCAGATGTCCTCTTCTGGTGTGCAAGCATACATGCAGATAGAGCACTGTGTACATATAAACACAAAAATATATAAATAAATCATTAAGAGAAAAAAAGGAAGAAAAATGCATAGCACGGATAAGCAACTGAGGAACACCACCCAGTGCTGACCTGCCTTGGCCTCAAGGTACACAAGGAAACATGTACATATCTACATGTACAAACACAAAAACGCTCAAAAGGCATTAACACCAAAAGAGACGTCAGTTTAGCGCCCTGTTTTGAAAATTGATTTGGTGAGGCTGAGGTGAATACAGTCAAGAAGATCACAGCATCAGCACATACATGAGAACCAAAGGCAGAGCCACTCAGCCACCTGGACTGTTTCTCAGTTCTTTCCTTGTCCTTCTAGGCTTATGAGCTGAAGAGTTTAGTCAGAGAGCTTAGAGAAGAGACCAAAAAGGGCTGCATGGCACTGTTCAGACACCCCTCACTAAAGAGGCGAAGAGCCTCTACAGCACGTTCCCAATGCTTTTCCTCTGTGACTAACAGCTCTGTACAACACAAATGTCTTCTAAACATCTGTAGGGAGAAATAGTTGCCCCCCTAGATGTTCAAGGTGAATATCGTTACCTGCCACATTCTTCTGGAGTTCAGCTGCCTAAGAAAAACATTTCAGCAATCAATTTTCTACTGGAATTTCTCAACTTTTCCAAGAAATAAGGTCCTTTAAATTTTTTATTTAGGATAGGTGTGGTGGCTCACACCTCTAATCCCAGCACTTGGGAGACAGGGGCAGGTGGATCTCTGTGAGTTCGAGGCCAGCCTGGCCTACAGTGTGAGTTCCAGAACAGCCAAGGCTATACAGAGAAACCCTGTCTCAAAAAACAATAAAACAATCAATCAATCAGTAATACCCCTGGAACTGGAGATATAGGCAACTATGAGCTGCCTAACACAAAGGATCAAACTTGGTTTTCTGGAAGAGCAACTACTAACTACTGAGCCATTTCCCCTGAAATAACTAAATCTTTAAAGGTACTGAATAAAGACTCAATACTTTCAGTTGAGATATGTTGGGAAAGGATTATTTGAAAGTTGAGTTTATTTACTTTTATTTATGGATACAAATGTTTGCCTGCATGGACGGATGTGCACCATAAGCATACAGTGTACACAGAGACTAGAATAGGGTATTGAAGCAACTGAAAGTGGAATTACAGATGGCTATGAGCCACCATGTAAGTGCTGGGAACTGAATGGAGTTCTCTACAGGAGCAAGCACTTCTACCTACTGAGCTGTCTCTCCAGCCCCTCTGTTTTTAGGACAAGGTCCTTTTTACACAGCCTAGGCTGGACTGAACTTGTAGAAGTCTTCCTGCCTTTGTCTCCCAACTGCTGGGAGGCTCATATTTCTATGCTTTCTCTCCCTCACTCCTCTTCAGATATAAGGAAAGACTTAATTTGGGAAGAAACACAAAAAGGGCATTTGGTTATTGAAGCATTTCTGAACCTGATTACAAGTAGTGGCTAATATTCATAGGAAGACAGGCTGAACTACTGATCACTTATGTTTCTACATATGACAAAGCTTGGGTTGTCTGAGTGTGAGGTTATGAGTGTGTATGATATAGACCAACAAACAGGGAACACCCACAGCATGCCTGCCTCCGACTCACAGCTCTATCATCACCATCCTGACAATGCTACCCTCTTAAAGAGCAACAGTGAAGAGAGCATCCCAGGAGTCAGTGACGACACTCTACCTTCACAGTGCCATCGGAAGATGCACTGATAATGTAATGTCCATCCTGGGTAAATGTTGCCTCGTTAACAAAAGAGGAATGGCCTCGAAATTCCTTCAGTGTTTTTCCAGATTTTAAACCATGAATTCTATCAAATAAAATTAAAAGAATATTCATTATGTTATGTGGAAGCAAATCATTGAATGCATTTTAGATGAATTACAAAAGTATTACAATCTTAAATGATGAAATGTACACAGTCAAAACCACATTTTTGCTTTTTAAAACAAGAGTTTCAGTAGGGAGTTCAAGCTGCCCTAGAATTCTCAGTCCATCTGTCTCTGCCTTCTAAGGGTTGGGAGTCCAGGCTTCCACCTCCACACCCAGCATCACAGACCACACACTGAGAAAAATAAAACACTGTTATTTCACAAATCCCTTCTGGATAACAAAGCGCTGTGCCACCTGAACCGGAGGAGATGAGGCCTCACACAGCCTTGTTCTCTGGAAACGCATGAAGACTCACGAGTAACTTCCCTCTGGGGCCTATTTTATCAAATTGTCATAAGGACAGCTCCGGGATTCCTCTTACCTTATTGTTTGGTCAAAAGATGCACTGAGGATCTGACTGCTATCCTTTGAAAAGCTTAGACAGGTGACACCTTTACTGTGTGCCCTTTCAAATCTTCTTAAACACTGTCCACTCTGAATCTTCCACACCTTTAAGAAGATAAAAATGTGAATAAAGTGTTGGCAGGGACAGCTGACAATGCAGCACGAACACACCAAGACAGCAGCAATGATGCATGCCTACAGTCCAATCTGGCATGTCTACTGCAGTAGTACAATAATATGGATTCAATACACAGCGGTGAACCACAGAGACGGCTCAGCAGTTAAGAGCACTTTTTACTTTTGTAGAGGACCCAGATTCAATTCCCAACACCTACAGGGTGACCCAGAACTACCCATAAGTCCAGTCCCAGGGGAATCTGACGCCGCCTTCTGACCTTAAGGCACCAGGCACACAAGTGGTGCACACATACACACATGAAGACAAAACACTCATACATATAAAATAAATAAAACACAACCCAGCGGTAAGAGTGTTTGTCTAACATTCACAAGCCCCCAGTTCAACACCACAAAAGACAAGACAAAAAAAAATAGTAGCCGAGTCTATTAAGCAGGAACTATTTCCTTATTTTACCTCCCAGTTGCATTATCAGCAACTAAAAACAAGCCACAGCTAATACCAACCCCGATAGATAGACAGACAGACAGACAGACAGATAGATATAGAGAAAAAGAAAGAAAGAAAGAAAGAAAGAAAGAAAGAAAGAAAGAAAGAAAGAAGGAAACATTAACCTGCAGTACATTACATATATGCCCTACAACCAAGACAGACATGAACATATTTGAACAGAAGTGCCAGATCTGTAATTTACCAGCTGTGTGACTGCAAATATGTTAATGGCCCATCCCAGACAGGATTATTAGTAAAACTGAAAACAAAAAAGGGATTAGCATCAAATTGATGCTCAATATATAGGAGTTATTTTGGTAGTAAATATCATGTGTATTACACCATTAAAAATTTTTTAAATGTCTAAATCTAAGCTTTCCATACCTTAATCTTCCCATCTTGGGCCCCAGTTGCTAACATTTCAGTATCTCGGCTGAAACACATGCAGAGGACAGCATCATCCATCATCATGAAGTTATCCTGGGCCTGGTACTTAAGATCCTAAAGTGATGATTAACAGTTATTAAAATAACACAAAAATCAAACCACTGCCCCAGTGGCCCCACCCAGAACCCTAGAAATCCACAGAAAGCAGGCGTCTGGGCCTGAGCTCTGGTCCTCGTGTTTGCACGGCAAGTCCTTTCACCACTGGGCCATTTCCCCAGCACCTGCAATGCATATTTTGATTTCCTTAAGATAGAAAGTCCTCATTTCAAAAAAGAAATAAATAAGAAAAGGGACAAAGGGGCTGGCTGGGAAGCTACTGTCTTAGGAGCATGAGGACCTAAATTCAAACCCCTGAACATATGTGGGGGGAAAAAAATCATGGTATCCATTTGTTACCCCAGAGCTAGGAGAGCAGCACTAAGTCTGGACCTCGCTGAGCAAACTAGCCTATTTGAGGAGCTCCCCGCCACTAAGAGATCCTATGTCAAAAACAAGGAGGACAACACTTGACTAACAACACCCGAGGTTTTCTCTGTCTCACACACACACACACATATGTTCATCTGTACCTGTACACACTCACATGGTGAATGTGGTCAGAGACTTCACAGAACAGAAAAATTTGGTGGCTATTTACATATAAACTTCACTCATATGAAAAATACAATTAGTACTAAAATTAGGTAAGACTGGCAACAATCTCTAAGAGACTATACATAGACCATGCTTCATTCTTTGCACTGCAATGTAGTTCATTCAGCAATTATTTCAAACACTACAAAGAGGAAATCAAGGGCATAATACAGTACGTGGCGTGTATGTTGCCATCTGTGTAACATTATTAAAAGGATACATAAGTAGCTGCTAACACACACACAGCACATCCCTTTAAAGCTAAGGAATGGGTAGCCCTGGATGAACAAGGAAGAGCTCGGATGGGCTCCAGGATGAGAGTAAGAGCTTCACACTCCCCAAAGATCTCATGACCCTTTCTGAACATTACAGACACGTAACTCACTCCAAACAGAATGTTTTCAATTTTTGTAAAAACTCATGAAAAGATAACAAAGGTTTCTCCCATTTAATAGAAACTCAACTTAAAATGAGCTTTTAAACTTTCATAAAGACCCTTCCTCAATCATATAACTCACAAATAAGACAAAATTAACTGAAAATTAGCAATTCTTCCTTTAAAAGTTAATGCATTTTTAATACTTTACCTTCCTGATTTTTCCTGTAGTGAAGTTCCACACTTCAATAAATCCATCAACAGATCCAGTGACCAGATATTGACCATCTGGAGAGAACCGAGCACACTCCACGTGCGATTTCTGACCAAACTGTTTTAAGTAAAACAAAGAACACATAAATTGTTACCTAAGGGCCTTTAAACGATTTCCATTTTAGCCTTTTAAGAAACCCAGCCCTTGCATATAATCCCAGATGGCCCATATTGTGGAGTATCGGAAGGCATTTCTACACATGGACCCTGGTAGATGCTTTCTCTGACCAGTTTTATATCTAAATGTTGTTGCTGTTTTAATAAAATTAGTTAATTGAAAAAAAATGGGAAAAAAAACACAAGGTTTTGTTCTTTCAAAGATGATTTCACTATGTGGCCTAAGATGGCCAAGAACTCAATGTAGTCCACTGAAATCCTGTCCTCTAATCTGAGATCTTCATTCTGCAGTAACCCCAGTACTTACTGGGATTACAAGCATACATCATCACACATATAGTGTGTGGTGGTATATGGGGGAAAAAATTTTTTAACATGAGATATAAAACAAATAATTCCGTTAACACAAGCCATAACTTTCTGCCAGAATCAGCAATTAGAAGGCCTTTCCATTCCAAGTTAACATAGTTTAATGTTTCTGTTGTGCATCTGGATGGAAGAGAGGACTCATTTTCAAAATAAGAGTGTTGCAAATAAAATTTTCATCATTATTTCACAACCTTTATTGAATCAGTGATAATATGTGGCTCACAAAACTAGAGCTAAGGGCTGGAAAGATGGCTCAGAGGTCAAGATCACTGGATGATCTTGCATAGGACCTGGATTCCACTCCCAGAACCAACATAGCACCTCAGAACCATCTGTTATTACAGTTCTAAGGGACCCGATGCCCCCTTCTGCCTCTACAGGCACTAGGCACATATGTAGTACACAGACATGCACACAAAACACTCATATATTAAATAAATTAATCTATCTACCCACCTTTAGGGAAAAATAACTAGGACTAATTATTGGACGAGTTATTTGTTTGCTAAGTGCCTTCCTAGCATTCACACTGACTATGCTCCAATGTCAGGGAAACCACAGGACAGCAGACAGATAATAATGTTGATTTTTCCTTTTTTAGTGCTGGCATACAGACCCAGGGCCCACACATACTAGACTCTACCAAACTATCCCCAGGCCACTGTGTCTAGGGATGAGGCAGGCATTCAGCTTGAGTCTTCCTGCTTTGGCCTGCAGGCATTACTGGGGTACATCACCACTTTTATTTACTTACTTATTTTTCAAGACAGGGTTTCTCTGTGTAGCCCTGGCTGTCCTGGAATTCCCTCTATAGATCAAGCTGGCCTGGAACTCTGAGAACCTGCCTCCGTATCCTGAGTGCTGGGATTAAAAGCCTGTGCCACAACCACCCCACTGTCTAGCTCTAATGCAAAATATTCATTCCAGACAACTTCTAGCCCAGTGGCACCGACAGAACGATCTCTAACTGAACAAAGTCTTCGACCAAGGCAGATAAAGGTGCTACTCAAAAAAATTATCACATGCAAATTAGAACACACAGTGCAGAAAAGACAAATACAAACTACTGAACCAAAGTCAGAGTTAAGGAATATGCACTTCTGTGTGTGCATATTTGCAGTACAGTATATGCATATGAGCACATGTTCATGCAGATGCACTCACCCATGCATGCTCATCTGGAGGTTAGAGGTCAAGGAATCATATTCTACCTCTCTCCACCTTGTTTTTCAGGACAGAGTCTCTCACTAGACCTGAAGCACCCCCATATTCTGCTAGAATGGCTTGCTAACAAGCTCCCAATACCTGCCTCCCTCTGCCCCAGCACTGGGCTTACATATGTAATTTTATGTGGCCACTGGGAATCTTTGCATAGCAAGCATTTTATCCACTGAGCCATTTCCTTAACACCGTGAACACGCAGCATTTTAAAATCCATTAATGCAACCAGAGCACAAAACTACAGAGAAGCTAAGGCACTAACACACACCTTTAGTTCTGGGAGCTGAACTGTTTGATTGTTCCTTTTCCTAAAACAGTTTCCCAATACAATCAAGGTCTCGAGGCTTAGCTCAGAGGCATGTTAAGGTTCTAGATCTAATCCTTGGCATGCACTCACACAGTATCTAAGTCATAAGGCAAAATTATTCTCCTTAACATCACAAGTCAGCTTTAATATCCATGGCTGACCCTTTGCCTGACATGCAGCAGACTAAGCATAAATATTTAATAGGACATAAATATGGAAAATTCTATAGTCCCAAATTAAACCATTTTCCCAAATATAGGATTATGGGCTGGATGTCAAATACATATCTACAACTGACATGTGCCACTGCCAGGTTCCAGCAGTACCCCAAAGGACACTGAGAGAACCCTGAGTTCTGTCAAGCCCTTCTCCCTGGTATCCCAGCTCCTGCCAACAGGGCCTGGCTCTGTACATGAGTACTCAACTAATTACCAGCTGTGTTTATCAGAGCCTACCTTAATATGCCTGCTCAGCTGTGTGGGAAACTTTTCTTCTTCCACATCTTTAACAGCTGCTTTACCTCGAAACAAATCTATGGTCATACCAGGAGGAAGCAAGCCCTGGTGCTGCTGCCACTTCAACGCCTGTGGAAAAAGAAAGCACAGTGATCTGCTGAGTGGCATGGAAGAGCCATCACTGCTGCTCAGGCAAACTGTGCCTGAGAGAACGAGGTCCAGAAAGCGCTCTCCAGCCTCCACATCTCCGACTATTAAACCATCTCCCGTTCAGTGGTCACAGAACACGGACTTCTTGTGAAAGACTCTGACGGGCAAAAGCTGTACCTCACACCTATTTCCTTTATTATAACAAAAACTGTTTGTTTGCTTTTTAAAAATGTATTTATTTATTTATACAGTATATAGTGCCAGAAGAGGGCACTAGATCTCATTACAGATGGTTGTGAGCCACCATGTGGGTGCTGGGAATTGAACTCAGGACCTCTGGAGAGCAGTCAGTGCTCTTAACCTCTGAGCCATCTCTCCAGCTCCTATAAACAAAAATTGTAAAGCAGAAATTTCCCAGAGTTCCAAGACTCAAAACCAGCCACTAATGACACTGTACAATAATTCCTTCTAGTCATTTTCCTCTCACAATGTGTTTAATTACTGTATTAGTAATTATACTATATAATAAGTTTATATTCTATTTTCATCTAGTATCACATTATACTATTTATTACATGCCATGCCTATGCGTGCTCATACATATTAGGAATTGCAAAGCTATCAGGTTTAATGGTTGTCAATACACTATTTACTGGGTGTTTCAGTTCACCTATTCAATATATTAGTGAATGTTTGCACTGCTTTCAACACCTTATCTAATGAATGCTACCTGAACATCTGAATAGGGATACTCTGCATTCCCCATGGATAGTTTTTGCCAACTTGACACACAAACCAATCTGGGAAGACAGAACTTCAAGTTAGAAATTGCCTCCATCAGACTGGCCTGTGGGCAGACCTATCAGGGCATTTTCTTGGTTAATGATGTAAAGGCCCAGCTCACTGTGCAGGAGCACCCTTGGTTGTATAAGTAAGACGAGCAAGACAGTAAGCAGCATAATTAACTGATTTCTGCTTCAGTTCCTACCTCTAGGTCTCTGCTTTGAGCTTACCCTGGCTTCCCTAGATGCTGGTGGAGTGTATAATGAAATAAATCCTTTCCTCCCTAAGTTGCCTGCATCACCCAGGTGTTGGGATTTGTGCACACACACACACACACACACAAATCCTCACAGTAATATCATAAATACATATGTATTTTTATGTGTCAGAAAATAAAGTCTCACTGTTGGCTTTGGTTGGGAGAAAATCTAAAATCTCAAGCACAGAAGCAAACAGTCTGTCCTACCCACCGAGCTACAGCCCCAGCTTGACAAGACCACGGAGCTCAAAGAGTACAGATTCTACGGAGTACACTATTCCAAGTTTCCTAGCACATCCCAACATAATTCTAAATGAGGCTAGAGATTGCCAATGCAGGAAAAGAGGAAAGGTGGCTCGGTACAGCTTCTGAGCAATCAGCCTTGTACGTAGCTCTAATCCCAGGGTGTGTAATTTCCTTAGTTCAGAAATAGCCTTATTATCCACAGAAAACAGTCGCAGTAGTTCAAGGTAATTCAGGTCTACGGCATTCACTGACCTGCCCCAGCAGCGCCATGAGACGAGACGGGGGCACCACGCTGACCTCTCCAGCCAATGCCTGGGCAATCGCTGCTCTCCTTTTCTCTTTGCTGCTTCCATCTGGATAGGCCTAAAAGGGAAAAAAAAAAGAGTTGGTATCATTTCCAAGGAGAAGAAAGGCATGAATGTATATAATTACAGCTCAGCAGTTAAGAGCATGTACTACTCTTGCAAAAAAACAATTCCCAGTACCCACATTGGGTAGCTCACTGCTCTCTATAACTCCAGTTTCCGGGGGAATTCAATGCATCTGGCCTCCTGAGGATCATGCACACAAGTACACCTATGTACATACACATACGTACACACACACACATTTTAAATATAATAAAAATTAAAATTTTTCAAAAGCAAAGGAAATAAGACATTCTCAGAGGAAAACAATAAAATACCCAGTTAAACAGGTGCTGAACTAAATAGATTTAGTGTTTTAAAGTAACTTTGCAATTCTGCACTCTTGCATTTCTGAAGTATGGAAGAGAGCTGGAATCAATCAGTCCATACTGCTATTCCTGAAGAGGCCATGTAAGTCATAATAGAGGTAGGATTCTAGTTTCTGAAATATATGCAGGGTCGAAGACTCATATTCTTCAGAAATCTAACTTTCATTTACCTAGTTCCTATTGCATTCTTCTTCATTTTGGAAGCCCTCTAGTGAAAGTTCGTGTGGGAAAGAAACTGCATTTGTGTGTATATGTGTGTAAAATGACGTATTTATACATCTCAATGTGGGAAAGAAGCTGCATTTGTGTGTATTTATGTGTGTAAAATGACGCATTTATATATCTCATTGGTGGATGAGATCGCACTGTGGGAGAAAGGTGTTTGCCATCAACCATGAAGAAATGAGTTTGAATCCCATGGTAGAAGAAAAGAACCTACTCCTGTAACTGCTTCTCTGACTTCTACACACATATATCCGCCCAAACATATATACAAACAAAAATTAAAAAGTAATTTTGCAAAGCCACATTATTCAATTTTCACAGTTAACAATGATGTCTTTTCACTACCATATCCTTACCTCACGAGGATCAAAGTAAGACCTGGCTAAGAGGTTCTCCAGATGAATATAGCGCTCTGGCTGTGTTTGCTTCAACATAATCATGGGGTCTGTCTGTCTCAGAAGGGACCTGGCAGCACCCAATTCACGAAGTTCTATCAGTTCCAGAACAACCTGGACAATGGAAGGAAAATTCATTTTTCAGAACATCCTCTTCATCAGTCTTTTTCTTCTTCCTCCCAACCCTCTTCTCAAGACAGGGTTTCTCTGTGGAGCCCTGACTGTCCTGGAACTCACTCTGTAGACCAGGCTGGCCTGGAACTCACTCTGTAGACCAGGCTGGCCTGGAACTCACAGACACCCACCTGCCTCTGCCTCCTAAGTGCTGGGATTAAATGTTGAATCTTCCAAGGAAGGAAAAAAAAATACACTGCTGAGTCTTGATGATGTGAATTTACAGCCGGTTATATATCCCTTGGACTCTGGAAGGAAGGCTCACTGATACTCTCCATTAAGGGCCAACCCACAAAGCTCAGGACTTCACTCTCACCTGTTCATAGAGATCAATAAGGGTTTTGTCTGGCAATTTCAGAGACTGTATAGCCTGTAAAACAGTATCCCAATGACCGCTGTTAATGTCGGCCACGAAGCTTTCAATGCTGTCCACGGTATTGAGAGAGACAGTGGTCTCCTCCTGTAAGGTGGCCAATGCCCGATACAAACTGTTCTCCTTCAAGTACTGCATGATGAGACGGATCACACTGAGAGAAAACAAAGAAAGCCATCAGCTTGGAGAGCTCCAGCCACCGATTAGTCCTTTTATTACCCACTCTCCATTTAGTTATTGAGAGTAAAACTCTGCAAACAACCACAGAATCAGGGTTCCAAACTTCCATCTAAAGATAGGAGAACTTGGGTTCAGAGAGGGGAAATTGTCTGCCCAATGTTTCCCTATCAGAAAGAAAGCTGGTTGCCTTTCTTTTTCTGATCACTGGATTTACTGGACATCTGTATGAGACACTATAAACCTACAATAGCCAATGATGTCTTTATTTAAAACATCTGGAGCGGTGGGGGCGCACATCTGTGACCCAAATTAAAAATTTTAAAGCCAGATAAATTAAATAAATAGATTGGCGAATCAATCAAATCAATCAATACATTGAATCATCTACATTGCTATTAAAAATCTTGGTCATTTAAAAAAAATGGCAAGCCAAACAAATTAATTAATTGAATAACGGATTAAATCATCTACATTGCTGTAGGAAATATTAGTTTAAATGACAAGCCAAGTAAATAAATAAATAAATGGAATTATTAAATAAATAAATAAAATCATCTACATCTCTGTAGGGAATCTTGGTTCATTTAAAAAAAATTAGAAGCCAAATAAATAAATGAATGAATGAATTTAGATTCAATCATTAGATAGATATAGATGGGTGAATAGACTGAATCTACATTGCTGTAGAAAATCTTGGTACATTTTTTTAAAATGGGGCACCAAATAAGTAAGTAAATAGATTAAATTATTGAATAAATAGATAAATGGATTAAATCATCTATACTGATGTATGAAATCTTGGTCCATTTAAAATATGATAAGCCAGATAAATGGATGGATAAGATAAATAGAACAAATCACTAGACAGAGATAGATAGATAGACAGACAGATGGAATCATGAAATCTGGTCCATTTCTTTAAAGTGAGGCACCATTTTCCTACACTGCTGTAGGAAATATCGGTCCATTTAAAAAATGACAAGCCAAATAAATAAGTAAATGGATAAATGAATGAATAGATTGGCTGGTTCGTTTAAAAAAAAATGACAAAGCCTTCCTACCCTCCTCTTCAGTGTTAAGATTACAGATGTGCGCACTCCACGCCCGGTTTCCAGTTTTAAAAAATACACAGCGGGTCTCCACCTCAGTCGATTTAATGAGCCTCCCGGTTATGCAGACCTTCAGGACACACCTACCTCCCTTGCCCTCCGAACACAAACGTCTGCCATTTTACATTTTACTTGTTAGCCAGCAAAGACAGAGGGGAGGAGTCCTGGAGAAGTCCACCAAAGACTCTTCCATCACTAACTCCACGCCTGCCTGGCCCCTCGCTGTCCCCCCGTCTTAGCTATGCATCATCCTTCTGACCCAAATTCTGTCTCTCTGTCCACACAGCGGCTCTCACCTGCACGCTGCAAACCAAAACTCGGCGCCACCTGGGGTTTGCGCAAACAGAAGCAACCGAGCCTTTCTAGTTAGCGCTGGGACTAGGAGGAGAAGGGACCTCACGGGCAGCCTGGGGGACCAGGGCCCAGGGACAGCACTGAGTGAGGACTGAGCGAGCAGAGCAAGCACAGCGATCACGTCTGCTCGGCGAGCCTCTCCAGCCCCACCGCGGGCCGCCGGGCTCCGGGCTGCACGCCACAGAGCTGCTCTCCCCGCGGGCACACCGAGGCCGCAAGCCCCCGGCGCGCAGCCCCCTCGGACGTCCTCTCGAGCCCCTCCACCCCACGCCCTCAACGCTGGGACGAGCCACAGCCCTACTCACTCGGAAGACTCGATTTCGATCGACATAGCGGTATCGCTTCGGGTCCAGGCCCGTCTCAGGACAGACTCGGTCGCACAACACTTCGCGACACTTCCGGCGGTCGCCCAGCGTCACTTCCGCTCGGCTACGGGCTCAGGGTGACAGGGAAATGCAGGGGTGGCGCAGTGCGTGAGGGGCAGGGCCTAGCGTGCTTGTCCCAACCAAAGTCTTTCGGGAGCTGGGGAGACGGCTCAGAAAAAAAAGGCGACTACAGCCGATCCTGACGTCCTGACTTCGATCCCGGGGAGCCTCGTCCTCTTCTGGCTCAGTGGCGACTGCACGTTAACATAAACGCGGAGTAGCCAGGCGGTGGTGGCGCACGCCTTTAATCCCAGCTCTCGGGAGGCAGAGGCAGGCAGATCTCTATGAGTTCGAGGCCAGCCTGGTCTACAAGAGCTAGTTCCGAAACTCAGAACCATGCCTTCCTGTCCCAGCCTATCACTGCTCAGGATTAGTGTGCAGTCACAGAGATCCTCCTCACTCCACCTCCCTAATACTGGGATTAAAGGCGTGTGCCCTCACAGAGATCCTCCAGCCTCTGCCTCCCTAATCCTGGAATTAAGGGCGTGTGCCATCACCAAGCCATTAGGTGATTTACAATGTAATCCAGCACTCTGGGAGTTAAAGGCAGCCTGATCTACATAGTGAGTTCCAGAACAGTCAAGACTACATAGAAAGACCCTGCCTCAAACAAAACAAAAACGTTAAAGTATTGTCTTTACATTTTATTTATTGTGTGAGTTCGTGCACCGTGCGTGTGTGTACTTGTGAAGCACAGAGGATAACTTTAGAGGAGCTAATTCTCCCCTTGCCTATGTGGGTCTAAATGATAAACTTGGTTAGACTGTGGCAAGTGCCTTTATCTGCTGAGCCATCTCACTGGACCTGTCCTATAGGAGGAGGACCCGCTTGTTTGTCCGGGATGCCCAGAACCAAAATAATCCCACAGAAACTGTATTAATTAAATCACTGCTTGGCCCATTAGCTCTAACTTCTTTTTTTTTTCTAAACATTTATTTATTTATTACGTATACAATGTTCTGTCTGTGTGTATGCCTGCAGGTCAGAAGAGGGCACCAGACCTCATTACAGATGGCTGTGAGCCACCATGTGGTTGCTGGGAATTGAACTCAGGACCTTTGGAAGAGCAGGCAAGGCTCTTAACCGCTGAGCCATCTCTCCAGCCCTAGCTCTAACTTCTTATTGGCTAACTCTTACATATTAATTTAACCCATTTCTATTATTCTGTATATCACCACGAGGCCGTGGCCTACCAGCAAAGCTTCAGCACGTCTATCTCTGGCGGTGGCTCCATGGCGTCTAACTCTGCCTCCTTTCTCCCAACATACCATTTAGTCCCCCCAACACCTAAGTTCTGCCCTATCAACAGGCCAAGGCAGTTTCTTTATGCATTAACCAATGGGAGCGACACAGAAGGCCCTCCCACACTGCCGTCCTATCATTTTACTTCAGTTAGACTCGCTTCTTTATTTTGCCTATAAAAATAAGTCTATGTATTTCCTTAACACAAGGCTTTATTTAGTGTCTTCCATAATTTTTATTTCATTTTTAATAGAATCACTTTTTATAATTCTTATAAGTTCAGGCCTTTTATTAATTATATAGCTATAAGCAACTCGAGTTCCATATGTCTTCAGTAATAATGAATGAGTGTTTTGTAATTACCCTGCAAAGTGGCAAGCTTCCTAGAGGCATATTCATACTTTCCTTATGACTTTCTCTTTTCTCCCCTATCTCCCTGGCCCTCATCACCTCCTAAATCCTTTCTGCCCCTGGCATTCCCTTTTTGCTGCCATACCATGTGTGTTTTATAACCCTCCTACCACTCTTCCTTAAAGCCTCTATTTTTGCTCCTTATGACCCCTTTCTAGTTTTCTGATATCTATCAAGTATTATTTGTTTTGTTTATTTATTTATTTTAGAGTTTCTCTGGGTAGTCCTAGCTGTCCTGGAACTCTGATGTGGGACTCCTCTCTGTATCCTGTGAATATGTTTTATTACCATCGTTAATGAAGAATTTGCTTTGGGCCTATAGCAGCACAGAATACAGCAAGGCAGGAATTCCAAACAGAGATAGAGGAGAAAAGAAGGCAGAGTGAAGGAGACGCTGAAGGAGACAGACACCCTGGAATCTTGCTGGTAAATCAAGGGCCTCTTTACCTAAGCAGTTCTTAGCCATTAGAAGAATTTCTAGTTTGCCAGTGAAGTCATACAAAAGCTCTGAAATTCTTACAGAAAAAAAAAAAACCAACTTCATAAATCTCAGATAACAATCAGGGATTGTTTACAAAAGATGACTTCAAAGTCTAGGTATGCCATCAACTCTGAGTAAATGCCAGGTACAAAGGCTACACTAAATTTCTTACCACATCTGGGTTTAATTTCCAGCACTACATTAAAGAAGGGATTCCAGCTGGGTGGTGGTGGTGCACACCTTTAATCCCAGCACTTGGGAGGCAAAGGCAGGAGGATCTCTGTGAGTTTGAGGCCAACCTGGTCTACAAGAGTTAGTTCCAGGACAGACTCCAAAGCTACAAAGAAACTCTGTCTCAAAAAACAAACAAACGAAATCAATGCAGAAACAAATCCAGGTGGTGGTGGCTCACACCTTTAATCCCAGTACTAGGGAGTCATGCCTTTAATCCCTACAAGGAATATCAAATGGGAGGAGAAAGCGGCTTAGTCTGCTTAGTTTGCAGTCACCCAGCCTTTGTAGAAGTTAAGACTTCTCTAGTGGCTTAGCTGCTTTGTTTTTCTAGCTTTCGGGTTGAACCCCATGTAGGTGTCCAAGTGACACTGACGAAGCCATGCTGGTCTGGGTGGCCAGTGTTGCTGCTGGTAGCCAGGGCCATAGAGATCTGGGTGGCACATACTACTATCCAGTGCCATAGTGACATCCGGCCCAGGGCTGTGGCTGGGGGCCATCTCTGGATCTGTGGCCTACTGCAGTCAGGGTCTGTGCTGATGTCCATTGCTCGTGTTGCCATCGAGGGCCGTGCTGATTCCAGGGGTTCTGGCCAGCGCCTGGGGCCATGTTGGTGTCCGAGCCTCCTGTTACCATCAAAGACCATGTGGATGCCCAAGGCCTGGGGCCATGTTGGTGTCCCAGGACCATGCTGCCACTAGAGCTGTTCCAATCTGACACAAAGTGGCATCCAGACTCGGCTGCTACAGGGGACCATGTCTAGATCTGTGGTTCAACAAAGGCTGGGGTCTATGTTAAAAGTCCAAGGCCCATGTTGCCACCAAAGGTCACATGGAAGCCGGGGGTTGGGGCCACAACCTGTGGCCTTATTGGTATCCGGGGCAATGCCACTGAAAGAGTTATCCCAATCTGAGTGGCCAGAGCTTCCAATGGGAGCCAGGATGTCTTCCCAAAGCAGGACATTATCAAGCCCAGCTGTTGCCAAGGGCCATGTCTGGGTCCATGGTTTTACTGCAGCTGGGTTCTGTGTTGATATATGTGGCCTACGTCACCTCCGGGGGCAATAGGAACCATGTGTAATAAAATTAGAAGGCCATACTGAGCCAGCCCCACCCTTCGCTGACCCTGGGAAAGCTGGCCCTGCCTCTTGTTGGACACTGCAACAGGAGAGTTGGCCCCTGCACTTGGAAGAGATGTCCACACCCCTCACCACAGTCGAGGGAAAACTGACCCTGATGGCACGGGCATAGGGGAGCTGGCTCTGACCTCCTTGCTTGAAGCAGGTGGCCTCAGTGGCCCAGACTGACCACCTCAGCTACCACTGAGGTCCACAGCTGGGCCTTGGGTTTGTTTACCCTAATATCTGCCCCATCTAGGACCTACTGGAGCCTGTGAAGGGACTGGTCCTGTGGAACAAGACCAGCAGGATCTCCATGACTCAGGCAGTCGCGGAATTTCCCAGAGGAGTTTAGTGAGGAACCAGTGAGAATGATGTATCAGGGACTCATTGTAATGAATATTTTCTAATAAAGCAGATTAGACAAAAGTGTGTACTGTGTGACACACCACTCCCAGTGCCACCAGGACGAACGAAGAGGTGTTGGGGAGTTGGGAAAGATGGAGAAGGGAAGAGGTTTTTCATTGTTTTGTTGTTCTTGTTTGTTTGCTTAATTTGTTTTGTTCTTTAATTTTCTTTTGGGGGGCACTAAGGGGTGAGGAGAATATGGGGGGACTGGGAGGTGAGCAGAATCAGGGTGCATGATATGAAATTATGTTTAAAAGAATCAATAAAGACATTATGTTAAAAAGAAAAAAAATCTCTGTGATGATGTTGCAGGAGTCTCTCTGGAATAAGTTCTCTGACACCAGTGAGAGTGGGAGCTAGGAAATGAATTTATTCACCAGTATACCAAAATCAGGAAAGCTCCTGAGAGACTGGCATCCAGCTTGGATTTTTATAGTATGCTTTAAAACCACAGGGTGGGGCGCGTGAGCAGGCAAGCAAAGAGAAGCATACACAGCTGTTAGCTTGGGGGCTTTTGGTTTTTTTAGAATATTTATTTATTATGTATACAATACTCTGTCTGTGTGTATGTCTGCAGGCCAGAAGAGGGCACCAGACCCCATTGATGGTTGTGAGCCACCATGTGGTTGCTGGGAATTGAACTCCGGACCTTTGAAAGAGCAGGCAATGCTCTTAACCTCTGAGCCATCTCTCCAGCCCAGGGCTTTTGATTTTTAAGGACCTGTGACTGTGGACTGGTGTAAGCCTTTGTGGTCAGCTTGTGACGATATGCGCTGTACTGATACGCAGGTGCGAGGTGGGGCGGCGGATTCCATGGCGGGGGACAAACACGCCATCAGGAAGAACTAACATAAAAAAGAAAGTTTATTGGGAAGGGAGAAATGAGAGGGGAGAAAGAGAGAGAGACAGTGACCGTGACCGGCTGCCTGGGAGAAACAACAGAACTAAGAAAGGGGGAGTGGGCGGAGCTTGTCTCTTAAAGGGACCTTTGCATCAGTGTAGAGTCAGGGTGCTGCTTGTCATGCGCAGTGATAACACACTGTGCCAGGTTCCCAAGCGACAGGGCCAAGGTGTGCCTGAATGCCAACACAGGTTGCTAAGAGCAATGACTATTAGCTATTTCTCCTGGTTATTCCGTTCTAGGTAGTAAGTGAAGTCATGCTAGGCAAGAGGCCGTACAAGCCTTGTTTAAAGTGGTTCACTAAATATATCAACAAATCAGTATCTGATAACTTGAAGAAATGAGTTGGTACTCCTGGAATATCATCTGTGGGTTTATCGCTTTCATTCTAGTTTGAGGAATCTGGACAAGGTGTTCAAGATGCATGGCCCTGATAGAAGCCTCAAAATTATCATCATGAGGTTCCATTAACGGAGCCAGCCAGGGTCCCATGTTGTCCATATTGTACTCTGTCGGCACTCCTTTGTACCTCTAGCCTTCATCCTTTTCAATAACTCTCTGGCATTCTCTTTTGCTATTTTTGACTGATTAGTATAGTAGAGAGCTGGCTATCTTGAACTTGTTAGATGCCTATTGCAGTGGCACCGGTTGTCAGGAACCCTGCCAGGGCCATCCCTAGCAGGACTGGTAAAAGTACAGGAGTTCTCTTATTTCTTAAATCTAAATGGTGTAAGTATTGCCGGACCTCACTCCCGGGAGCACATCTAAGTGAAGGACCAAGAATGCCAGTCTGCATCTGACTCCTGGGCAGATGTAAATATCTTTGGGGTAGGCAAAGTATGTACCATTAGGAGCCACTGCTGGGTTGGTTGGTTTGTTTCTCTGTGTATCCCTGGCAGACCTGGAACTTGCTCTGTAGACCAGGATGGCTTCAAACTCCAAGATCTGCCAGCTTCTCCCTCCAGGATGCTAGAATTAAAGGCACGCACCACCAGGGCAGATTCTTTTACTGTGTATTGTTGCATTGAGTCTCTACGTGTGAGGGGCTGTTTCCCCTGTTTTAGGCTTAGCTACCATCAGTAGAAAGTTCCATATCTGAATTATGCTTTAATTCTGGCCCTGAGGAGAAAATCTTTTATAATTTCTCTGAAATCATGAAAAGGCTTTCTCTCTTCAGGCTAATATATGACCAGATATCATAGCCGCCATCTTCCTGGGTGAGGAGAGGGCCTGGCATTTCCTTTCGTGGACACAGTGGAATGGGCTCTTTCCTGAAATGCCACTGACCAGTGAAGTGTTTATCTAATTATTCTTTATAAATAAAAGATTGGGAGGCAGATATCGGGATAAAAACCTGAATGAGCCGGGTGGCATATGCCTTTAATCCCAGCACTTGAGAGGCAGAGGCAAGCGAATCTCTGTGAGTTCAAGGCCAGCCTGGTCTACAAGAGCTAGTTCCAGGACAACTAGGACTGTTACACAGGAAAATCCTGTCTTGAAAAAAAAAAAAAAAGAACCTGAGGGATTAGTGAAGTGATGGAGAAGCCACCAGTGACCTCCTCTCTTTCCCTTTCCTAAATCCAAAGGGGCTCTCAGCCCTACCTTACTACTTCCTGTCTCCTCTCTGCCCTCAGTTCTTCAAGATCTCTATGGTTAATATTGGTCAGCTACCAGCTAGCTCCATCCTCTGACTCAGAGTGAAGCTTATTGTCAGAATGCGATCAAATGTCACACAACAGACCAGAGTCTGGCAAAGCCTATGCAAGAGGAGGCTGATGAGCACTGAGTAGGGCAAGCCTTTGGTGCTGTGTGGCACTGGCACTGGAGCCTTCAGGGGTCCATGGGCATCATGGGCAAAATTTCATCCTCTGGGGGAAACTAATGTGGTGCAGGACTCTTCATGTCTCACATGGGGACTGTGCAGACCAAGTGATGAGAAGCAGAGCTGGGGAACCCCATGTGGTGTGTAGGGTGGGGCAGACAAGACCATCTTCTCCCTCAAGCTGGGCCACCTGCCTCCCAGCCATTTACTCTTAAACCACCTTGTGTTTCGTCACTTCCTGTTATGAGAGGTAAGAGCTGGTTCAAGAGAAACAACCTCAGCAGAACTGTTAATCTCAATGATGGGAGGAGAAAGACCACCAACCCAAATTATCATGATCAAATTAATTGAAGCAAGCTTTTTTCTTTTTTCCTTTAAATTTTTTATTCTTTTTTTTTATTTTTATTGAGCTCTACATTTTTCTCTGCTCGCCTCCCTGCCTCTCCCTCCTCCCCCTTCAATCCTCCCCCAAGGTCCCAATACTCCCAATTTACACAGGAGATCTTACCTTTTTCTATTTTCTACTTCCCATGTAGATTAGATCTATGTAAGGCTCTCTGAGTGTCCTCATTGTTGTCTAATTCTCTGGGATTGTGGTTTGTAGGCTGGTTTTCTTTGCTTTATGTTTAAAAAACACCTATGAGTGAGTACATGTGATAATTGTCTTTCTGTGTCTGGGTTACCTCACTCAAAATAATGTTTTCTAGCTCCGTCCATTTTCTTACAAAATTCAAGCTGTCGTTATTTTTTTCTGCTGTGTAGTATTCCACTGTGTAAATGTACCACATTTTCCTTATCATTCTTCAGCTGAGGGGCATTTAGGTTGTTTCCAGGTTCTGCTATGAACATAGTTGAGCACAAGACCTTATGGCACAATTGAGCATCCTTTGGATATATACCCCAAAGTAGTATTACTGGGTCTTGAGGAAAGTTGTTTCCTAATTTTCTGAGAAATCGCCACACTGACATCCAAAGGGGTTGTACCAGCTTGCATTCCCACCAGCAAGGCAGAAGTGTTCCCTTTTCCCCACAACCTCTCCAGCATAAGTTGTCATCAGTGTTTTTGATCTTGGTTATTCTTACATGTGTAAGATGAAATCTCAGAGTTGTTTTAATTTGCATTTCTCTGATGACTAAGGATGTTGAATATTTCCTTAAGTGTCTTTCAGCTATTTTAGATCCCACTGTTGAGAGTTCTCTGTTTAGGTCTGTACTTCATTTTTTTATTGGATTATGTGATTTTTTGGTGTCCAATTTCTTGAGTTCTTTGTATATTTTGGAGATCAGACCTCTGTCTGATGTGGGGTTAATGAAGATCTTTTTCCATTCTGTAGGCTGTCATTTTGTTTTGTTGACCATGTCCTTTGCTTTACAGAAGCTTCTCAGTTTCAGGAGGTCCCATTTATTAATTGTTTCTCTCCGTGTCTGTGCTGCTGGGATTATATTTAGGAAGTGGTTCCCTGTGCCAATGCATTCAAGTGTAGTTCTCACTTTTTCTTCTATAAGGTTCAGTGTGGCTGGCTTTATGTTGAGGTCTTTGATCCATTTGGACTTGAGTTTTGTGCATGGTGATAGATATGGGTCTATTTTCATTCTTCTACATGTTGATATCCAGTTATGCTAGCATCACTTGTTAAATATGCTTTCTTTTTTCCATTTGATATTTTTTGCTTCTTTATCAAAGATCAGGTGTTCGAAGATGTGTGGATTGATACCTGGGTCTTCTATTTGGTTCCATTGGTCCTCCTGTCTGTTCTTATGCCAATACCAGGCTGTTTCTAGCTCTGTAGTAGAGTTTGAAGTTGGGGATTGTGATGCCTCCAGAAGTTCTTCTTTTGCCCAGGATTGTTTTGGCTATCCTGGTTTTTTTGCTTTTCCAAATGAAGTTGAGTACCGTTCTTTTGAGGTCTTTGAAGAATTTTACTGGGATTTTGACGGGCAAAAATAAATAGTGTTTAAAAAAGAGTTTGGCTGTGATCTTCTGTGGGTGATCAAGCCTCCCCTGCCTATCACCCCAGGGTCCTTACCTGGTCTGAACAACCAGCCAAGTATTCAGCTCTACCAGAGACTCTGATCTACTATGGACTGCAGAATTTATGCAGTGAGAGTTCAACACGTACTTCAGGGGTCAGCTTATCAGAGATCTCATGTGGGCCACCTTATTTAGCAAGGCATGAGGACTATTCTCACCAGAGATTAATCTTTTTTTTAAAGATTTATTTATTTATTATGTATACAGTATTCTGCCTACTTATGTCCTATAGGCCAGTAGAGGGCACCAGATCTCATTACAGATGGTTGTGAGCCACCATGTGGTTGCTGGGAATTGAACTCAGTACCTCTGGAAGAGCAATCAGTGCTCTTAACCTTTGAGCCACCACTCCAGCCCCAGAGATTAATCTTATCTGCAAGATGATAAGGAATACTGCCTTCTGAATGTGTTAAGCTGTCTGTATTGCAGACTTCTTGTGTGAAGAGCTTTTTCCCACACATTACAGGTTGGGGATTTTTCCCACAGCACTACAGTGTGTTAATCATTTACCGGGCACAATTTTCTCTATGCATTGGTATATTGGATGACTGTCTCCAGTAGTGAGTGATTCTGGCAAGAAAGTAATCACAGTAGATACCGTTATTTTCACAACCAGGTCTTTGTATAAACTTAGAAGTCTGCCCTCCTGCGATTATCTTCCTTGGCAGGCAGTTGGCCAGTGCTAGTGTCCAGGCAAAGAGAGCTCTATTGAAACGTTCATAGATGCCTAAGGATAAGAGTCATGTCTGAAGCTGCTGAGCCATAGTTCTCAGGGAGATAGGGAACAAGAGTGTCCTGGATTCCCCCTGCCAGCAGATAGGACAGTGCTGGCCCAAGCTAACCTAGCATTAACCTTAAAGCATGCCTATTTTCTCAGGCAGTAGTGGCACACGCCTTTAATCCTAGGACTTGGAAGCCAGAGGCAAGCGGATCTCTGTGAATTTGAGGACTACAAGAGCTACAGGAGGTAGTTCCAGGACAGCTAAGGCTATTACACAAAGAAACCCTGTCTCGGTGGGAGGGGGAGGGGGAAGAGAGCATGCCTAGTCTTCACTTACCAGTCTACTAATAATGGATCTCTATCTCAAAGTTGTCATTGGGCACTGTGCCCGTCCCCACATCCGGTTGGGGTTTTCTCCTACGTCCTTGAACCTTGGTGTTGTCCTGATAGCGGCTCAGATCCTTATCGTTTCAAGGCTCCTGTAGGAGAAGAGTTTTTACAAAAGTAGGACAGGATTATTAGAGTAGACACAGAGCGACAGCGAGCATATGGCCCTCAGAGTGTGTGTGAAGTTACTGTAGAGATCTTTCACCCGCTCCTGTGCACCTGAGAAGCGGTTCACCTTTGGAACCTGGGTAGGGGCAGGAGCTGGACTCTGAGCCCTTCCACTGGTCGAGATGTGTTCACCAATGTCCTGAAGCCTTCCCAGAACTATCGTGACTGAGTTGGACAGCGGCAGTACCGTGCCAGCTTCACTCAGGCAGGAAGTGAAGGTAGACAATAATATTTCCTTTAGACCTCTCGATATCCGGGTCTTCTAATGGCGGGCACTACACACTCAGGAAGGGTCTTTGCTGCCATTCAGCAAATCTCTCTCAGACCAGCATGTCTGCTAAGTGATTCAGATCCCCTCAAGTTAACAATTAAGATTAACCATTACAATAGGTTTGTTTGCTTGTTAATTAGTCACAACTACCTAGACATCTAATTTCTCATTTGTGTGTATCCATAAGGGATATTTGAAATAATATTCTTAATATCATATCAGTGATGGGATTTTTAAATTCTCAAAAATTTTTATTTACGTGTGTTGGTATTTTGCCTACATGCATGTTTTTACATCTCATGTGTGCCTGAAGGCCAGGGGAGGGCTTCAGATCCCTCTGGAACTGGAGCCAGATGATATTGAGCCACCACGTGAGTGCTGAGAATCAAACCTGGGTCCTCTGGAAGAACAGCCAGTGCTCTGAACCACCGAGCAATCTCTCCAACACCTAGGTTGATGGGATTTAAATCTAAAACTAAAAGGAATGAGAGAGAGAGAGAGAGAGAGAGAGAGAGGAGAGAGAAAGAGAGAGAGGGAGGAGAGAGGGGGGGGGGGAGGGAGAGAGAGAGAGAGAGAGAGAGAGAGAGAGAGAGCACTCTGGGATAACATGATATAACCGTGGGTTGGAATTATAGCTTAGTGGCTGGATATTTGTCTAACGTGCACAGGGCATCATTCCTTTGAAATCCGAAAGGAGGAAGTTACATGGTCCAGGGGTTAAGGGCAGGTGTCACTCACGCTGGGACCTGAATTTGGTTCCCCAGTCATGTTAAGGCACTCAAAAACCTCTACAACGCCAACTTCAAGGAATCTGGCATCTTCTTCTGAACTCTGCAGACACTTGCATCCAAGTATGCACACTCACCCTGACACACACCTACACACAATTAAAAGTAATAAAAATAAACCACACAATGGTAGCTCATGCTTTTAATTCCAGCACTCGGGAGGCAGAGACAGGCGAATCTCTTGTGAATTTGAGGCCAATCTGGTCTATGAAGTGAATTCCAGGACAGCCAGAACTGCTACACAGAGAAACCTGTCTCCAAAAACCAATAAATAGATAATAATAATAATAATAATAATAATAATAATAATAAATTTTTTATTCAAAGGGCTTTTGAGTGCTTGTTTTTTTGATTTTTCCGTCTCACTGACCTGAGGGGCCTAGGGCAGCCTGGCCACACATAACAGGCCCAGGTCTCACAGCTGCCCTGGCAGTTAGCACTGGGCTCCCTAAGCTGACACCACCCAGGGAGGGCCAGCATCTAAAGGGAAGTACCCGACTGTCCGACCGTTAGGTAAGATTAGATAAGAGCACCAGATTTTCCTGAGCCCAGAACTCACCTATTCCACTTTTCTCAAGACCCCTAGACAAATGTCAGCCAATCAGGGTCCTGCACCCTGGAAATCCCTTTACCCCAACCTCAACTATGCTAAAAACCCTACCCTGACTGGGTTTGGCACTCTCTGCTCTCAACCGCTGAATCGGACAGACAGACAGTCCAAGTTTAGACTTGAATAAAGGCTCTTTGCTTTTACATATAAGTGCAGACCCGTGGTGGTTTTGGAGGACCCCACGATCTTGGAATAATATAGCCCATTTCTTCACTTGGGAGTGTCTTTTTCTTAACAGACTGCTTCTTTTCTATCGCTAAAAGTGAAAAAATAATCAGGAAAACATTGAGGTTGTACTTCCATACGAGATGAGTACTTGGCGTGTAGAGACCCTGAGTTCCTTCCTCAGCACTCTGCAGAACGAAAAAGGGTTTCGAGAAGAAAAATCATAGCGCTGAAAATTGCAACTGCCAGTTATCAGAAAATTTATGAAGGATGTCCATCCCCTACTGATTCTAAATTTGAAGGGAAAAAATCCCTATAAACAAAAGAGAAGGAAGGCAGGAAGGATGTGGGGAGGAGAGAGCAGTTTGCTGCTTGGGAAAAACCACTGGAGGAACCACTCTTCCAAGTCAGAGACTGTTATCCTCAGCTGTGCCTAACGGTTATATGTTCACATCCATCAGGTCAGATACCGCCCTTGAGAAATGAGATTACATCAGTTGGGCGCGGTGGTGGCACATACCTTTGATCCCAGCACTGGGGAGGCAGAGAAGCAGGCAGCTCTCTAAATTCAAGGTCAACCTAGTCTACCAACACTGTCTTGAAAAAAACCAGAGAGGGAGCAGGATGGAAATGGCACAGATTGTAAACACAGCACTTGAGGAGTTGAGGCAGGATGACTCCAAATTTGAGGCTAACCTGGACTATTGTATTAATGCAGAGCCTCCTCAACCTGAGTAATAACACAAAAGAGACGCAAGGATCCCCTCGAGAACGCTACTTAACTAATGTTCTTCTTAAGCCAGCAGAGGGCAGGGCAGCCTCACTAAAGCCACCGTTGCGCGCCTCCAGCTGGCTCGGCAGTTAGAAAGGAAAAAGGAAGTGAAGTTGGCTTCTCTGCTGTGATCTAGACCAGCTTCTCCTAACACAAGGCCAAGTCTACAAGAAAGCCCTCACACAGTTCTGCTGGCTCGTGGCAGAACACGACTTCCTCCTCCTTCTAACGTTTCTTTCCCAGGCCAGGGATGAACTGCCTGAAAACGGGCCCTCGTCTTTTTTGAAATGTCCGTGGATAAAAGCCATCTGTTCTAACATGGAACAAAATCATGCTTTCCTGTGACTCTCAAAGGACGAGCCTATTTCCTTCAGAGGTGCCGCTGTGTCCCTGACCCCAGAGCAAAGGGGGTTTCTCCTCACAGATCAGTCTCTGTCAAAGCCAAGACTTTTCCCAGAAGTCACACATACACACACACACACACACACACACCCTGATTTCTGCTGATCCACAGGCCAATGCAACCTCACATGCTCTTTGTTGAGCTAAGGCCATCACTGGCAACGGGAATGGAATGACTGTGGTTGACTAGAGCCACGTGACTATGCCCCCGGGGCAGTGGAGGACCACATTAAGCATCCATGCACAGCTGCATCTCATCTGGCAAAGAGGAGCCAGAGCCATCTCCCCACCCCTGTACGTCGGTGGGGAGTACTGAGAACTCCATTTTCTGGACTAGGAAGAAGAAGAAGAGAGGAATTGAAAAGCCCTGTTCAAATCTCCCAGTGAGGGACACTGAGCCTATAGAAAATCAGTTCAGCTGGAAGACCCAGTTGGGACTTTTTGTTGTTTCTTTCAGAAGTATCCAAAGCAGTAGCCGGAGATTCTGTTTCACTGTCTTAGTAGTTAGACCCATGGGAGGAAAACAGGATGGCAAGAAGCCTCTCAAAGGCAAGAAAATGGGATTGGCAGGGAAGCTGAGGACACGATGCTCGGACAGGACATGCATGTCGACCAGGTGGTGCTGTGGCTGAGGGAGTGTCTGAGAAGGTGTGGTCTTCGCATCACTGGCGACCGAGCTTTATACCTTGTGGTTTCAAACATCAAGTCGGGCCCAACCTGTTGGACAAGTGGTACGACATCAGATCTAAGAGCAGAAGGACCACAAGCTGGCCAGCATCTCACTCCCTGCGCAGGTTCACAATCACAAATCGAGCTCGTTTCTTTATCAGGCTTTGAGAGTTGAGCAGTTGGAGGTGGCAGGGACACCAGGACACTTGGGAACAGGTCCTGAGGCCTGAGGCAGCTTTAGCTGAGAGAAAAGGTGCAGTTGAGGGGAATAAAGCCTACGTGTGCACTGGAAGGGGAGGAGAAGACACGTGTCATTGTATGTTGACAGAGACATATGGGAGGGAAGCCTTGGTTCCTTCTTGCTGCCAAGAATACTGGAACACACTGAACTCTTAGAGAATCTCACTTCCCAGGCCTCTAAGAGCTCCTCTGTTAGTACTGTACCCCTTTAATGCCAGCAGTCGAGTGGATCTCTGTGAGTTCCAGGTCAGCCTGGTCTACATAGAGAACTCCAGGGCAGCCAGATCCTGTCTCAAAAAACCAAGCCAAACAAACAAAAGGCCATTTGACTCACGATGCCTATTCTTAGACTTCAGTAGCTTCTACCTCTTCTAGCCCTATTTCCACCCTTGAGAATACTTTCTACCATGATGTAGCTTAAAGGAGACTATATCTTCCAAAAGAACCTAACTAGTCAGCACACCGCTTACCTGGAGCAACATCACTGGCAGTGGCCTAGCTGGAGATCCCAGGCTGTGACTTTAGGGGTTTCTCTTTCCTTATCTGTAAAATAAGGATCTCAGAATTCCCGAGAGTTAGGCGGGTAGTGGTGGCACACACCTTTAATCCCAGCACTTAAGAGGCAGAGGTAGGCAGATCTCTGTGAGTTCGAGACCATCCTGAACTACAGAGCTAGTTCAAGCACAGTCAAGGTTATAAAGAGAAGCCTTCTTTTGAAAAACCAAAACAAAACAACAAAAAAATGAATGAATCATTACTTCATGTATAAAATATGTCAAACCTATCAGGCATATAGGAAACACCAAAGATGAATGCATTATCATCATTTAGATCACTCAGCACTTAAGAGCACCTGCATGCTCCTCCAGAGGACCCAGGTTCAATACCCAGCACCCACAAAGCAGCTCACAACCATCTGTAACCATTAGGTTCCAGGGGTATGATGCCTCTGACCTCCTGAGGGCGCCTACATTCATATGCACACACACACACACACACACACACACACACACACTTGCACAGAGGCACACACACACAAAGGCACACAGACAGTCTTAGTTAAGGTGTTGTTGCTGTGAAGAGACACCGTGACCACAGCAACACTTATAAAGGAGAAGATTTAATTGGGGCTGGCTCACAGTTTCAGGTGTTCAGTCCATGGTGGCAGGCACGCAGACATGGTGTAGAAGAGGTAGCTGAGAGTTCTACATCTGGATCAGCAGGCAGCTGGAAGAAACATGGAGTCACCAAGTTCATCCCAAGGACACATTTCCTCCAACAAGGCCACACATCCTGATTCATTCAAATAGTGTCACTCCCTCTGAGCCTATGTTGTCCATTTCATTCAAACTACCGGTAACACACACCTGTACATAATTTTTTAAAATATTTATTTATTTGTTTATTATGTATACAGTATTCTTCCTGCAGGCCTCATTACAGATGGTTGTGAGCCACCATGTGGTTGCTGGGAATTGAACTCACGACCTTTGGAAGAGCAGGCAATGCTCTTAACCGCTGAGCAATCTCTCCAGCCCCACCTGTACATAATTTAAAAACATAATCTTTTTCTTTAATTTTTGAAAAGAAGTCGAAGCCTTTCTGTTGTCTTTCTTTCTTCCTCTTTCCTTCCTGGCTTTCTTTTCATTTTTTGTTTTACAAAGCAGGGTTTCTCTGTGTAGCCCTGGCTGTACTTGAACTCACTCTGTAGCAGGCTGGCCTCAAACTCAAGAGATCCACCTGCCTCTGCCTCCTGAGTGCTAGGATTAAAGGCATGTGCTACCACTGCCCGGCTTTTTTTTTTTTTTAACATAAAGAGAAAATGAGTAGTGTAAGTAAGAAAAGGTCTAGGACCGGCTGGTTCCGGAGTGAGGGAACACTATCCCTGTTACTAAGCCGCTGCTCTTGAATACAGCTTGCATCCTGTTCATGTCAGCAGGCGGTGGCTGGCTGGTCCTCCCGTGGTCCTCTACTTTGTCTTGGCCCCCCAAATCACTATGTGTGTCCCATTGGCTGCTTCTGCCCCGTGACACAAAAGCCACATGAAGGATGTGGCCGGCGCCTCCTCTACGTGCGCAGGCTGGGGCCGGAGTGTGAGGCTGGTTACTCCACCAGGACTTGCTGGCTCTGTGCTTTCCAGAGCTTTCCCTCCGCACGCCTTTGATCTGGGGTTTGAGCAAACAGTATCCCCAGGCCCAGGTCACAAGGAGCCCCAGCAGCTTCCTGTACTTTCACTACGAGATTTCCCAGGATTGTCTTGTAGATGGCACCTTTGGCCCTCTTCCCCAAATTATTTTCCTACAGCCTTGAGGGACTCTGGGGCACCAAATTAGTTCTAAACCTACACATCCAAAATTCCTCGCTATCCTTTGGCTCTGTGAGGCAGATGTTCCACCCTTGCTCATTCCTCACACTGCCCTGCCCACAGAACAATCCGACTTCTCTGTCTCTCTCGTTAGCAGCAGTGGGGGACATACGGCCCAAGGCTGTCCCCTGTAGCCTAGTGAGTTCTCTTGCAGCCTCCACTCAGACGAAACTGGGTTGCTTTGGTTGGTGTTTGTTTTATTTTGTTGGATTGTTTTTGTTTGTATGGTTGGTTGGTTTGGTTTGGCTTGGTTTTCTACTAGAGATTATCAGAATGAGTCGGTTTGAAGAAAAGTTGGATTTATTGAAACGATGAAAAACTCAAGTGTATGTTTAAGTCTGAAGTGCGGGCAGAAAAAGAGATGGGGGCTTAAGCATCTCAATAATAGCAATATATGTGTTTTGTGGCTTTTTCCTTTACTTGAGACAGTGTCTTATGCATCTCAGACTGGCCTCAAAATTATTATGTAGCCACAGATGATCTTAAACTTCTCCCGACTTTACCTCCTAAGTGCTAGGATCACAGATATGCACCACCATACCTGGCTTATGCCGTGCGTGGGGTTGAACCCAGAGTTCATGCTGGCATGCCCTCTACCAGCTGAGCTATAGCCCCAGTCCTATTTGGTAGCTTTTGAAATTACGTTTTTCAAAGGGTGTAATTTACAACCAGGTTCAAAGATTAGGAAAAACTTGAAAATTACATTTAAACGCCAAAGAGATGGCTCAGCGAGTAAAGGTGCTTGCTAACAAGCCCGGCAACCTGGGTTCCATCTTGGGACTCACGTGACAGAATGGGGGCTCCAGTGGGTTGTTCTCTGACCTCTGCAAGGGTATGCACACATCCACATAAAAAATACAACTTTAAGAAAATGTTTCATGAGGCTGGAGAGATGGCTCAGAGGTTAAGAGCATTAGCTGCTCTTCCAGAGGTCCTGAGTTCAATTCCCAGCAACCACATGGCGGCTCACAACCATCTATGATGAAATCTGGTGCCCTCTTCTGGTGTACAGGCATACATGCAGACAGAATGCTATATACATAACAAATAAATCTTAAAAGAAAATGTTTCATAAGTTTTTGGGATTTTTTTGTTTTTATTTTTGGTCTTGTTTAGGTTTGTTTATTTGTTTGTTTGTTTGTGTTTTTGGTTTTCCAGACAAGGTTTCTCTGTGTAACCCTGGCTGTTCTGTAGAACTCGCTCTGTAGACCAGGTTGGCCTCGAACTCACAGATCCGCCTCTGTCTTGAGAATACTTGGCTAATTAAGTTTTAAAACGTGCTGAAAGGAAGGCGGGAGGTGAGGAGGTGACACTGACGATAACAAGCCAGTCACGAGTTTAGACGTGACATCGGCAACCATGCAGACCTGTCATCTAAGCAGACAAACGAGAAACTTCCCAGAGGTTGTTGCCCACTGTGCACAGAGAGCCACCACCTAGTGCAGAATTTGGCTGGGCGAGCTCCTGCGGGGTCTCGTGGCCACTAGAGGGCAGAGACAAAGAGAAACCTGGCATATCCTTTGGATGACTGCAGGAATGTGGCTCCTGGGGGGCACCCAGCCTTACCACGGTTACAAAAGCCTAATGGATACACAGAAATGAAAATGTGTGGGCTGGATGGAGCGCGGTAGTTCATAATTATCATGCCAGAACTTGGGAAGTTGAGACAGAAGGATCACAGCAAGTTCAAGGCTAGCCTGTGCTACACGCCAAGACCCTCTCTCTAAAAACAACAGAACAGAGCAAAACAAACCCAACAGAGCAGGAGAGATAACTCAGTTGTTAAAAAGCATTAGCTACTATTTCAGGGGTTAGATTCCCGGCATCTACACAATCAACTGTAACTATAGTTCCAGGGAGCCCAAAATCCTCTTCCAGCCTACGTGGATATCAGGCACACACACGGTGCACAGACATACATGCAGTTAAAACACTCATACATAGAAAATAAAAAATAAAACAAAATAAAATAATTAAATTGTGGGGTGGTGGTGACTTACACCTTTAATCCCAGCACTTGGAAGGCAAAGACAGGCGGATCTCTATGAATTTGAGGCCAGCCTGCTATTCCGAGTTCCAAGACAGGCTCCAAAGCTACAGAGAAACCCTGTCTTGCAAAACTAATAAATAAATAAATATATCTTTTTATTTGAGTTTTGTTATGGTTTTGAGGCAGGGTCTCAATATATAGCTGTGGCTGTCCTGAAATTCACTCTGTAGATCAGGCTGACATTGAACGCACAGAGCTCCACCTACCCCTGCCTCCCAATTGCTGGGATTAAAGGTGTGTGCCGCCATTACACCCGCCATAGATAAATAGCTTTTAAAAGAAATAAAATAAAATAAAAAAGAAAAGGAAGAGCTCATTCGATTGTTTTTCTTATCTTGGAGAATTTTCTTTTATGGATGAAATTGTCAGGTGACTTGCATGTTCAGGTTTCAGGGATAAGAGAGGAATGCCCTCTGTAAACTTACAGGCCCATATGCCTGACTGAAGGCAAACAGTTCATTTGTTGTTCTTAAACGTTTAGACGCATCCGGGAAAGGAGCATTGTATCCTTGAAGGTATCCTTGAAGCTTTCCTGACCACCTCTTGTATTGAAGAAGTCCTTTTCCTTGCTAGCGTCCTCCTTAAATGTCCCCGAAAGTTTCTGTACCCCGATAAACCTCTCCACTGATGCAATAATTCAAATCAGACCAAATCAAACCGAATTAGAAAAGCCCAGGTTTAATGGATACCGCGCTCAAGGAAGGCCTTCAGCTCCCCAGAGAAGAGATGGGAAAGGAAGACTGGAAAACATGTGTCTGCTTTTTGGGGTGCCACAGTTTACCCTGTGGGAGTGGTCTTGAGCATCTCTGGGGGGGGTCATCATTTGGTGGGCTTTCTGAGATGCAGCAGGCTATGCAGAGAGATGGGGGAGGGGCTTTTCTCTTGGATACACGGATGCCAGGGACGCTTTCTAGGTTTCCGACGGCATTTTCTCCTCATGGAGACATTGTGGTAGGGAATATTAATATCCTGTTTTACAGATGTGGAAAGCGAGACAGACATGACAGGTCGTCTAAGTGACACCCTACGATCTAGCTAGTCTCAGAAACGGTCTAGCTTTGGGCACCCTAGTTGTACGACTTGTTGAGGGGAGGATGGCACGCAGTAGAAGAGGCAGCACTAGGTTACCGTTGCACAGATCCTGGGTTCAGTTACCGTCATTCCCTCTACCTATGGCTATAATAACTGGTTTGGGTTGAGATTCTCTTTTATTAAGAAAGGGCTGACTGAGGTAGATTGTGCGTGTGTTTTGAAGTATATGCTGGGTACTGAACTCTAGGCCTCTTGACTGTAGGGAAGTGATCTACCATTGAGCTACCCCCCCACTCCAATCCCCATGGTCCTCCTCCTCCGGAATAGGGCTGTTTTTGTAGAATCTAGCCTTGGACGGGAAGAAAGATAACCTTAAAGAAGGGTGCAGCAGGTTTACAGACAGAGTTGGAGGTGGGAGGGGCAGGAAATGGGGGAAGTTCACACCCTTTAACCTCAAGGCTTTATCTGTGAGGTAGTTCAAGGCAAGATTTGGGGGGTGAGGAAAGACGCTGTGGCTGGAAAAAGGAATTGCTGTAAATAAGGGAAGAAGAAAAGCAACTTGGATCAGCCTGAGGAATCCCCCAGCGTGGCTAAGCTGCTCCATTCTAGGCTTCTCTGCCTTTTGGGTACAGTCAGGGGAACAGGTGGGGACATTAAAAGGGAGCCAGGAGGGACCTATTGGGCTGTAAGGGGGTAGGGGTCCCCGAGGTGGAAGACAGGCTTACTCAGAGTATGAAAGAACCCAAGTGTATTGCAGCCTAAAATTTGGCTTCTGAGATCAAGGTGGAACCGTTCTTATTCATGACAGGAGCTGAGACATGAAGAGAGTGTCTAAAGTGAGGGGAAGGCCTTAGACTGGAGGAAATCCTGGAAATGAGGGACAGAGACCCACACATGGGGTATTCCCAGACAGAATCCAGAGACCTGCAGGTGCGTTCAGGCAGGCAGCACGGGACAAAACTCATAAATTCACAGATCCAGGACTGTCCCCTCTTTTCTCTGCCAGCATACAACAGAGAGAGGCACACAACGGGACAGACATGAAGCACATTATGTAGAGACATGCAGTCATATGACACACAAACTTTGAGTCATTCACCACAATCCTGTGGTGAGTAATGTGAGTTAGATCTCCCCCCACCCCCACTCCCGCCGGGGTATTGTTTTCCGTGTTGTCATCCTCCCCTCCCCTATGCCCCCATATTGTTCTTCCTGTAGTCTCTGGCTACTGTGGTGCCCATGTGGCACATTCACAGTTCGTAGGGGAAAAGGCAGAAACCTGAAGCCTTGCCCAACTCAGAAATAAAGGCCTTGGCACAGCACAGCTCTGGCTTAGCAGGGCAAGATGCCTGCTAACACTTTTACCTTCCTAGAACTGGTGTTCCAGTTCAAATGATGCTCCAGGGCCTCTTAGACACAAGAAACAGCCTTCCCTTAGCCCGGGGGACAGCAAGAGAACTGGACCGGACTGAACAGTCTTGGACAAACAGAGCCTCTATCTTCCCCAACCGAATCTTTTTTGTTTGTTTGTTTGTTTTTTGAGACAGTTTCTCTGTGTAGCTTTGGAGCCTGTCCTAGAACTCATTCAGTAGACCAGGCTGGCCTTGAACTCACAGAGATCCACTTGCCTCTGCCTCCCAAATGCTTGCTCCCCTACTGCCCAGCCCAAATCATTTTTAACCCAACAAGCCAGCCTTACGCCACAAAGCAATATGCCAGGACGGAGGATCAAGGCTGTGAAGAGTGATGTGGAAGTGAAGGTTAACTTGCCCTTTAGGGCTGGAGGGATGACTCCGGGGTAAAGAGCATTACTGGTCTTGCAGGAGGTTCAGTTCCCAGCACCCACAAAGCGGCTCATAACTGTCTGTAACTCCAGTTCCAGAGGCTCGAAAGTCCTTTTTTAGACTCTGTGAGCATCAGGCATGCAGGTGATGCACAAATATATATGTAGACAAAACACCCATACACAGATGATAAAAATAATAAAATTTTAAAGAAGAAATTAAGCTTTTGACCAAAGGAAAAGGGTGATGGGCAGTGGGCACTGTTAAGAGGGAGGTGATGGGGGTGTGGGTACGGCTAAGGAGGAGGTGATGGGGGTGTGGGTACGGCTAAGGAGGAGGTGATGGGGGTGTGGGTACTGATAAGGAGGAGGTGATAGGCAGTGGGTACGGCTAAGGAGGAGGTGATGGGCAGTGGGTACTGCTAAGGAGGTGATGGGCAGTGGGTACTGCTAAGGAGGAGGTGATAGGCAGTGGGTACTGCTAAGGAGGTGATGGGCAGTGGGCACTGCTAAGAGAAAGGGTGCCATGTTTAAATTGCTGTTTTAGAGCTCCCAGCTCAGAGAATAGTATCTAGCACACAATAAATATGGCAGCTTGCTGTGGAAGGGCTGGACACCAGTAGCCCTGGGGATAGGAAATGCGAACAGGAGCATCTGGCCAGGTTAGAGGGAGGGGCTTGTTCTAGGGCAGATGTCCTATCGGAGTGAGAAGAAAGGGAAGTGTGGCTGGACACCAGTAGCCCTGGGGATAGGAAATGTGAACAGGAACATCTGCTCAGGTTAGAGGAAGGGGCTTGTTCTAGGGCAGATGTCCTATTGGAGTGAGGAGAAGAAAGGGAAGTGTATAGGGATTTGATAAGAAAAGCTGACCAGTGTACGAATTCATGGGCTCCCTCTTATGCTAAGTAGAGAAACTACTGTGAGACAGGCATAGAAAGCTGAGGGAAAACGCAGCTATTATGGAGATTTAAAATGTTCAACAAAGCCTGGCAGTGGTGGCGAACACCTCTAATCCCAGCACTTGGGAGGCAGAGGCAGAGGCAGGTGGATCTCTGTGAGTTCGAGGCCAGCCTGGCCTACAAGAGCTAGTTCCAGGTCAGGCTCCAAAGCTACAAAGAAACCCCGTCTCAAAAAAAAACAAAACAAAACAAACAAACAAACAAAACAAAAGAAAAAAACAAAAGAAAAATGTGTAACAAGTCGGTTGTGGTGGATTTCCAAGTAGGATTTGCTGAAGGAGGAAGAGGCAGGTGGATCATGAGTTTGAGGCCAGCCTGGTCTATAGAGTGAGTTCCAGGACAGCCAGGGCTACACAGAGAAAACCTGTCTCATAAAAGAAAGAAAAAGTTCAACAATGTGTGGACATGCACTGGACTCTTTCCCGCGTGGAATTCTTTGACCCCCACCATCCTACTTCATATTTCCATCCCCATTTCTTTGCTTTCTTTCACGCCCAAACTTTTAGCATTTCTGTCACTACTGTTTTCTTCTTCTTTGCCCCTCAAATCACTCTACCCTGTCCCAGCAGCATTCCAGAGTCTTGTCATGTCAAGGTCAGTGATGACTTCCACGCCACCAAAGTCATTCAAAAGACGTGAGTCCTCCACTACAGAAAAACGAGGCTGAGAAGACCAAGGAGAATTTAACCTCCTACAGTTTGGCTCCAGAAAGACAACTGGAGAATAAGAAAATATCAACCTGAAGGCATAGAAATCAGTGACTGGATGTTAGGACTCATTTCTCCCTGTTGGATCTGGGACAACTAACGCCAGCTACAACAGCCAGCCAAGAAAATGACGTGTTCCCCCCTCCCCCTTTTGTTTTGTTTTAACAGAACGGGGATTGAAGTTTTGAATTGCCAGAATGGGTGCTAATGAACCTCCCTTTGGCTGAGATACTAAAGGTTGACCTTCAGAAGGTAAATGAAGACAGGTGAGGGGGTTGTTAGGTCCAAAAAAGCTCCCCAAACTGGTAGTGCTGCTGGTGACTTGGTCCAAAACAGAAGGCCAATGGTTGAGTAAACAGACACCTAAAGGTAAGTTTCTGTTTAACAGAAAAGCGGATCTCTTTGTAAGGAGGGTTTCAGTTTACCAGGAACCTCCCTTAATCCTCCCCTGAGGTCGACTCCTGCTGGCCAGAGCAGCTGGTTCCCAGTTGATCCAAAGAGCCTGTTTGAGCACAAAGCCCCCACCCCGCGACTGGCATATGAAATCCACTTGCTCTTCTGCCCTTTTGCTTTGTGCCCGTGAGAAAAAGCCTTGGCACTTTGATCCCCAGTAAACCTTTCCTTCTGCCTCTGCAATGGTCCAGTTCAGTAATTTCACTCTGTTCCTGCTCACACTTGACATCAAAACCCAGAATAGACCTGACCTCCCTCCACCCCGGAAAAAAAGAATAGACATGACCTCCCTCCACCCCGGAAAAAAAGCCTTATCACTCACGGCTTGGTTCATTTGCTTCTGCTGGCTCCCGTCACCCATATTTGTTCGTTTCTCTCCTCCCTGTACTCTACCCGCAAAGCTCTCCTCGCCTACCTACCTCGCTAGGGGTCCTCTCAGAACTACTTGCTGGGGCCTCTCTTTGTCTCTCCCTGCCCCAAAAGTCACCCCAGTGCCCCATCATGTAGAGGACGGATCTGTGAATGGGGCTGCAATTCCTGATTCTTGGTGCTGATAGGCTTCAATCAGACTCTCTGAGTGGGGGGGACTCTCCATTTTCCCATGCTTCTTTAATTTTCCCTGACTTTTAATCTACCTCAAGATGACTATCTTTAAAAAAAAGAAAGAAAATTTAGAAGTGGGGTCTGTGTGTGTGTGAATAAAAGGTAAACAGCCCTGTCAAGGATCAGCTCCAAATCATCTCCGTCTCTGAGCTGGATTTGTTTTGGCTTTGGTTTGGTTTGTGGCAGCCCCTCAGTAGGTAGCCTAGATTCATCTGCTTGCCTCACCTGAAGTCTTGGGATCCCAGCTGTGTGCCATGTCACCCAACTCAGTCCCTGAAGTTGAGTAAAGTTTCTGGTTATGCCAGCCATTCCAAAGGGTCTAGAAGAAACCAACCTAGACGCTTTCTGGAAGAAGACATCAGAGGTCTCAAATTATTGCTAAAATTTTTTTGCTTTTTTTCCCCCTCATGGAAATCATGGTGTTTTGTAAATGCAATCTCTCCCCCCTGAACAGACGAACAATGTGAACAAAATCCGAGCAAAAAACTGTCTGCAATAGAACTAACCCCACCGCAGCTCTAAATGGTGGGATTATAACAAGCAGACTTTAACAGTTTACTGTGCTCAAAAGCAAGACCAAGCTTTTCGGTAAAGGTCTGGGAACAATAAAAAGTAGTTGGTAGGGGGCTGGAGAGATGGCTCAACGGTTAAGAGCACTGGCTGCTCTTCCAGAGGACCCTGGTTCAATTTCCAGTAAACCACATGGTGGCTCACAGCTGTATGTAACTCCAGTTCCAAGGGATCTGACACCCTCACACCAATGCACATAAAATTAAATAGATTATTCTTTTTCTTTTTCTTTCTTTCTTTTTTTTGTTTTTTTGAGACAGGATTTCTTTGTAGCTTTGGAGCGTGTCCTGGAACTAGCTCTTGTAGACCAAGCTGGCCTCGAACTCACAGAGATCCACCTGCCTCTGCCTCCCAAGTGCTGGGATAAGGCATGCACCACCACCACCTGGCCTAAATAGATTATTTTTAAAAAGCAGTTGAAGTGGAAATTCTAGAATTAAAAAAGTCACTGTTAGATTTATAGTTCACTCAGCCTAAGAGTTTCTGAATTAGAAAATAACTTTAAAAATAACCAGTTGAGTGCAGAAAGGCAATACAAAAGAAAGATGGTTCCTTAAAGGTGTGGGACAACACACGTGTGGTTCAAGTGCCACTCAGGGAGAGAAGCAAGAACAGCACAATCCATAGGGCTAATAATGGCTGAGAACTCCTCCAAACAGAAAACATCTAGCTACAAATTCAGGGAGGAAATCCAAATAGGATTTCAAGGGACTCAGCTGGGTGCCTCATATCCTGACTGGGGTGTCCTGGGAATGAAGAAACGACAGAGACAGAGATAGAAACAGAGACCAAAAGCTGGAATTGTGTGGTCCTGGCTCTCAGGTGGAGAGACCACAGTATCCCAAAAGCTCAGCATGTTTATTATATAGCGTTGAACAGAGTCAGGGTTGTGTGCAGCCGAACAGGGAGGCAGGGTTAGCTAATCTTGGCAGGTGCAGTCTCTGGAGGGGAGCAGTCTTCAGCTGTGCACATCCAGAGAGGTGAATGTTATGGCGGGCCTGTACTACACACACTGGCAACACTGGCACATCGACCAGAGAGAAAGAGTTTGCCATTTTCCTCTGAGCCTCATCTCTGGAAAGGCTTTGCTGTTCCTCCGTGGGTCTGAAGAGACTCTGGGATCCTTGACATGGCAGGCTTATGTCAACATATGTATCCACTCATGCTTTCTCTTCTCCCAGCCACTAGGGTCACGGGCTTTGTCAGACAAGGTGCTGGCAGCACAGTGCTACTCCTCCAGTACTTAGGTCTGGATGCAGGTCTAAACAGCTCCACCCTTTACACCAAAAGCAAGCAAACAAAACCCACTTGGCACCATGGAGTGAAAACTTGGCGCAGTTGGAGAAGAGGAGGAATTGGTGGTGGATAGTCTTCCTTGAGTCATAAATGGAAGGGTGGAGGTTCCTTCTAAAATAAGGACAACACATGGGAGCCAGAGAAGAACTGGGATTGCCTGGCGTCACAGCTGAACTTCCAAGTCAAAGACAGCAGCAAGTAGTACATGAAGCAGAGACAGCTGGATCAAAAAAAAGGAAGAGGAAAGCAAAGCAAAGAAGAAAGTACCCAGAAACCAGGAGCCTTTGCCTTGGGCTTGCAGATAGAGCCAGTTATGGAAGGAATAGGTTCCAGAGAACCCGTTCTCCCGTCAAAGTAGGCAAGTCCCGGAAGACCCACCTGATTGCTGCTAAGGCATCAGGTGCCCACAGGGGACCATCCTTCTACGTGGAAAAGTTGACGTGGCAGTCCCACCCCTGTGGAGTACCAGCCCTGTCCTCTGTGCCTTCCAAGTGGAAAGGGGCTCTGTTTGTTTTTGTCTTGGCACCATAAAGGGAGCTTGAGCTACATTCACTGCAAAACCGAGTAGCCAGACCGGGGGGGGGGGGGGGTGAGGAGGGTTGGGGGGGTGGGGGGAGACGGGACAGGATGATAGCACCAGCCACTTGGGAGGTTGAGGCAAGGGGATCAAGGAACCTGAGCTACAGAGTGAGTTCAAGGCCAACCTGGGAATTGAGAAAGACCCTGTCTCAAAATAAAGTGGAAAAGGGGGAGTATGGCCTAGTGGTAGAAGGTAGGCTTGGGGTAAGCAAGGCGCTAGGTTCAATCTCCAGTACTGAAGAGAAAAGTAACGCACAGAAGAGAGGAGGGGAGGAGAGAAGAGTTGCCAGATAACTTCTGTCCAGCTGCCCAAGTGTCTTCAAGATGTCCAAAGCTGTGTAGCTTACACCTACAAGGGAAACAAGGTTTCAAAACAGCCCATGCTGCACTTACAGTGAAGAAAAGGGCCTGCCGTGAAGGACTAAATTTGCAGAATGGGGCTTGTGGGAAACCATACTCTTCAAAGAACATGTCCAGTGACTCCCAGTTTTCTTCCCAATAGTATTACCTATTTATTTGTTTGTTGTTTGTTCATTCATTCATTCATTCATTCATTTGTTTTTGACAAGGTTTTACTGTGTAAGCCCTGGCTAGCTCAAAACTCACTAGGTAGAACAGGCTGGCACTGGCTCACACAGATCTGACTGCCTCTGCTCCAGAATGCTGCCATTAAAGGTGTGAGCCACCCTGTCTGACTTTACTGTCTCTGTTAACATATGCGTAGCATATGCGTGATCTGGGGCTATTGGTATATTATTTGGGAGGTGGGAAGGATAGAGGGGAAAGGAAGGGAGATGGAATAGGAACATTTTGGTTAAAATTTGGCATCTGACTGGAGGAATGGTGAGATAATAGAAACAATGAATGATTTGGTTCTAAGTCCAGAATATTTTATCTTTTCAAAATAATTTAATGGCACCATAAATGAGGACAGGGACCTATTGCTTGAAAACTGCCGCTGCCTGAAACCTATCAGCAAAGGTGTCCCCTGCCTGACTTTAATGTTGTTCCCCATAAGAGACTAAGTCAGGCATGGCGGCACACTGCTTTAATTCCAGCAGTGGGGTGGCAGAGGCAGGCAGAGTTACAGTCCAACCTGGTTTACATAGAGAGGCTGGCTCAAAAACAAAAAGGCTGTTAGTTTCTGAGTTACCATGCTATCGTTTGGTGTTTTGTTTTATTTTGTTTCTCAAGACAGGATCTCACTATTAATGTAGCCCTGGCTGGCCTGGAACTGGCTATATAGCTGAGAATGGCCTTGAACTCCTGATCCCCCTACCTCCACATCCCAAGAGCTGGGATTACAGGTGTACTGGCACTATTTAGAGATGGAAATTGAATGAGAAGCCTTTTTTAGAGAGTGGACACAGGGAGGCCATTCTGTGCTAAAAGGTGTTAATTTTTGATATTAGAGGGGGAAAAGACCCTGCCTTTTCTACATATGAAGTCATAAATGTCAGTTTGTCCATCCAAGCCATGGGCTGAAGTATTGTGTGAGTGGCTGATGGGGAGGGGATGGAAAGGGAAAAGCCAGTGCTCTTAGGGTGGAATCTCTTGGAGTCTCTGTTTTACGAACTTTGAAACCCAAAACCATTAAGGACAAGATTTAGTCAGGAGGAAATCGTTGCTAGCTGGACATCTGAGAGAGGATTCATATCTAGAACACATAAGAACTCCAAACCTAAACAAAAAATTGAACACTCTAATCAAAATGGGTTAATGAACGGACGGCCATCAAAAGATGACGTTCAAATGGTGCATAAACCTGAACAAATTAGGGGCCGAGTTTAGCCACTGACCAAAAAGTTTCACTGAGTCAGTCCAGGAACTAATCGAGTTCAAGAGCTCATATCTCAGATTAACTAAAATTGCAGCAATAGTTCACTTGAAAATACAAAACAACCTTAAAGTAGAACCCGAAACTCTGCAGCGGGGAATAACGGGGGGGGGGGGGGGGGGGGGGAACAGGGAAAAGAAGTTACAGACACAGTCATGAACTTTCTGAACAAGAATCAAATCGCTCAACCTGACAGAGAAATGCAAATTAAAACTGTTGAGATTTTCTCTCATCCTAGTCAGAACGGCAGTCACTAAAAAAACAGCAAGCAGTGTTGGTGAGGATGTGGGAAACCCTTACACACAGCTGGTGGGGGGGAAACCTTGTGGGCATTCACCAGAAAAGACTGCTCAGACATGGGTTTAAGTCGATAGAAAGTCTCTATTAGCCAGCTGGCAACTTCACTGGTGTTTGGGATCCCAGTGTAGCCCAAGCCTTCCTCAGGGTGAACTTTTAAGCACAAAAACCATGACCCGGATTGACATACTTCAGTTAACAGGAACAGTTAGCCAGAAGCAGAACTTCAGAAGACAAAAAGCAGGTTAGTACATTAGAGACTTTCCCAGAACTATGGACTTTGATGGATTGGGCCTTTTGGAAGGCGGTGCTGTTTATGTGCTGAGTTATACAACCTGAATGGCATTTCCATCATGGAGTCAGTTGTGCTAAGCTTTTGAGCCCTATTACACACACCAGTTCAGCACCTGGAAATCTGTATGGAAGTTTCTCAAAAAACTAAAAGGAGAAAACTAGGCATGGTGTCATATACCTATAATTCCAGCACTCTGAGAGTTAGAAACAGGAAGATCAGTCGTTTAAGGTTATCCTTGGCTACATAGGAAGTTCAAGACCAACCTTGGCTACAAGAGACCCTGTCTCAATCAAACAACAACAGAAAGCACAAATAAGCAAAAGACTGAAAACAGAGCTAGAGAGGTGGCTAAGCAGTTAAGAGCTCTTACTCTCTTGCAGAGGACCCAGGTTCAGTTCCCGGAACCTACATGGCAACTTCCAGCCATCTGTAATTCCAGTTTCAGGGGATCTGATGCCTTCTTTGGGATTCTACAGTCATTACACATACACTTGAAGTCAAAGCACTCATATCCATTCAAGAAAGGAAAGGGAAAAAAAGAATGAATCTTGAGGAAATAAAAAGTTAAAAACCAAAGTCTAAAAATAGACCCACTACTGCATGCCTAGCTATATCACTCCTGGATACCTAAAGGACACATCCAATGAACACATCACAGAGAACTTGCACACCAGTGCTTATGTGGTACTGCTCATGGCAACTAACTTAGTTAGTTATGGACCAACTAAGTATCCCATCAGAAAAAAAATGGATAAACTCTCCCTCTCCCTCTCCCTCTCCCTGTCCCTCTCCCTCTCCCTCTCTCTCTCTCTCTCTCTCTCTCTCTCTCTCTCTCTCTCACACACACACACACACACACACACACACACGGATACTTTTCAGCCACGATGAAGAATGAAGTCATGTCCTTTAAAGGAGAGAGGCTACAACAGGAGAGTTAGCAAATTAAACCAGTTTCTCCAGGCGGTGGTGGCGCACGCCTTCAATCCCAGCACTAGAGAAGCAGAGGCAGGCAGATCTTTGTGAGTTCGAGGCCAGCCTGGTCTACAAGACCTAGTTCCAGGACAGGCTCCAAAGCTACAGAGAAACCCTGTCTCAAAAACTGAAAAAAAAAAGACAGAAAAAAATTAAACCAATTTCAGAAAGACAAATGCCATATAATTTTTCTCATTTGTGGTCCCTAGATATTATATAGACAAATACAATCATGTATGTATGACATGGAAGTAGAAGCAAAACTATCTAGGAGAACAAAGAAACAATTTAAAAAATAAAAATATATAAAATAAAAAACAGAAAATAATAACAAAAATAAAACAAACCAAAAAAACCCTTCACGCCTTTCATCCCAGCACTCTGGAGGCAGATCTCTGTAAGTTTGCGGCCAACCTGGTCTACAGAACTAGTTCCAGGACAGCCAGAGCTATCACACAGTGAGCCCCTATCTCAAAAAACAAGAAACAAAACAAAACAAAAAACCTCAAAGAATTGACATAGGCTGGCATGGTGGCCTTCGTCTGTACATGCACACGCACACACACACGCACACGCACACGCACACACGCACACACACATACACAGAGTCGATGCAGAAGGTTCTGGAAAGAGGAGGAGAAACACTTCATTAGTCTATGTGACACTGGCATAAGGACCACAGAGAACAAACTGGAACAGAGTCCAGAAGCAGCTCCTCATACATATGTATGATCGTTTCATGACAAAGGTAGCATAACAGAACAGTGGAGAAAAGGTGACAGCTTTTTCAATACATCAACTGGGATAGTTGAATAGAGTGGCAAAAAGTCATTTTCCCAAAGTCCCATGGAAGCTTTGTGGTAAGCCAGGTCTTTGCATGTATATGTGGTGGTCTCTGAAGCCCATAGTCTTTATACTCGGACAACTTCCTTGTTACCTCCCAAGCCACTGCAAATGGTTGTGAATGACCATGTGGGTGCTGAGAATCAAACCTAGGCCATCCACAAGAGAAACACATGTTCTCAGCTGCTGAGCCAACTCTCTAGCCCCTTGCTTGTTTGAGTTAGGGTTTCCTGCACTACAAGCTCCATTTGGGAGAAAGCAGGAGCTAGATCACCAGACGCCCTCAGGACAGGTTTGGTGTCTCATTTGTAAGCCAAACTTTTCGAGTCTGCAGCTTCAGTCATTGGGGTGAGGCAGAGTAAAAACAGGAGAGCCAGCAAAAGTTGCATAAAGGCCTTCTTCCAGGAGGTCTCTGCGCCATGCCCCTAGGGGTCCCTCGGAACTGTCACAAGCTGTCCTGTCTTCCTCTCTCTTTTCTCTGGCTTCCTGAATTGACAAAGTAGACCTTTGTTTCTGACCTTGAGGTCTTACAGGAGGATGGAATCCTGTTTTAGGCCTCACAACCTTAGGCCGGTTAGAGGGCTCAGTGGAGTGAAGCCAGAGTCCTCCCTTGAGTTTTCTCAGAATCACAAGCCCTGGCTGCTAGGAGATCCCCCACCACCACACTGCCCACTCCACACTTCCTCTGCTCCCTTTATGGCCTACACCCTCCAAAACGAGGCATCCCATCAGTAGGCTAGCATACGCCGTGACCTCAGCGATAGAACGGGGTCAAAAAGGCTTGGCAATCCTTGTTCCCATGAAGAAGAGCCCTGGAACTCAAGGAGGTTGTGGGCAGTGAATGTGTGCTATAGAGTAGGCACGAAATAGGGAGAGCGCCCAGATACACGAAGCAAGCGGGGTTGAACTCCACCAGCCACAATCCCAACAGCCAAGCCAGGGACTACGAAGGACACAATCTCAGCACCAGATACAGAGCGAGGAATGGCCCAGGCTGGCGTCTGGGACTGCTGACCCAGCAGACGTATTGGTCATAGGGGAGGTTTCTCTTCTCCGCGGCTCATCCATTCCATTGTCTCATTGTGGCTGGGTAAATATCTACCGGAGCAAAGCACATGGAATCTGAATCAACGCGGTCTGGAGTCGATGCACTTACGCCCGTCAGCCCACTCGTGACTCATGAAAATAAACCACAGTTCCTTGACTTGCTGAAAACAAAACAGAAACCCTCAAAATTGCCTTCGGCAGGGAACAGGCAGGAGTTTAGGGAAGAGAGTGGCAGCTATCCTCCTTTCGGGGAGAGGGTGTGTGGTGGAGGCAGGGAGAGGATTAAAGGGAAGGGAGAGATGGAGAAATGCCGAGGGATGGTATCTCTCCAGCTGCCTCTCTGGGTTCCTGCAGCCTTGTGGGGGATGCTACACTGAGCCCTCCTGGGCCACTGGTGCTGGCCCAAGGCAAGGGCAGTCCAGGATGGCAGAGCTGTGCCGTCTATGAACCAGGGACTGGTGTTGCTGCTCTCAGTGAGCTTCAAGAGGCAGAGGACCCAGGCATGCCCTCCCCCCAACCTCCCTCTAGAATTGGCTTTTGTAGAGTTGGGAACTAAGAAGGTGTTGCAGCTGGCTTATCTCCTGTGCTGCTGTCATCAAAGGAGACTAAAATTAAGCCTAACTTTGATTGACTGGAAATTTCTAACACTTCCCTGTCTAAGGCTCTTGATGCAGGAAGCTCCAGCTGACTGGAACTGAGCGGAGTTCAGCAAGGCCAGGCCTACAACCCTCGCACCGTACCGCACAGAATTCAGAGATAAAGGCATGCCCTGTAGTTAGTCATGTCTTGGCATATGCCTCTGAAGCAGGGACCGAGTCCAGGAGCACAGGCCAAATGGTCTGTGTTTACATCTGGCCCGGAAATGAACCTCCCTTAGCTCTGGAGCTCAAGTCCATGTCAAAATCCAGATGTCGGGGTCTGCCTGGGCAGAGTCCAGGGTTCCTGGACTCTACAGCCAAAGCTCTGCTGGCAACGGGATCTGCTCACTTTCTCCCGGGCTGCCATTCGTCCAGACCCAGGGCTTAATGTTCCCTTCCCAGTGTTTCCGTCTTTAATCTTTTTATCACACAAGTGCAACAGGCCTGAGGGTTCTGATGCCCTCAGAAGAGTAGCAAGAAACTTCTAGAAGTCTTTCTAACCTGGTCCTCAGGATTCCACTTGAGGCCGCATCTTACCACGTGTGAACTCAGGCTTTTACCACACACACCCGTGGAAGGACGGTTTCTCTCTCCTCCCAGGTGTTGTAAGACTTGCCGTTTTCTAGGGAGCGGTCCTCCCACCCCCAGTCTGTCCACCTCCCTCAACTCTGTCTGTCTGTCCCCTACTCTCACTCTTTCTTTTATTGTGTTTACCACTGAGAACCTGGGGCTTCACCCTCGGCCTTCAACTTGTTCTCTCAATGGGGCAGGACCTAAAACACAAGATCAAGGTATCCCTGGGGTACCAGAACAAGAGCCTAGCCCTCGTCTGTGAAGAGAGGGGAAACACATCCTCACAACGCTGCTTATGTTTCTACTCCTACCATAATATCCGCACTGCAGGGACAGAATTTGACACAACTCCCTGCCATATATGGAAATATTCTGCTTTCCCTTCGACCTCTGTCTAATAAATGAATGCAGGTCCCCCTTATTCTCTATACTGCAGTATAACTTCATCTTCCTTAGCCCCCTTTTGGTGGCGTCTTCTCATTTTCCAGGGCTAACAGCATGGAGAGCTACTTCTTGTGGGATGGAGTAGTTAAGTTTCGTCAACTAAATTCCCAGATCCAGAACTGTGGGGCCAGAGCATAGAGCTGATTCGAAGATTTGTCTCCATGAGCCACCCCCAGAAAAGCTGTCCCCATGTGGTACTGATGTAGTCTTGAAGGCTTGATTGGGCTCATATCCCCTGCCAATTAAACAATTAAAAGGCAGGGGAATTCTTGGTGCAACAGCAGAGAAATCACGAACACTGTAATGGTATCAACAGTTGAAGCAAGGCATTTCCTGCGGGTGAGGAAACACACACACACACACACACACACACACAGAGACACAGAGCTGGCACTAGGAGAAAAAGGCCCTCTGCAAAGCAAGGGGTACTTAGGAAGCAGGAAAAAGCTAGTCTCTTCTCAAGGACTAGGGCCTCTGACCCTTGAAGTCTCTGGAGTTTTCCTCCACTACTTTAGGGCTGGTCAATTTGAAGAAAGTCAGGATGGTAGATTGATCCACAACTTGTGTAACATGTCCTGATCCAGCCTGGGACTTGTTGAGCCGGTCCATCAGCAGGAGGCTGCTGGTGAAGACAGAAGCCCGTGAGGCCTTCATTTTAAGCAGCCAGGCTTCTGTCTCAGATCAAGGGGTTGAGGAAGAAGAAGCTGGCGATCTTGGAAGTGTGCCACCTTCATTACCTAGCCACGACCCCTCTTCCTGTGGGAAGTCTGTCTGTCTCGTTCCTAGTCTGTCCGCACTACTGTCACCAATACCAAGTCACGATCCCACCTCTCAGGAGCATCTCATCTGCCCTCCAAACTCTCGTGACCCAGAACGCCATGTCCCAACCCCAGGGAACCTTGTTTCTATCTAGACAGAACCTGTCTAGGGGATGCTCCCTGTTTTCACCCCTGGGCACAGCCCAGCCCTCAACTGCCACTTCTTCCTTTTAAAACCATTTCAACCCTAGTTTCTGCCAACACTAAATAAAAACCAGTGGGCACCCTTCCATTATCCGTGTTTTCTGGCCCTGTGCTCTGCCTCAGTCCTGGTTTCACTTTTCCCACCCAATTCCCACCTGACTAAGGGATGCTTGTACGAACGTCACGACCTCGCATGGTCTAGACTCGCTAGGGAGGAAGGCTGTTTGTCTCAGAAAAAGTAGCAGCTGGAAAGCCAGTCCTCTGGAGCAGAGTGTCGATCTGGATTTAGAAACCAAGCTAAGCCCTTAGCATTTGTCAGTCCTCAGGTGGCAGGCCCTGTGTGGCCAGCCCGCCTCTCTTTCTAACCTCCTGGTGGATGCCGGGGATACTCTGTCACCCCCTAGATCTGGGTTCAGATCCCCAGCGTGCACGTGAGAGCCAGGTGTGCGCTTACAAACATGGTACCAAGAAGGTGAAGCAGGCGCATCCTCGGGGCTCGCTGACCGGCCAGACTGGCTGGAAGGGCAGAGAGAAGTTCAGTGGGAAGGATCCCATCTCAAAAATTAGATGGAAAACAACAGAGGAGGATGCCTGGTGACCGCCCCTGGCCTCTGCTCGCACACACGGGGCTAGCACACCTGGGACGTGCGCATGCATGTGAAATACCTTTAACAAACATACCACTAAAAAGATTTATTTATTATTATTTGTGTGTGTGTGTGTGTGTGTGTGTGAGAGAGAGAGAGAGAGAGAGAGAGAGAGAGAGAGAGAGAGAGAGAGAGAGATATTGCCATATGTGCAGGTCCCCTAGGAGGCTAGAAGATGTTATGTAGTTGGTTATTTTCACCCTTTACCTTTGGGGGCCCTGCTACCCAGCTCTCTAATAAATCACACAGAGGTTCAGTCTTTTTTTTTTTTTTTTCTTTTTTAATGACTGACAGCCTTAGCTTGGCTTGTTTCTAGCCAGCTCTTAATTTAAATTATCTTGTCTACCTTTTGTTAGGACACCTTTTGCCTTTTATCTTTCTCTATTGTATATGCCTTTCTTTCCTTCTTACTCCATGACTGTGTAGCTGGGAAGCTGGCCCCTGATGTCCTCCTTCTTCTCCCCCTTTCTCGCTCCTTGATTTCTCTGTAGTCAACGCTGGCCTCAAATTCTGAACTTTCCTGCCTGAGTCTTTCAACTGTTGGAATTACAATCCTGGATTAGCAAACCTGGCTACAGCCTAAGTAATTTGTTTTTGCTTTTCCACCTGCATTTATTTCTGCTGAGTCTTCTCAGCAAGGTGGATGACCCAGTTGAAATGGCCTTGAGGTGGAGGTGGTTCCTATAGCACCTTCTCCAGGGAGCTGAAGAGAGAAAAGCCCACCCCCACTCCTTTCCCCATGTCTCTCTTCCTAGGGTCCCTTTACAGCCTGCTGAGTTTAGGAGGGAAGGGTCAACATGTCTGATCTGACAACAGAAAAGGTGACTGGGATGAAAGGAAGAACAGAGAAGGAGTGTTTGGGGGTGCAGCAGTCAGCACAGAGCAAAGGGAAGGGGACCCCCAAGCCTGTCCTGACCTTTCCTCAGTGGTGGAGCTGGGTGGAGGGCAGGGTTGGTCCTGCTGTTTTCAGAACTGAAGACCAGAGCTACAGTGAATTTCTCCAGATCACAGGAAAGGTTAGACCAGTGAAGTGGGAAGTTCTCTGTGTATCGGGAGGACAGAACTAGGCAGGAGACCAAGGGTGGGCTCTGAGGGCAGGTCATAAAAAATGAGAGCAAAGTGGGGGGTGTGTGTGTGCCTTTAACCCCAGCAGAGACAGGCAGAGACAGGCAGATCACCGAGACTGAGATCAGCCTGGTCTACGGCATGAGTTCAGGTCAGCCAGGGCTACACAGAGAAATCCTGTTTTGAAAAACCAAAAAAAAAAAAAAAAATTAAAAAGTAAAAACTCAAGAACTAATAGAGAGCTAGAAAGGGACACTGATTTGCCCAGAGTCACACAGTGAGGGTGAGGGCAGAGGAAGCCAGTACAGTAGTAAGGATCATCATTTGTGTGGTCTCTGTCTTCCCATCTACCTCTGTGGACTGTGACAGACAGGCAGCCTCTGCCCTTCTGTGAGGATGGTGACAGACAGACAGCCTCTCCCCTTCTGTGAGGATGGTGACAGACAGACAGCCTCTCCCCTTCTGTGAGGACTATGACAGTGTCTGCTCTTCACCTCCAGTCTCCATGCTGTGTGTCCTGGTGATGTGCACATGTCCTCAAGTGTGATGCTTCTGCCCAAATACCTCTGAATTTCGATCTAGCGACGTTCACCCTGTAATACCATACCCACAAAGATGACTCTGCCTCAAAGACCTCTGAATGGCTCATGCACAGAGGAATGCAGCAGCTACATTACCTGCCGGGGGACATGGTCAAAGGAGGAAATGAAGCTTGCCTGGCAGGTCTGGCTCAGCCAGATCTCATTTCCTTTCTCTCTCCAGACAGGACCTCACCGTGTAGTCCAGGTTGGTCTCAAACTCCTAGCGATTCTATCTCAGCCTTCTGAGTGCGGAGATTGCATATATGAGCCACCACACCTACTCATTCTGTTTTTAGCCCTGACCTTCCAAGTCGCCAGGGCCTGTGTGGCTGTGGCTGATGGGAGACACACTTGGTCTCTGCTCTGCTTTCCATACTGTCCTTCAGACTTTTCTATCTTTCTTAGCCACAGCGGTGCTACAATCTTTGGATCTCACACGTAGCTCTGCCCCGGCACATATTCCTTGGGCTCAGCTTCACGACAGGCATGTCCTTTGTTCCAGAAGGTGACTTCTGGTGGACTCTGGATGGAAGCTGCCAGTAGGAAGACAAAAATCATGGGGAAAACCTAAGAACTTGCAGCCTCCCCAGCCCAGTCACACCAGGAGTGATGGCCTAAAGGTTTGGCAGATCACTAACGGTTCACAAGATGGAGCCTTCAGAACTTCCCAGAAGTTTGGGTGAGGCTCTGGATAGACAACACAGGGAGATGTCTGGGGGTGCACTCAGAGAAAGCATGGGGTTCCCCTCCCCTTCCCACAGGCCTGACCCTGTGTGTGGCCCGTGCATCAGGCATGTGCGAGAAGCTCAGGAGGACACTGGGCTTGTTCTCTCTGTACCTGACGTTACATGGATTCTGGGGATTCAAATCAGGTTTTTCTGTTTGAGCAGAAAGCCCTCTGGTCCACGGAGCCTCCCCCCAGACCCAACACCCTTTATCACCACTTATATTCACTATGATTGAACCCAGAGTCTCCCCCACACAGGGCACAGTTTCAGTGTTTTTGAGACAGCACCTCACTGGTCTGCTCAGGCAGACCCAGAAATTTTGTGATCCTTCTGCGTCAGCTCTAAGTTCCTAGGAGTACAGGCCTGAACTACCAGGCCTGGGTGGAATTACCATCTTACAATAAACTGTAAACGTGTGTTTCCCAGAGTTCTGTGACTCATCCTGGCAAATTAGTCGACCCTGCAGTAAAGATCCTGGGAATCTGGATCAGCCAACTGGTCAGGAGTACAGGTCCCAACCTGTTAGCTACTGGTGTTGGGGCTAGGGCAATCTTGTGGTTGAGGCCTTAGCCCGTGGCATGCGATTCTGACTTCAGATGGATAACAGAGTGAGTTACACTAGAAAGCATCCTACTGGACGGGCCTGTTGGTAGGGACAGCCCATACACCTGGTGTCAGACGGGACATTCCGAGAGACGTGACATGTGGGAAGGAAAATACATTGTTTTTCCGTCAGGCTCCATAAGAGCGCTGTCCAAAGGTCAAAGTGCATCGTGTTTGAAGGTCACATCTGAATATTCCCTATGGATGCTCAGGCCAGAAACCACTGGAGATTCCTCCAGCAGTGTGGCTAACCCAGAAGGCCCTGGGGAGGCTAACCGAAGCTCATTTTCCTTGCTTCATTCTCGTAGGACAGGCAGAGCCACCTCTCCTGTGCACTGGCTACCTTCGGCCTGTTTCAAGTCTAGTCAATCAGCCTGTGAGAGGCTGTTGGGCCAGACACATTGGATGAGAGGACAAACCTGGGACACTGGTAACAACGAAGATGCTTTTCTGATAGTCCCGGGGCAACGAAGATATTCTAAAAGATGGCTCAGTGGTACAGAGCACATACTGTCTGGCAGAGGACCCCAATTTGGTTCCCAGCAACCACTTCCGGCTGCTCACAACCACCTCTAACTCAAGCTCAAGGGGACAGGACGCCCTCTTCTGGTCCCCAGACACCTGCATGCATGTGCGTGTACCCACACACATAACCACAATCCAAAATAAAATCAAATCTTAAGTGAAAGAGGGGAAGATACTTCTGCCCCTTCTCTTAGGGATCACACCGCAGTGACTATGACACACCCTGCACCCTGCAGGGAGCTGAAATTTCCTCAGGAATCTCATGCTGGGAAGAAAAGGCTCACCTGTCAGGCAGAAAAGAAATTTGTCACCTGGAAAGAGATTTCCCATACTGGAACAATGGTGACAGGCACATATCTCCTGCCCTCTATTCAAACCTAAACACGTTAGGATGCTAAGGACTTGGGGGAGGGGCACAGGAGCACAAGTACCCACAGTGAATAAATCTCCATTTCCTGCTTTTTACTATGTTTAATTGGCCTATTGAGGACTGGCGGCCCTTAGGTTCTAATCCTCCAATTCTAATAACACTAGTTTAGATCCACTGGTTAAACTCTCTGGGCTGGCACGAAACCCTCTTTGGGATAATAGCACATGACTACCTTGCACAAATGACTCTCTGATCCATCCTTAACCATGCTGACATTTGTCGAGACTAGCAGACTGTGGCCAGAGAACTGCTAGGGACAATTTTATTTGAACTGGGAATAGATAGCATGTAGTGAGGACCTGTGAGGTACTGGTCATTGGCTTAAACACAGCTCCTCGAAGACTGAAAGAGTCTCTGCGCGGTATGGTTCCCACTTTCAGGAAAATGAAGGGTCGATGGGAAAATCTGTGACTTGTGGGAGGCAGGTGTAGCCTGCTGCTGCCTCCTTCCCCCGCTACCCAAACCCCTTAAATTAGAAGAAAAACCACAGTTACAAAGATAGGGTCATTTATTCGTGTTATATTACTGTATTTCAAAGGCAAAAAAATACAGTTGTCTGTTCTGAACATCAAAGTCAGAGAGACAGCGCCCCCACCTCCGCCCCAGCCCCAACAGTAAATACACACACTTGCATACATAGGATATGGCAATACATACACGGCATCACAAGTATCTAGAGTGCCCAGTGGTCAGTGCAGACCCTACCAGGCTGAAGGCCAGCATGGCATTTCCTTTGCTTTCCTGTGCCACCGATCTTTCCCAAAGGCCACTTTACACGGGTCACCAGCAAAAAATACAGACAGAAAAAGGCACGGCATGTAACACTGGGGTCCAAACTCCCAGGTGAAGGGAATGTTCACTGACTCCTCAATCCTCCAATCCCCGGTGAGGACGCAGACAACGGCCTCTCCTGGGTCAGGCAAATGTCCAGGCCCAACAGTATCTTAGCTGTGCGCTGGGCCTGAGGTGCCCCAGAGCAAGCTGGAAGGTGGAGGAGCAGACGAAAGGATTTCCCTCGGTTCTGAGGACCACATGAACAAAACAGAGTAAAGGCAGTTCTGCTTTAAGAATAAAGGAGGTGACACAGACAACACCACTTGGCATCTGTCTCCCTTCTAAGGCACTTTGGAAAAGTCAGGATCTGGGGACAGAAAAACAAAACTCTCGGTGCAGGCAGTCTCGGTTTGAACGGCCTTCTAGAGGCACGTGGAATCGAGAGAGCACGGACCTTGCACAGCCTGTGTGCTTTGGTTGGGGAATAATCGTTTTTAACTACACTAAAAAAAAAGTGTCTGGAAAAAGCAGCAAGTTAGACACTGTGATGCTGAAAGCCACAAAGGCACAGGGAGGACCAGGACCGTCTCTCTGGTCACCATCCACACTCACTGGAGTCCAGGCTGCTACCATGAAAAGGCCTGAGCTCTGGGATTAGACTGCTGATCTTGGCTCTCAACCCAGGCTGTATTTTACAAACCCTCTCATCCTGGTGGTCTGAGTGCCTCCAGTGATCTCAGTGACCCCAGGCACTGCACCCCAGCACGGGCGAGTTTGTGAGGGACCCCTGTGGGTTAGACCGAGCAGTGGGGAAGCACCTGCGAAAACCCTGAGTGGTGATGAGGGGCTCTATGGGCACCAGGATTCTCAAGGAAGAACGGGGTGTGGGCTCTGGGGAACTTTCTAGACCTCTAATTAAAAGGCACAATTGTGCTGGAGAATGAAGTTTGACCCTGAGTGCCACAGGAGATTTCAGGAAAGGAAGAAAGAGTGAAAGGGAGAAGGAAGAGGAGCAAAGTAAGAGTTGGTCAGTGTAGGTGGGGCCGGGAGTGCGGCACGAAGCTCCGAGGGGTGTACGGATGGCAACCACCCGGATGGCTGAGATCTTCAACCCCACAGCCTAGGGCCCTCAGGGGGGTCTAGGAAACTGAGCCCCCCCTCCCCAGAGGTGGAGAGAGAGTTCTGCCAAGTCTCTGTAATTCCTGACCCAGAGGTCTGGCAGGATAATGCTCACCTGTAGGCTTTGCCCTCATTAGGGGACCTGAGGGTAATTTTGCTCTTCACAAAACCTGGCCTGCCAGCCTAATCAGAGGCTTATTTGTAACCACTACAGCATACATTAGCTTTCTCCCTAAAAAATACTCAATCCCTTCCCCACATATAACATACCACAATAAAAATATATAGGAAATTCAAGTTTACATAGCATGCCTAGAAAAATAAAGTGTCATGACTTAACAATAGCTATTTCAATTTGGATCAACATAAAAACAAGCTATAGCATAATCAGAACTCAATTTATTCTTTAAAACACTGCAAACTGCTTCTTAAAAAACAAATAAACAAACAAACAAGCCCCCCCCCTCCCAAAACTCCCAAAACTTTACATTCAGAAATCAGACAGGGATCTGAAGACAGGCCATGTGAGTTGAGAGTACCCAAGGCCCCTGCTCCGAGTGCAAGGCCTCAGAATCCACACCCTAACAGGGCACCAAGCTCCAGGCTCAAGTTTTAAAATTCTTTTGCTAAGAAAGCACACACACTGGTGTGCATCAAGCTGCACACCAATAAGAGAACGTAGGACAGGCACAGAACATGAGACTGATTGAAATTTTGATTTTTGTATAAAAAAAAATCCAAGAATATCACATCAATCTGAATCCAGCAGCAGCCTCCAATTTGTCATAAAGTATAAACGTCACCGATTAAAGCGAAGTCTTACCCACGTTTCAGCAGTGGGAATGTGAGCCACAGTCACTCAGTTATGATCTGTGTACAGCTCTGCCTCTTTGGAGAGGTGACACAGGGTGACCAAGAAGCCTCCGAAGGCTGACCTTTTTCCCACTGACCAACACCTGGTAGAGTTTCATCCAGTGCCCAGCCAGGTTCAAGGCAAACATTACATTCACCCTGGGCATCTGGAAAGACGTCTGGATCATAGCAAGGACAACTAGCATTCGGATTACACAAATGCGAGGGGCCAGCCCAGTCGACTGGCAGAGACACACGTCTGAGGTCCCTGGCCATTTTCAGGTCTCTTATTTTGTTCCAAAATGCTATCTTGGTGTCCCGATGTCCACTGTGATTTTGGTATATAATGGGTATCTTTGTACTTCCAACACTTGGTACGTAAGTGAGTTCAAACCATCAAAACGCATAGTTTCCTTTGTGTGCGCAATCCGGTCAAACCTACCGGGAGAAAAGGAGCAAAGGAAGTGGGTTAAGACATAAATCTTGGGAAACTGGTCAACATCTGGACATCCTCCCCAACAGCCCTTGGCCCAGAATGTTAGCACAGATGGAATACCTCTGCCTCAGTGGAGGGAGGGCCAGGCTCTGTGCAAAGCTCTTGACTTACAGGCCTGCCCAGCTTTAAAGAAGCAAAAATGACTAAGAATGAACAGGGAGCTAAAAAGATAACACTGGCTACCCTTGCAGAGGAAACCTACACAGTGGATCACAACTCCAGTTCCAGAGGACCAGATGACCTCTCCTGACCTCCAAGGGCAGCTGGCACACATGTAGTGCACATACTTACGTGCAGGTAAAATACTCATATACATAAATCAAATAAATCTAACATTAACCAAAAGAGGACACACACAGAACATACCTCTGAGGATTGGGCTCATTTTTCTTGTCTCTTGAGTGTCGTATCATGCGACACTTTCCAACCACAGCATTTGGGCGCGATATAGACATGCCTCTATGAACTATTCTGCAGAGTGAAGGGACAATCATCACCAAAGCTGTCATAAGGCGTGGGTCTAGTAGCCCAGCTGGAAGACTGTGGACTTATCCATGGACCTAAAAGTTGTTCACTAAGCCCAGCCCCTCAGCATCATGCTGGGACATAACCCAAAAAGACTTTAGTTAAAATTTAGACTCCTTCCCAATATCCTGAAATGACCGATTCTGCAATTTGTAGTGTTTGCCCATTAAGGCCCCAAATCAAAGCATCAAATATCCAAGACAGGGGCAGACTGGCCGAGGTGGATGAGTTGCATGTTTCTGGCAATGTTTTCCCCGTGGGTTCATCTTCATGTTTGGAATACAGTAAGCAGGTGCATAAAGCCTTTATCTCTTGGAGAGCTACCCCATCCACGTACTGCTCCATCTTTCTAGTCCTGCCCTCAATGTCTCTTCCCTTCCCAACCCTTTGGTATGCCATCAGCCCTGTGCACTGCCACAGCACTCCAGAGGGCTTGCCCAGGGAAGGTGCTGAGGAAGTAGGTGCGTCTTCCCTGCTGGATGGGCCCTTCCATGCTCTGTATGCAACAGATACCCAAGGTGTGCCCGCTTGATAACCAGTTTGCACACTCCGATACTCAAGTGTTTTCTCAAGGTCCTTACTAAGGACTTGGAGCTTTGTCAAATTATAACACAGCAGTAACCTTGAATGGCATGGATGTTCTTCTGACAGATACCTCTGCTAACTCATCAAATGTAAAATGTATCCCAATTCGGGTAATGGGTTCAGGTTGGCTCCCAGATGGATTTTACCACCTGTTTTTTTTTTTGTTTTGTTTTGTTTTGTTTTGTTTTTCAAGACAGGGTTTTTCTGTATAACAGTCCTGGCTGTCTTTGAACTTGCTTTGTAGACCAGGCTGGCCTCGAATTCACTGAGATCCACCTGCCTCTGCCTCCCAAGTACTGGAATTAAAGGCATGTGCCACCACCACCTGGCTGGGTTTGCACATTTTAAAAGTGACTGGGGCTGTGGATGTGGTAAGACTGGTCACAGCATAATGAGCATGGACCAGGCTCACTAAACTATTGTCTTCTTCATCTTTTTTTTTGAGAAAGGGTATCACTATGTAACTGTGGTGGCCGTGGAACTCACTCTGTAGAGCAGACTAGCCTTGAATTCAGAGAGATCCGCCTGCCTCCCAAGTGCTCTACCATGCCTGCCTGATGTCTTTTATTTTTAATTTGTGTGTGTGTGTATGTGTGTGTGTGTGTGTGTGCGCACATCTGAGTGCAGATGCTTTCAGACTCCAGAAAAAAAGCCCTGGATCCTCTGGAGCTGGAGTTACAGGCAACTGTGAAATACCTAAACCTGAGATGGGCGCTGGGAACAAAATCTGGGTTCTCTGCAGAAGTGTTATGTGCTTTTAACTGCAGCCCCGTACTCTGTCTTTTCTTATTTGTGGTTAAAATTTCCAAAATAACAATATGGCACAAAGATTCTGTGGGAGGAAACTTGCACTCTACAAAAAAGGGACTAGACTGAGATGCAAAGTCTCTAAAAGAAGAGCCTCCGACCTGGGGCCCCTGTCCCATGTCCCAGTCGCACTGATGCACACCTGGCTCCGCACGGCTGCTGAGGCTGCAGCTCTCATGCTCGCGAAGGGAAGTGGTTTCCCCTCTGAGTCATCTCCCCGGCCCTTTATGTGGGATATAGGTTCGCTTCTTTGGTAGAGAAAGCAAAGCCCATGTAGGAAGTCAAAGTAAACCTGCCCCTCTATCCACTGCCAGCTTACATTTCCCAAAGTTGTTGTAAAATCCCCAGAAGCCCATTTCTCTAAGGGCTCTGCGATGCTCTGTAGGACCTATAAGAGCATGGACCTAAGCGCAGGGGCGGAGTGGGGGCTGCTCCCTCCCGGGTGCTAATCCTCCCAGAGTACCGGAGCACTGAATCACAACTGGAAGTGAAGCCTGAGACCAGAGAGATAGGAGCTGTGAGCATTACCTGTTAAAAATGTCATCATCTTCTCCTCCCCAGCCCCAGTAATTATTAGGAAATCCATTGATGGCAAGAAACTGCTGTTTACTGAGAGCAGAGACACCTCCAAAGTACTGAACATAGGGCAGGCTGGGGAGGAAGCACACATACAAAGGCCGGGTTAGTACGCTCTGACTCAAGCGAGGACTGGAATACACCAACTTTTATCTCCCCCTTTGAGACAAGGTCTCTGTAACCCTGGGAGGCCAATAACTCACTGTGTAGACCAGACTGACCTTGAACTCAGAGATCTGCCTACCTATCTCCTAAGTGCTGGGATTAAAGGCACTTGGCCATAGTGAATATTTTTGAAGCTTTTTTCTTAGTTACTAAGAGGAAATCTTTATTTAATTTGCTTTTTCCCCCTTCCCTTTAGAAAGTTAGTTTATTTGCTGACTATCTTTCCAGCCCTGAACCAAATTGTATCTTTTGCTGTTTAATTTGCTTTTGTATCCGTGTTCAGATTCTCTTAGAGACACAGATCTGTAGAAGTTTCCCCCTAAGAGTACAGTACTGTACCTACGTTTATATAGAAAACCAGTCGGTTCCAGGAAGGCTAAGCAGTTCTGCTACCTGTTACCTTGTTCCTGCCAAGACACGCTCATTCAGGCCGCTCTGCCCATGGCCACACCATGCTTCTTTGTTCTTCATGTCTACCAATCTCTCTCTCTCTTCCAAAGACCCTCACCACGGCAGCCACACCTCTGGAAACCACCTCAAATGTTATCCTGACTTAGCAAGACGACAGCCTACTTTTCCAGTACTTTTCCAAGTACTGAGTCACGGTACCTTTTGTCCTTCTATGCACTTTTATCTATCTTTTATAGATAGATAGATAGATATAAACATAGATATAGATTATATACCCATATATATATATATATATATATATATATTCTATAACACTGTCATGGTTAGGAAAGTTAGCCTCTGCCCCAAAGACAAAGGTCTACCCAAGGGCCCTCAAAGTCTTCAGTTTTCTGTTACCCTAAGCACAGCTCCAAATGACATTTAGGTTTCTGCTTGACTCCAGAGAGACTGAGAACCATCCTGTCAACTAAGGAAAACGCCAGCCAAACCACCAGAAGACACATCTGAAGATGGTAGTGGGTCCTTTTCTTTCTGGGGAGGAAGATGTGTGTGGACAAGGGTCTCACTTGGTATCCCAGGCCAGCTTGAACTCACAATTTTCCTGCCTTACTTGGCCTCCCAACTGCTAAGACTACAGTTACCTGCCACAGTGTTTGGAACTCGGACCCTACACCCCATTATACACGCACCACACGCACACCCGATCCATTATATACGCACAACACGCACAGCCCATCTATTATACACACACCACACGCACAGCCCATCTATTATACACACACCACACACACAACCCATCCATTACAGACACACCACACGCACACCCCGTTATACACACACCACACGCACACCCCATCCATTATACATGCACCACATGCACACCCCATCCTGGTCTCACTTCCTAAGTCACCTGGGATAGCTTTGGACAGATGACCCTCCCGACCTCAGTTTCCCAGTTGTTACAATTACAGGGACAGACACTTTCACTGATTTGGAAGGACTATTTTTCAAAGGTCCCTGGGGTTCTGCTTGAATAAATCTATAGCAATGAATTGAGATTAAGATGCTATCAGTAAAGGATCAGATCATCCACTTTTGGTACACCTCACACACCTTTCTGGGGGAGGGGGACAAATACAGAACTGGGATCTGAATCCAGGGCCTCAAGCACACCAAGCAACTACTCCATCACTGAGCTATGGCTCCGGCTCTTATGCCTAGATCTTTAATGTTGGTTAAGCAAAGGCTAATAACTGGTCTTTTTAATCAATGCTATTCTAAAAACAGATTCCTGTTTCACTGGAAGTACCTGCTATCTTGACTAAACTCAGTTTTGCTATCAGTTATTTTTCTTATCTACCTGCTCTATTTACCAACAGCACAGGATGTTTGTAAGTCGCTGTTGGCGGTACAGTAAGGAAATCAGTGGTTACTTGGGCCGCATCATCACACTTCAAGAGAGGGATAAGATGGTCAAAGAACAAACCGTTAAAGGGAAGACACCCAGAAGAAGGAAGGACTCAAGTGGGCACAGATTAGTTCCCGAAGAGCCTACATGTGACACTCTGTTTAGACCCCAAACAGCTCTGACAGGGAGACCCATGTTCTAGACGGTGCTATGGCTCATGCCCCCCATCAAGAGAAGGAAAAAGAGAGGATAGAATAACCTAGCCTGACAGAGAGCAGTTGTATTCCCACAAAGACTATCTGCACAGGCCAAATATACGTGGACCCAGCCTGAACCAAGCAGCTGCAGCACAGCTTCCTGGAGCTTCAGTTTACTTACCGAAGGAAAGATAATGCTTTTCAAATATGAGTAATTCGAAGACTTCTATGCTTAGTGCAAATAAGGATGTCAATTGTGAAACAGGAATGCAACCTATGCAACCTATTTACTTACTTAGGTTTGTTTTTAAGATAGGGTCTTAGCACAAAGTTCTGCTGTCCTAGGACTCGGTACGTAGCCAGGCTAGCCTTCAGCTGTAGAGACCCACGTGCCTCTGGAGCACTGGGATTAAAGGTGTGCACTTTTTCCACACATACTATTCCTGGCCCTTGGACTTTTCAGATTAAACAACTAACCATAAGGCTATATTCCATGTGTCAATAAGGTTTGGATCACGCTGCTGCCCCTGGGGACGGGAATATCTGGCCTCTTCACCAGCTCTTTGGCAGAAAACTTAGAGCCCCATGTCTGAGTGGAAGCCCATGTTCTTCTTGGAAACAGACCACACCTAAAACGTAGCACATCTGCGGCAGGCTCTTGCTGAGTATGTCTTACCTAAACCCGAACTTGTCCATTGCAACAGAAATGTGCCTTGGCTGCGCAAAACACCTGTAGGCATTGTGGTCATCCATCGGAATGAGGTCCACATCACTAAACACAAAGCAGTTGTAGTCGTAGTCCTTCAAGGCCTCTTGAAAGCCAATATTGAGGAGCTTAGCTCGATTGAACATGGTTTCTCCAGCCTGGTGCAGAAACAAGAAGTGGTTGGTGTCAGGTCCACAAGACCTTTGAAGAGAACACTCACAGGGATCAGTGACCTGCCTGCTACACATGATCATCAGTTAACTGGCGGGCCTCATTTTTCTGCCCTCGCTGCACATGTCAGTCCTGAGTGTCAGCCCTCTGAGCCAACAACCCCACTCCAGGAGTCTGTCTGGGAGACGGGCTTGCAGGCATATGACAACCTGCGACTAGTACTGTTCACTGTGAAGTGGGCATCGCTGCAGCAGACTGCACCAGTTACATAAGCATCCCTGGAGAACTGGTCAAGCTAGTCATGCCCAGCCACATAATGAAATAGAACTGCTAAAAGATAAAAACTAAGGGCCAGGTGTGGTGACACACATATGTGATCTGTACTCAGGAGCCTCAAGTATGTAGACCATGAGTCTGAGACCAGCAGGGCTAAACAGAAAATTTCAGAGCAGCTTGGAATACAGTAAGACTGTTTTAAAGTGTATGTGTGTTATTGTGTGTGTGTGCACGCATGTGTGTGTGTGTAACTCTAAAAGGCGAAAAGGCATTTAAACATATGTCATATTATTTATATTATTACAAACAGACTCCAGGGGAAAAACAAAAGGAAACAGTGAAAATGAGCTGCCTGACTGTCACATTTTCTGGACGTCTACATGAATGTCAGATCATGAATGCAGTAGGTGCTGCAGGAATGTGGTGAAGCCCACTGGGTCCTCACCCTCCTAACGTTAACAGTGAACAGCAGGAAGCTGTTGGACACACGTTAGAGCTACAGACAAAGTGCCTGCTTCCGTCCAGCTGAGGGGCCCACATCTCCAAGTCTGATGGCAGAGAAGATACTTCATATTTTAATGACTTACCTTGTTTATTTCCAGAATCGTCCATGAAAATAAGCGTGATAAAGAACTTACACTTTTGTGTTTTATTCATCTAGTGCCCCACTGTCATAAAATAAAAACATAATAGTTGCTGTCAAGCTTGATGGATGGATGGACAATGGACGGATGGATAGATGGATGGATGGATGGATGGATGAATGGACAGACTGATGGACAAGTTTCAATATACAAAGGCAGATGGTGGCACTTTCTGTAAAGTTCCCATCAAAGCAGCTCCTTGAGGGTTCCTCTGGGGGTGTCTTCTCTTACCACTCCTGGTCCAGGGTCAGCAGAGATGGCCCCAGCATCAGCTCTGCTGACCTCGACACTAAGCAGCTCATAGGCCCTCTTCCTAAACATGTGCTTTCGTTTCGACCTCGCAGCCCTGCCATGAGGCGCTGAAGCCCCACACTTTGGAATCCCTGCTTATAAGGCTCTTTTCCCTGGAACTCTTGGGATCAAGAGCTGGGACCTCCACCTTGAGGACCACTGTCCCACAAGGCCTGTGGTCCTCTCTCCTGTGCCTGGATGAAAACTGGGAAGCTGGGACCACAGGCCATCAGGTAGATAACACAGAAACAACTACTCAGAGAAAGGCAGGTACCAGGAAGTCAGCAATCAATGAATAAATTAAGAAACCACTTAGCACACAAGAGCTCCTTTCTCCAGCCCTAACAAAGCCCTGCAACTATGCACAGTGAAAGAAAACTGTGCCCAAAGGAACACTGTGTTCTTTGGCTGCTCTACCACAAAGACTTGATCAGAAATCCTGGGTTCAATTAGTTTCATGTAAGACATGGGGCCAAAAGTCCAAAGAGTAGAAATTGAACAGGAAAACTGAGAAGTTATGGGAACTCCTGTTACCATAACAACATATTGCTAATGTACAAGGCATAGAGTAATTGTTTCTACCCTGTGGTGCACAGCTTGATCATCTTGACATCTTTTTTTTTCTTTTCCAAGACAGAGTTTCTTTGTGTAACAGTCCTGGTTGTCCTGAAACTTGCTTTGTAGACCAGGCTAGCCTCTAACTCACAGAGATCCGCCCGCCTCTGCCTCCAGTGCTAGGATTAAAGGCATGCGCCACCACTGCCCAGTTCATCTTGACAATCTTTTAACAACCACTGTTCCAACCCTAACTACACTTAGGAGCACAAAGCCCCAATGACAGCTTTCCTAACAAGTGAAAGGGATGCATTCCCAAAGCCTCTAACCCCTCTGTAGGAGACTCTCGGGGTACACTCCCACCATCTGGGGTGGGGGCTCCTGGTGGCCTTCTCTGTCCCACAGGACCCGCCGGTAATGACCGTCTGATCTAATCACGGCCGGGGACTAGCAGCATATACCTTCCAGGAGCTAAAAACTTGGAACCATAGACTATAAACAGTCACAGCCTGGAGAAGGCCAGGAGACCTGCGTTTGGCTTCCCCGAGGGCTGTGTAACAGACTCCCTTCGACTCAGAAAGGACCCTGGCATCTGGACCACATTTAGTTCCAAATAACCTGAACCACATTCTTCCTCCTAAGCCTCCTTCCCAACCAGTTACTTGAAGGAACAAGGAAGAGAGGAAGTACACGGTACAGGTGAGCAGGTGTGCTGTGGCCCACCAGGAACCTGAAACGGGAAGCTGGGCAGAATGTGTGTGTCTTCCTCTTCCTCCCTTGAGATTGCAGAAAAGTAAAGTATTTTCTAGGTTTCTTTGGGTGAAATGCTGGCCTTTCTTGGTAAGAACGACAGCATGGCAAACCGAATTATCTTTTTTTGAGGCGGCGGGGGGGGGGGGGTAGTTCAAGACAGGGTTTCTCTGTGTGACAGTCCTGGCTGTCCTGGAACTCGCTCTGTAGACCAGCCTGGCCTCAGATCAGAGGCTCATCTGCCTCTGCTTCGCGAGTGCTGGGATTAAATGCCCATGCTACCGTATGTCAGCTTCCAATCTTTTTCTAAAATGTACTCCTCCACCTCCCGAGAGATGGGAGGACCCCTCCCCCAAGCCTTCTTCTCACCCCTCCTCACACAAACCTTCTGCCACCTCACCTACTCAAACTCAGCAAGCACCTGATGCCAGGTCAGGCCAAATAACCCAGCCGAGACAAGACACACACTTTGCTCCACGTCCAGTGAAGTGAATGGGGAAATCGCACTTCTGGCCTCAGTTTCCTGCTTTGTTACATGGGAAGATACCAGGTGAGTTGTAATAAGTACAATAGGTCATAAAAGGCCTTAGTACCCTACCTGGTGACAATTCAGCTACTACCACAATTATGGACACAGTTTTTCATCTGTCTGGAACTATCAGAATGATTCCGGAGTCCTGTGGCTGTTTTTTTTTTTTTTTTTTTTTTTTGTTTTGTTTTGTTTTGTTTTGTTTTTTTAATACTCCCGGGGAATCTGTCTTCTTTAGAGTTTACTTATGACCTTTCTTGCTAGCTTCAATAGTCCCATCAATTCCTGCTTCTCTGACAGACAGGGAATTGCTAAATAGGATTAGGCTTAATTGAGTGAGCCTGAGGCTCACGTGATTGAGACTCCCTCCAGCAGCAGAAGAAAGGGAACTTCAGAGACCAAGGTAAATTGTGGGAACGCACAGGGGAAGACCGTGTTCGGAAGAGAAGCTTCACGCCGAAGCAAGTGACTCTCTAAAAACTGACTTGGATTTTTTTGGTCTGTTTAGGGTATTTTGAGACAGGATCTTACTGTGTGGACCAGGCTGGCCTCAAAATCTCAAAATCACAGAGATTGAGTGTTGGGATTAAAGGCATGCACCACCACCATGACCAGCAAGATCCAGTTTTTAAAAGTGAGCTTCTTCCCATACCTCACATTGGTAGACAAGATTATAGCTACCTTTTCCTAATTAGAGGAAGAAACAGGAAGAAAGAAGAAAGGCCAGAAATAGCTCAAATCTCTGAATGACTGAGAGGCTGCAGATGAGAGCAGAGACTCTGAGTGTGGGGGTGGGGTGGGTGTGCAGAAAGGCATCAGATAGTAAGAGGATGTGAAGAAACAGAAACTTTTCAAAATTACAAGAATTCAAAACAGAGATGGAGGTGGGCCAGTCCATAGGCAGAGAAGAAGGTGCGCCCTTGCTGAGGTACTCAAAGGTTCCGGCTTCCCATCTAGGCCACAGGGAGGCTTACACTATGTTTTACATATCAGGGGGGATTTGTGTCTCAATCCAAGTAAAGGCAGGGAGACCAGTCCATTAGAAAGCTGTTTTATGATCCACACACAACTGGCAAGCCTAGGAAGTAATGGTAAGTTTTGAATTCCTCCTCTAAGCTCTCAGAGGCTCCACTTTCTTCTCAAGCCCCTGTCCCTACGTGTGTGTACTTCTAAGAGCCTTTTGGGGGAGGAGGAGGACAGGATAGGTACCAGAGTCTAGTCTAGGCTCCAGGAAAATCTCGAGGGCAGCTAAGAAAGACAAGAGGAGATGTCCCTTGATTGCAACAAAGGCCAGAGGAGCAGCTACAGAAAGCCATGGTTCACCTTGTCCATGTCCCAACAGCCCCTCGAATATTCATTCTGCCCAACCGTTCTGCCTTCTAGGAATGCAGGCCCATGTGTGCCATCAGCAGCTACATCCTGAGACCTAGATGGACTGGGGATAAACCACACATGCCTCTCCTCTCACAAGACAGCTCAACAACAAAGTTGCTCCTCAGATTCTCCACAAATCCGAATATATGTGATGGGAGAGATTTGGTTGCTGTGGCCACATTACAAAGCTGCCCCCACCTCGACTGAGTGGGTTCTGAGAAGGCTAGGACTTGGGGCTGGGGAACTCTGACTGGGCTTCCCTGCAGCCTTGGTGTGGATCTTAGAACTACAGACAGACTGGAGGGGGCCTGGGGTGGGCTTTGAGTTCCTAGCAGGTGGGTTCTAGTTTTTATCCATAACATGGTGGTCTTGGGCTTAGACACAGTCTTCAACAAAACTTGAATCTGAGACTTAAGTGTTTCACCCAGTGAGTGAAAGACACAGGCCTTCAGAAGGACGGCCCATACTTGTTGGGAGACAGTTCTCTGTTAGCTGAAGCAGTCGCTCAAAAGGATGGAGCACATCTACTCTCCAAGTCACAGGTTGGTAGAACAGCACAGAAATTGTGGGTGATGTATGCGGAGGTCAGCTTAGAACTGCAGTTACTCTGAGGCCAGAGCCTTAGAAGACTTGCCTCTCTCTGGGCCCAAGGCACAGAGACATCCTGCAGAATACAGCCAAGATGGTACTGAACACTTCCAGGATGTGTAAAACACAGGTTAAAATAAAGACTTCTCTTTCAAAAACCAATTTGTCTATTTTTATCAGTTGGCTATAAAAATGTGCACAGTTTTAGTATTTCTTAACTATCCTATCCTATGTCTGAAAATCCAGCCTGGGGAAACAATCTTGAATGCAGAAGCCAAGGCAGAGCAAACCTGACACTTGAGGATGTTTGCTACTGTTTATTAGGCTTCCAATAAAGGAAAAGGTAATTACAGTAGAACCCAGGGATCAACAACTATGAAAGCATGGAAGTTATGAATATGGAGACTATGAAACAGCGTGGGACAATGTTAATGATATGGACCCGAAAAGAAAGGCAAGATATAAACATTTATATACATACACTATGAACTCTAGCAGGTCTACTCTAAAGACAGCGGAGTCTCTCGGGCTCTGCACCGTGAGCTGGCTTCCACTGATCTCGATGTTTTCCCAGAAAGCCCACAGCAGTCCTGTGCTTGTCTGGGAGGCCCCACCGCTGGAGGACAGCCCAGTCACGGCCTTATTCATAGCTTCCCCTGGCCAGCAAGGCCCGGCACTGTGTCAGATGTGAGGACATTACCAGGGTGGCAGTGGCACTGGCGGTGGTGGCAGCGGTGGTGGCAGTAGTTAGGAAGAGCAGCGGTAGGTAAGTCGACTTTTTCTTCTTTGGAGGAGGCAGAGAGGACAGAAGAGAAGGTGGGTGAAGAATAAGAAGCCGCCGGCAAATAGGAGCTTTTCCTTCTTTGCTAACAGGATTAATAAGTACAGGCAAAAGTCCCCCGCTAGAAGGACAAAGGAAAAAGGAGGCATATGCAAAAGAGATGGGTGACAGGCCAACCTCAGGCTGCACCAGGGAAAGGGACCTATTCAGATCACCCTTGTTCCAAGGCGAAGTTCAAATACTTGTCATTTCCCGTTTGTGGACCCAAGGGCGTGTAGAGACAAACTGGCATTTCCCAGAACAATATCTGGGGCTACTCACTAGCAACTGAGTACCAGTAAGTGCTAAGATACACTCTCCAGGAGAATATACAGACTTGGTCAGAGCGGGGACAGCAGAGCAGAGGGTGGCACTCGGACTAGGTGGCAGACACTCCCAACCTTCCCACACCACCTCTGTGCCAGCCAGCAAGCAGAGAGGTCCAAATGTCCTAAGGAAAGGAGGGTGAGCCTGAGCCCTCCCACTACCTAAGTCCCATCCCCTACACATCCACTGACAGCTGGAGGAGGAAATAGCAGACACAAGTGACGGGGGGACACAGAGATGATCAAGACAGAAGCCAAACTATGGGGGCCCCAGGCCGCCCTCATGCCTTACTACAACCGATCCTGACCTCTTGGAGGAATTCTGTCGGCTGGACCGCAGCCTATGACAAGTGTAGCGGTGGCGCTTCTTGCTCATGGAGGGTACAAAAGACTATCTCAGACTACAGCCACAAGCTGATGGACATGACATCTGACAGCCTAGAACAGTCCACAGAGGCAGGGGCTGGAGATGGCTCCATGGTGGAGAATACACACTGCTCTTGCAGAGGGTCTGGTTTTAGTCCCAGTGTCCACATCAGGAGGCTGACAACTGCTCACAACTCGAACTCCATTGGATCTGATGCCTCTTTCGGCCTCTGTGGGCACCTGCACTAACACACACACACACACACACACACACACACACACTTTTGACAAACCATTTTCAAAATAAAAAACAGAGACAGAACAAAGTCACATCACAGCCAGCCAAAGCACCATCTGCTCTTCCGCTTCCCCAAAGCCTGGGCAGTCAGGTCTGCCAACAAGTGAGACAGGCTCCCAGGGGCTCTGTGGCTATTACACATAAGTCGCTGCCTGTCTCACATGGGCAAGTGCCTGTGGTACCTTCTGGAAACAAACATGACAAGTGGGATATTCCTTAGCACCTCTGTCTAATCCCAGCTCTGCTACTGGCCATAACATGCTTACCTCTGCAGCCTTCATAGCAGAGGCAGATGAGAAGCCCTCACCGAAGAAAGTCAAGATGCAAAGGAACACAAGAGACTTTGCTTTTGATTTTGGTCTGGATATGTAGTTCAGGCTTGCCTTAACACACTACGTAGTGGAGCTGATCTCGAACTTGTAATCCTCCTCTTTCTTACTACAATTACAGGTATGAATCACTGACCGTGTAAGGTCAAAAATGAGTTTTATGACCATGAACAAACACAGGGCTAAAGTATATTGTATCTTTCCCGAAAAGGAAGATTACCCCATGGGATGTACTGTAGATAACCTATGTCCTAGTCAGCAATTCACAGGGACTTCAGGGAAAGGACCCCTCCCTAGAGGGAGGGGCAGTGCCAATTTTGCAAGGGTCATGATCTGGCCAGGGTAGGAAAGGAGACTTTGCTTTCAGCAGTGATGGACCCAGCCAGAGAGCCAGGAACAGACACCTGAGTGTGGGTTTAACTAAATGGACAGGACACAAGGAAAGAGTCTCCATATTCCAAACCCTGCGGAGTCCGTGCTGGACTGTGGAGGAGCTGCATGGTCAGAGCTGTGGGGATGAGTCTGGCTGGGGACTGGGAAGCCAAGGTCAAGATGAGGCACAAAAAATATGACTGTCTCTTGCATCAAGTAGATCAGGAACAGTGAAGAGGGAGAAGTCACCTCTACTCCAGGGGCTTCACAGAGCTACTGAGGCAGAGGAGAGAAGCTTAAAACACATTCAGAAAAAGTCATGGTGCGGGGGCGTGGACAGAGGCGGGGGAAGTGTAAGGAAAGGCGCGAGGAGGAGAGGACCCGTGTCTGTGTGAAGGGGGACGGATGGGGAAGAATGGCTGGAGGAAGGTCAGGACCGGTCCCCAGGTGGTATCCCAGCTAAGGTTTCAGACCCCTCTGGCCCTGGCCTGAGGCAGTGGGGACATTGTTGAAGGGTTTAAAGAGGGTACGTGATGTGGTCAGAACCAGAAGGGTCTTGAGTAGCTGAGTGAGGAGACGAGAAGCGTCAGAAACAAGGTGAATGAAACTGCAGAGTAACAGTGTGTGTATTTTATGATGGACAGTCTTCAAAGCATCTGGCCTTTCTGCTTTCTTCTTTCTCATTTAAGGTTGGTGCTACCAGGTGGCAACACCTTCCTATTCCCTGGCTTTGTCCTTCCCTGACTATGAACTATGTGGGACAGAAAGCATCCTGTTTGCTATTTGACACCTTGACATTCACTTCCACATCAAGGCCCGCCCCAGTGCTGGACTCAGCTGGATATCTATGTCTCAGAGCGGAAGAGCGGAGCGGGACGTGGCACTAAGTAGGATGTGCAGGATCTCTAACAGGATCCACATATGCTACAGCAGGAGAAGAAACAGAAACCCAAAGGACAAAAGCCAGACTTGCTCCCCTCTAACAGTTGGGAAGCCCCTCCCACAACTCTCCACTCCCACAACTCTCCAGCACACTTATTTTGAGCTTTAAGTTTCACAGTGGCTGGGGGAGGGGGGGGGGCAGGGGGGCTACATTGAACAAAGTCAACAGCTTCCTACGGACAGAAGTATAAACCATAAAAACTTGTAGGAGTTCATTTCTGCGTGGGGGACCCCTCTGAAGAAGTTGATAAGACATGGTCCCTGAGACTTCTGGGCCTGTCGTCTGACTCAGGCCAGTATCTACTATCTTCTGACCATACAGAGGTCCCAACGGGTGGTAGGCAAGACCCTGATATTGGTACTGTGTTGGGATAAAGCAGGAGGCAGGAAGAACAATAAAGAAGTTATCAGCAAAGTACCAGGCAGAGGCAAGAGGCAGGAAGAATGGGGAGAGGGGAAAGATGAAATCAAGGTAATAGTAGCTAATATTTACTAAGGGTTTGCCACACAACAGGTGCTTCGCAGCCCAGTGAGGAAATACTAACTTCCTTTCCTCTCTTGGAGGGAACCAGGTTGGCAAGGCTTACGTGGTCGGCCCATGATCACTGACTGGGAAATGGCTCTCCAGCATGGGGCTTGCCCCCAGTCCTGAATACCAGACTTTGAGAAACATCCAGGAGGAGGCTAAATGGCTTCAAAAGAGCTCCCGTGACCCAGTAGAAGGGTATTAAAGTTGGAGTCCAGGTTGGGGTAGGGCTGCAGCCCACTGTTACATGTGACCAGTATGTATCTCTGCTGTTATTCACCCTCTCTGAGTCTCTCTGCTGTGACACTGAGCAGAAAACTCGCTCCCTGCCCTCTAGGGTCTAGGCAAGTCCTAGCAGACAGTGACGGGCGGCTCTGCTGGAGCTCAAAGACAGGCACTTGAATGCTGGGCAGGCATTCTACCGCTGAGCTACACCAACTCCTAAAAAAGATTCTTTTTTTCCTCTCTCTCTCTCTCTCTCTCTCTTTCTCTCTCTCTCTCTCTCTCTCAATTTTTCAAGACAGGGTTTCTCTGTGTAGCTTTGGAGCCTATCCTGGAACTTGCTCTGTAGACCAGGTTGGCTTCAGACTCTCAGAGATCTGTCCGCCTCTGCCTCAAGTGCTGGGATTAAAGGCCTGCACCACCACTGCCCAGCAAAAGATTCTTTTGCTGATACTAAGTACAAGTGGGAATAAGAGAAAGGAGTTCATAGTATATCCTAGGGAGAGTAACAGAAAGGAGAGAGGGGCTGACTTGGGGTTGTTTTCTCCAAAGTGTGACTCACAGAACACTCATCACTGGAGACATTCTTAGAAAACAGCTCTCTGTCTAGACTAGCTCAGGAAACGCTTCCGGAGGTCACAGTGTGCCAGGGCATGGGAAGGCTCTTTAACAATGAGATCCACCTTCTCACGTATTTAGAAGCTCCTGTACTATATTATCAGGGCACAGCTTTCTTCTTCCTCTAAATTTCCAAAGCATTAGACAATCATCATATAATCACTTTTTTTTTTTTTTTTTCCTTTTCGAGACAGGGTTTCTTTGTGTAGCCCTGACTGTCCTGGAACTCACCAATCTGCCTGCCTCTGCCTCCTGAGTGCTGGAATTAAAAGCATGCACCACCATGGCCCAGCTCATAACTATTTTTAATTGTTAACGAGCTGTCTAAGGTGGGCTGGAAGCTTCAGGATGTTGCAATGTCACACTTCTCTAGAACATCCCTGAGGCAGCACCAGGCCACAGGAGCCCTCAGCCAGATAGGCAAACACTATCCCAGCTTCCTTGAAGAAACGCAAAGTCCCTTGACATTGATGGAAGCAGAAAACAGTTAGCAATCTTACTGCCTTAAGCAGGCTGAAAGCTGAGCTTGAAACCGAGGAGGCAAACTGTCTTTTCAAAGACATTTCAATGAAATCTGACACACAGACAAGTCAGGCCTGTTAACACACTTAGGAGATTACAATATAAACATGAATTTAAGTTTGGGGACAAAGTTAAAATATCAAACTTAAATTTGTGGAACAAGTAGTAATTCTCATTAAGCATACTGAAATAAGCAAAGTTTTTTGTTTATTTATTTATAAAAGTTCTTGGTGTGTGCCTCTAATCCCAGCCCTCGGGAGGCAGAAGCAGGCAGTTATCTGTGAGTTCGAGGCCGCCCTGGTCTACAGAGTGAGTTTCAGGACAGTCAGGGTTCCATAGTGAGAGCTATCCAAGTCTCCAGGCTCTGGTGACAGAGGCTGGAAAGTCTTCAGCACTTGTGTCCTAGACGGATGGCATCCTGACACACAGGATCTGAAGTGCAGTGCCACGCTCAGCCTAACCCACGCCACTCTCCGAGGCTCTGGAATAGGACCTTCCCAGACTTCTCACCCACCGCTGGCTTATATGGAGACACATACAACCTCAACTTAGTATAGGTCTCTTACTGTCTGGCTTGATCAATTTCAAAGTTGTTCGAAAGTCTGACACAAAATGGATATTGTGTTTGTAATATTTTTGTAAAGTAGGAAGAAAAATATACAGTTACCTTAAAATGATAATCAGTGCTTTGCTTTGTGATGATTGGAGATGCCTTTTGCTTTTTTCTCAAACACGCCCTTCCCAGTTGGCTAGCCTAGCAGAGCTAATATCAATAAGCAAGCATACTGTTTGGCACTTAGCTCACTGCGTGTTTAATTAAGGGCAGAAGCAGTGGCAGGGTTGGCACTTCACTGTAAAATGCCAGATTGTCAATGAAATCACTCCCTTCCCTTAGTACTAACTGCGCTTTGTGTACCCGAGTGCCACCTCCCTTGCCCCATCTTCCCAAGCCTCACCTGGTTGATAACGTAGATGCCATAGTCCAGTTGCTGGCGCTGTAGGATTGGGTGCAAATAATACAGCCAATATTTGAGGTGCTCCTGCCGGTTGCGGAATGGGATAATGATGGCCACCTTGTGAGGAGAAATACAGTCCTTGGGGGAGTAACGACCGCCCATCTTTATCTCTGGGTTCTTCTTGGCCAAAAGCTCCAGATCCACAGGAATATTAAAGTCAATCACCATGGGGCCAACTGGGGAGGCGGAAGGAAGACATTAGCCAGCTGCAGGGCCCACCACGACACAGACTGCATCAGCTGACCAGACCACAGATACAGACAGCCCCTCCTGGCAGAGGGAGGACACAGGGTGCGGCAGAAAGTGCACCCATGCCCAGCGCTGGTGTGACTGATCACCCCAGAAAGCCCCTTGTTCCAGGAACTCCCAGTGCTGGGCAAACCCAGACAGTCAGTTACCTCTGGAAAACTCCCTGCCCAAGACACCCTCTCCCACTTGGGTGGCACTGCAAAAAAACTGGAATCAATTTCTGCTCACACAACTTGACTGTTGCAGTACAGACTGGTGAGCAGAGATGCAAAAGCATTTTCTCAGAAATCCTGAGCTTGAGACCCAGCTCTGCCATCTGTATGGCTTTAGACAAAGGACTAACAGAGCTCTTTCTAAACTTAATCTGAGCAGGGTGTGGTAGCGCCCTTTAGTCCCAGCACTCAGGGAGGCAGAGGCAAGCTGATCTCTGAGTTTGAGGCCAACCTGGTCTATAAAGTGAGTTCCAGGACAGTTAGGGTAGTTACAGAGAGAAACTCTTTTTCTGGAAAACAAAACAAAAGAAAAATCTAACTGGAGAAACGACAATTCTAACTAGAGGAAAGAAAGGAGGGGTGTAGTGTGTGTGGCTCACACTGCAGATAGTGAGGAGCCGAAGGGTCAACGGAGAAGGAAGGAGGCAATGCGACCCCAGAGGAGAGGAGGGGAAACAAAGGAACAGCTAGAAAGATCACTAAGAAAAAGAAAGAAAGAAAACAACAACAACAACAGCCCACCCAGCTGTGGTGGCATAACACCTTTAATCCCAGCACTTGGAGGCAGGGGCAGGAAGATCTCTGTGAGCTCAGGGTCAGCCTGATCAACAGAGTGAGTTCCAGGACTGTCAGGGCTGTTAAGGCAAAGTCAGTATGCCTCCAGAATTTCTGTCCTCTGGTTAGAGACCATTAAGAAATGGCCAGTAAGAAAGTGCTTGGCTTTGAGGACTAGGGAAAGGCAGACAGTAGATTCTGACATGGTGGCCAGGAACAGAGGGAAGAAAGGAGCCTGTGCACAAAGTGGTCCAGGCACACACAGGGAATCTTGACAGACAGGATCCAAGTCTGCAAGCCCGGGCTCATAGTGCTTCACGCTCCTCAGAGATCCTCAAAATAGGTTCCAGAAACATGAGCCCCAGCAAGATGCTCAGTGGAGAATTATGCCCAGAACAAGCCAGGGTGGAAGTCACACAAACTAAATCCTGCTTCTGGAAAGCACCCAGAAGCACTGAGAAACCTGTGCTGTCAAGAAACCCCTTGCAGCTCGCTAGCTCACCATTTCCTAAATCTACATCATTACTGAACTAATGTCGTCATTTGGGGAACTGTTACTGTGCCGTGGCCAGCTTCACACGTGAAACAGACCAGGCACCAGAACACAGAAGGAGCCCCTGTGGGAGGGATACTGACAGATCAGTCTCCTGAAATACGTGAGTGAGAACCAGTACTCTGCCCACTGCTGTGTAGGCCCCAATCTGTCCTGCTTATAAAAACAACGTCACTCACATGCTCGGGGAACATCTGCCCTCCTAAAATCTTCTAGCAAAGGAAGCCGTGAGCCTGCTCCCCTGCCTGGTAAGCGTTTCTGGACAGTTGTCACCTCCTCTCCCTTTCCTGGGAACCTCCTCAATCTTCTCTCTCCTTCATTACAGGACCTGTTCCCACTAATTTATTTTCTTCTGAGACAAAGCTCTGATTATATCACCTTCATGGTGAAAGCTGTCTGGCCTTGAAACAAAGCAAGGCCAGACGCTTTGGCTAGGCCACAAGGCCTACCACTCGCCTGTCTTCCCCATCACAGTGCCTATTTCCTTAGCCTGGCCTACTCGCCCTGAACCATCCAATTTCTGCGTCCACAGGCAGGCCTCAGCAGAACTCCATCCCTTGGCCCTCTTGATGACCACAGAGCTTAGTCAAGAAGCTCTCAAACTCAAAAAAGCTGTGCCTTGAATCTGGGCTATGACCTCCCTTTTGGGGGCCAGGGGCCTTGCAGAACCAGTTCTGAAAAATATTGCTACTGTGCCCGTTCTGACCTCCCACGATGCCCCCTGGATGAGCAGGCACTCTGCTCCGGAACTATGTTAGTGGTCACCTGGTACAATACACCTCAATCCTATCAACAGAATTTCCTGGGGTAACTGGCACCAACACACAATCTCAATCCACCTCAGCTGACCTTGGGAGGGACAGAAGTGGATAATTAACAAAAAGCCCAAGAGATTTTGGTTTTAAATGTATCAGCATGCTATGGACATGTGTTCCTATGGGTGTGTACAGGTATGTGCGTGTCCGGAGGCCAGAAATCAACACTATTTTTTTCCCTTAATTGCTTTCCACCTTAGCTTCTGAGACAGGGTCTCTCACTGAGGCTGAGCTCTAGGGGTGGGCGTGTCTCCATTCTTGTTCCCTGCCCCAGCACTGGGGCTACAGGTATATGCTCCAAACCTAGGTTCTGGGGATATCAACTTGGGCCTCATGCTTGTGCAGCAGGCCCTTTACGACTGAGCCATCTCCCCAGACCCTGGATAATTCTTACCAGGCAAACTGGACAACAGAGCTTGACGGCCCATTTTCACACTTGACACTTTCTAGCAATGAAGGTTCTTAGGGATCCCCACCCCTTCCCACGAGACCTACTAAGTTTAGAGGCTCAACTCTCCAATTCTAGAACAAGACCCCAAGGTACAGTGAATTCAAGAAGGTTCTTCTTCCTTCAGAGACCCCACAGCATCTGTTCCCTACACTGTCTATTGGTTTTAGAGAGACTGAAAACAAAACCCTATTTACAAGAACCCAAGAGGCAGCGGAGTTACCTTCCTACTGCCTTGCTTATGCGTTCGGAAACCAACCCAGAAGACAGGAGATCACGTGAGGTCTGCCAAGCCTCCCCAAGGACACACCTGCAGGGGAAGTGTCATGTGTTGCCCCTGCAGAAAGATGCTGAGGTAAAGAGCCCCGAATAAGAGAGGGGACCCTGGGATCCCCAGTGCAGCTGCCTCAGTGACTTATTGGGTGATCCTTGGACAATCCCCTCTGCTCTCAGCGTGCCTAGTTCCCGTCCATACATCGCAAGGACTGGAGTGGATGAGCTCCGAGGTCTCACAGATGCCCGACAGGCTTGGAGTGCTGGTTGAAACTAGGAAGAACAGACCCCGCGCTGGGATCTTCTGAAAACCCTTATTCTTACCTGCCTTGCTCCCTGGATGGCATGAATGGCCAAGCAGAGAGGAAGATATGGGTGCCCTGAAGGGAGATGACTAAGAAGAAATACTTAATTACCAAGCGCGTGCCCCTCACGTCCCCCACCTTACCACCCATGCTTGCTCAGCCTCTTTCCTTGGTAACAATCTCTCTCCCTTTCATTCATTGTTTTAAACAATGCCCACTCCCCAAATTCTGTCTCCAGGCCCTGTCTTTCTGCTGGCTACCCATGTGCCACAGACACCTTAATTAACCTGCCCCATATGCACGCTACCCTTCAGTACCTATCCTTTGACTTGTTTCTCCTCCAGGGTTCCCTTGGCAGCAACATTGCTGCCTATCCAGTCGAGGAGCTGACATGAGCAGTCTATCTTCCATTCCCTCTTCTTCCTACCCAACTCCAATACTCTTTGCCCCTGTTTTTGCCGGCCTCTGTTGCGCGCACACGCACACACGCACGCACGCACAAAGGTATGAAAAGCATGCTGACCAAGTCCCTGGGAGTCTACCAAGAATAAAACCAGCCTTTTATCCTGGAATGTTTACATTACACAAACTCTCCTTGGGTTAAGACAAGAACATTTTTCTTTGTGTCAGCCAGTGCTTTCTGGGTACCAACTGAGTGCCAGTTTGTATGACAGCCCAAGGAGGCTAAGTTGAGGAACGAGAGAAAGAGGCCAGACAAGAATGTTCCCACCTCCTAGAAGCTCCCTGCTGGATATATACTAAATATAAAGGAAACCTTCCCTGGTTTCCAGCTGCCCAAGCAATGCGCTCTTCTAGGGGCTCCACACAGAGTTCGGCCACTGATAGCCTTTTCCACTCTCCTGCTCCCCCCTGAGCCACTCTCACAGCCCACGCCTCCAATACGTGGAGAATACCTCACCCCACGCTCCTCCCCACATGGCAACTCTTCCCTGACTCCCACTTCTGACCCCTACATTCTGGGAATCCTGCAGCTCATGGCTCTAGTGTGAAGAGCACACAGCAGCACCAGGCCCAGAGGCGAACACCTTCTTGGGTCCAGTGTCAGCCAGGAAGCTGCAGAGCTTCTGTCATACTGAGGGGCTAGCCTCCACTGCACACGCAGCTCCACCTCAATACAAAAATCCAAGGAGCTGGACTCCAGGCAGGCGAGGACTGGCACCATTCACAGACATGCGCCTCTGCTACCAGTTCTTGGAGACACTGCCTATAGACACAGGAATAACAAGGGGCAGCAAAAGCCTGAGAACTTCGTGACAATCCTCAGGCTGGGCCAAGGCACCCTGACTGTGTGGCGCATGGCGTCTGCTTCCACAGGCCCTCAGCCCCGCTGGGCTGGCTTGTGTGTTTTTTTGGCTCTGAAAGCTGGAAAGCAGGGTTACATAAGCAGATGAGACGTGAGCTGTCCTCGGCTCCCCAGGCCCAAGCACTGCCACGTGGGCCTCGCAGCTGGGAGTCCAGGTCATGGCCTTTTGTGTAAGTCGCTCAATAACTTCAATGTGTGAGTTCGACTCTGCAAATTCCGCTGCTTCCTTAAAAGACACAGCAAATCTAAACACACGTATGCCCCTATATCAAAAGCAGGGCTAAACTGGGCTTGGTGGTACACATCTTTAATTCCAGCACTGGGGAGGCAGAGGCAGGTAGATCTCTGAGTTCAAGGCCAGTCTGATCTACAGAGCAAATTCCAGGACTGTAAGGGCTACACAAAAAAACAAAAAGCAAAAAAGAAAAAGAAAAGAAAGAAAAAACAGGGCTAATCTAAGTCAACCTCAACAGAGGCACACTTTCAAGTTGGCGAGGCCACCGGATCGATCCTCCAGCCTCAGTAAACAGGCTGGAACCTCCAGGTCACTGACTTCCAACCAACAGGCCAGTCGGTTTAGGACATAATCCCCACCGGAGGCTAGGCGGTACAACAGTAACCGCTGAAACCAGCAGGGCAGTGATTTTAATTCTAGCTCTCTGGGAGGCACAGGCAGGCTGAGTTCAAGGCCAGCCTGGTCTACACAGTGAGTTCTAGAACAGCCAGGGCTACACAGAAAAACCCTGTCTTGGAAAAACCAAAAGAAGGAAAAGAAATGCTGAAATCATGTACATGAAGCTAATAATCCACTGGAGGTGCAGTCTTTCTTCCAGGACTGAGGGCATCTTAGTCTATTCAAAGGTCTTTTTTTCTTAGGAAAATAAAAAATCATAGTGGCTTTTGATATTGGATTGATTTTTTTAATTTTATGTTTAAAAAATATCCTTCTAGATCTTCAAGTGCCAGGTCTCTAAATTTCCTGTGAAAATTTTCTAAGCAAGAAATCCCACCATCTGGGGAGCGTTCAGCAGACAGGGCCTAGGCTCTGGTACCCTAGGAGCTGTGGTTTGGGATCTGTGTTTGGAGCCCAGTCCCAGATCTCACCAGCCTGCCCCTCCTCTGACCTCCCTAATACCGCGCTGGCCCACATACAGGTGTGCGTGTGTGGGAGCCTCTCCTCTCTGTGCCCCTGGATTCCAAAGGGCAGGAATGCACCAGAAGCAGCCAGGCAGTGCAACAGGATGTCTGGGCTTGGGAAAGACGCATTATTAAGCCAGGGCTGACGACACAAGCCAATAATCTTACCACCTGGGAAGCATAGCTTGATCAGGGGATCAAGACCAGCCTGGGCTACATGAGACTCTCTCAAAAAGAAAAAAACGAGAAAAAAATGAGACTCAGGTGCTCTTTAGTCTGGAAATGAGAGCTGATCCCAAAGCTTCTCTTCAGCCTCTGGAGGAGGACACACCCTCTAGATCCGCCATGGGCTGATGAAGTGCTATGACTAAACCTGTTCACCTCTCCCCACCCCCGTGCTGGCCCAGGAGGTCCGTTCTATTTTCATGCACTTATCTGAAATAGTCACAACATCACACTCACTCAGACCTGCACCCCACTAGCAGTTACCATGTGCCAAGGGTCCCAGAAGGTGCCTTAAGAAGCGGCTGCAGCTTTCATTGTGGCAGTTGGGGAGAGCCCAAGACAAAATATGAGGAGGCCCAGCCAATCAGGTCATGGTGGGGCATGTGACAGCGGTGACCTGACACCCAAGGATGGAAATGACATCAGGGCCAGGGCAGAGAGTCGAGGAAAGCTTTGCAGCACAGCTCCTGGGACCCTTGGTGCCTGGGGGGGGGGGGGGTCATCACACACAGATTGTATTCACTTGTCAGTGAGTCCCTCTGCTTCTGAAATATAGCACACACTAAAACAAACACACACACCTTCTGCTGTAGAATATTAGTTTAAGATGTATTATGTTCATCAGTGCTGTGGAGTATTTGTTTAATGGGGCAAAGCTGTGCTGCTTTCTTTTATGCTGCCTTTAACTCGGTAAAGCTCTGTTACTTTGTCTACAACAACCTGATTGGTCTAAAAAAGAGCTGAGCAGCCAATAGTTAGGCAGGAGAGAGAAATAGGTGGGGCTGGTGGGCAGAGAGAATAAACAGGAGGAGGAATCTAGGGAAGTGAGGAGCAAGGCCAGGAGGAGAGGGGGACTCCAGGAAAAGCTACCCAGCCAGCCACAGAGTAGGGAGAGAAAGATGGATAGAATAAAGGAAGGTAAAAAGCCCAGAGGCAAAATGTCCTGAAAGAGAAATAAGATAAATTAAATTAGAAAAGCTGGCTAGAAACAAGCCAAGCTAAGGCCGGGCATGCCGGGTATTCATACGTAAGAATAAGTCTCCATGAATTTATTTGGGAGCTGGATGGCAGGGCCCAGGTGTAAAACAAACAACCCTGCAACCCACCCAGCGGGCCCCGCACTCTCTCCTCCTTGTTGCTCGGCTACTGACACAAGCAACAACTCATTTCCGTGAATTCCAGGTGAAGACATGCTAGAACAGGGGTAAAGAGCACCAGACTGGACTCGCAATACCCACTGGAAGGAAGCGTTTCTCCCTGAGCTTTTAAATCAAACAGCTCAGGGGGTAAGGTACTTACTACCATGCCCAACAACCAGAATCTGCCTCAGGACCTACATGGTGAAAGGAGAGACTGGGCTCCTCAGAGCTGTCCTCTGACCTTCACACCTGTGCTCTGGCACCCACACACATACACGAGCACACACACCATATACACTTATAAACACACTAAAATTATTTTAAAGAACTGGGTTAGCAAGATGGCTCAGTTTGAACCCTGGGATCCTAAGGGTGGATGGAGAGAACTGTCATGCGCACGTCGTGACTTCCACAAGCACACATGGCATAGCCCCCCAACACACACGAAATAAATAAAATGTTATTTTAAATTTTAATTAAGAAAAACCACTTAACTCTCGAAGATTTCCAAGTCACTATAAATGGTTTATCTTTTTTTTTCTTTTAAAGACAGAGTCCCACTCTGAAGTCCTGACTGACTTGGAACTCCCAGAGATCCACCTGCCTCTGCCTCCCGAGATTAAAGGCATATGCCTCCACTGCCTGGCCATAATTTACTTCTAATGTCAAATGTTTGTGTCATTTATATGTCTTTGGGACATGTCTCCAAGGAAAGGTGATTCCAGCCTTTAGTTCCATCTCCAAAGAAAACATCTTCTAATAGAAAGACTTCAAATGTGGGCTGGCAAGATGGCCCAGCAGGTCAAAGGTAAAGGCGTTTGCGGTCTGATGACACAAGCCATTGAACTGGGGTCAGTCTCCATAACCCACATGGGGGAGGGACAACTGCCTTCTATAGCGTGACCACATGTGCCATGGCACACACCCTCAAGCACACACATATACTGTGGTAATTTGAATGTTAATTGGTCCCCATAATCTCATAGAGAGTGGCACTATTAGGAGACTGGCTTTGTTGGAGTGGGTACGGCCTTGATGGAGGAACTGTGTCACTGTGGGGGTGGGCTTTGACTTTCCTATGCTCAGGATACTGCCCAGTGTCTTAGCCGACTTCCTGTTGCTTGCAAGACGTAGGACTCTCAGCTACTCCAGCACCATGTCTGTCTGCATGCCACCATGCTCCCTGCCATGATGATAATGGACTGAAACGCTAAAACTGTAAGCAAGTGCCCCCCAATTAAATGTTCTCTTTATAAGAGTTGCCATGATCATGGTATCTTCAGAGCAATAAAAACCCTAAGACATACAGTAAACAAATATTTTTTTTTCACAGCAGGGTTTCTCTGTATAACAGCTCTGGCTGTCTTGGAACTCACTTTGTAGACCAGGCTGGCCTGGAACTCACTGAGATCCATCTGCCTCTGCCTCCCAAGCGCTGGGATTAAGGACACATGCCACCATGCCCAGCAAATACAAATTTTTTAAAAAATTCAAAGAATTTTTGTTGTACTTTGAGACAGATTTTCATATAGCCCAAGCAGCTGAAACTCAGTATATAGGTGAGGATGGCCTTGAACTGCTACAACCTCTACCCTTATGTGCTGGGATTACAGGTTGTGCACAACTATGGTTTCAAATCTAGAACTTGGCTATCAAAATAAGACAAATTTTTGAAAAGAGAGGAAGAAGAAACACATCTTTTCCTACTGCGGACACAACATCTCGGGCACGTGCACAGAACGCGAGTTCCACACCCGTTTTCTTTCTGCCAACTCATCACCCATTTTCGACAGGAAACAGAACATCTGCTGTACAGGAACTCTACGCTAAGAGATGAGGAAAACAAAGAATTTGCTCAAGGCAAAGTCAGAAGGTCAAGCAGCAAGTTGTATCATAGTGGGGCTAGTTGCTCCTTTGTCCCTATCTCTGCTCAGGGCCACCTTGTCACATGCCCACACTGCCCTACCGTGTAACCGTCTATGTGCAGAAAGTAGCCTCACCAACGGTGAGCCCTCTACTGCATGGAACTGTCATTTCTCACACAGTGACACAAGGCTGCCTACATCACTAAAGACCCCTAGGCGTCAAAGGCCAAGCACTGTGGTTGGCTTTCACAGTGCTGGTGAGGCTGCCACCTGTCCCACTCCAGCTGTGCGGTGAAGGGACAATCTTGTTGGGTAGCATGTCTATGCCCACACACAGGCTGAGTAGCCCAGAAAGTCACAGCTCTGGTTTTTAAATTTCATTTCAATTTATTTTTTAAAGTTGTCTGTGTATGAGTGTTTTATCTCCATGTATGTGATGTCTGTGTACCACAGGTGTGTCTAGTGCCCTCGGAGATAAAAACAGAACATCCCATCACCTGAAACTGGAATTAGAGACACTTATGAGTCCCTATGTGGATTCTGGGAATTGAACCCAGAGGACCTCTGGGAGAGCAGCAGTTAATCTTAGCCAGTGAGCCACCTCTTCACCCCAGGAAGCAGCCATCTCTCCTCCCCAGGAAACTGCATCTTATTATGAGTACTAGGGTTGTTTTCTGTTTGTTTGCTTGCTTAGGTTTGTTTTGCTTTGAGACAAAACCACTTATTTCTAGACTCTAAGCCTCCATTTTGTTTCCAGGCACAGCTCCTGGTACTGCCCAAAATAAGGTTTAAATTTTAAATTAAAATTTTCTTCAGGCTATAGGCCTATAATTTGAGTTTGTGTCAAAGGATGGACTAACCTAATGAAAACACATTGCCTTTCCTCACCTGAGCCTCGCACTGTCACACAAAACACACTCGTGATATTGCTCCATGGAGGAGAGCAGACTGTAAGTTACACCTCTGTCCCTATGCTATGGCCTATCTGTGTCTCCGAATCCTTCTCAACCTCGGTTCCAGGGAGCAGACTGAGGGAGGCAGCATAAAAACTGAGCCTCCTGTGATGTCACTGAGCTAAGCCTTCTCCAGTGTGTCTGTTGTTGGTGCCTCTAAGACTCAGTGGGGGCACAGAAACAGGGAAAACCTCTTGGGATTCCAGAACTGGAGATGTGACAGTTTCCTTTTGTCCAAAGGTAGAAAGGTTTCCACCCAAGGTGAGAAGGCTTCTACCAGCACTGAAAACAGAGACCCTCGGCTCTTATATTAGGAGTCTCTGGTTGTCTGTGGCCCAGTCAATTAGCTTGGTGTTCACCTTTGTAGGGAAATCCAAGAATAAATTTCTGCTTCCTTTTGTGCAACCCTAAAGAGAGATTCCTTCTCTTACCCCTTAGCTGGGATTTGTATAAAATATACCCGCCTTTAGCTGTCAGTCTCAGAAAGAAGGCTCCTAGAAAGCCCATGGTAGGCTGGGGAGATGGCTCAGGGGATAAAGCATTTGCTGCACAAGCATTAGGACCTGAGTTCAAATTCTCAGAAACCCACAGAAAGCTGGGCTTGGTAGCATACATCTGTAATCCCAGTGTTCCTCGGATGACAAAGAAGGCAGAGACAGGAGAATACCGTATACAGATGTTCCTCATGATGCTATCTGGGCAAGGAGCATGGGAAAAGAAAGAGAGGAGAAAACCAGAGAAGTATTGCTGGGCAGTCAGAATCAACAGGCTAAGAGCACACATGATAAACGGACCCTAAAAACAAAAGTGAACAGCTGGCAGCGAATTCTTGTTTTCTAAATATATCGTCTCCTGAAAAGAACTAGGACTCACTGGAGAAACAGCTGGTGCCAGGGCTGTCAGAGAAAGAGCAGCCCCCTGAAACACTCAATCTTTCCTAAAAGAAGCTGCTCCAAGAAGGACAGGATACAGCAAAAAGGATACAGGAGCCAGCCCGTGGGGAATCTCACTGGGAAGCCTGGGATGGTAGCATCAGAATAAGGAATGGCAATAGAAGCTGTAACCCACTGAATAAAGTAAAACCTGAGAATCGACAGTCTGTGAGCAGGCTGAACTTAGGCATTTAGGAATACATGTGCGTATACAGTATGTATGGAACAATAATCAATGAAAAAACAAGACCGTAAATCTGAAAGAGAGCAAGGAGTAGTATATAGGAGAGTTTGGAGGGAGGGAAGGGAAGGGGGAAAGATGTAATTATATTATAATCTCAAAAAATAATATTAAAAAAGAATTCAGTCTTCATTGATCTATAATTCAAAGAGTAGAAGAAAACAGAGAATCAGTGGGTGGGGGAGCTCTTTTAAGTAACAAATGCAAAGAAATCAACCACTACAGTAATTGATTCAGGAATAAATAACCACAGCCGTTAAAAAAAAATCCAGTGAAGGAAGTTTGAGGAAAAATTGAATATTTACATTGTAACAGTAGGCTGAGGGGGTAGTCCTGGAGGAACACAAGTGTAAAGCTAGCCTGGGCTACATAGTAAGACCCTGTTCAAACATGTCATCATGAATAAACAGCAAACCCCTACAAATAACTGGCTTCTACTCTTCAACAATGTCCTGTCATAAGACACAAAGGAAGTCTGGGATATGGTTCCAGATGGAGAGGCTGAAAATAATGATTTCTGATTTTCTTTTTACCACATTATTGGTACAACTGACAAAACCTTCATAAGGAACTAGGAAGGGGTGCCTGCCAGGCCAGGACTCAGGAAGTGGAGAAGAAACATGAATTCTAGGCCAGCCAAGACCATACAACAGAGATCTGGTCTCAAAACAAGCGCATGTGTTCTCTCTCTCTCTCTCTCTCTCTCTCTCTCTCTCTCTCTCTCACTCTCTCTCCTTTTAAAGCTGGGGTTCAGTGGTAACGAGCTTATCTATTTTGTGTAAGGCCCTGGGAAGGAGGGAGATAAAAGTAATAAAAAATAGATAGCTGGGTGTGATAGTTCAACAATCCTAGCATGTGGAAGGCGGAGGCAGGAGGATTATTTAGAGTCCAACATCAGCTTGGCCTAAACAGTGAGCTCTGTGCTGTGTAGACTATGAGGTGAGGGTGGGGTTACTGAGGAGGCGTGGCTCATGAGGCAGGCGCTGGAAGGAACTAACCCGGCCTGTATTTTGATTACAGTGGTATGGACACAAATATAAGCATCTTTGAGTCCACAAAACTACATGACAAGGAAATCAATTTACTGCATGTTAAACTAAGAAATGAGAAATGCATACACACACATTCCAGGGGTTTCAATGTAGCCAGTGGAAGCACACATATGCGCTGTAAACACAGGAGCAGGGCTGCCCGTGTTGGGGCTCAGCAATGGAAATGAGAATAAAGAGAAAACACAACAAACAGCAAACAAGGCAATAAAACCAGTGACTAGAACAGAGAGGACAACGGGCCATGAGATGGAGTTTGAGAGGTGAATGGGAAAGAAGAAACTAGGAGTGACAGCAGAGCTGGAGGGGCTTTCCAAGGACAGCAGGGGAAGGGAGGACAGCACCTGGGTGTCACCGCGACAGTCTGACATGATCTAAGGCTGGAGTAAACCTACTGTCTCTTCTCTGGCTTTTGACTACTCGGCTCCCTGAGCAACCTGTGGCCTTCTGGGTACAGCTGTCTGCAACTACAGAATTCTTTTGCTTGTTTGCTTGTTTTTGTTTTTGTTTTGGGGGGGGGTTGTTTTGTTTTGTTTTTTGAGACAGGGTTTCTCTGTGTAGCCCTGGCTATCCTGGAACTAGCTCTGTAGATCATGCTGACTTCAAACTCAGAGATCCACCTGCCTCCATCTCCCGAGTGCTGAGATAAAAGGCATGTGCCATGAAAACCCCTTTCCAACACAATTCTTAACAGTAGAAGCCTGAGTACTTCCCCACTTGGGAAGAACAGAGGGACGCCCTCGTGTACCGTAGCTACACGGCATTGTAACAGAGGTCTCGTCAGAACAATTCAGCAGGAAAATGTGCTGCTGTGAGTGCTAACAGGAAACTTTCCCCAGCGCCTGGCATGCAGGGAGCGCTGAGCAAATATGAAGTTGCGCACAGTTGATGGGGCTGTGGCTGCAGTCTCGGACTCTATAGTCAGACTGGCGCCCACTGACTAGGTTTTCACACTGAGCCACTCAACAGCTGAGCCCTAGCATCTGCTGTCCTGATTAGGCACTGGGCTTACCCGATGAATCTAAGCAGGTGTGTGTGCCAAAGGCATCCATGGATAGCTATGAATGCAGCCCAACACAGTTTAATTTATATAAAACATGGAGTGCAGTGTGTGTGTGTGTGTGTGTGTGAGAGAGAGAGGGGGGGGGGCTTTCTTGTAACTCGGTTGCATAGTTCTCAGGTGTGAATCTGTAAACCACAACACCATGTGAAGGCAGGGCGAGTGTGCATTCTTCAGCTGAGACTCAAGCCTGGTTCTCAAGCTCCACTGACAACTATCCCAGCTTTATGAGGCGGCCCTCGTACACACTTCAGTGTCTTTCAGTGAAGCCTTCTGGCTAACAATGGCTATTCTAGCAACATCAGGCAGGAAGATACTCCAATGAGCATCCAAGCTAATCGTTGGTCTTATCCCATGAGAAACTGAGACCCAGAGATTACTCAGTACATTGGCAACAGACCTGACATAATTATGGACAGGTATCCTGGAGTTCAACTCCAGCCCCTACGTAGAACACAGAAGGCTGTCCCAGGCTTGCGCCTTAGGTGGTCTGCCAACACGCCAGACATATGACCCAACTGAACACACTTATATTTGGTCTCCATTTTGTTTGTTTGTTTTTCCAGACAGGATTCTCCAGTTTTCTATTTCAATAACATACCTTCTCTCCTCTTGAGACTCCACAAAATATCCAACTCCACAAAACACTCCTTTCTGGCTCCTTCTGAAAAACTTGTAATTGTTTATGATTTGAATACTCACAAACTGTCCACCCTGAGAAGCCTGTGCAGGTTGCTACAAATACCTGGCAGACCTAACACGTGCAAGCACGCAGTCCAATACGTTCCCAGTATGGATGAACAATGTGAAGCCCTTCTCCTTGTGGCCTGGAGGAGGTCTGTCCACACAGCCAGGCCAGTCTCAACTCTTGAGTTTTCCGCTTCCATAAGCTTTGGTCATAGCTTCACGCCTCTCCACTGGCAAGACACTTGACCAAGTCAGCCTAAGGAACTGAATGTTGGCCTTCTGTGCCCAAAGAGCAGCGCTGATCAACAATTATATGCCTCATGTCATTAGATCCTCTTGTGAACCCTCCAAGGAAAGCAATAGGAAGAAAACAGCTCTGACCTGATTCAAAGGACCCAGAGTGTCTTCCTGCATCAGAAGGGAACTGTGAATTTGGTAGAAGATACAGGAAGTGACTAGAAGAGGAAGGCAGCGCCCCTTACAAGTTGAATGCAGCCCCATCTCCTAGATCTAGAAACTTGTGGTCATTTGAAATCACTGGCTTTAATCACTTTACCATTTATGCAATTAAGCAAGCTTCTACTAGTCTCCAGAGAGGCCTGCCCTGGCATGTACGAGGCCCTGAACTCAACCTCCAGCCCTGTAAGCCAGACAAAAGGCATGTGCAAGGAAAATACTTAGCCCTTCGTAGTTGTAGATTTTAGACAACTGCATCGACTTATTTTTAATCCAGTATGATTTCAGTGTTCTTTGATTTGGACGCTGTTATTGGCTTCTATAAACCAGAGCTGTTATACAGGAATTTGTCCACTCAGGTTAAAAGACCAAGCACCTAGGCTAGTCTGTCACAAACTATTGCTAAGAGTCAGTATAATTGGCTGCATGCAACCAACTCAAAGGTTTAGACCAATATCATTTTAAAGTCAGGCTTTTATAGCTAACATCTGATCCTATTCTATAAGCCTGGCTTTGCTTATAAAGGAAGGAGGAAAGCTCACTCATTTTTGTATAAAGATGATTTGTATAAATCATCTCTGCTTATGGAGTATAAAGAAATCAGCAGCCGGGCGGTGGTGGCGCACGCCTTTAATCCCAGCACTTGGGAGGCAGAGGCAGGCGGATCTCTGAGTTCGAGGCCAGCCTGGTCTACAAGAGCTAGTTCCAGGACAGGCTCTAGAAACTACAGGAAAACCCTGTCTCGAAAAACCAAAAAAAAAAAAAAAAAAAAAAAAAAAAAAAAAAAAAAAAAAAAGAAATCAGCAGACTCCTCTTTAGAATGCTGAGCACCCAGGCAGAAACAACCCAGAGGCAGTCACTGTCCGAAAAAGCATGCCACGCTTGGGAAAATCCTCTCTCTCTCTCTCTCTCTCTCTCTCTCTCTCTCTCTCTCTCACACACACACACACACACACACACACACACACACACACACACGGGGTGGGTGAGTAGAAGAAGGGAGAGGAAGAGGGAGAGAGACACACTAGGAAAGTTCACATGAAGCTCAAGATAGATTCAACACTCTCTTCGGATCCACATTCTTTAGAAGCCGGGAATTTCAAATTCAGAGCCTGTGAACAATTTCAGACCTCTCAGAAAGCAGTGTGGCAGTGTGAACCCACGTTCAGGATGACCGTATCTGACCTACAGATTCTTTCTAAGAATATATCCGCAGGAAGTAATTTGTTGTGTGATATTTTGATTTCATTCTGAAAACAAAGCTTGCTTTGGGTCAGAGGATGGAACTAGGCACTAGCTGACCAAAATGAACCATAGAGGTTTGGAGGACTATGGACAGATAGGAGACAGGAAGTAGTACGGCGGGGCTGAGAGAGGATCTCAGCTCCTTTTGGAGGAAGGAACAGAAGTGGTAGGAAGTCACTGTGGCTGCTCCCCTGCTTCTCTGATCTTTCGGGTTCTTACCCCAGTGTCTGACTCCTGCTTTTTTATTGATAAAGAAAAATTAGATAAATGCCTCAGTAATTCAATTGAAATACAGAACTATGTCCTACAAAATGTGTTCAAGATTATGAAGTGAAGCCTGGAATGAAGAACACTAAGGAATTAGCAGTAAGGTTAGTAAACAGACATGAGGTTGAGGAGGAGGATTATGAATTTTAGGTCAGCCTTGACTACACAGTGAAAACTAGAGAAACTAGGGGAAGGGAAAACATGATCTGAGTATATCATGTGAAAAACCTTTAATTAGAAAAGAAAAATCTTTAATTAAAAAACAAAACAGTTAAGCCAGGAAGTGGTGTCATATTTCTTTAAACCCAGCACTCTCGAGACAGAGGCAGTCAGCTCTCTGAGTTCGAGGCTAGGCTGACCTGCGGAACAAGTTGCAGGGGGAAAAAAAAGGTAAAAAGATACTAGGCAGCCACAACTAAAGATAATCAGGCTAAGTATAGGCAAAATTACACTTTGGAAGGTAATAGAAATAGCTGAATTTAAATTAGTCTCACACAATAATTATGAATAACAGTAAATTATGCATGCATTTTGACATAGTAGCTTTATTACAGTGGTAGGGACAATTTAAAAAAAAATTTTAATGTGGTATCATTTTTAACTTTAAGAGAAGAAATCCCATAAAGTGGGACACATGAGTGGGAGAAGGAAGGTATGGCTCAGTGGGTAAAGTGATTGCCTTGCAAGCCGGAAAACCTGAATTCAGACCGCCTGCATCGTATCAAAGTCAGACATGGTGGTACATGTCTGTGAACTTAAGAGTTGGGAAGAATGAGCTGAGTGGGGTTCCAGAGCTTGCTGGCCAGACTCACTAGGCAGTGAGCTCCAGACTTACTGAGAAACCTGCTCAAAAAGTAAGGTGGAAGCCGGGCGGTGATGGCACACGCCTTTAACCCCAGCACTCGGGAGGCAGAGGCAGGCGGATCTCTGTGAGTTCGAGACCAGCTTGGTCTACAAGAGCTAGTTCCAGGACAGGCTCTAGAAACTACAGGGAAACCCTGTCTCGAAAAACCAAAAAAAAAAAAAAAAAAAAAAAAAGTAAGGTGGAGAACTCTTGAGGAAGACATAGGACATTGATCTCTAGCCTCCACATGTACACACTTCGATGTGTGCGTGTGAGCAAGCATGTACGTATATACACACACAAACACACAATGGAGGCTGGGCCGGAGGTGTGGCTCAGTGGTAGAGTGCTTGTCTAGAATACGCAAGGTTCCTAGTTCAATTCCTGGCCCCTGGCAAGGGGGAAATTCATCAAAAATGGGAATTCCAGCCCCCCCTTCAGTTTCCCATTCCACAATTTCAGTTACCACCCCTGGCTAGCCCTATCTACTGTTCTAAAATACCACATGCAAAATTCCAGAAACCACCCACTAATCTTAAAGAATTTTTATTGCAGCATATTGGTAACCATTATAAAATTGTTCTATTTTTACTACTGTCTCTTACCTATGCTTGATTTAGAAATTAAGGTTTGTCACAGGCAAATAGGGTTCAGTACAATTTGTGTGACCTTAGGTATCCTCAAGGGACTATACAGCATTACCACTATCAACGATAAGCAACACAATCAGAGCTTAACACGTACCGGCCATTCCCTAAACCTTTCATCTCTTAAGTGATACTATTACTACCCCATTTTATACAGGAGAACACTGAGGCCCGCGGAGACAACGTTCTCACACCTCACAGCTGCCTAGTATGACAGAGCCATTCCTCACTTCATGTTTGTCTGCGTGAGTGTTTACTGTGTGTGCACAAGTGCCCTCAGAGGTCTGGACAATCAGAGCCCAGGAGCAAGAGTCAGGTGGCTGCGAACCACTCAGGGTTGGTGCTGGGAACCAAACTCGGGTCCTCTAGAAAAGCAGGGTACGTTTAACCGCTGAGCCATCCATCTCTCAAGCCCCCTCGCTCTGTTTCTTAGCCAGTCATGCACCTGCTACATCACCATGCCTATTTGACAGAGGCCAGAATCCTCAGAAGCAGCCTCACCACAAATGCTCTAAAAGCAGTGGGTGGTGAGCCCCACAAGAAATTTCTGAGGCCTTCCGTAAGCAGAGAGCACTGCTATCTCTACACACACCCCACACTAGAATTTAGGGAGGAGAGAAACAGTTCATGAGCTTCAGGGAGGCAATAGGACCCAAAGGAGTCTGGACTGGCCTAACACCCCAGGGGCAGAACTCTGAATCCACCGGGGTTGCAGACCCTCCCTGCCCTCTCCACTCCACTCCAGCCTCCTCCACTGCCTCCCCAAGGTTCCTCCTGCCTACAGCAGTCCCGACAGCCTGCGCCACTGCCTCTTTTAGCGTCTTCCGGCTCTGTCGGCCTTCACTTCCTCCCTCTCCTACCCTGTGGGTCACTGTCGGCAACAGGAGGAGATTTAGCCACGTGACAACAACTAGAAAAGGTCAGGGGCTATTTCCAGCAATAGACCCCAGCCCACCACAGCCCGAGAAGAGTGTTCAGACAGGCTGAGGCAGGGTTGCCAGCATCACTGTGTGCAAGGGGTCCTTGGTTTCTGATGCTGGCCCTAGTCCAGACCACCCATTTCACTCCCTGCCCCTCAGAGCCCCGGAACAGAAAGGCTCTGGACCTGACTCACCCACTGCACAGGGGCTCTTCTATAGCCAGAGGCTGGACCTTGTTCGTGTCTACCTCTTACACTTCGGACAGTGTAGTTGTCCATAAAAGTCTGCTGTATAAGCAAACGAGGTCACGTCTGTCCCCTTCCTTTGGGGTCTCTTTTAAGTATGATGACCAGCAGCTTAGGCTGCCTACAATGCTTATCTGAACAGAGGAAGCTACCAGGCCATGTCCCCACGCTTGCCTGACATGCAGCTTCTCTGAGTCTCCCGGATCTTAGAGTACTTGTCTGCCTGCCGTCTCTTTCTCTTTTTTTCAGGCTGTTGGTGTCTGGTCGCACCAACAGCAGCTCTGTGGTTTCAGGACGTCAAAGGCAAGAGGATATTATACAAAACAGGGATAAACTTTTAAAGAAAATGTTAAAGGCATTTTTAGGAGGAATCCTGTCATTGGGCCAAGCATTTACTGACGCCCCCACCAGGCCCCTCCAGGCCCACATGGAAAGGCAGGAAGGGACCTGACCTCAGAGGCTACGTGGGTCAAGCTGGTCTGGCAGAATCCTACCCCTTCCTTCAGTGCAACCTTGCTCTAACTCCAAAAAGCTCAGTGCCAAAAGACCCCCGGCAGATTCTCCACACCAAACATCCCCTCAGAAGAGAATTTAGCTCCACTGAGGACATTCAAAATGGAGTAACTTCAAAATATACTCCTTGGAAACAGCCAAGCGCAGAGCGCAGCAGCCTGAGGCTTTGTTGACGTAATCCACAAGTCCTCACTGAAAGCCAGGCTCTGTTGCTTCCCCTTGGCTTTTCCCTCAAGAGAATTCCCGGAAACGTAAGAGTCTCACTCCACAGCCCCTCCCTGGAACTCAGGAACGCGTGGTAGCAGGAAAGCTGTGTGTTTCAGAATCTGATTTGCTGGCTCATTCCCACCTCCCCTCTGTCACATCTTGATGATGTCAACAGCAGTGGCTGGCCCACCAGGACTCATCCAGCACTCAGCCTTGGAGCCATATTAGGCCATATGAGCCTACCCAGGGATCTGGCAGCTAAGGGAACAAGTCGGGAAGTTAATGAGGGCACACCATCCCCATGGGTTCTATCTGCAGCAGATCTGCTCAGCCAGCTCTAAGGACCTGCCCAGGCGATTCCTGACCCTTTTCTCCTTTTAATCTGAATTCTAGACCTATCAGTCCACATAAGTGGTAATCATTTGACAGCACTATGCAAACCTGTCATTTCCAATGCACTTAACCCTTTGTAAGAGGCTTGAAACCTAGAGCTTCTCAGAAAAAAAAAAAAAAAATCACCTTTTTTTTTTTCTCTTTTGGAAGATGTTCTACAGACAGCATACAAAAAGTACAATTTTGTGCACAAGGCTCACCACGCCTCCAGACACCCACATATATGTGTCTAACAACAGCTGACTGTAAGATAGCTATGGCATACTCTGCCGGCCCAGGTGACACTGCTCTTGTGATTTATTTGCTACTTTTGTTTTATTATTTTCTTGCAGTACAGGGATCAAGCCTGTGGGGCCTTGCAACTGCTAGCAATCACCCTTCTGCTACTGAATTATATCCCCATCCCACCTCTGTGATTATTTAAGAGATACAGAACCAAGACTGCAATGAATAAAAAAAAGAATGATAACCAGGCTATCTTATTGAATTTCTATCAGCTTATTGTTCCTTTTGTAAAGATATCAGTCATCCTGGGTGTCTTAGTTAGGATTTTATTGCTGTGATAAAGACCATGACCAAAAGCAACTTGGGGAGGAAAGAAATTATTTCATCTGACACTTAAAACTGAAGCAGAAGCCATGAAGAGATGCTGCATATTGGCTTGTTCCTCCCTCATGGCTTGCCTGGATGCTTTCTTACAGCACCCAGGACAGTCTGCCCAGGGGTGGAACCACTCACAATGGATGGGCCTTCCTACAGATATCGATCACTAAGAAAAAGGACCACAGGCTTACTCACAGGCGAACCTGATGGGAGCATTTTCTCCACTGAGGTTCCCTCTTCCCAAGAGACTCCAGCTTGCGTCCAATGACATAAAAACTAGCCGGTACACTGAGTATGGTACCAGCCCTTCTGGAGCTGGTCCTGGAGTGGCTACAGCAGCAGATACAAGCCTGGGAAACCTAGGAAGAACTGTCAACAACAAACAAACAACAAAGACCCAGAAACAAGGCAGCAGCTATATCCTTAAACATGTCAAAAGAGAAGACGAGCAGAAAATAGGGAAGCATGTTTGTCTGGGTGAAAAGAATGTGAGTGTACTTTTCTTTAACTTCGCAAATTATTTTCAATGTGCCTGATTATTGTTTGTATGTTTTCAGAGCTGGAGATCATCAAATCATACAAGTTATCTGCACTGAGTTATACACCCTACCCCCTCATTACTTTACACACACACACACACACACACACACACACACACGGTTACTCCTACCCTAAAAAAGAAAAAAAAGAGCAAAAGTGAAGATCTATGCTCTTAGTCCTGACACCTCTATGAGGCAAATCATTATAGCTACACAGTACACCCAGAACATACTTAAAATCCCACACCTTGCTAAGAGTTCAGCAACAACCAATAAATGATACAGCCCCTGGCCTCCATTTGTACAAGGAAGTGGAGGGCTGAGGACAAGCTGAAAACGTGGAACCAGAACAAGAACACCCGGTGTGTGACTCATCCCTCTGTCTGCTAAGGACAAATCCCTTTAGGCCACGTTCACTTAGAACTAAAATCAGGCCAAACCACCACAACCCTCTAACCTAGAGGTCTCTGACTTTCAGAACAGGACTTAGAGAGCTCTCCCGGGGACAATAGCACCCTCACCTCACCCTGCACAGACCCAGATAAACGAAGGCTCACACTGCGGTCTTTTAAGTCACAGCTGCAGACGGCTTTCAGGAGACCTTGCCTAGTTTAGATACAGGCAGGCTAGCTCTATGGAGATCATGAAGTTCAGTCCCTCACCTTGCTAAGGCCCTTCAAAGTTGCAGGGCCTGGCTGGTCAGTGGCCCAGGGAACACATCAGCTATGGCAGAATCAAATGTAAAACCAGAGTCTCCAAGGGAAGCCGATTTATCAGAAGACCACTCCGAAGCTGGGGAGATGGTCAGTGGTTAAAGATTTTGCTGTGAAATCAGGAGCCCCTAAATCTGAATCCCCAAGTACAAGCTAGGCTATAGCATGTCTATATTCCCAATGCTCCTACAACCAGCCTGGGAGGAGGAGACAGGAGAATCCCAGCAGCTCATGGAATAGGCAGCCCTGCTGTACGCAGCAGCAAACAACAAGAAACCTTGTCTCAAACACTGTGGAAGGCAAGGACTAATACCCAGAGTTGTCTTGTGACCTCCACAGGGTGCAAGCATGCCTACACATGGACACACACACATGTGCGCACACATACGGACGCTCATACACACACACAGACATGCATGCACACAATTCCTTATAAAAGATTACCATTCCACTGCATAAAAAAAAAAAACCCTGCAAACTTCAAGTAGACATTAATTCAAACAGAATTTCAGTCTCTCTTGGCAGGAACAGACAGGGAACAAAGAATGGGAATAAGAAACAGAGGGAGTAAATAAGTTGGAAGTGAAGGAATCTCCAGGTTTGACCAAAAAATAACTAAGCCCCTTTCACAGAGACCCTTAGCCCACTGGGCCCAAGCTAAGCCTGTGGACTGTGCCTCCAAAGTCTGAACGGTCCCAGGGCAGAACCTGTGGGAGGGCTCAGGCTGACTTGGCATCAGCTGCCCCATCATTCTCAACCCCTAAATTAGCCTGGAAATCCCTACCCTGCTGCTACTCAAAGACCATAATACCCAGGCAGATGGCCGTTGATATCTCATTATGATCATTATAAAGCAACAAGTTAAGGTTACCCAGCAGAGCTAATGGGCAGCTTCGGAAAGAAAAGGAAAATTTTCACACAATCAAATAAAATCAGACAGAAGAACTCTGATATCAAGCCTGAGTTTCTTTCTCAGCGAAAGGAAGGGAGGTTTGAATGTTAGGGAAAGGGACACACACGCGCACACACACACACACACACACACACACACACACAGTTCAGAGACACAGTAATTATGTCTCTCTTGTCTAAATTGTACATTGCTGCAAGGGAGACCCTTTTCCTTCTTTGTAGCTCTAGTGCTGCACACAGTACACACTGCAATTCCCAGAGTCATCCCGACATCCACATAAGACCTTTCAGAGGAAGGGATACACAAGCACCTTAGAAGGATCTTCTTTCCACTCTCTGGGCCCTGTCAAGGCAACTCCTGGTCCTCCGAACTAGTCTTTCTGGGCATTAACCTGAGGCAAGAAAACCACCGACTCCCCTCCAGGAATGTTAAACCAAGAAACCATGATTTAAATCCAATCCACATTTGGCTCCTATTTTCCATGTCCCAAGATCATCTGACGTCCTTCTGCCAAGGTGGTTCCCACACTGGAACCTGGGATTTTCCCCTCCATTGCTGGGATTAAACCCAAGGCATTATATATGCAAATCACCGAGCCACAGCCCTAGCAAGTGTAGAATAAAGAACAGGCAGGGCTCACTTTTCCTGCTATAATGTTATTTGGGAGAAATGAACAGGTTTTACCATAAACGAAGATCCAGACTGTCATGGAGGGTATTTCAGAAGCCACTTTCTGGCTACCTGACTGTGTCTGAGATGAGGTGAGGCCTTGAAATATTTTTCCTAGAATGTACTTCTCTGCTCCAAGTAGGTTAGGTTCTGTCTAATATGACTGTTAGATAAAGACAGTAGGATCTGTGTGCACATCAATAAATTATTGCCTCCAGAGAAAAGTAGCAAGGCAAAACTGGCTTAAAGGGCTAGTTACCCAAATTTAAAGCTGCAAGATCTGCATCCAAGTGAGGATCTCTGCACCTCCTCTAATACCCAGGATGAGATTTCACCCTTAAAAGAAAAGGGGATGAGGTCCCAACAGTCATCCAGAGTGGATAAGTCAAGGACAGTCCTCTCCCACGTGTCCCAGCACAGGCTGTTCTAATCAGCCTGCCTGTGTCCGCATGTGCACACATGGGTGAAGGGAGGCAGCAGCCTGATACAGAGAAATGCCTGAGAGCCAAGAGCCCAGAACAGACCTAGCAAGTACTTCATCTTCAGCGTCACTCACAAGCCATGGCAAAGGCTCAGCTAAAAGCACCCTCTCCAAAAGCCAGGGAAATTGTCCCGTCAACAAGTGCTCTAAAAGGGCCTCGACTATCTAGAGCTCCTGTTTGCATCTAGATAAGAATCCTAGGCCAGCAAGACAGCTCAGCAGGTGAAGGTGTTTGCAACCAAGCCTGACAACACGAGTTCCATCCCTGAAACCCACAGAATGGAAAACTACTGACTCTCCACACTCACACCATGGCACACAGGTCCACACACACACACACAAACACACACACACACGCATTAATATTCCCTTTTGAACAAATGATGAGTTATCTCCTTAAAGCATAGTTGAGCAAGAAGGGCCTCTGAGATTGAAGTTGCCCAGAACTCACTGCCCCCTTGACGGATTTGCACTATCTGTCCCAGGTCCCAGCACAGCCTGCTAGCCCTGTTTCCCCCAATGAATCCAGCCTGATATGCTTGTCTACCTTCTCGACCAACACCACACCCAAAATGCCTGTGCCACAGCCAGTCAAATCATGTTGAGCTGTGCCAAATATGAGCAGATAAAACATTCGAGAAGAAGATAAACATTCTGGGAAAGTGCAGCAAGCTGCAGCTCCTCCCATCTCGGGCAAACATCCAGGTGGCCAGAAAAGAGAGCCTCATTGCCATGGTCAGTAGAGTGTACAGTGCAGTTACCTGGAAGCCTGTCACGGGGCTAGAGGAAAAAAAAGCCTGAACTAACTAGAATTCTCTGGGCAAGTTGGAGAACTTCTCAGGAAAGGTCAACCAGCCCCTATAGCCTGCACTGGGGTTGGGGAGGATGGAACAGACAGCCAGGGACTCATACTAGCCCCACAGGAGAGAGGAGTCCTCCCGCTATCACTAGTACTCCAAACAATGCAGCCTGCCCCCAGTCAGACCTATTGCAGAAGCACGATTCTAACCTCAGCCTATCTAAAGTCCATTCAAGTGTCCTGGCGAACCGAAGCCAGATCTAACAGCAACCTAACAGCAGCCTGGTCTGGTCCCTTACCACCTCAAAGTCACCAGCTATCAACTGAAAAAGATCCAAGCGTCTAGCTCAGACCGCTGGACACCAGAAAGTAGAGAACTCAGGGAAAGGAACTGTAAGTAGTGAAAGGGCCACAGTGCTAACCTCCAGGGATGCTTCCTCCCACCAACCTCAAAACCACGGCCAAGGGCTTCAACTGACACCTGCCCAGCCGAACAGATGGGCCCCGAGACACACACACACACACACACACACACACACACACAGTCCCTGGCAGATTGAAAGCTTTCTTAAGATTCCTCCTGGCCAGGAACTGCCTGCCCTCCAAAAGTTACACCTAACCATTCAAATCTAAGAGTGCAGTTAAAAAATAAAAAAGTTAATTAAAAACCTCTACCCTCATTTCTGGGATTGTGGCCTCAGCAGCAGCCTAAACATCAGTCCCATGCAAGTCACATGAAGCTAGTCAGGCCCTGGCCTCTGGCTCCGTAGTCTAAAATGTTGTCTCTCTGAAAGGTCCTTTTGAGTTGTCTGTTTTAGAATTAATTTAGCAACACCACATTACTAAGCCAAACTCAGCAGAACTATAGCCACCACTGTCTCTCATATTTCAGCAGGAAGACCCTATACTCCAAACAACTATAAATATGGGTACCCGGTTTTCATTTTGAAACAAACAGGGTCTGATGTATACCAGGCTAGCCTCCAACTTACAACACAGAGGATGACCTTGAACTTCTGATCGTGCTGTCTCCACCTCTCAAGTGCTATGGTTCCAGGCATGTTCACAGAGCTCAGTTTTATATGGTGCTGGGATCACACCCAGTGCTCTCTGCATGCTAGGCAAGGACTCGACCGACTGAGCTACGTGCCTGGCCCTGGAGTACTTTTTACTAGTTTGTCTTTTTATCTGCATAATGCCCAGGCAACAACCAAAAACAAAAGCAAAAGGCCCAGACGCTCTGTAATCTGGGGACCTGCTCTCCTCCTCTGTGTTCTTCAGTGACATCTCTACGGGATCTACGGAAACAATGCCTCCCAGCCTCAAACTCTATTATTGATTACTTGCTATCTTGTGCTTACTGTGTACACAATCTCAACTAGCCCTACAACAACCCAGTGAAGTAAGCACAGGCAAGCTTATCTAACACCCCAGGAAGGAACACTACAATGTTTGAAGTTGACGTTTATCAGTAAGACTAATATTCTCCTTCACCTTCCATAGGACTACTCCTGTTTCCCAGATTAACAACCCAGTCCAAAGGAATCCAATTTCCTGCTCATGTTTGGCCGATTCCAAGAGGTTCCTCCCAAACTTGATATGAAAATATTGAAGTAATTATTGGAGAAATTGAGCAAGAGACTATAGGAAGGCCTGCTCTGCCAGGGCTCTCCGGGAACGTGACAGGGCTCTTGGCAGGCTGCCTGCCTGCTGGTGGGGAGGTGGGGCTCCTCTGAACAACATTCTCTTGAACCTGAATTAGAAATGAGCAGTCACCTGGCTGGTAACGATGGCAGCAACCTGTGGTCTACAGGCCAAACAGAGGTCTACCCTGGGCCAGCCTCTTTAGTACTAGAAAGTAAACCCATCTACCCGCTGCCTGCCTAGTGAAGGAAGGGTCAGGGTTCAGATCAGCTAGAACAGTAGTGCCAGAACAGTGTAGCCCCCAGCGATCCGGAGCGATCTGGTTCATTTTAGGCCTCCAGTCCCCTGAGTACACAGGCACTCTGACCCTGGAGAGAGCCAGGCTCACTTTGGTTAAGAGGAACCTTCAGGAGAAGGAACTTGGGAGTGGGAGACGGAAGGCCCCTAGGTCCAGGACCTACCAATAGGAAGAAATCCACAACTGTAGCAACTTTCTAAAAGTTCATCCTCATTATTTAAACCCCTAGTTACAGTGTTTCATTTACTCCTTCAAAACAACTCCCTAAACAGATGCGGTCTATTATCTCCATTAACCAGAAAGCAACCCGTAAAGAGAAAGTTAAGCCATTTGTTCAAAGGCGGAGTGGAGGATGGTGGGAAAGGAGGTGGTTTGCTCAGTCAGTCCTGTCTTCAAACTGTAGAAGTTGCTACCGGTGTTGCTACAGGTAGGCAAGGCAGTATGCGGCCTTTCAGCCTACCGGCTACTTTAAACCGACCCCAACTCCAAAATTTCCAGAACCTTGGGCAAGAACAAGGGTGCTTCCAGGGCCTTTTCTGGTGCTGGGGCCACAAGAGCCTGAGAACTTCCCAACAGGGCCCCAGCCTCTGAGACAACCAGCCAATCTCTCCCGGGTCAGCCCCAAAGTTGGTCTAGGGGGATTAAGTACTCTGATCAAAACCCTGAGGCTAGCAGTCTGAAAGAGATCATAGGGTAACGTCCCCATGACCCTACTGAGGAAATCCGAGGAGTCCCTGACCTCCGATCCTAGTTCTTACCGAGTAGCGGGGACTCCTCAGGGCAAGCGGGTAGCGACAACAGTGCAGTGGTAGGGGGCACTGGGAACGAAGTCAAGTTGCTCTTCGGGCCGGGGTCAAAAGCCGCTCCAGGGCTAGAGGGACCCGGGCGAGGCTTCGAGGAGACTCCTAGAGGAGGCGGCGGCCGTGCGCCCCGAGTCCGGAGCTCTCCTGGGGGCTGCTTGCTGGCGGCGGTGCCGTTCGTGCCTCCCTTAAATGGAGAGGAGACTCCCACTAGCTGAGGCAGGCGGCTCAGGTCGCGGCCCGAGAGGTAATAGACCAGGGTGACGCCGAGGTGCAGCGCGCAGACGGCCACGAGCAGGCGGCAGGCCCGCTGCAGAGACGAGCCGGGCATCGCGGTGCTGCCGCCCAGGAGCGGCTCACGAAACCTCATCTTCCCGCCGCGGCTTTAAGAGGGGGGTGGGCTAAGGATGAGAGGGCGGCCCGCCCGCAGGCCGCCCGCCAGGAGCTACCGGACCACAGCGATCGAGGGAGGGGTGGGGGGGGTGAGGCAGGGAGGGCAGCGCCGGCCGCCCGCGGCAGAAAGCCGACACCCCGGGCCGCGGGACTCCGGAGCGATCAGCAGGGAGCCACAGGCGCGGATGGGCACGGGGCGGGGCCGCGGTAGGGGGCGGGGCCTCAACCGGGTTTTCGGAAGGCGAGGAGAGCGGAACCTGAGGGGGCGGTGCCGCAACGGGGCGGCGCCGCAACGGGGGCCTTCTGAGAAGGGCGGGGCTTGAGGGGTGAGGCTGGGGGCGGGGGGGGGGGGGGAGAGCCTAAGGGGCGGAACCTGCAGCTGGGGATGCGGGCCGCTACGGGAGGGCGGGGCTTGAGGGGCGGGCCCTCGGGAGGGTGGGACGCTGGGAGCAGCGGCTCCAGGGGACTAAACGTGGCGCTCAGCCAGCCCGACTGCATCCAGGGCTTGAACCGGCATCCCACGCCCAGCGGCGCTCGGCTTTTCTTTCGAGCGTTCACCGTGGGGCTTAAGTGCCTTCGAACCACGCTTCCTCGTTAACCGAACTGCTCTCGGGCGATCCCACCACTTCCTGGCGTACCCAAAGACGCGTGTGTGGGCTTGGGACAGCAGCGCGTGAAGCCTAAAGGACTGGCTGGTAGCCCTTGAGGGTAGTGAGAAACTGGAGCGGAGAAAGGTCGTCTAGGAAACCGGCTTCAACACCCCGCGAGGCCAGCGGACCGATTCTCTGGGGCGTTCCAAAGATCGTCTTAGCCTAGCTGGGTCCTCCGGCCTGTGAAGGGGGTCTAGCAAGAAGGGGTGGCTTACTGGGAGTCCTACAACGAGGAAAGGACCAAGTTGCTGTAGTCCCGCTTTGGTGTTTGTCGGGTTGGGGAAACCTCAGGGGCCAACCCAACTTGGTTCTAAGTGTAACAGTGTAGGATGTAAAACGGACTGTTCTGCACACAGGCTTGTGAATTAATGCAGCTCTCTGCAGGTCCCATCCCTTACAAGCATGCGACCTCGCCCTGTGGTGAGAACCCTTAAGACGGGAAATGTTAACTAATTCTAGCTACTCCTGGACTTGGAGAGTGTATTGTTAACCAGTGTATGCCCTGGAATAGGGATTGTTAACTATCTCAGTTTCGTAGATGAGAAAACAGGCTGAGCAGTTTGACGTTTGGTTGCAATCATATAAAATGTACCTGCCCTCTGTTGATTTTCTGGCTGCTCCTCTGGCCTCTTTTTTTTTTTTTTAACTGCTCCTCCTCATCTCCATTTGTTGGTGGGGTCCTGAGGCTGTGGTTCCTGAGGCTTTTTTTATGTCTACACTTACTACTTAGGTGTGATTCTATTAACTGTAGGTCGATGACAACAACAATTTCTGTCTAGCCCACACCTCTTCCTTAACCTTCACCTTCCTGCGTCATCTCACCTGAACAAATCCTGCCCACAACAACCTGACCCCTACACCCTACAGTCCACTTCCATCCTCATCTCCCTCAGAAAGAGGCACCATTGTTTACACAGTTCCCCAAGACCAAAGCCTGAAAGCTATCCTTTGCTCCCAAATGTTGTTCCCAGTCCCTCAATACATCTGTCACTGCTACCTTCAAATGCCAAAGTTTACCACCTGCAGATGTGCAGCCATCCCAGACTAAACCACTATGGTCTTGGTCTGCTTTATACAATTGCCTTCTAAGTAGTTAGCTGTTTCCACCCTTCCCTAGTCTTCTTATCTCAGGGCCTTTGTTCCTGCTCTGCGCTGGACCAGAGATAGTCTTCCCTCAAATTTCATTCAGGTTTCTCAAATGCTACCTTATGGAGAAGACCTTCTTGGTCTTCCCAATTGCTCTTCTGCAAAATCAGCTCAGTCTGCTTCTGCTTTGTTTTATCTCTGAATAACCCAGGGTGGTCTCAAACTTGGCATCCTCCTGCCTCAGCCTCACAAGTCTGACACTACAAGTAGGACTGAATTATTATGACCAGGGATCCTTGTGAGCACTTTCCTTCCTTCCTTCCTTCCTTCCTTCCTTCCTTCCTTCCTTCCTTCCCTTTCTTTATCAAGACGGGAGCCCACACACTATAGCTTAGGCTAGCCTAGAACTCTCTATGAAACCTAGGCTAGCCTAGAACTCTCTATGAAACCTAGGCTAGCCTAGAAGTCACACAGCAATTCTTTCACCTTCATCTCCCAAGTGCCGGGCTTGTCGACCCCCATACCTGGCTTCTAGAAATGGTTGTCTTAGTATGGGAAAAGGAAAAGGGGACCCTTATTGCTGAGTTATTTTAAAGAGCAAAGTCACAAGTTCTCTTCTGAGAGTTGGTCAGGGTGAAGCTAACTCCACCATCCTATGCTAGTAGGGAAATTCTGGTTGGGAGTGAGCTGGGTTGAGGCATATTAGTTCCCTGTCTGAAAAATGAGCAGAGGAAAATGGAGACAAGTCTAGGTCCAGACAATAGCCAGGAAACAGGATTCAAAGAGTGTTAGGGCCACAGATATATCCCAGTATCTTCTGGGCCAGAAATTCAAGAAAAATAACACCACCTGCTAATTGTCTATGGATCGGGAAGACAAAGAACCCACTAAGAACTAAGCCTTTTCTGTACCTGCCAGTTTCCACTTCTGTTTCACCCCAGTAGATCAGAAGGGCATAAAGATCAGAAGGCATAAAATAGTGCCTGGCGCTTTACAGGTCCATAACACAACTCCCAGGCAGTGTGGCAGCAGCTTTTCACTATGGGCTGTTGGCTGGCGGTTCTGATTCCTGTAATAATAACCAAGGCATACACAGGACCTTGGAGATGCACTGTGTGAAGCTGTTTTGAAATTTCCAAGGTTCTGTGTATGCCCTGGTGATTGGGTGCTAATGGAGGCTGGGAACTCAGAAGGCCTAGTTGGGTTAAGTTAATGGGACCTTCATTCCCTAAGTTGACCCTTTCCCCAAAGGCCTTTCCATGTAATGATTTAGGCTGGCAATTGCCTGGGCATCCTCACAAACTGGAGGACACATTCCAAAAGCAGCTCAAGACAAATGCAAGAGCACTTCCTAAGAACCAGCCTTAAAACACCACTTCTGTTCACCTGTGTGTGTGTGTGTGTGTGTGTGTGTGTGTGTGTTCACACATGTCACAAGTGGGTGAGGTTATTATCGGAAGTCATTTCTTCTACTGTGGGATCTAAGAATTGAACTCAGGTTATCGGGTGTGGTTGGAAAGCACTTTTACCTGCTGAGCTAGCGTGTTGGTGCCAAAGTATCACTTCTCAGAGAGAGAGTTCTTTTGGCTAAGATAAACTTGAGAGCTAGACATGGATGCACAGCCTGTAATCCAAGCGGCACTCAGGGTGAAGACAGGAGAATCTCAAGTTTGAGATCAGTCAGGGCTCCATAGTAAACTCTGTCTGAAAACAAAAATTTTAAATAATTTAAAGTCAGATAGGGTGGCATAATTCTGTAACCTCATAATTTTGGAGGTGGAGGCAGGAGGATTATCCTTAGATAAATAAGTCTGGACTACAGAAGACTCTGTCTAAAAATGAACAACAAAAGGTAACAGGGTAGTCTAGGTTCAAAGAGAACTTTTAAAAAAAGACTTCTTGATGGTTTTAGAAGGAGCAAGAAGTTAGGCATCTTCAAGCTTTTCCAGTAGCTACAAATTACTTCGATTTTTCTCACATATAAAATATATAGTACTTTGTATCTGTGATTCCAAGTCCTGTCCTCCCCAAAAGCTCATTCAAGTGCAAAGTTTCATCATCTACACCAGTTCCCGGTATAGTCCCTTAAGTACAGGAACATATAAATTATAAAATCACCTTTTTCCTCTTCCTTCTCCACCCTTCCTGAGAAAGTCAGTCCAGAAGCCAGGAATAAGAGTTCAACAAGGTCAGTAGTCCAGATGGCATGCACATGCTTGCAAAATCCACCAGCAGGAGGAAGAGGATGGGGCTGGGTAAGGATATAGTACAAACGCCCAAGCAGAATAAAGGGGGAGGCATCTAGAGGTTCCCAGGACTAGCATATGGTAGAAAAGCTTTTATAAAGTAGAGCGACCCAAATCAGGGTCTCCAGCCCAAGTGGGGAAAGGACATGGTTAAGTTCATGCAGATGGTTCTAAAAAGAAGCTGCTCCGTAAGTATGTGCATAAGGAAAGCACAGCTGTGTGCCAAAGAGAGGTAAATGCAGAGAGCAAAACACTCATCTTCCGATACTTTATTTGAACGAGAGAAAGTGACATGAATTCATGACTTTCCACTCAGAGGTATTACTTTTGCATTGCTGGGGTTTGAACCCAGAACTACACACACGGGCTAAACAAAGGCTCTACCACAGAGCTGTACCTGTCATCCACTCAAGTTAAAGATAGAGAATGGAGTTGATGGAGACATCAGAAAATTTGTTATAAATTGTGTGTGGTACTACTTAAATATAGTCATGGCACTCAGGAAGTGGGGGCAGGAGGATCCAGAGTTTAAGGTCATCCTTGTCTAGTGAATTCCTGACTAGCCTGGGCTCAGTGAGACCCTATCGGGGATGGGGGGAAAGAAAAAGAAAGAAAGAAAAGAAAGACAATGGATACGGGAGCTGGGGTGTAACCCAACAGATAGAGTGCTTACCTGGTATGCTTGAAGCCCTGCCTTCCATCCTCAGCACCGAATAATCCAGGTATAGGTCCCACACCTATAATAGCTGTGGAGTGGTGGTGTACCCCTTTAATCCTAGAACTTGGAAGTCAGAGGCAGGTGGATCTCTAAGTAAGTATGACTGTCTGGAAGCAAAAATTTATCAAGGTGAATAGCACACTAGCCACCAAATCTTAGTTTCTTGTTCCTTAAACCATACCCTACAAAACAAAAAAAACCCAAAAAACAAAAAACACCAAAGAAACAACCTAAGTGTTGTAGGAGATAAGCCTAACTCCTTGATAGACCAGATAAATTACAAGATAATATTGAAAAATCTTAGGCCATAAAAAAAGAAAGATGAATCACATCAAATCCAAGAGCTGTAAAAGGATTCAGAGGTGAATTCAGTGAGCCAAGTACAGAACAATGTAAGCATAAAGTTAAATACTGACAGAAAATTCTTGGGGTCAATTGAAGAGTGGAGATTGTGAGTCCATAATCACATGAATAAGCACATGGAAGTCTGACAAAGGACACAGAACTTCAGAGCAATGCTCCATGAAATACCAGTAATTTCTATGGGAAACAAAGCACTCCAAATGGTTAGCTATTTCACAAAACAACCATGTCACTATCATGATAGCAAAAAGAAAAGTGGACAGCCATTCCCATTCTATTTGAAGAAAAGTAAAGAGGAATGGCGGTTAAACGCAGCACGTGACTCCAGTGGCTCCTCTCCTGGAGGGTGGTATGGGGGGCACAGTGAACTGACAGTCACTTGCCAGTGCCAGTCCCTGATTTTTATATGTCCTTACACATAAGTATATGTTACATATAATTATACAGTGTTATATGTTAAATATATAATATATACTAACGTGTTATTATATTAAGACTATATTAAAGATTTGGGATAAGGGTGGGTTAATCATTTTCTTCATCATTAGTGTAGCTACTAATAAGTTGCCTATACTCCAAGAAAGAAATAACACACACACACACACACGCACGCACGCACGCACGCACGCACGCACACGCACACACATGGAAGCAACTCTAATCAAACTCAGCAGTCACAAAACAACAAAGACATGAAAGTAGGAAAGCAGAAGGGAGCTGAGGTTCAGTGGGAGTAGGGGGGACACGAGAGGGGGCAACGGGGAGTGAAAAGGACCAAAACACATTATACACGTGTGTGAAATTGTAAAGAATTTTAATTTCACCAGGCAGTGATAGCACATAATTCCAGCACTTGGGAGGCAGAGGCTGGTGGATCTTCGTGAGTTCAAGGCCAACCTGGTCTATGGAGCAAGTTCCACGACAGGCACCAAAGCAACACAGAGAAACCCTGTCTCAAAAAAAAAAAAAAAAAAAAAAAAGAATTTTTATTTCTTAAAAAGGGTTTGGGGTAATACGGAATCATATCAAACTTACTCTCCAGTAGTTCACAGCATTATTTGTATTCATATTGCAATCCTTCTATAACTTATCTTCCCCCACTTCCAATATCTAATGGGAAGACAGACAATAGGCAAACCACAATGGAAACTCCCACTTAGGAAGGAGTTATTTAGAAGCACATAACAGCCATTAGTAAACCTGAAAACCAATCACACTCTTTTGGACAATTCCCCGGGCTCTGCTCCAGGGGCAGCGAATCTATTTCTCTGTGAGCTCTTACCTCTCCCCTTTCTGCTCATGGCTGAATTCTTGGCTCAGAAAGTAGTTACTCCTTGGAGGCCCTACTCTTTTTTCCTAAGAGGTAGTCCATGTTTTTATCCAGCAACTTGATGAAGATTGCACAGTGCCCAGCTCTATAGCTAGGGATGGCCATGTCCTGTGAGATTGGTTACAAGTATGTAAGGTTTAGTCAATATCTGAAAATCAATTATATCAGCCTCTACTTTTAGCAAACAAAGAGAGAAAAATCTTAATACATGTTTATAATAATGCATGCACAGCAAAATATAATGTATGCAAAACATTTTTTTTTTTAGTTTTAAGATTGTAATTTTATTACATTTCTCCCTTTCGTTTCCTCCTTTAAACCCTCCATACACCCCACCCACTCTCTTTCAAATTCATGGCCACTTTTTATGTTAATTGTGTATATAAATTCTTGATCCTCCTGCCTCAGCCTCCCTGGAGATTATTGCCTCACTCTACTCTGTCCTAAGTTTTAGGTTGTATTTTTTTTTAATTTTAAAGATTTATTTATTATGTATACAGCATTCTGTCTGCATGTATGCCTACATGCCAGAAGAGGGCACCCAGATTTCATTATAGATGGTTGTGAGCCACCATGTGGTTGCTGGGAATTGAACTCATGACCTTTGGAAAAGCAGTCAGTGCTCTTAAGCTCTGAGCCGTCTCTCCAGTCCCAGATACTTTTTTTCTACCTCTAGAGACTGTCCTGACTGGACCCTCTTTAGTTTCTCAAAATTTTGCCAACCCAGTAGTTTTTTTTCCTGTTGTCACAAAAGCAAAAAACCAAAAACATAGATGAACACACTTTGTGTCTTTGCATAATGTCAGAATTTACTGAATAGCAGTACATTTGTAAGGTTTAGAAGTTTCAGTGACAATAATTTGTCACAAAATCCACCTACCTTAGTAACCTGGCCACGGCAAATGTGAGTTCTTTTTTCCTAGTCACTAATATTAACTCTCATATCATACAGCAAATATACCTATATAGTTCTATACATATATGTAAAAAGAGGCTGCCGCTGAGGTCAAGAGGCTTCAGAAGCGGGTTGAGTAGGAGTTAGTATTGATAAATACTGAACCAGACCAACGCTGGGAGTCACTGCTACTGAAGCTTCTAGAATCCAGTTTGAGAATGAAGCTTCAGAATTCAGCTTTGAGGTGAAAGGCTAAACGGAACTAAATGCAGAGCCGGACAAGTCAGGTCAGATTCAGGTCCAGGCAGAGGAACAGGTGGTCCAGCAGACAGGTCAGTAGATGTTCAATAGTGGGGGACTGAGCTGAGTCAGGGAGACTGCAGTCCTTGACATACGCACCAGAGGTCAGGTGACGGGTTGTGGTAGGACCACACCATTGCAGCGCTGGGCGTCCATCACTTTTACCCAGCAGATGGGCAGTTTCTAGGCCCACTCAAGTGGTCGCAGTCAACCTCTCCCCTCAAATTGAGAAGAAAGTTGCTTGTAAAATGGAGTCTCCTAGAGCAATACAAAGCCCAAAACAAAACAAAACAAAACAAAACAAAACAAAAAACAAACAGAAACAGAAAAACCACAGTGTTGCATACAATAGGCAATACCCTCCGATAGAGCACAGCCCAATCTCGATGCTGGACTCTAATGTGGGTTGCTAAGTGGAATCAGCTGGAACTTGGAATATTGAACTTAGAAATCCCCATGTCATGCCCGCAACCTATCTGGTTACGGTACGTTGTCAGTGCATGAGTTGGGCAGGTCACTACCAGTAATAGTTTGCTCATTGAACTTTGGTCATCCTCACAACTCCTCATAACCCTGGAGACTTCCTGGCACCAAAGGCAAATGTGACACTTTAGGTTTTTATCATGGAAGCTGAAGTCTCTGTGCCCGTTATCTCCTAGAGAGCTTGGGGAAGCTGAGTTCCCCTGCACTGAACCTGCCCCACCTCTCTAAAAAAATCTGTAGCTGATTTATGATGACTCAGCGGTGCACTTGTGTTTGTGCCTTGTCTACGGTGACTTCCAAGCTACAGCTGCAGAATTAGGGAGGTGTAACAGAGGCTGGATGCCCACAAAGCTGAAAATACTTAGTATATTACCTCATCTTTCACAGAAAAAAAGTTTGCCAACCTTTGATCTATCACTATGCAAAACAAAACCAAACCCAGAAAAATTCTGACCCAAAATAATCCCTACCCCTACCCCCAATACTATTGTCTTTGATCTTCCTGCCTCAACACCTCTCTCTCTCCCTCACTCCCTCTCTCTCCCCTTTTGGTTTTTCAAGACAGAGTTTCTCTGTATGGCCCTGGCTGTTCTGGAACTTGATTTGTAGACCAGGCTTGCTTCGAACTTACAGATTCTCCTTCCTTTGCCTCAGGAGTGCTGAGATTAAAGGCGTGCACCACGATACCTGACTCTGAAAGTAAATTATTTTTTTAAAAACAATAACATATTTCTTATGAGTCTGGGCATTAACCAGGCGTTTCCCTGTTTCATAGCATGTTTTCTGGAAACACGTACGGAGTGTTGGGAAGGTACAAATTGCCTCATTCCCATGGCTGAAAGCTGGTGCTGGTTGGCAGCTGGTAGGTCTACTGGAGCTGTTAGCCCGGTGTCTTTCCCTGCCCTGCCACCACCACTGTACGGATCTCCTACCTGGCTATTTGAGCTTCTTCAAAGAACGGCAGCTAGAAGCCTGGGGAGAGGGCTCCTTGTGTGAAGTGCTTGCTGCACAATCTTGGGGACCTAAGTTCTCAGCACTAAGGACCAGCACCTCACAAAAGCCACTTGTGGCTATGCCTGCCTGTAACCCCAGCACTGAGGAGATGGAGACAAGCAGGTTCTGGGGGCTCCCTGGCCGCCATACGGTCTAACCAACTGGTGAGCTTCCAGTTCAGTGAGAAATCCTGTCTCAAAAAAAAATGTGAGGAAAAATCATACATACACTACATACAAACATGCACACATGTATATGTACACACACAGTGTGACAAAAATGGCAGCTGGGTTCTAAGAAAGCATCCAAGGGCTTGGGATGCAGTTCAGTTAGTGGAACGCAGGCCTAGTATGCTGGCAGCCCTGAACTGTTCGGCCTGGTGGTTTGGTTTACGATTCTGGGACTCCAAGCAAGACCCCTTACAAGCTTTCTACCATGGAGGTTCATCCTAAGCTTTAATACCTTACACACACACACACACACACACACACACACACACACACACATAAATTCACTTCTTTTGGTTGCTGTTGTTTGGGTTTTTTTTAAAGCAACAACAAAAGTAGGGTCCTATTATGTAACCCAAGTGCTACCCCAAATTTATTCCTTTGTTTTTTGTTGTGTTTGTTTCCCTTTATGGGGTTTGGGTTTGGGTTGAATTGGTTTTTTGTTTTGTTTTGTTTGTTTATTTGTTTGAGATAGGGTCTTACACTGTAGCCTAGGTTAGTCAATAACTCACCATGTAGATAGGGCTAGCCTTAAACTCAGCACCTCCTTGCCTTAGCTTACAGTATGCTGGGGTTATAGGCAGGAGTCAATATATTTGACTAATAGTCACCTTTTAAAACAAACAAACAAGTGGGAGGGCACTTGTGTAGAGGCCAGAGAATAACTTGGAGGAGTCAGTTTTCTCTTATCATGTGGGTACCAGGAATTGAACTCAGGTCTTCAGGCTTGGTAGCAAATACCTTTACCTATTGAGTCATATTGCCAGTCCACATATTCACTTCCTTGTGTTCCTGTTAACCTGGAAGTTGAGGGTGGAAGGCAGAGTCCTGGCACAATGGAAACACTTCTATAAGTTGACTCAAATCTTCCGAATAAAATCATTGTGCCGCTGTTGAGAGGGAGTGCTCAACATCCCCACTTCAGGGCTCTCCTGCTGCTGCCACCAGCTGCCTGGGGGCATCACCTGCCTGGGAGCATCATCAAGTCCTTGGTGGGTGTGGTGAGCCCAGTCCTTCTGTCAGACACAAAACAACCTTCCTCTTTCTGCTTCCATGGTAGGCTTCAAGGCATTGCTGCTTTCCTGTACTGTGTACTCAGGAATATTCTTCCAAGTAAGATATTTGCTGGTAGGCAAATACGGTGACAAAGACTCCCGGAAGTCATTTAGCCCCTCTTTCCTTTCTCTCCTTCCCCCTCTCATTTTAAATATGTTTATCATTTATTTGTATGAGATTATCTATCAGTGCATGTGCACATGTGTGTGCAGGTGCCAGAGGAGGCAAGAATAAGGCATTAGATCACTTGCCACTGGAGTTACAGGCAGTTGTGAACTGCCAGACACGGATACTGGAATCCAAACTCTGGTCAAGTCCTCTTAACCACAGAGCAATCTCTCTCTCTCTCTCTCTCTCTCTCTCTCTCTCTCTCTTCTCTTCTCTTCTCTTCTCTTCTCTTCTCTTCTCTTCTCTTCTCTTCTCTTCTCTTCCCTTCTCTTCCCCTATAAGACAGGTTCTGCCCAGGCTGTCCTAGAACTCACTCTGTAGACTAGGCTGGCCTTGAACTCAGAGATCCACCTGTCTTTCTGCCTCCCAAGTGCTGGGTTTAAAGGTGTGTGCACCCAGCCTGAGCAATCTTTTGAGCCCCATCTCAGTTATTTTATTTTTCTGAGACAGGGTCTCATGTAGTCTAGGCTATGTAACCAAGGTTGGCCTTGAACTCCTGTTCCTCCCACTTTTACCACCCAAGTTCTGGGATTGCAGGCATTCACTACCATGCCTGCTTTCCCTCTTAATTATAACATTATCCAATTCTTCTATTTTACCTGTAAGAATACCGTGCCTGACATTAAGATCCCTGCCAAGGTCCCAATCTGTAAACAGATGAACACATAGATCTTTGTGGTCTATCAGTTCAGGTACTTGACAAATAGGAAATGTGATCATGTCCGCCCTGGCTTATTCTGAGAACTCTCCACTTCCTTTATATCTTTCAAAACCTACTTTCATGTAAGCGTATAGTTTGCAGAATCAATTTTTTCTCCAGAGTGTCCCCAAAAGGTCCACGTGTGAAACACCTTAGCCCTCAGCTCAGGGTGGTGGGAGGAGGTAGGAGCTTTAGAAAGTAGGGCCTAGTAAGAAATCTCCAGGTAATTGGAGGTGTCTCCTTGAAGATTTATGGGACCCCAGTCCCTTCATCATTCTCTTTTCACTCCGGGTGATAAAGTCTGCCGTTTTGTTCTACTATGTACTTCTGTGACCCTGACACAGACCCCCAAAGGAATGGATCCAGTCAGTTCTGGACTGGGAGCTGGGTGTGAAGGTTCACATCTGTAATCTCCGCTGGTAGAGGTTCAGGACTTCAGTGTCATCCAGCCTAGGCTACACGAGAGCCTGTCTCAACAGACCAAATCATAGGCTGAAAGCTCCCACATTTTAAGCCAGAATAAACTTCCTATTTTCAAGTTGATTATCTTTGGCATTTGTTATAGTAACCCCAAGTTGACTAATGAATTCTCTAGAATGGATAGATAATGGTTTTGTCTGACTTCTATTCATTATTTCTTCTAATAAGAGATACCCCTAACCCCAGTTTCAGGACTGGAGAATGGGGTTAAAATCAACAGTTAAGATCACTGTCTTCTCTTCCAGAGAACCTATGTTCTAGCCACCCATCCGCATGGTGGCTTACAACTAACTATCCAGTTCCAAGAGATCTAACATGCTCTTGTGGTCTCTACACTGGTTCAGACATCTATGCAGGCAAAACACCCATACACATTTTTTTAAAAAAATACTATTTTTTAAAGACAGACTGTAGAAGGAGCAGCGAGCTGTGTTCCTGCCCAGCTCCTGCACGGCTAGCTTTACAACCGAAATAACAACACACAAATTGTATTCATTTAAACACTGCTTGGCCCATTAGCTCTAGCCTCTTATTGGCTAATTCTCACATCTTGCTTTAACCCATATTTAGTAATCTGTGTAGCACCACGAGGTGGTAACTTACCAGGAAGGATCCTAACCTGCGTCTGTCTGTGTCGGAGAGGAGAGTCATGGCAACTGCCTGAGGCATCTGCCTGACTCTGCTTTCTTTCTCCCACAATTCTGTTCTGCCTACTCTGCCTACCTAATTTTCTGTTCTATTAAAGGGCCAAGGCAGTTTCTTTGTTTCTTTATTAACCAATGAAAGTAACATATAGACAGATGACCCTCCTCCATCAACAGACCCCCCCTTTCTTCTCCCTGTGGTTAGGACAGATTAACCATAGGTTTCTGAATGGATTGGACAACTTACATCAGATAGAGCACTAAATCCCTCGGACAATAGTGACTAAATTAGGGAATAGTACATGACCCAAGGTTGATTGACAAGCAATGCCCAGTCTTCCCTTAGAATTTCTGCTACTAGAAATTTCTAAGGCTTTTCTCTCCCTCTACAATCGCCATTCTATAGTAAGTGCTATACTGTCCAGGATTCTTGGAACAAACTGCTACAGATCTGATGGTTTAAAGCAACAGAAATTCAGTGGTGGTGCACGCCTTTAGTCCTAGCACTCAGGAGGCAGAGGCAAGTGGTTCTCTGTGAGTTCAAAACCAACCTGATTTACAAAGCAAGTTCCAGGCCAGCCAGGGCAGCATGGTAAGACCTTGTCTACAAAGCAAAACCCAGAAATAAATCTTCCCCAGTTCCGGAGGTTAAGTCTGAAGTTGAGGTGGAAACAGGGCCATGGTCCTTTTAAACATGCTAAAGAATCCTTTGGGCTGGAGAGGAGGCTCAGAGGTTAAGCGTGGTTGTTGCTGTTTCAGAGGAAGCTGGGTTGGCTTTCTAGTGCCTACATGCTGGCTCACAAGCATCCATGACTCCAGTCCAGAGGATCCAGTGCTCTCCTCTGAGCTCCTGGTAGCCAGGCATGCACACGGTGCACATATTTACATGCAGGCAAATCCTCCATATAGGCAAATAAGTCTAAAATCATAATTTTCAGAAACAGTCCTTCCATATACCTTCCAGTTTCCAGTGGCTCTCAGGTTGGTGTCCTGTGGTCCTGTAACTTGTTCTTCTGTCTCCTCCACTGTCTTTTTGTAGCTGTCTTCCTGTTTATGGGTCTTGAGTTAGTTACTTCTCTACTCGCTGGGACATGCCCGACAAGAGCAACTTTTGGCTCCCAGTTTGAGGGGTACAGTCTATCCTGGTGGGGAAGCCATGGCAGCTAAAGGCAAGACTGGTCACATGCTTCTCTAGGCAGGAAGCAGAGAGAAGAATGGTGGTCATCCTTGTCAAAGTGACTGCCCAACCACCTCACTTTGAACCAAGAACAGCTCTCTTCTGCTAACGTGCCCGGCTTCTTTCTCTGTCCCCTTTCTTTTCTATTTCTTACTCTTGTTTGAATTCTTGCTTTTTTAGACAGGATCCTGCTATGTATCCCAGTTCTCTGTCAGCTCAAATCTTCCTGTCTCAGTCTCCTGAGTTCTGGGATTAAAGACATTCATAGCACACCTAGCCTCACCTTTTCTTCTAAGATACCACAATGTATTTGAGGTCTACCCTAATCTAAGATGACGTCATCTTCACTTAACAATGTTTCCAAATAAATACCATTCTGAAGTTTTGAATAAGATAAAAATTTAGAAACTCACTGTTTCACCAACTACAGCCCCTGTATAGAAGGGACCAACAAGAACAAAACCAACGAAGACACAGAGGAGCGTGCCCTGCTATGCCATGTCTGGCTTCCCAAGGGCCACCTGTTAAGAGCACTGCCTCCCCCTTTTCTTTAAGTTGATCTGAGCTAACAGAGGGATTAGAGTAACATTTGTGGTGACCAGTGCTCCGGACTTCCCCATTCTATCCTCGCCTCCCAAATCCGCCAAATGAGGTCTGAGCGATTTCATTTGCAAGTAGGCTTCATGCCTTGGATTACTTCATTTGGCTATGAAACAAATTTATTTTGAGCAGCTAGAAGACTGAGCCCTGACAGTGTCTTTAGTTGTTGGTCTTTTCATTTCATATTTGTTACGAAAAACTTGAAAAGCATATGAAGTAGATAAGATAGCAAATCCCCATGCTTCTATCACCTCATCTAAGACATAACATCTGACTGTCCTCATTCAGCCTTCAGGGTTCCGTGTAGTGGGAGGAGGGAACCTTCTCTGACTACCACATACTCACAAGTAAGTAAAAATGTAACTTTTTTTTTTTAAATGTAGGTGCAGCTTCACTAGGTCAGGGAGGAATTCTTCAGCGTCCTCTGTTCATTTGCTTCTTTTGCTTTGTTTTTATTTGCTTTAAATTTTTCGATTTATTCATTTTATTATATTTGTATGAGTGTTTTACCTGCATGTGTGAACGTGAGTCATATGCATTCCTGTTGTTCAGGGAGGTCAGAGGTGGGCATTGGCTCCCCTAAGACTGGAGCTATGTGTGGTCGTGAGCCATTATGCGGGTTCTGGGAACCGAACTTGATTCCTCTGTAAGAACCACAAGTGTTCTTGACTGCTAAGCCATCTCTCCAGCTCTGTTTGTTTTACTGAGACAGGATCTCATTATATCCCAGGTTACCCTGGAACTTACTGGATAGTCCAGGCTAACCTCAAATTTGAGATTCCCCTGCCTCAGCCTCCTAAGTGCTGGGATTGCAGGCTAGAATTCTGCACTTCTCCTAACATTTAGGTGATAGAAATGCTGTGTGTCTATGGATCACCAAGTTACAAGGCCCTAAAGCCATAAAGCAGAGAAGAAAATTGCAGCATGCTACACAGGTAATGGGCCACAGGGTTAAGAATTGGCTTGCTGAGGAGCTTATATACTACCCAAAATGACTCATAAAATATTCCTAAATGAGGCTAACACTGGACCAAGCCCTGAAGGAGACACAAGGAAATCTCATGATTTCTGGAAGGTATTGGCACTGCACAGAGCCTGCAAGATACTTCCTTAGCCATGTGTGGGGCTGCTGGGGTCACTCACTGACACTTGGGAAAATGGAGAAGTTCTGAGAAGTGAAGGGACAGTCACGTGGCAGTTCTAGGAAATGTGACAGAGAACATGTCCAGCCTGTTCTCTTCAAGAAGGGGCCTTGGCGGCTCGCTCTCTCTCTCTCTCTCTCTCTCTCTCTCTCTCTCTCTCTCTCTCTCTCTCTCTCTCTCTCTCCCTCCCTCCCTCCATCCCTCTCCCTTCCTCCCTCTCCCTCTCCCTTTCTCCTTTCTCCCTCCTTCCCTTTCTATCTCCCCCTCCCTCTTTCCCTCTCTTCCTCTGTCTCCATCTCTGTCTCTGTCTCTCTTTCTCTCTCTCTCTTCCCATGAGGCTGCTCTGTGCTCCCTTTCTCTCTCTCCTCTCTCCCTTCCCTTCCCCCAGAAAAACTCACAAGGTAAGCTCTGTCTGCATGGTGTGTTTGTCACTTTGGTTTGGACCCAACTGGCCAAGGTCCATCTCACACCATATTATTAACACCAGTGAGTGTCAAATCTTCAAACCCAAAGGGGTGATAGGTAGTCTCACAAATGGGAACAAATTCCAAGGAGAAAGGAATCGGACCTAAGAGCACACATCAATTATAGGTCCCTCAGGGGAGAAGGTAGGAGCTCTTCCTGACAGGAATAAAACTTCACACACCAGTGAAAAATCTTGCTAGGCCCTCCTCCTTCCTGCAGAGAGAGGACTTGCTTCTGGACTTCCTTCAGTGCTCTGAGGGACATTCTGACCTCCTACTTTTAAGGCAGAGAGTCCAATATCTCAAGAACCCTTTCAGAGTCTGGAAAACTAAGATGATTACAACAGCCTGAGGGTCTTGATGGAAACCTGCCTAAATCCTGTCTCAGAAAGGTATCATTCCAAGATCAAGGCCACAGAAATTCCAAACCCACTGTTCTGAGAATTGCCATATAACTGGGAATTTCTATAGTACTGGGGCTGAACACAGGGCCCTATACATGCTAGGGTATTGTTCTGTGACTAGGCTAAATCCCAAGCCCCACTGAATTTTTTTGTTTGCTTTGTTTTGGTTTTTGTTTTTTTGTTTTCTGGGTTTTTTGTTTGTTTGTTTGTTTTCTGTTTTGTTTTGTTTTGTTTTTCAAGACAGGATTTCTCTATGTTGGCCTGACTATCCTGAAACTCACTCTGTGGACCAGGCAGGCCTTGAACTCACAGAGATCCATCTACCTTTGCACCACCTGATTCCTGGATCCACTACACCTCTCAGAAGTTTGTAGCAGTGGAGTAGGCACAACAGATTCACACTAAGAGCAGCACAGATTCTCCCATGCTAGGCTATGTTGGGAGTTTGGAACCAGTTGGGATTACAGAACATCCTGTCTCGAAGCCAGCAGTGGTGGCACACATCTTTAATCCCAGCATTTGGGAAGCAGAGACAGGTAGATCTCAGTGAATTTGAGGTCAGCCTGGTCTATAGAGGGAGTTCCAGGACAGCCAAGGCTACACAAAGAAACCCTTTGAACCCCACAACCCCCCAAAAAAAATGAAAGAAGAAAGGGAAGGGAAGAAAAGAGGAGCATGCACATGAATTCAGAGGCCTCACATTCAGAAACTGGCTCATCTTGGATGGACAAACGAGCTATCTTCTCAGAGCCTTATTTGGACATATTTTTGTTTCGTTTACAGCACTGAAGAACAAATCCTGGAATTCACCCATGCTGTGCCACACTGACTCTTACCTCCAGCCCTCTCAGTACCTGTGGTGGTTTGAACAGGAATGCACCCTCCACTCATGTATTTGAATGCAGAGTCACTAAGAAGTGATATTATTTTAAAGGACTGCAAGATATGGCTTCGATGGAGGAAGTGTGTCGCTGAGGGTGGGTGCTGAGGTCTCAGAAGCCCAGGCCAAGACTGGTGTCATTCTTGGCTTATGGATCGGGATGTAATTCTTGGCTACAGCATTGTGCATGCCACCATGCCCCTGTTAGGAATAATTCTTAAAACAAGCCTCTCCCCTGACACAAATAATTCCAATCAGACCATATTAGACCGAATAAAGGATGCCCGTGTTTAATGTAGCACTCCCAGGTGGCCCGGGAAAGCATGGAGAGGAAGAGAGAGCAGGGGAGACCACGCGAAAACCAGAGCCCACATGTTCCTTTTCCGGGTGGCAGCCTAAATAGCCTGTGGGAGTGGTCCTGACCATCCCTGGGGAGGAGCCAATGCTTGGTGGGCTTCTTTGGCTCTCCCTGGGGAGATGCCACTGCTTGGCAGTTTTCCCAGAGGCAAAGTCGGAACCAAGGCAACTTCCATGGCAGGGGACCTGAAATGGTTGCCAGTGAGGGGTGTGGATGGAGCATCATCCGGTTTACTGTCATCCTGGAGTCATCAGGTAGCTGCTTTTTGAGGGAGATGAGAAGGCAGGTGGCTAGGAGAGAAAAATATATTGTTATTATTGGCCCTATGAATGGGGCTAGCCATGGGAAGTGATTAACTGTCAGAAATAACGGGACAGAGAAGTGCCCTGGTTGTACAGGTGAGGCTCGGGTGTGTAAGTGAGACACACACAATAGCAGATAAAACCAGATTTTAGTTGGCAGGTGTCCTTGATCCAGGAGAGTTGGTACATTCTTGTGACATTTTGGCAAAGAATGTGGCTACTTTCTACCCTTTCCCTAAAAATCGGCCTGAGGCTAAACTGCAGAGTTTTGGGTGAATGGTGTTAGCAGAGGAGCTGTCAAGACAACCTTGCCTTGTTGTCAGGAGGCTGCTAGTAATCATGCCTCTGCAAATCTATAACAAAAGGGAGGAAGCTGGACAGAGAAATATAAAGTATACAGTTTGAGGAGAACGGAGTACCAGGAAGTATAAGGGAGCTAAATCCTGTGCTCAGGGAGATAAACAGATTAAAGAAAAGTCTGACGCTAAATGGAATGAAGGGAGTGGCGACCTCAGGGCAAAACCCTGCCCAGCTAAGCTTCCATCTTGGGAAAGGAACTGAAGAGTTCAAGCAATGAAGAAAACCATCACCACAGAAAGCTGATGCAAATGTAACCAACAAGGGGGCCACTCCAATTCCAGCAAGCGGCATGACTTGGCAGCTTCAGTCACGTGTGCTTTTGGCTTTAGAGTCAAAGATACAAGAAAGGGGTTGTAGAATCTCCCTCCAAGGCTAAGGAAAGCTGCTGAGGTCAGGCATGAGATGGGGTATCCCTATATGGAGGCCTAGAGAGTCCATTGCAGGAAGATGTGAAGGTGAGGGCTGGATTGTGTTAGAGACCTAAAGATATTGGTGATGCCAGAGTCGTGGGATACCTGTTATAATCTGCTGACCTGGTCTGTCACCTGGGTACCCTGTCCCTTTAAGAGACAAGCCCTGCCTTGAGGGAATCTTTTTCTCTCTCTCTCTCTGCTCTTCTTCTGGAGAAGCAGCTTCTGCCTCTTTCTCTTCTCCCCCCCTTCTCCCCTTCCCTTTCCCCTCCACAAGCCACTAATAAACTTTATACAGCAGCTCTCTCTGTATGGAGTATCCGTCTGTCTCTCACCTGCCAAGGGAACCCACCGAAGCCTCAGGTAACCCACTCCACCCCTCTTGGACTGACCTCGGGTTAACAGTGTTTTATAAATGATATCAATACCTACCAAGGAGAGCTGTGGAGTGAGTGTGGAACCAGCCCAAAAGAAAGAAGTATGAGCTGGGAGGTGGTGGCACGTGCCTTTAATCCCAGCACTCGGGAGGCAGAGGCAGGTGGATCTCTGTGAGTTCGAGGCCGGCCTGATCTACAATGTGAGATCCAGGTCAGCCAGGGCTGTTACACAGAGAAACCCTGTCTTGAAAAACAACAGCAACAATAAAAAACTAAGCAGAAAAGAATTGGAGATCTGAAGAACACTTTGGATCAGAAATGCAGGTGCAGAATTTGGAGCTTGCCCTGCTGGTTTTCAGTTTTGTTTTGGTCCAGCATTTCCTCACTATGCTCCCTCTCTTCCCTTGGGGACTGGTAATGTCTATCCTGAATCACTGTATGCTGGGCATATGTGACCTTTTTATTTTAATTTTACAGGGGATTACAGTTAAAATATTTCTATGAGTTTGGGACGAAACTCTAAACTTTTAAACAGCGTTGAGGCTGTGAAAGACTATGTGGACTTTTGAAGTTGGACTGAATACATTTTTTGCATTTTGATATGCAAAGCCTACAAGCCTATGGGGGTCCAGGGAGTGGAATGTGGTGGTTTGAGTAATGACACCCCCTCTACACACACCACACACACACACACACACACACACACACACACACACACACAATAGGCTCATATATTTGAATTTAATCATTAGGGAGTGGAATTCTTTGATAGAATTAGGAGGACTAGGAGGTGTAGCCTTGTTGGAGGAAGTGTGTCTCTGAAGGTGGGCTTAAGGTTTCAAAAGCCCAAGCCCAATGTTGTTCTCAGTTTGTAGATCAGGATGTGGCTCTCAACTACTGCTCCATCACCATGTGTGCTGCCATCCTCCCTGCCATGGTGATAATGGATTTAGCCTCCAAAACTATAAGCAAACCCCCAGTGAAATGCTTTCTTTTATAAGAGTTGCCTTGGGCTGGGTGTCATGGTGTATACGCCTTTAATCACAGCACTCGGGAGGCAGAGGTAGGTGGATCTCTGAATTCAAGACCAGCCTGTTCTACAAATTGAGTTCCAGGAGGGAGGGAGAGAGAGAGAGAGAGAGAGAGAGAGAGAGAGAGAGAGAGAGAGAGAGAGAGAGAGAGAGAGAGTAGCCTTGGTCATGGAGTCTATTTATAGCAATAGAAAAGTAACTAAGACAGTATCTTAATTAGAAAATTAATAAAAGCAGCATACCCACACTGATACTGCAGAAATAACCTTGGGAACCCCTCAGAGTTCCTGATTAGGTTAGTGTAATGGATTAATACAATGTTGCGGATCCCTGGCAGCTGCAGCAGCAGATGCTGCAGGTCCCCGAGTGGCAGCAGTGGGTCCTAAGAGCAGCCAGTCCCAGGTAGGGATGGCGCAGTTCCCTGAGTGGCTGCAGCAGGCCACGAGGAGAGACAGACAGATGGGCACACCATGAGACCATGCTGCAGGTCTCTGAAGATGGCTAGTGCTGAGCAGGGGGCCACATGGAGGGCGAGAGACAGAGACATGGATAGGCACACCATGCAGAGTGAGGTTGGATATTTATTTAGTGGGCTATGGAGGGGAAGGGAGAAGGAGAGAGAGGAGGGAGAAGGGAGAGATGGCAGCTGCCTCTCTGAGAAGGAGATGGGGAAAAGAAAGAGAGTCAGGCTGCAAGCAGGAAGGAAGATCTGCCTGCCTCAGCAGATGGGGGGATGGAGAGTAGGGGGGTATCTCTTAAAGGGACAGGATAGATCATTACAGGAGACCCCTTTGCCTGACCCAGACCTGGAAGCCACAATGCCCCTGCTTTATTGCTGCCAACAATTACAGACTTTAAAATATTCCAACAATATACAAGTCAGCAATTATTTTTGTCATAGTGGTCATAGGTTTTCATTGTTTTTGTTTTTAAAACAAGGTCTCTACAATGCAGTTTTGGCTAACTTGGAACTTTCAAAAAAGACAGGGCTGGCTTCAAACTCACGAGTCCTGCCTGCCTCTGCTTCCGGAGTGCCAGGATTAAACATATGCACCACCACGTCCAGCCAAGCAATCATTTTTTTATATTTATTTATTTATTATGTATACAATATTCTGTCTGTGTGTATGCCTGCAGGCCAGAAGAGGGCACCAGACCCCATTACAGATGGTTGTGAGCCACCATGTGGTTGCTGGGAATTGAACTCAGGACCTTGGGAAGAGCAGGCAGCGCTCTTAACCTTTGAGCCATCTCTCCAACCCCCCAAGCAATCATTTTTATTCCCTTACCTTGCTCTCCTCCTAGGAGAGGCCTCCCCACTGAGTACTCATCAAGATGCCAGTCATGAGGCAGACCCCGCTACAGGGCCATGAGAGGACACAGGCTGTCTCCAGAGGCCTCATCTAACCTTGCTCTCTCTGGCTGCAGATGTTGGGGCTGAGAAAAGGGCCTGGTTTCTCTCATTTCTGGGCTGAGTCTCCGGAGGGGCAAGCTCCCAGAGCTGGTTAGAAGGACTCAGCAGAAGAGCTGGCAAGAGGCTCAAGCTGCGTGACCAGTCAGTCTTCTGGCAAGAACAGAAGGTCTCATGGCTTTGCCCCTGGCCATTGTGCCTGCCCAGCCCCTTAACGGGCTTTCCTAGCTGCCATGCCCACACCTGCCAGCCAGAGCTAAAGTGAGACCAGAAACTCCGAGAAGTTACAAAGGGAATAAGCACAGTTTGTGTTTGGTGGTGACAATTTGTGTTTGGTGGCGGTAGCTCCCGACGTCCTTACAGCCAGCTATTCTGCCTGACCATTGTCACTTGGAGTGAGGTCTGTCTGCTTACAAAGGCAGACTGGCCCGTGTGGATTTCTCCATTGCCGCTCACCCTGGGAAGTGTATATGCCAGTGCGGGCTTCGTGTGACATGATGACAGCAAGTTCGAAAGCCCTGGTACTAGGTTTCAGGTGCTCTGTGGAATAAAAGTCCAGCAGTGCACAGAGGTCTCACCATCCCCCCTCAGGCCAAACTCACCAGGCCAGGTCTCAAAAGCCTCTTGTAACTGCTCTTTCTCTGGTCTTTCCCCACTTTGATAAATGTCCTGGGATTAGCCCTTCTGTGTTCATTGGATGAGCAATTTGTGTGTGTGTGTCTGACAAAGCTACATCTGAATAATATTTGGCACAAGCCGAAGAAATGTGATCCACCACATTTCTCTCCAGCCTGTTCTCTGGAGCCGGCCGGGCTCCTGCCAAAAAGGCTATAAGATTCTACAGCTGAGTCTGGCAGCCTAAACATGTTTGCAGGCAGGGAGCGAAGGTGGGGGAGGTGCCTAGGGTAGGGCCAACGACAGAGAGGCAGAGGAGTCCTAGTGAACTGGCCAGTGATTTTATAGCTCCTGTAATAATTTAAGGACATTACAGGTAGTCACCCAGTCCTGGAGGACATGAAACCCTGCTGGGGGCAGAAGAGGTTGGGGGGGGAGCAGGGTGGGGGGAGCATCATACAGCTCAAGAGTCTGGATGCTTTCCTAGGCCCAGGTCCTGGGTATGAATGCAGTCAAGGAGATTCAAGCAAGTGCAGCATCCAGATCCCAGATGAGGGAGGGCAATTAGTGCCGAGCTCTTGTTTGCACATGTGCAGGGGACGACTATGAGGTAGGGCAAGATGTGGCCGACTACTTAACTGGGTCCTATTAGGGTAGGTCCCTGAACTGAGGAGCACAGGGCTTGAAGCGGTGGTAATCACAGGACCCAGGTGTAAGGGACCGAGGCCTGCCGAGGAAGAGGGAACTTAGTATGTGGGTGTGGGTATGCCAACAACCTCCACGACGCCATTCCCCCAGGCCTTCGTCCACCATGCCCCCCTTGGCACTCTCTCTACTCTCTCTTGGGGCCCACACATCATTTCCTTTATATCTTCCACTCACGGCTCAAGACTTGCTCCACCTCATTCTCTGGAAGTTAGAGACTGGCTGCAGGCAGGATACTAACTCACATCCCTAACAATAAGCACAGAGCTGACCACCAAGGAGATATGGACCATGGTTTCCTAAAGGAAGGAGTGAATGAAAGAAGCCGGGAACTCAGCCATCAGGAGTCACAGGTCACAAGCATATAGCAAATAACACGTCAGACAAAGTAACGATATAGGAAGTGAACGATTTCAGGTTTGAGAAGTGGCCTGAGCATGGTGGTACGGGTCTGGAGGCCCAATACTTGGGAGACTGAAGGCAGAAAGGTCATAAACTAAAGGCCAGCTTGGGTTGTTTAGTAAGACTCTGTCAAAACACACACGTGGCCGGTGCTGGGTGTGGTGGCACATATTTGGTTTTGTTTAATTGGTTGATTTTTTTCAAGGCAGGGTTTCTCTGCGTAATCCTGGCTGTCCTGGAGCTCTCTCTTAGAGCAGACTGGCCTCAGACTCACAAATCTGCCTGCCTCTCCCTCCTGAATGCTGGGATTAAAGGTGTGTGCTAGCGTGCCAGGCCAATGGTAGCAAGTATTTTTAATCCCAGCCCTTAGGAGGCAGAGGTAGGCAGATCTCTGTGAGTTCAAGGCTAGCCTGGTCTACATATTGAGATCTAGGCAAGCAGGGGTGATAATGGTAAAACTGTTGAAAGGAAGGGGGGGGGGGGAGAAGAGAGGAGGCTGAAGAGATGGCACAATAGGTAAAGCCCTTACTTCATAAGCATGGTGGCCTGAGTTCTCATCTCCAGCACCCATGTAGAAGCTGGGCGGTAGCATGTGTCTGTAACCCCAGAGCTGGAAAGGGTGAGGTGGGGGCCAAGAGGATCCTTGGGGCTTCTAGTCAGTCAATGTAGCTCAAAAGGCAAGCTCCAGGCTCAATGAGAGACCTTGTCTCAAAAACTAAGGTGAACAATAGATGAAGATGTCTGACATTGACCTCTGCCCTACACACACACACACACACACACACTTACTCACACACTCACACACAGACACACACATTCACTCACACATACTCACAGACACACACATACTCACACACACTCACACACACACACACATACTCACACACACAGACCCACACTCATACATAGACACACATTCACACACAGACACACACACACTCATACATAGACACATATTCACATACAGACACACACATTCATACACAGACACATTCTCACACACAGCTACACTAACGCCATGCTCAGTCTGCTGGACAGACACCTGGCGTGTGTAAAGTCAGTTCCTTGTGGTGGACCCTCAAGCACCTGTGCGGCTGTGCAGCTGTGCATCCGTCCTGGGAAAGAACAAGTGAGGTTTCACACAGCTCCGGTTTGTCAGTAAACAGATTGCTGCACACACCACAGGATGCCATCTGTCGCTCAAACACACAGAAGCACACGTGCCCATGAAGAGGTAGGCGCCATCTGTGCTGGAGCCACGGACATGACACCAGGAAAGTTCAGAAACAGAGGGGATCAATTTCACTTGGAGGAATAGGGAGGTTTCGTAGAGACAGGTGACATTAGGCTGGTGCCATTCCTCTTATACACACAATGCTTTTTCCCCTCTCTTTTAATTCTTACTATTATTAATGTTTTTGCTATACTTACTTATATGCATGTGCACATGAGTGTGAGTTCTTATCCCACGATGCAAATGTGGAGGTCAGTGTGGGGATCAGTCTGTCCTTCCATCCTGTGGCTTCTAGAGATGGAATTTAAGTGGCCAGGCTTGGCACTAGTGCCTTTACCCTTGAACCATTTTGCCACCCATTATTTTCTTCTTAAACTACTTATTTTGCTGTGCTGGTGGTAGAACCCAGGGTATGTGGAACTGTTCTATCTCTTGGACCTAGCAAGGTGTTGGCAGAGCAGAGGACAAGGTTAAGTTTAGGGAAATTTTTTTTTCCATTAGATCTTAGTGACTGAGAGGGAAGATGTCAGGACCAGAGCAAGATGGGGAGGCTTGGGCTCTGGGGGCCTGATAATTGAGGGAGGGGTGTGTCTGACCTGTTTGAGATAAATCCTCTAAGTCGGCTCCCTGGAACTTACAAGAATTCTCTCTGTTGGTGAAAACATAAGTTTTAGACACATTAGCAATTCCACTGTTTATAATCTGTGCTGAAATTTACATTGTATAAACAGCAGTATATTTATGCCAGAAATGACTGTGACAGATGTTTTTTTTGTACACTGAAAAGTATCTTTGGGGGCTGGAGAGATGGCTCAGTGGTTAAGAGCATTGCCTGCTCTTCCAAAGGTCCTGAGTTCAATTCCCGGCAACCACATGGTGGCTCACAACCATCTGTAATGAGGTCTGGTGCCCTCTCCTGGCCTGCAGACATACACACAGACAGAATATTGTATACATAATAAATAAATAAATAAATAAATAAATAAATAAATAAATAAATAAATATAAAAAAAGTATCTTTGAGGTCTATAGTTAGGAAACCACCAAAGGGAATTTGAAATCTTAATCTTGCAGTTATGTAGTGGTAGTACTCTGCCAGAGCTAGATTAATGGCTTATCAGAATTTTATTGATAAGGTTGAGACTATGGACCTAATATAACAGTAGCATAATGGAAGAGAAATCTTGAACATGTTCTGTTCTTTCAAACGTCTCAAATCACCTGCCTTCGTCATCACCGAAGCTTTCTATCCTCAGACCTCCAGAAATTGCATGTACACACCTTAATAACTTGCATTTGCATATCTTAAACACTTTCTTAGGCCCTAAAACACAGCTTGCGCTCTCAAGTCTTTACATAAATAAACTTTAAAGCACTGGTTTTTTTTCCATTATTATGATATCACCTTAACATTTAGGAGAAATCTGTTCTGTGAGTTTATTTATTGTCTGAACCTGTTAATGAGGTAAATTGTATCTAGGCTTAGTATTGGCCTTAGGAGAGCGAGGCCTGTGACCTGAATTTTACACAGCGAACTGAGAAGGCAGCTGGCAAAGCTACCGGTCGTCAAACGGCATCAGAGATCTTGAGAAGGATAAGCTTAACCCGAGTTAATGGTTTAATAATGATAGACTTACTCAACTGGCTACCTAGACAGCCACCCCAGGGTACTCCATGTCATTAAGGGCAGGTCGTAAGGCAACATCTGTCTTTCAGCGGGCAGCACAGGCCTGACAGGTGCAGAAAATCCTGTGGATAAGGAGTTTGTAGGAATACCAGCCTTGCTCTGGGCAATGAGGCAGTCAATTCCTCAGTGTCCTGTTGTCTACGGTCTGAGGAGGTCTGCAGCAGTTGAGGTGAAAGGCAGTTTAGCTCAGTGGCTAGCGCGTTTCCCTTGAAGTAAGTTAAGTCTTCTGTGCCTACTCATCTCCTTTGGAGGAAATAGGGGTTGCTGCTAGGAGTCAACCTGTCTCTTTATTTAAAAAGTGCTTCTTTAGCCAGGCGGTGGTGGCGCACGCCTTTAATCCCAGCACTTGGGAGGCAGAGGCAGGCAGATCTCTGTGAGTTTGAGACCAGCCTGGTCTACAAGAGCTAGCTCCAGGACAGGCTCTAAAGCTGCAGAAAAACCCTGTCTCAAAAAACCAAAAAAAAAAGTGCCTCTTTAATTAAACATTTAAATGCCACATTCCCCAGATCTCTGAGCATTTGAGGACAGTCAGTTGGGTATATATTAGTTATGTCTATAGTATAGGATCTGCCTGGAGAGCTGGATCCAAGCTGAGAGGTTGTGGAGAAATGTTTTACCCAGAATCCTTCAGCTTGACTGTACTGGTTTTAACTTAGCAGGACAGATTTAAACTTGAAGGACAAAGAAATAAAGAAGTTTTTCTTTTTTTTTCTGCAATAGAAACTTAACAGTAAAAATGGACAATAGTGAAGAACAGCTTAAAGGAAATCTCTAGGTTAGTTTTGCTAATCTGAATAGATCTTTATAACCTTACGTTTCTATCACCATGTAAAATATATTTTAAAGCAGGGTTTAACTACAGTATTTTACAATATACCAACAGTATGTTTTAACAGATCTAACCATATATTTATCATCATTTAAAAGTATATACCAATTTAAAATATTTGAGTTTTTTTTGTCTAGAAGGATATACAATGAACGGAGCTTGATATACATACAGCTGAATTTAAGTTTCATACACAGATATACATACATAGTTAAAGCTAGCTGACATTCACACGTAAAGTTAAATGAAAAGCGAGCAAAAGAAAGCTGGCTTTTCTATCTCTGACTCGTTCTTTGTACCAAGTAGACAGGGTATTTTAAAGAAAGAGAGTAGACAGACATGCGCAGGTCTTTGGAGCAAAGAAAAGAGTGGAGAATCAAAGCCTCCAGGCCCAGCTGTACCATTACACAAACACGCCACATGCAACAGAGTCCGTGTAACAGAAATTAGAGGAGAGACTTAAGTAAAAGATGAGACAAGACACCATAAAGACAGCTGGCACCAGGTCACATAACTGCTGCCCGCTCTATTTGGCTGGGGGCGGAACCGCAGGAGTCTGTGGCTCCTCCCTTAAACAAAATGGCGGCGGTCATGTGGTCACCCTTAGCCTAGATGATGGTTGAGACATTTGACCTGCCCTTAGCCAAGATGGTGACTGCCCACATGTTGTAAAGCTTCCCACTCAACTGTCCATTTAGCTGGCAGAAGTTAAAATTGTATATTGTTTTGTCAGCCTGTTTCCCAGGGGTGAGGCAGAAAGATAAATACTGGCTCAGGCCATCAATTTCGTTTGTCATCAAAATTATGGGGCCAAGGGCGCAAAGTCCAAAGGATGTGGAGTCTGAAGGCACGAGGTTGAGAGAGGGCAGCAGCCCAAAAGGCATGAGGGTGAGAGGGGGACCATATCCCTAAAGGACCTATAGGTCCAAGAAATGAAGGCATCATTCAGGCGGTGCTAGGGAACTAAGTCCTACAGCTTCACTCGTGGGAAGTTTGCGGGTGGCCTTGGAGGTGGTGGCTGGGTGGAGAGGCACTCACCAACTGTAGCCAGTATGGTGTGGAGTATCCCAGCGGACAGGTAATTGGAAAGTGGGTGGGTCCAGGTCCAGGATCCCTGTATGCCTTGGGCCGTCTGCCCACAGGCCAGAGGGAATATGAAGAGAGCCTGGTGGTTGCAGAACCAAATGCTATAAAATGGCACGAGTGGGACCCGCCAGGTGAGGACAGTAAGCAGGAGACAAATACATCATGCAGACAGAGTTTGAGTGTGAAGTTTATTGAGATAAAGGAAATGGGAAGGGAAGGGAGAATGCCAGAGAGACTCAGAGAGAGGGAGACAGAAAGATGCCTCCTCAGAGAGAATGGCAGAGAAAAAGAGCGGGAATAGGCAGGGTTTGTCTCTTAAAGGGACCTTTGCACCTGGGCTGGCCAGGGTAATGCCTGGGTACATCCTGCCAGGTGTGCATAGAACACTCATCCACACTCCCAATTTGGTAGCCACGGCAAACTCGGCCTATGAATCCCTTTACTCTTTCACTGAACCTGGGTGTGTCCATGGAACTCTTTGACACATAACTCTCCAGCTAGACTATCAGTCATATGGGAAGAAAATTTATCCACTATCCTGTCACCTTAGAAGGTATGTACAATTGAGACTTAGGTGTACGAGGCAAAGAGAACCCGGTGGAGGAGAAGCCTGCTGGGCGGGGAAAAGTGCTGACCAGGAGTAGTGAGGAATGAGGGCTGATTACACGGGAAGGTTTGTGAATGAGGAGCCGTGGGTGATGTGGCTAAGAAAGGAGGCTAAGGAATTATCTGAATTTACATTTCGTTAGGCTGAGGAATTTGGTCTCCGCCTGCAGGGAGAGGGAGGATGGCGCAGCTGTGTGCGGGGAAGCCATTCTGGCAGCGGCACGTGGGGCAGGCTGGGCGGGGAGGAGCTGGTAAACCAGCCAGACAACTGTCTCCGGCAACAAGTGATAAAGCCTGTGAGCGACTGCAGCACTTGGCGAAAACATCTGCTCAGCACTCGTCCCACCATCCCTCTCAGGGCTGTCTTTTGACAGCCTCACCGCCCTGGGCCTGAAGCTTCCTTGACAGCAGAGACTGTTTGCTGCCTCTCTTGGGGCCTCGGGGCTGACGTGGTTCTTAGCAGGTGTTCATTGTGTATCTGTGAAGTTACTGAATAGGGCAGTGAAGAGGAAGGACAATTGGGGTACAGAGAACTGCACGGATTTCCGGGATAGCATCCTGCTCCGCCAGTGCGGATCCCTGTTGGCATGAAGTGTGTGGGCGGTATGTGTGGGGAAGCAGATGCATGTGCAGGAGCTGTGTGCATCTTGAGATGGTTGCGTTTGAGTGGCCATCACTCTGTGTGTGGGGGGAGGAGCGCCTCCAAGAGCTTTTCAAGTTTTTAGAGAGGTAAAAAGTAACAGACGGGAGGCCTCAGTCTGTCCCATCCTGAGGTGCCTTAGGAAGCTTGTTAAAGTTTTTAGAGAGGTAGCTAACAGATGGGAGACCTCAGTCTGTCCCTTAGGAAGTTTGTTAAAGTTTTTAGAGAGGTAGCTAACAGATGGGAGACCTCAGTCTGTCCCATCCTGAAGTGCCTCAGGAAGTACGTTAAAGGCTCTTTTTAGGTTACAACTGACAGAAACTCAAAGTGAGCTTAGGGAAAAAAAGGCTACATACTGGTTCATGAGATACCTTTCTGGATGGTCATAATCAGAGATTCTAGCAATGTCAGGTTCTCTTCATTCTGGTGACGTCTGCTCCTCTCTACTCAATCAGCCTCATTCTTGCACCCGGCTTCCTGATAGGCAACACGACTGCAAGTAGCCTGGATTTTCCATCAGAAATAAAAGTATCAGCCTGAAAGGAAGGGACAGAGATCATTTCTCCCAGGAAAATCCAAGCGCCAGGCCGAGGAGCCTATGGGAAGAGCCTGATCTAGTGTCTCCATGGCAATCAGGAATAAAAAACATTACCACCAAGCATCAAGCTCACTGGGACCCGAAGCAGGACATTTGATTTTGAGTTCATCTTTCTTTCATCTTAATCCACTTAGTGGATTAAAAATTCCACTTAGTGAATTTGACAAAGCTGCAGGGGGAGGGGGGAGGGAAGAAAGAAAGAACAATGAGGCCCATCTTCACCTATTAAAAATTTAAGCAGTCAGTAGTATAATAGCCATGCTGGTGGTGATGGGGAAATGTTTTGCTTCTAAATGGCCAGTGGCAGGATAAAGTGTGCATGCAACCTGTGAAAAACAGTTTACTTGGTCACGGGGATCAAGAGCTGGGAAAGCTTTCTTTACCTTTGACCTGATAATCTCAGCCTTAAGAAGCAATGGAGAGTCCCAACCTAAACCCAGCTAGTACTGTGTGCAAGAGAAGCATCTAAAACAATCTTCCTTGGGTGTTAAATAGAAACAAAAATAGAAGCTACAGTGGAAACAGAAGCAATGAAAAAGCAGGGGTTGCTTTTTTTTTTTTAAATATTTTGTTTGTTTATTAGGTATACAATATTCTGTCTGTGTGTATGCCTGCTGGCCAGAAGAGGGCACCAGACCCCATTACAGATGGTTGTGAGCCACCATGTGGTTGCTGGGAATTGAACTCAGGACCTTTGGAAGAGCAGGCAATGCTCTTAACCTCTGAGCCATCTCTCCAGCCCCCCAGGGGTTGCTTTTTATTTTAATATTATTATCACACAAGGTTGACATCACACACACACACACACACAAACCTAGAAAATAAAAAACAAAAGAAGACTTTCGGATGAAAATGGTTGCATACGAAATGAAGCTCTGTCATAAATACCTGTGCATGAAAAAATATAGCATTCGAATTCACAAAGCAAAAACATTGACAGAAAATATAGGAAGAAATGGGCAGAAATACAATAGGTGGTAGAGAATTCATTTTTTTTGTTTTTAGTTATGTGTACATGTCTGTGCCCTTGATAGCAGGTGCCCATGGAAGCAGGAGGGGTCAGATGAAAAGCCACCCACCCAACCTAGTGCGTGCTGGGAACCAAACCTGGATCCTCTGGAAGAGCAGTATGAGCTCTTAACTGCTGAGCCATCTCTCCAGCCCCAACAGTAGGTAATTTTAATTCAACTCTCTTAGCCCGTGATTAATCAACATATCAGACAATAACAGAAAACATAGATTATATGATTTATTAATTAGCAAGATAGATTGAATTAAAATATATCAAGCTCCAAACCTTGAAAATCAATAATATATTCTTTTGGCAGGTACCCATAAACCACTTAAAAATGACCATACCAAAAATCAAACAGCCCAGCCAGGCAGGGGTGGCGGTGCGCACTCAGGATGGTGAGTTCCAACACTCAGGAGGTAGAGACAAGAGTCTACAGGGTGAGTTCAGGACAGTCAGAGCTACATGGAGAAACATTGTCTCAACTGATAGAATACTTTTCAGGCTTTTAAAAAGAGGAAAATTCGGTGGGCGGTGGTGGCGCACGCCTTTAATCCCAGCACTCGGGAGGCAGAGGCAGGCGGATCTCTGTGAGTTCGAGGCCAGCCTGGTCTACAAGAGCTAGTTCCAGGACAGGCTCTAAAAAAGCTGCAGAGAAACCCTGTCTCGAAAAAAAAAAAAAGAGGAAAATTCTGACAGGTGCAAGAATGAAAGTTGAGGACATTGTGCTAAGTGAAATACGCCAATCACTAAAAAGCTTGTTATATGAATCTGATTTTATGAGTTCCTTTAAAAGAGTCAGATTCATAGAGACCAAAGTGGAATGATGGTTGCCAGGTGCCAGAGACAAGAAAAACCTGATAGTTATATTTAATCAATACTAAGTTTTCGTTCTGTAAGATGTAAACATTTGGAAGCTTGGTTGTGCAACAAGGTGACTATATTGAGCGCTACTATCAGTACACATGAAAATTACCAAGATGGTAAACTTTCTGTTTGGTGGACTAGTTGGAGATGTGGCTCAGTTAGTAAGTGCTTGTCTACCATTCATGAAGTCCTGGGTTCAATCCCTTGCACTCCCTAAAACTGGGCATGGTGGCTGGTGCCTATAACCAGCACCTGGGAGGTGGAGGCAGGAGAATCTTACGTTTAAGGTCATCGTGGCTACAAGTATAAGGCTAGCCTGGGATATGTGAGATGCCTTTTGTCTGTAGAACAAAACAAAGACTCTACTTGGAAATGAAGGCAATCCTTTCCACTGTGCATCCCTTATTCCTGGCTGTTCAGGAATAAGCTGAGGCAGGAGCTTACAAACCTGGGCTACAGAGTGAATTCCAGGGTAACTTAGTGAGACCCCCCCCATCTCAAAATGAAGGGGAAGTCAGCTGGAGAGAGGGCTCAGCAGTAGGAAAGTGTAAGTATTTGCAAAGTGCTGGGTGCTATCACCAGAAACAGCCCCCCCCACACACATACAACACACAATTCTTAAAGTACAAAAAGACTTTTGTAAACAAGAGATAATCCCCAAGGAAATAATCTAAATTACAAATCAGAGGATTTTTAGACCTTTTAAAATTATGATTGTTATTATAATTATTATTTTATTTGCTTGTTTTTTGAGATAAGTTTTCTCAGTATAACCACCCTAGTGCTCCAGGAACAGACTCAGTAGACCAGGCTGACCTCAGACTCACAGAGATCTATAGTGATATTTTGTATGTGATCTAATAAATAAAGCTTGCCTGAAGATCACAGTACAGCACTAAGCCACTAGTTAGCCAGAGAGGCCAGGCAGTGGTGGTGCACACCTTTAATCCCAGCACTCCGGAGACAGAGGCAGATGGATCTCTGTGAATTCAATGTCACCCTGGGCTGCTTGAGACTGATCCAGTCTAAAAGAGAAACAGAGCCAGGTGGTAGTGGCTCACACCCTTAATCCCAGTACTTGGGAGTCACACACCCCAGCAACAGGGAGGTGGAGACAGAAGTGATATGGTTGGGCAGAGAGAAGAATAGAAGGCAGGAGGAGACAGGAGCTCAGATGTAGTCTGGAAATGCAGTGTAAGGGTGCAGTCTGGGGATTCGTAGAGACAGGATGGCCCCTCAGTCTGAGGATTAGGTAGAGGTAAAAGGTCTCTCCAGTGGCTGGCTGCACTGCTTCTCTGATCTGTCAGTTTTCATGCTCTAATACCTGACTCCAAGTTTTTATTTATTAAGACCAATTAGAATTAATGCTACGGAGATCCACCTGCCTCTGCCTCCCAAGCACCGGGATGTGGCGTGCCACCACACCCAGCTCACAATTATTGTTTCATATACCTGTATGCACATGTATGTGGACATGAGTGTGGGGCACACAGAGCCTGGAGGACAACATTGCAGACTTGGTGCTCTCCTTGTACTGTGTGCTTCCTGGGGAATCGAACTCAATTCTTTAGACTTGGCAACAAATGCGTTTACTTGATAAGCCATCTTGCCAGTCAAGGAATGATCACTTCTATGCTACTTCCTATATCTTACATTATCTTCAGGTAATGATTCATAGTGCCAGATTGACAGATTCTAAACACTGCAAAATCCAAGACTGACATGTCAGCCATACACACACACACACACACACACACACACACACACGTTTTCCTTCTTATATAATATATGCTATGGCTTGCCTCCGGAGAGGCATGTGTGGGAATCTTCATTCCCAATCCTAGCTAGACTGTTGCCAGGGTTTCTGTCCTGCCCGGTTCTTACAGTCATTAAATCCCAAAGAAATCACACAGAGGTCTACGTTAACTATAAACTGATTGGCCCATTAACTCAGGCTTTTTATTAACTCTTATAACTTATATTAGCCCATTATTCTTGTCTGTGTTAGCCATTTGGCTCAGTACCTTATTCAGCAAGGCAGTCACATCTTCTTCTGTAGTCAGGACCACAGAGGAATGGGCTTTCCTCTTCCCAGAATTCTCCTGTTTTCATTGACCACCTCTACTTCCTGTCTGGTTGTCCTGCCTATACTTTCTTCCTGGATACTGGCCAATCAGTGTTTATTTAAAATATAATTGACAGAATACAGACCACTGTCCCACACCATGAGAGAGAAGAACCTTTACTAGATGGAGCCTGGTAGAACCTAATTAAGTCTAGCTGTAGGGAGGTGATGAACGCTGCAGAAATGAACGCTTAAGCCATGGGACTAGATCAGTTCACTTGGGAGTAGAGCGCTATGCCCCCACACCCTGCACTCTGCTTGTACTGGGAATGAACCCAGAGCCCTGTGTGTGCTAGACCAGTATTCTACAACTAAGCACTTCTGGAGCCATTGGTTTGTCTGGGACAAGGCCTTACTATGTAGCCAAGGCTGAACTTGAACTTACATTCCTCCTGCTATAGCCTCCTGGTGCTTGAATACAGACCTGTGTCACAATGCCCCAACAAGAGTAAGCAAGGCTGATCCCTTCTCTGAATCCCTGGTTCTTTCTTACTTTGGGGTGGGGGAGCTATTGGGCCTGGAACCCAGCTACATCACAGGCCCTGTCAATCTCTTTCACAGGTATTGCTCACCTCTTCCTCATGCTCCACCGCTGCTGCACATCCCTAGGGTGCCATATGCCAGAAGCCCTCTCCAGGCAGCTGAGCAGATGCTGGCGCCCTGCTCTTAAACCTCAAGAACTAAGCAAACCTTCTAGTTAACCTCAGCTGTTGGCAATTTGTTAGAGTAATACAGATTACACTAAGACAGACAAGCATGGATGACAGACCCTGCATCAGGCCCTGGAGATTAAAAATAAAGGGAAGTAGGAGGTGGTTATTTCTATCTCTCCTTTCAGGACACAACAGCCTGAAGGAAGACAGGGCCCTGGAGGTGTTCTTGGAGCAGGAGGAGGCAAGGGCAAGGAAGCTGGACACTGGAGGTTAAGGAAAACCATTGTGCTAGACCCAAAGGGCAGAGAAGGACTTCACAAGCAGAGGAAAGTACTTCGAAGGGTAGGAGAGCTAACTCTGCAATACCACCTGGAGCTGCTGAAATGGCTCAGCAGTTAGAGTACTTGCTGCTCTTTCAGAAGACCTGAGTTGGCTTCCCTGGCACCTATGCATGTCTGGTTCACAGTTGCCTGCAACTCCAACTCCGCAGCTTCTGACACCCTCTTCTGAATTGTACCGGCAGCTGCACTCAAGTGTGCGCACACCCACACACATATGCGCATAATTTAAAATAAATCCCCAAAAAGAAAGCCAACAGTTTAACACTGAAAACCCTACTGGACCCCACTAACTAGCTTCAAGAGGTAGAGGGGGCCAACAGGTAGGTTCTTCTCACCAGAGTTAGCCTTCCACCGAGGCTTCTGACCGTGGTTTCCGCTTCGTGATTTTAAGTAAATCGTTTCCCCTCTCTGAAGTGCAGTTTCATCCTCTGAGAAATGGAACCAATAGTGGCACCTGGATTTTTTTTTTAAATGTTATTGTTTTTGTTTTTAAATCAAGTGAAATGGTGTGTGTTAAGAGTTTAAAGTTTAGAGCTTTGTGGTAGCGTGAAAACACACATCTGTAATCCCAGCACTTGGGAAGTGGTGGCAGAGAATCAAGAGTCAAAGCCAGGGAGGGAGGGATGGCTCAGTAGCTGAGATCACTGGCTACTCTCCCGGAGGACCCAGGTTAGGTTTCCCTCATCCACATGGTGGCTTGCAACCCTGTGTAACTCTAGTTCCAGGGAATCTGACCCCCTTTTCTGAACTCTGCAGGGACTGCTTGTATTTGGTGCATAGACATTCATACCCATAAAAATAAATAAAATATTTAAAAATTGTTTTCCTATTCTGATTTTTAAGACAAGGTTTCTCTGTGTAGCCCTGGCTGTCCTGGAACTCGCTCTGTTGACCAGGCTGGCCTCAAACTCAAAGATCTGCCTGCCTCTGCCTCCTGAATGCTGGGACAAAGGCGTGTGCCACTCTGCCTGGTCAAAAAAAAATTTAAGAGAGCTCAAAGCCTTGCCTACATAGCAAGTTCTAAGATAGAGGCTACATAAGGTCCTGTCTCAAAAAAAAATAAAGTAAAATAAATTATTCTAGAGTTATGTGTCTATTAGGAGTATCAAGCAGTAACAGTCTGGACTTTGGATGTAGTAGAGAAAGGGCTTGGAGGTTAGAGAAAGAAAATGCAATTAAGAAGTAGCACTTGGGGCCAGTGTTGCTGCTCACAAAGCTGGGTGCTCTTTCCCTAGAGGTGGTGCCTGGTGGCAGGAACACAGCAAGGATTTAGCTTCTCCTGAGAGTTCTCTGTAAGCTTCCCACTCTGTAATCATTGTTCAGAGCTTTTCCCCCCAAGGAGCACTGAGGACGCCAGAGTCCCCGAGTGAGCGGTAAGGGGACAGAAATTAGGAGCTGGCTCAGTTAGAGTTCAGCTTCTCAGCTCTTGCCTTTGAAGCTTTTCTTGAGCTCTGAGAATTGAGTCATACTTAAAAAGCCCACACATGAAAACCTTGCCATTAGGAACAAAATTCACTTGGAGCCCAGTCATGGCTGACGTTAGAATAAATTCCAGATGGCTTCAAGATTTGCATGTAAAACATGAAACCATGAAAATATAGAAGAACATAGGTGGATGTTTATAGTTCTGGAAGGAGGGAGGACTATGAAAGAGTCTGTAAGAGAGGGGTGTTCTAAGTTTAGCTCCAAAGATAAAGAAAGAAAGAATGATACCAGCTCAGGAAAGACTGCAGCGGAGAAGATTAAGGCAGACCGCTGAGGTCCGAGTTAACAGGTGTAAGGAGGAGGGCTCTGGGCCATTCCCTGGAAGGCAATCACCCTCTCCCTCCTCCTGTGCTAGACTGGTTAGTCAGTCCCGTGAGTGTCCCAAGCAACAGGTACTCCCAGTCAATCAGAAGAATAGTCATACCCAAGACCAGGCCCTCCTTATCCAAGACTCACTCTCTCTCTCTCTCTCTCTCTCTCTCTCTCTCTCTCTCTCTCTCTCTCTCTCCATATATATATATATGTGTGTGTGTGTGTGTGTGTGTGTGTGTGTGTATGTATGTATTTATATGTATATACATATATCCCATCAGCACATTCTACTCCTGAAAATTTCCTATATGGAGGATCAATAAACAGAATAAGAGTGTGCAATTAAAAGTCAAAGGGAGTGGGCTGAAGAGGTGGCTCAGTGAATAAAAGCACTGGTTGCTCTTCCAAAGGCTCAGGATTCGACTTCCAGCACCCACATGCTGATTCACAACCATCTGTAACTCTAGTTCAGGGATCCAGCACCCTTCTGCGGCCCATGCAGGCACAAGTCACACAAGTGGTGGACAGACAGACACACAGGCCAAGCAAAATACCCCCCCACACACACACACACAGAATTTAAAAGAATTTTTTTTTTTGGTAAGCCAGGCATGACGGCACTATGTTTTTAGTCCCAGCACTTTCAGAGGCAGCCAGATCTCACCAAGTTCAAGGCCAGCCTGGTCTACACAGGGAGTTTCAGGCCAACCAAGGCTACATAGTGAGGCCTTGTCTCAGAAAAAAAACCCTTAAATTGAAAGATGAGCAGGCCAGTGTGTAGATTAATGCCTACCTTGTAATAGAGTTGCCTGTCTAGCACCACACCACTTCCCAACATGCTTTGTCTAGAATTACGAAGTAAATTACTGAGTAAAATCAACCTTATGAAGCAAAGTCATGAGAATCTACTGCGAGAGACAGAACACGCCATCCCGAGATATGTCATTTTGGCACAGTGGTCATTTTGACCTAAAGTCAACTGAGGAGAAACAAACACAAATCTTGGTCCTCCCACTTGCCCAGAGTCAGGCCACGGGTTCATAAAGACAAAAATATTTTCCTTCCCTCTTGGCCAGAGAGGACAAAGATTAACACTGAAGGCAGCTTTGGAGCCAGCTTAACCTAGAGGTAGACACAGAGCCAGTTTCCGGGCCAGTCCCACTGACTGGCTGTACCAGCGTCCTCACAGTTCCTTGCCTTCTCTTCCTTCACCTCCTTCCTCTTTCTCCCCCATATCCTCAGGCTTACTTGGAGAAGGAATTTAGCTGAGCTCCAAGCCAGACTTCTGCAGAGTAGACAACATCTTTTGTTTTCTCCTCACTGGGAGAAACCGCGGCAAAGGCCTCCCTTCAGGAATGTGCCTGCTTTGGGGTTTTTGGCCTCGAGAATGCTGGTGTTTTAAGTACCCCAGATCTAACCTGGGAAAAGGACAAAGGCACACGAGTGCCTGTCAGCAGTGGTGACATGGTGTCAGCACTTGCCTAGACTTGTGTGCAGTCCTGGTTCCACTACTTTCAATATATAATCCCGGAGGATCTTCCCCCCCCTTCCTCCCCCTCTCCCCGCCCCATCTGAACCTCCATTTCCTGGTCAGTGAAATGGGAACATACTTGCCGGGCCCTCAGGATTGTTTTGAGGCTAAAAGCCTAAAGTGGTGAAGCCGCGTTCTGAGGTTTAGTTCTAACCGAAATGTCAGAATGCGAATTCCTTCCAGCCCAGAAAGACAATGCGGTTTTGTAAAGGGCCTAGTATACACCACAGGGGAATGGAAAGGACTCTGACTTGACAAACGTGCTTGAGAGACAGACGTATTTCTGGTTCACCAGCTTGTGTCCCTAAGCAAAAAATAAGGCTAATTATAATTAGATCAAAGCAGTTCTTGAAGTTGATGTAAAATCAGATTGTTTTTCCCCTGTTGTGGGTTGAATTTTGTCCACATACACTAAAAAAAGATCTTTTAAAATAAATGGCATGTTGAGCTCCTACCTCACAAAACCTCAGCCAGGGACTTTATTTGGAAAGAAGATGTAATTACTTTTAAGTTGGACTGTGATCACACTGGAGTGTTCTAGCCATGAATACACACACACACACACACACACACACACACACACACACGCACGCACACGCACACGCACATGGACGCATGCATGCACAGAGGCCATGAGACAATGGAAGTAGAAATTGGAATGTTGTGCCTCCAGCCAAGTAATGTCAAGGGTTGGGTGTTCAGGAGCTAGAGAGGGACGTGGAGTAGATTTTTCCCTCTAAGAGGGGCCAACCCTACTGATATTTTCTCTTTAACATTCTGTGTCCCTCATTAGCTTACTCCGCAGAATTTAACAGCTGATTCAGTATGTAAATGTATCTCAGAGTGTGCATGGCGTCACGTTAGGGTTATTCCCTCACCCTTCAGCCCTACAAATGGAGGCAGGACTTAGCATCCTTCATTCTCAGCACTTCTCCCTACAAGCAGCTTCGTCTTTCTGGTTCCCTCTCGGCACCGCCTTTCTCGGGGATGTCTTCTTCCTCCTACACCAGACACAGAGTCCCCAGGGCTTTGACGGTTGCTTCTATTGGTCTCCATTTTCCTTTTCAGAGACAGGAGAGCAGTGTCCGTTCATTATAAGACCTGCATTGGATTCTACTTCAGTCTGCCTTCCTCGAACAGCTGCAAGAGCAGGGAGGCTTCTTTTCTGACCCAGTTTTGCTTTACAGTCTATCCTGGGAAGGGGAGCTCCATGTCTCATGCAGCCCAGGACTGAGCCAAACCCTGGAACGGTCCCTGCTGACACATATAGTGATATTTTATTTATGATTTAATAAATAAAGCTTGCCTAAAGATCAGAAGGGCAAAGCTAAGCCACTAGGGGTCAGGCAATGGTGGCACACACTTTTAATCCAGGACTTGGGAGACAGAGGCAGATGGATCTCTGTGACTTCAAGGCTACCCTGGACTACACAAACCAATGCAGAAACAAATCCAGGGGGTGGTACCTCACACCTTTAACCCCAGTATTAGGGAGTCATACACCATCAATCCCAGCCCTAGAGGGAGTATAAAATGAGAGGAGAGAGGCTTAGTCTGCATAGTCTGCAGTCACCCAGCCGTGGTAGAGGTAAGACTTCTCTAGAGGCTTGGTTGCTTTGCTTTTCTGGTTTTTGAATTGAACCCCAATATCTGACCCTGGGTTTTTTTTTTTTAAATTCAAGCTACAGACACTTTTTTTAAAAATTATTTTATTTTTAATTTATGTGAATGGGTGTTTTGCCTGCAAGTATGTTTGTGTTCTGGTATATTCCTGGTAAAGGTGGAGACTGGAAAAGGGAATTAAGTCCTCTGAAGCTGGAGTTACAGATAGTTATGAGCCACCACATGGGTGCTGGGAGCAGAAGCCGTGTCCTCTAGAAGAGCAATCGGCACCTTAACCAATAAGCCATTTCTTTAGATCCCTACCCCTGTATCTTGATTTCAGGCTACTAGCCTCCAAAGATGACAAAATAAGTTTTTATCTTTTGAGACAGGATCTCACTCTGTAGCCCAGGCTGGTCTGGAACTCACTCTGTAGAGCAGACTAGCTTGAAACTCATGGCAATCCTCCTGCCCCAGCTTCCTAAGGCTGAGATTGCAGGTACGAGCCACATGCCCAGCTCATACACTACCTCACAACAATACATGTTAGTCATCAGGTGAGAAGAAGGGAAAGAAGGGTGGCACATTAGAGAAAATGATAAGGAGGACAAAGATAAGGCCCAGAAGCTAGGTGGGGTAACAGCACTTAGGCTTGGGGCAAGATGAGGTCAAGCTATGTAAGTTCAAGATCAGCCTGGGTTACATGAGAGCCTAGGGGTAGGGGGAAGACACTCAGGAGGGAAGTGGTAGTACCACACTAATCCCAGCACTCAGAGGGCAGAGGCAGGAGGATCACTATAAATTCAAGACTAGCTTAATTTACAATGCAGAGTTCCGGGACTGCATATCAATACCTCAAAGATATTTTCTTAAAAGAGGTTCAGATAGCTTGGGGAGCAAGCAAATGTGGTACTAGTCATCAAACCAGGAAAGACCAGAAAAGGAAGAAAGGGAAAGAAAAAAGGGAAAAGCTGATTCAGTCTTGGACAGAGAGTATGAGGTACTTACAGGCAAAAGTAACCAACATAACATTTCCACAGTATTCTAAGAACCTTGGTTACAGGAAGAACAACTGTTTCAGAAAATTGAAGCTCTTGGAAGGTTGTTATGGCCCAATCTCTAGACGACAGAGCCTGGGGCAAGGATTATACACCTATGAGTTCAGAGAAGTGGACCCTGACCATGGGAAACAAATGCGCAGAGGAGCCCGAGGCAGTTGGCAGCAGCTAGCTGGCCTCTGAATGCTGCTCCAGTTGTGTGCTTGCATAACTGGCTGTTCTGTAAGCCCCTTACCATGTGTAATTGGTTCTGGGTCATTTACAAAGAACACAGATTGATTTCTCATAGTCCTAGAGTCTGGAAAGGCCAAGAGTTTCGAATCTGATGGGGGCAGCGGGCAGAAAGGCCGGAGAACTGCAAGAAAGCCAGGGATCAATGGCCAGCCTCAGGGCCCGCGGTACAGGGCCCGCGGTAGCAGCACCTAGCCATGCATGGTGAGCACTGCCTGCGAGCAGACAACTCAGTGCTGCGGTGCTTTCCATCACTCTCCTAGCACAGGCATTCAAACCAACCCCAAAGAAGACAGCAAAGGCTGCCTGCTTCGGTGTAAGGGCTAAGAGACCCGTTCCAGCCCCTACCTAGGGTCCCTACCCAGGGTCCCAAGGTGAAATGCTTCTCAGGAGGAAAGGGGGTGGAGAGGGATCTCTATAATAACTTCCCACACCTGGGCTAACAGTCCTCATTTTGTGTGCTCTTCATTTTTGTGCTGTTACAAATTCCCACTCCTTAACAACTTGTTAGTAATTAAAAAAAAAAAAAACTACAAGGAAAATTCTCAGGGACACAGGCGTTCTTTAAAGACACATAGCAAAGCCCGGTGGTGGTGGGTGGTGGCGCACACCTATAATCCCGGCACTCGGGAGGCAGAGGCAGGCGGATCTCTGAGAGTTTGAGGCCAGCCTGGTCTTCAAGAGCTAGTTCCAGGACAGGCTCCAAAGCTACAGAGAAACCCTGTCCTGAAAAAACCAAAAAAAAAAAAAAAAAAAAAAAAAAAAATGAGACATAACAAAACTTAATCAGCTAGTTTCTAGCTAACCTCAACTGCAGCTGTGGAGACCGTCTCTTAAAGGGGCAGCCACAGGCTACAAAAGGGAGAAGCTAAACCATTGAGAGGCCTAAGGAAAAGGCAAAGAATAGTTCGTTCGTTCACATTTATTAAGTGTGATTCATAATATCTAGGCATGGTTAGAAAAAGAAAACAGCCTTTTTATCGCCTGAATCTCAGGACCTAAACAAAAACAGCCTAGTGCATCAAAAGTGTACAAAGTGTTCATTGCTATTTTGAATCAGACAGGGAGGTGGCAATGAAGGAGACATAGGTGCTATGGATCTCTTGAAGGGCTATGATATGATGAGGCCAGACACCTACAATTCTACTCTGTGGAAGTTCCTCCTATTATCACTCCACAGGGCCAATTTGCCTGTTAGTTGGGCTATAGATAGAGAAGAGGTTTCAGAGATTCTCACTGTAAAATGGGACAAAGACCAGACTATAAGAGCTTGGTTTATATGCGTCCGGTAACATAACCAGGGCGAGGGTGATCTAGAATTCAACACCGTCCACTGTTGCTTGTGTTGTTGGTGACCTTGGCCTTCCCTGCCCCACACATCGATGCTGATTCAGAAACAAGGAGCGTGGGAGAACGAGAATAGGAAACATTCTAGGAAAATAGGAAAAATAGGAAAAATAGGAAAAATAGAAAGAGTGCAGGCTGGAGAGAGATTCAAGCTCAGCCAGATCGACTGCTACTTTGCTGCTATTTCCACCCAGGAGTCTCTCTCTCTCTCTCTCTCTCTCTCTCTCTCTCTCTCTCTCTCTCTCTCTCTGTGTGTGTGTGTGTGTGTGTGTGTGTGTGTGTGTAGGGTGGGAGATGGCACTCACATGGTGTCTGTTCTGTCCTCTGGGAATCTAACTCAGGCTGTCGCTACCCCCTAACCATCTACCTTCAACCCCGTCTCAGGACACCAGCACCATCTCGGTGGCCTCCTCTGCCCCCTCCCTCCCACCTCTGCTCTCAGCTGGAGCAGAGTCCCAGATCTGAACCAATGCACTCAGCAGCCTCACACATGTGCGGTACTAACGTCAAGGCAGACCACAGCTTGGCCTCTGGAGAGGAGGCAAGCCCACGCCTTGCGTCCCGGTTTCTCTCTTACCCTGGAAACTCTGCTGCCTGCATTGTTATTCATGGAGCCTGTTTTCCGGCTCAGTCTCTGCTTTTCTCCCCACTGACGTTCGTCTGTCTGACTGTGGTAAAACGCCTGTTTCAGTCAAAGCTGTCTTGTGCTGGGAACCCATCCCAGCTTCTCACAGTGCAAAATTAGATCAAAGCTGCTCACCTGTGGGGACCTGGCAATGGCAACGGCTCAGATTTACACCACAGCTGCAGGAGCAGAACGACAGAGCCTGTTGAGGAGGACCTGCGCTGAGTGGCTGGCATATGGTGGGAACACTGGAGCCTGGCATTTGCCAGTCACGGGACCAAATTGTCAGGTTTTAGTGGCTAGCCCCTCAGGGTCTTAGTCACCTGGGAAGAATGAGGTCGCAGGTCAGAGAGCTTTAAGCAAGGTTTACTTTCACCTCAGCTGTTCCTCTATGAGATCTCAGTTCTCTGGAATATGGCAGCTTCCATAGAGGACTGAGCCACAAAAAGGCAAGGGTCTGATTGGGGACTGGACTCAGTGATGGGGCATGCTTAGTGTGCACCAGGTACCGGGTTCTGTCACCAGCAAGACCAGTAAAGTAAAAATAAACTCAAAGCTGTGGACATGTCTATATGTTATCACTACCCGCCCCCATCTCCCAATACCAGGAACCCCATCAAAATCCAAATCTCATTCTTTGTTTTTTGGGGGTTTGTTTTTATTTTTGTCTTGTGGGGGTTTTTGTTTTTGTTTGTTTTGTTTTTTTTGTTTTGTTTTTTTTGACAAGGTCTCACTCTCCCTCTAGCGAGCCTGGAATTCAATGTGTAGATCAGGCTGGTCTCACACAGATCCATTTGCCTCTGCCTCCTGAGTGCTAGGATGAAAGGTGTGCACCACCAGGAACTGCCCACCTCTTAATCTTAAAACAAAGCTCAGGGTCATGGACAGCCCTTAGGCAGACAAGAGCTGAGCCAGGTGGGTAAAATCAAATACTAATGAATGTGGCTGTCTTCTTAAAAAAATGTTTAGTGTGTGTGTGTGTGTGTGTGTGTGTGTGTGTGTGAGAGAGAGAGAGAGAGAGAGAGAGAGAGAGAGAGAGAGAGAGAGAGAGAGGGAGACTGAGTGGTACAAGTCTGAGTCCAGAGAATTCTGGCCTCTGATGTCACCTTATCCTTGAGCTGAAAGTCTCCAAAGAAAGAACTGTATCTCTGAAGCCCTGGAAGTCGGTCTTAGTTAGGGTCTAGATTGCTCTGAAGAGACACCAAGACCACAGCAATTCCTATAAAGAAAAAGATTTAATTGGGGTTGACTTACAATTCAGAGGTTCAGGCCATTATCATCAAGGCAGGAAGCAAGGCAGCATGCAGGCAGACATGGTGCTGGAGAAGGATCTGAGGGTTCTTACATCTTGATCCTAGGGCAACAGGAAGAAGTAAACTGAGACACTGGGCATATCTTGAGTATCGGAGGCCTCAAAGCCCACCCCCACCATGACACACTTCCTCTAACAAGGCCACTTCAGCAAGGGCACATCTCCTAATAGTGCCACTCCCTATGAGCTTACGGGGGCCAATTATGTTCAAACCACAAAGCTCCATATCAAGCTACCAGCTGTCCTGGCAAAGTTCCCTGAGAGAAGCCCCAGGAAGCTTCAAAGCTGCAAACCAGGCATGCCCAGGCAGAGAAGACATCAATGGGCCTGCCAGGTGAAGGCAGAGTCGAGCTGGCCCAGCAGCTAGGCTGTCTCACCCACAAAGAAAGGGAGGAAAGGAAAAAGGGAAAGTCAGGAGGGAGGCCATCAGGAAGGCAGGTCCTGGAAGGGAATCCAGGGAAGCCTGACCTGGGATAGGTAGAGGGTAGAGTGGATGTACACTCCCTGTCTGCCACCTGGTCTGGAGACCCCTGCCCACACCTCCACCTCTGTCTCATCTCATGCCAAGCTTAGCTCTTCCACAGAGCTACTTACAGACAGATCCACTCAATATCCAGACAGAGGTATTGTTATGTGCTGTCGAGTGTATAGTCTTCTGTCTGAATTGTTTTTCTGTTTCTGTAGCTGGAGGCTTCCTGGGAAATATCACCTTCTCCATGAAGTATTTGCCACATCGAACAGAACTGCTCCTGCCTCTGTGGTAAAATTTATAGGTATCAGACAGGCACAGTGGCTCACACTTTGAATTCCAGCACTAAGGAGACAGGGTGAGGTCCAGGACAGCCAGGTTTACACAGACTCAGAACAAAAAACAAACAAAAGGGGCTGGAGAGATGGCTCAGAGGTTAAGATCATTGCCTCCTCTTCCAAAGGTCCCGAGTTCAATTCCCAGCAACCACATGGTGGCTCACAACCATCTGTAATGGGGTCTGGTGCCCTCTTCTGGCCTGAAGGCATACACACAGACAGAATATTGTATACATAATAAATAAATAAATATTTTAAAAAAAAACAAAACTCCATAGATTTTACGGATCAATAAAATGGTCATATATTAGCTCACTACAGTGTTCTCAAACTTTAGCGTATAACAGAATCACCCAGATTTGTTAAAACTCAGATTGCTGATGTTGGTTCCAGGTCTTGGTTCTGACCAGGTATGGTGGAGCACACCTTTAATCCCAGCTCTTGGGAGGCAGAGGCAGGAAGGTTTCTGTGAATTTGAGGCCAGCCTGGTCTACATAGAAAGTTCCAGGCCAGCCAAAGCCGTAGAATGAGACCTTGAACAAAACGAAACAAAATCAGGTTTCTGATTCTGATTCTGGTCTTCTAGTGAGCTCCCAGATGTTAGTTTTGCTGCTGATCCAAGGAAAACATTTAAGAATCATTAATTTATCACAAAATCCTATAATTCCTGGATATATCAGGTGTTTATATGCTAACTCATTCATTTCTTGTCTACTGAGGCTATGCCTTGTGCTAGACCTAGACCAGAGGGCGAGTGTTCACTGATGCACAACTTGGGCAGAGAATTTGCCCCACAGAGCTTCCAGTCACCTGGAGGAGACAAATTCAGCAAATAAACATTATCACGAAGATTGCAATGACAGGGATCAGCTTAAAGGTGGAAGGAGAGAACACCCCCCGCAAATTGTCCTCCGCCTTCCACGTGTGCACTGTGGCAAGTGTGCACATGCGAAATACAAGTGAAAGAAAAAGAATACAAGACATTGTGGTAAGTGTTCTGGTATGAAATTAGAAGTGTAAGAGAAAGAACAACAAAATTGATTTCAGCTGCTTCATCAGGTGAGCCCTTTTGAGGGAAGGGACATTTAGTCAAGCTTCTTTTCTTTTTTGAAACACTATGCCACTGTCCCTCAGACTGACCTTCTACTCCTGGGCTCAAGCAATCGTCCTGCCTCAGTATCTCAAGTAGCCGCCACTGCCATCCCTGGCTCATACGTGCATACTTTCAGCAAACAGTAGAGGGAGACTTGAGGAGTTGTCTTGCTTTTAATTTTAACTTTCATTAAAAAAAATACTGGAGATTGAATGAATTCAGAGGGTTTCTTGGTGAGCACCATGTGTGAATCAAAAGGAATGAAGAGAGCCTTGTTGGATTTTGCAGACAAAATCTTTCAAAATTTTTCAGCAGGCTTTGTAGCGAAGCCTGCTGAAATGTCCCTGAGCTACAAGAGTTAGTAGCTGGTGCTTACCGCAGTGTTTTTCCCAAAACGAGACACAAGTGGCCAGCTTACTTTTCCACACCCTCTGTCCCATTCTCTTTTTATTAACTCAGTTTTTTGTTTTTTTTGTTTTTTTTGTTTGTTTGTTTGTTTGTTTGTTTTTCGAGACAGGGTTTCTCTGTGGCTTTGGAGCCTGTCCTGGAACTAGCTCTTGTAGACCAGGCTGGTCTCGAACTCACAGAGATCCGCCTGCCTCTGCCTCCCGAGTGCTGGGATTAAAGGCGTGCGCCACCACCGCCCGGCATTAACTCAGTTTTTGTTCTTCGCAGAGGCGAGGAAGTAATCCGGGGGGGGGGGGGGGCTTGATCCTGGCTAAAGTTAATGTACCAGGCTTTGTTGACTCCCCATAGGAGGCCTTACCCTTTCTGAGGAGGGGATGGGGTGGATTGAAGGGAGGTCAGGAGAGGAGGGAAGGGAGGTCGGGGAACTGTGGTTGGTATGCAAAATGAATAATAAAATAAAATAAAATATTGTAATTTTTAAAATTACTCATCTTTGTTTTATTTTAAAATATGTATTTATTTAGTGTGTGTGTGAGAGAGAGAGAGAGAGAGAGACGAGGGTGTATGTGCATGGGGCATGTGTTCCACCGTGTGTATGTGTGTGGGGTGTGCGTTCCACCGTGTGTATGTGTGTGTGGGGTGTGTTCCACCGTGGGTATGTGTGTGGGGGGTGTGTTCCACCGTGTACATTTGGCACTCTCAGAGCACAGCTTCCTGGGGGCAGCTTTCTTCCATCATGTAGGGTCCAGGAATCAAACACAGGTCTTCAGGCTTGGTGGAAACCCCTTTACCTATTGAACACTATCAGGGCCCATATTTGTTGCTGTTGTTGTTTTTGGTTTTATTTTTTTTTTCATACAAGGTCAGCTTGGGGTATATAAGGTACCAGGCCATCTAGAGCACCCAAAAAGAATCTGTATCAAACAAAACAAAGTCCCAAGTTATGGAAGCCATTCTACTGGTCTGAGCTTCTGTCCTAGATCCCAGCAGGAGAAAAAAAAGCAGTCACAGTAAATGATATATATTCAAACTAAAACTTGGATCAAGCAAAGAGGTCCCTATCTTATTTACTTTTCTATTGTGAAGAGTCACCATAAACAAGGCAGCTATAAAACATATAAAAAATTAATTGGGGGCTTGCTTTCAGTTTTAGAGAGTGAGTTCATGTCCATCACTACAGGGAGCACGGCACCATGATGTGGGATTCTCCTCTGTAAGCTGTGAATACCATTGGTTAATAAAGAAACTGACTTGGCCTGATAGGGTAGAACAGAGCTAGGCAGGGAAAACTAAACTGAATGCTGGGAGAAAGGAGGCGGAGTCAGAGAGAAGCCACAGCCAGAGACAGACATGTTAAAATCTTGCTGATAGGCCATGAGCCTCATGATAAAATATAAAATGATGGAGATGGGTTAATTCTTGATGTAAGAACTAGCTAGCAATATGCTTAAGTAATTGGCCAAGCAGTGATTTAATTAATACAGTTTCTGTGTGGTTATTTCGGGAGTCTGGGCGGCTGGGAAGCGAACAAGAGGAGGGCACCTGGGAACACACTAGCGACCTCCCTACAACAGCACCAGGCAAGCAAGAATGGTGCTGGAGCAGTACCTGAGAGTTCACATCTGATCCACAAGTGCAAGGCAGTGTGGGTGGGGAACTGGGCCTGTCATGGGCTTTTAAAACTTCAAGGCCCACTCCCAGTGACACACCTCCTCCAATGAGGCCACGCCTTCCAATCCTTCCCATGATAGTTCTACCAACTAGGGACCAAACATTCAAATATATGAGCCTATGGGGACCATTCTTTTTTTTTTTAATATTTATTTCTTTATTTATTTTGTATACAATATTCTGTCTGTGTGTATGCCTCCAGGCCAGAAGAGGGCACCAGACCCCATTACAGATGGTTGTGAGCCACCATGTGGTTGCTGGGAATTGAACTCAGGACCTTTGGAAGAGCAGGCAACACTCTTAACCTCTGAGCCATCTCTCCAGCCCTGGGGACCATTCTTATTAAGACCTCAGCAATCTCCAGTTTTACTTAAAGCAGGTTAATACTTGCCTACATGTGAGTGCAGCACAGAAACAAAACGAGAGAGAGAGAGAGAGAGAGAGAGAGAGAGAGAGAGAGAGAGAGAAGTTTCTGGTTGGAGTCAGCATAGTAAGTGCTGTCCAATGGGAGCTTGTGTCCTGAAACAGACTAGAAAGATGGGGAAATTAAGGCAACATGGGAAGGAAAGGATTCTTCACTCCAAAATCAGGTTGAAATTTCTTTTTTCCTGAGATTTAAGAAGTTCAGCATAATTAACAGAATTTCCAGTAAAGCTTGCCCGCATATAGGCCGTGTTCCTCTTATATAGAGTATTTCAAATAAGACTGTTCAAATATAGTCTGAAGAGATGGCTTGGCTCTTAAGAACGCTTGCCGCACTTGCAGAAGATCTGGCTTCCTTCCAAGCATCTACATGGTGCAGCACAACCACTTGGGATCTGGTCCCAAGGGATCCCAAGCCTGCCTCTGATCTCCATGGGCACCAGGCATGCTTGTGGTACATACACATACACATAGGAGAATCACACACATATAAATAGATAACTCAAAAAAAAAAGAAGGATGTTCAAATAGCAAAATGAACCACCCTCTAGCCTTAAGAGTATATTACCCAAGAATGGCCTTTCTCTGGCTGAAATTCTGCAACTGTCCAGGACTCTCACAAGCTCCATTTACATAGTAAAAGAGCTGTCAAAACCCCCTTGTGCAGCCTCTTGTGACCCATGGTTTTATCAGATTGTGACCCTACCCATGCAAGGCACCTCAGAAATCACCTATGAAAACAAAAAGAAAAGGATGAAACTGAGGTGCAACTTCAAAAGCCACCAAAATCACGTCCATGACTATTACAAAGAAGCTTCAGCTGGAGCTGGAGAGGTGGCGCAGTAATTAAGAGCACCGGCTGCTCTTGCTGAGGATGGAAGGTTCAGTTCCCAGAACCCATGGAGCAGCTCACAAATGTCTGTAATTCCAGTTCCAGGGGATCTGATGTCCTCTTCTGGTCTCCGCAAGCATTGCATGGAAGTAGTGCACGAACACACGCTCAGGCACACATGTACATATAAAATATCAATAAGTAAATATTTAAAAACAAAAACAGCTGGAAGTATATATAATAAAAATATGTATTATATATAAAATAGTCAATATAGATAACTATGTATTATATTTATAATAAAATAGAAATAAAATACTTGTGATTTTTTTTCCTTACTTAAAAAAAAGAAAAGATGTCTCAGTGTGATTGTTCAGGAACTCATACTCACATTTGAGTTGGACTGTCAATTCCCTAAGTCAGTCTCTCCCTCCATACCTCTGTCCCTTCCTCCATACCTCTGTCTCTCCCTCCATCCCTCTGTCCCTCCCTCCATCCCTCTGTCCCTCCCTCCCTCCTTACCTCTCATCCCCATGCTTAAAACTGTTCAAGAGCTGGGCTGTGATGGCGCACGCCTTTAATCCCAACACTCAGGAGGCAGAGGCAGGTGGATCTCTGTGAGTTCGAAGCCAGCCTGGTCTACAAGAGAGAGTTCCAGGACAGGCTCCAAAGCTACAGAGAAACCTTGTCTTTAAAAAAAAGTGTCCAGACTGGGGATACAGGGAGCAGCCTCTAAACCCTGCCCCATGACCTATCACAATCTTATTTTGTAAATTGGAAGCTGTCTCAATTCATGAATCACAAATCAAGCCAATGAGATCTGTAACTAAATAAGCTATGGGCTTTAACATGGCTCCCTACCTCACCCCCAGTGCTAGAAGACCCAGTCCAGGGCTTGGCAATGCCAGGTAAGGCTCTGCCACTGAACTGCATCATTACAGCCCATAATTTTGTCTTTTGAAGCATAAACCGTAGAGCTGGGTATTTTCCATTTGTCCCTTCAGATCCACCTCCGCTGTTTTCTGCTCTTCCTTGCTCACTGGGAGGTTAACTGCAGAATACACAGCAGTCGCCTTCCAGTTCAGGTCTGCTGATCAGTGACGCTGGAAGGAGGTGTGAGGCCCACAGGGAGACGTCAAGGTACCCCCCCCATGCCCTCCCCCAGACTGCCTGGCAGGCCTCGGTGCATTTCATCACCTGAAAATAAAAAATTCCTGTCCAGCCTTCTCTCCCAGAACAGCTGCAGCTGTTTCTTCAGGCCTCTTGGGAGGACATCTTTATCCCAGGACACTGGTCCCAAGTGCCTCCCGGATTCCCATTTGTTACTTTAACCTCACTGGCCCCTCCATAAACATCAAACTCCTAACACCTTAAGCACCTCTGTTGACATCCCAGCGGAGGAGGGGAGGAGAGGGTCAGTGTGCTTTACAGAAAGACAGATGGAACTTTCCGACATGCCTTGTAAAAGGAAGTAAATGCTTAAGATCACGGTGAGGCAGCCTTTAATCCCAGCACTCCAGAGGCATGGGCAGGTGAGCTCTGTGAGTTTGAGGCCAGCCTGGTCTACATAGTGAGCTCCAGGACGGATGGACAGCCAGAGCTACGTAGTGAAACCCGGTCTCAAAAACAAACAAAACCAAAAGCCTTTAGAGGCAGGTGTTTAAATTATCACTTCATATTCTTCTGCTGTTAGGTGTTTGATTAACTTTCCTTATTAACTGTTGTGGGGAGAAGGAAACTGTGAGAGAAACTTCATCCATTAGAATGAAGAGTTCAGATATCTCAGAGCTGGCGCATTGGCTCAGCAGCTAGGAGTACTTGCTGCCAAACCGATAACCTAGGTTTGGATCCCCAGGATCCACACTGTGGAAGTGTTAACCGGCAGGGATAGAGTCTAGGGGCAGACACTGAAATTTCCAGGCTCTTGTGCCACATCCCTTCCTTAATTATTCATTAGTTTGAAGTTTATGTGTGTTGGTGTTTTGCCTCCATGTATGTCTGTCTGTGTGCCAGGTACCCACAGAGACCAGAAGAGGTGATGGATCCCCTGGAACTTGCGCCACAGGTCATTGTGAGCAGCCCTTTGGGTGCTGGGAATCGAACCTGAATCCCCTGGAAGAACAGCCAGTTCTTTAACCAGAGAGCCATCTCCCCAGAGCCGTGCCTCTATGAATCGTACAGAGGCTTGTGGAAAGTTACAAGAAAAGGGAAAGTCTGTTATGGAAGAGGCACAGAGGAGCCTAGAGGTGTACCAGGCTCCCCAGGGGCCTGATTCCCAGAGGGCAAGAAAAGAGAGAAGGAACAGAGGACTGAAGTTCCCCTTTATGGCTCATTAATGTAATAGTAATAGCCACCTCCTCCAAGTTCATTAGCTGACCTTGGCTCTGGGCTACTGGCTTTTTGTTTCCTGCTACCTTTGCCTTCCACACATCGGCCTCTAGAACCTTCATCTCCCTTTCTGACTTCCTATTCTGCTGCCTCAGAAGGTGAGAATCAACTCGTGCAAGTGGTCTTCTGACCTTCGGACCTCATACAAGCACTGTGCAGTCAGTCTCTCTCTCTCTCTCTCTCTCTCTCTCTCTCTCTTTCTCTCTCTCTCCCCTCCCTCCCTCCCTCCCTCCCTCTCTCTCTCTCTCTCTCTCTCTCTCTCTCTCTCTCTCTCTCTCTCACACACACACACACACTAAATAATGTAATTTTTTAAATTTTATTTTACATTTTGATCACAGTGAATAACATAATTTTTAAAAAGTTTTAAAGGAGGGGAAGGGAAAAGCCCTTAGCAATCCTCCCAGTTTCTCAACACAGCCGCAGTCACAGTGTGGTGTCCGCTACAGGGACATGGCTAATTAACTTAGACAACCATAAGATAGCATGTTAATTATGATTACAGAAATTCTAACAACAAAGAGTTCATAGTGCACTAGGCAAAAAAGCATAAAGTGCAATGCATGGCTCTTATAATCTCAGTTACGTTAAACCTGAACAAATACACATGAGGCAAAAAAAACTTGTAAAAATATTTTTTTCACCAAATAGTGATTGTCATTAGGGAGTGAGTTTAGGAGCAAAACTAATTTCTCTTTTTAAAAGAATACAAATATATATATATATATATATATATGGTGTATGTGTGTGTGTGTGTGTGTGTGAGAGAGAGAGAGAGAGAGAGAGAGAGAGAGAGAGAGAGAGAGAGAGAGAGAGAGGCAGGTACTTGAGTATTACAGTGTGCGTGTGGAAGCCAGAGGACAACTTGGGGGAGCAGTCCTCTGCTCTCATGTGAACCCTGGGGATTGAACTTGGGTCTTCAGGCCTGGCAGCAAGCTCCGTTACCCATGGAGTCATCCCACTGTCCCAAGACCCTTCCTTTTTAGGCAGAGCTTTATTTCAGAAGAGGACACTAGCCCTGCTCTGCTTCCTTCGCCAGGAACAGCCCGACACTGGCAACTCCCAGAAGAGGATTCGGCCTCCTCTGACACGGCAGGGCTGGCTAGGGGTGGCAGTCTTAGTAAACTGTCAGGGTAAACTCTTTCTCCAGAAAGGGGTTAGGGAGAGCCCGGTGAGATGTGCATGCCTGTAGTCATGGCGCTCTGAGAGACTGGGAGTTCAAGAGTAATCTGGGCTATTTAGTCAGAAGTTGTCCAAAGAAAGGAAGAGAAGGTAGGGGAGGAAAGAGGGTTACGGAAAGAAGAGAGGGAGGAAGGAAGTGAGGAGAGAGAAAGAAACAAAGAAAGAGTAGCCTAGCTTAATTAGAAATGAGTAGAGATGTAAATTAGTATGCTCGTCCTTTCTGCATAAATATAGTCATGCCTCAGGTTTGTCTGTAAGAGATGCGATCTCTCCCTCCCATCTGTTTATTACGTTCCTACCTGCCTCTCTTCTGAGTTGTTGGGAGAATTAAGAGGTCTACTTCCCTATGGCTACTGGACATTGGGGGACCCACATCTCTCTGAAACTGTAAGCCCCGTTAAACACCTTCTTCTATGAACTGCCTTGGTCATGTTGCCCCTTCATGGTAATAGAAAAGCAACTAAGACAGCAGCCTTCACCCAGCACAGGCTCGAGGGTGTGGCAAAAGCCTTCCTCTTGCCCTGGAACCTCCTGACCCAGCCACAGTCTTGTTATAAGCCTCAGCGCTTGCCCTAGCTGTGTTCAGGGCCAGGAAAGAACAGCTTGCTCAGCTTCCAGTGTACACACCCTGAATGTTCCTGTGTTCTGATGGGTCAGGCTGCCCCAAATCCTCCTACAACTTCTCTCGTGCCCGGTACTGAAGATCAAGAAAATGTGGGGGGAGGAAAAAAAAAACTTCTTCAGCTTTGGGCTCTGCAGCCCTGTGCCTGGCCACAGGCCTGGTTCTAACCAAGAAAGTATCTCTGAGAAGGCGTTATTGTTCTACCGTAAAACATTCTCTATAGGTTCGTGTGTTTAAACACCTGGCCAGGTGAGCGGGGATGTTTTAGAAGGATAAAGAATCTTGGAGATATGGGGCCTAGTGAAGCAGAAGCGTGCCGCCGAAAGCAGGCCTTGAAGGTGGTGTTTACTTCTGGTTCCAGCCCAAAGTCTCTACTTCCTGATCTTCCAGAATATGAACATCTGTGCTACAAAGCTCCCGACACCACAGGCTGAGCTCCGGCAGCTGCCATGTTCTTTTCTACCACGATAGCTGAACTGCCTGTGCTGAGCCTATAATCCGAAATGAACTTCTCCTTCCCCAGTGAGCTCTCTCAGGCTTCTCTCGCTTCAATGAGCGTACAAGAGTGACAGGGACAACCTTTGCCACCTGAGCCCTCCTTATCCCTTCCCCAGTCGTCATAGGTGGCTTGGCAGGAAGGACCTCAGGCTTGGCTCTGTTTCCTGCCCTTGCTTCTTGCATGGCTGCTTAGCTCTCTGTGCCCTAGCTTGTGGAATCAGTCATTGTTAGGTTCAGGCCAGGAGAGAGAGAGATGCTCATAGCATCCGCTTTTCTACTTCTGCACTTCCTTCCTGCTCTCCCTGCCTGGTCTCCCTCAGAAATCGCTAAATCAGCCTAGGCCAGGTCACCACCTCGGATCTCCTTAATGCTCAGGTGCCCGCTCTGTATTTCTATCAAGTGCCTGACACTGCCATGGCACTGGGGACCCAGACGTGAGTTCTGTGTCTCAGGGAAGATTATCAGAGCCCCTGGGATCGGAACCAGTCGCCCCAGGACACTGTTCTCAAGCACCTGCTCCCACCTTTACTGTGTCTTGTCATAGCCCTAGCCGTGGCTGGGCTCCCCTGAGTCTGCCCATGTTCCCCGCTAGTATCTGGGCCCTTGGAATAAGGACTCATTATAGCCTGAATCCCTTCCATGGTAGATGCTCAACAGCTTGCTGATGGATAGCTCTTGAAGGCAATTCACAAAAGGTATAGGTGGTTAATATCTAAGGCAGCATTTACTAAACTGCTAATTAATCAGACCTTAATTCTGAGAATTGTTTGGGGGAAAGGGGTGAAAATTTTAGAATAACTTAAACTGTGAACTACTGGACAGAAATTGAATACCTAAAGAACTAATGAGCTACTGGTTATGGCCGGTGTCTAAGAGATCCAGTGCACGGCATCAGCCTGCTCTTGCCCACGGAGTGCATCTGGAGCAGTCTGGTGGGTGAGGGCCCTGAGAGGGATAAGGGAACAGTTGTACGCTAGCATTCACCAAGCAGTGTGGTCTAGCCGAATGGGCAAGCTCTGGCCACACGAAGAACCCCTGTCTCAGAAAGAAGGCCTCAAGTGCCGGAGAGATGGTTCAGCAGTTAAGAGCGCTTGTTGCTCTTTCAGAGGACCCGGGTTTGATTCCTAACACCCATATTTGGCTCACAACCATGAGTAACGCCAGTTTCAGGGGATTCGGTGTCCTCTTCTGACCTCTACAGGTACCAGTCAGGCCCCTGGAGCACATATGTATGTGCAGGCAAACAACAACAACAACAACAAAAAAAAAAAACAAAAAAACAAAGCAAAACAAACAAAAACCCATGAAATTAAAAAAATCTTTAAAATGTTTAATTAATAAAAATTTAAGTTTAAAAAGGCAGTAACAAACAATAGAAGACACCCAATGTTGTCTTCTGGCCTCCATATGCACCCCTACACACACATACACACAAACACACATTTATACACACACACACACCTACACATACAAACACACACACACACACACACCTATACAAATTCTAATTGTTCTTAATGATAAAAACCCAGAGTCAGATATTAGGGGGTGAAAACTGAAAGATTAGAGAAGCAGGGAAGCCCACTAGACCTTTTACCTCTACCTAATCCCCAGACTGAAGGGGCGATCCTGTTCTCAGACTGCTTCAGACTGCCCCTCAGACTGCCCCTCAAACTGCATCCTCAGACTGCCTCTGTCTCCATCACACCTCAGACTGCAGCTGAGCTCCTGTCTCTTACCACCTTATATTCCTTTCTCCCTCAAGCCATATCCCTTCCTGTCTCCACCTCCCTAGTGCTGGGATTAAAGGTGTGAACCACCACCTCCTGACCTCTAGTGGTTTAGCTCTGCACTCTGATCTTCAGGTAAGCTTTATTTGTTAAAACACAAAATATCACTACACCTATACACACACAGGCATACCCCATACATATCTACACACACATACCTATACACATACACCTGCACACACACACACACACACACACAGAGGTATATCCCCTACACACACAGACATACACCAACACACAAACACAAGTACATGAGAACATAACAAAACTTTAGGACATTGCTTGAATTCAGCTGTACTTAGCACCAAAATAAACTTGTAGGTGATTTATTAGGAAAAAAAGGGATAATGTGTGTGAATGAAAAAAATTATGAGAATTAGAAGCCTCCCATTCCTTGCTCTATAGTCAGAGAGATTGGCATGCAGGTCCAATAGACGACACAGGAGAGCATTTTGTCACCAAGGCATTTGCAGGTGCTTAGAGATCTGGATGCAATGATGGATCCACAAGAAAGGGGATGGGGATAGCACATGATATGTGTTACCTGCTTACCTCCTGATTTTCTTTATAATCAAGATAGCCCATGCTGGCCTCTAACTCATAATCCTCCTGCCTCATCCTCCAGGAGGCTGCCATTACAGGTATGAGCCACCATCCCTGCCAACCTCCCACTCCCCTACCACAGTAAAAATCAATGAACTAGATGCACCTACAACAAAAATGGACTCTTCAAGCTGGTGCCACATAGAGGAGAAAGAATAAGAAAGAAAGAGACAGCCAATATAATACTAATGATGGGAGTAAAAAATACATGACCACAAAACAAGCTTTCGAGAAAACCATTCACACCTTTAATCCCAGCTCTTAGGAGGCAGAGGCAAAGGCAGAGGCAGTTTGAAGCCAACCAGGTCTACATAGTAAGTTTCAGGCCAGACAGGGCTATACAGAAAAGGGAAGAAGAGGAAAGGAGGAGAGGAAGGGAGGGGAGGGGAGGGGAGGGGAGGGGAGGGGAGGAGAGGAGAGGAGAGGGGAGGAGAGGAGAGGAGAGGAGAGGAGAGGAGAGGAGAGGAGAGGAGAGGAGAGGAGAGGAGAGGAGAGGAGAGGAGACGACTCACTAGCCAGTGGTAGAGGAGTGTGCCTGTAGTTCCAGTACTTTGGAAGTAGAGGCAGAAGGATCAGGAATTCAAAGTCAGCTTCAACTACATATTGAGCTCAAGGCAATCAGGGCTGAATATCTCAGAAATAAAATGCAAAACCAGAAACCTCTCACAATAGAATGAGTTACAAATCATCATTCATCATTTCAACCTTTATGAATTAGATATCACTGCCACCTTGTGGTAGTAAGTCCAAATTGAACCAGAACTCCAACGAAAAGTGAGGGGAGTGGAGAAAAACATATAGTGAAATAAAAACAATTTAAAAGAAAAAAAAGTGTTTTGTAGCTGGATGGTTTCTTAGTATATCCCTGGCTATCCTGGATTCACTCTGAAGACCAGGCTGGCCTCAAACTCAGAGATTTAACTGCCTATGCCTCCCAAGTGCTAGGATTAAAGGCATGCATCACCACTGACCAGCTAACTTTGTCTTTTAAGATCTGGGAGGCTGGAGGCCACTTTGCCCTTTAAAATAGTTTAGGTCAGTTGTACATTTTGAAACGACATCAGGAGGCTATTGTGTAAATGTCATAATTTTTTTTTTTTTACAGATCAAGCACATGCTGTGTCCTCCAAGGCAACCAAGAGAGGCAATAAAGATGGACAAGGTGACCACAGTGCACTGCTTTCCATAACTAGAAACAGTGTATTTTAATCAAACAAAAAACATATCATGGAGCCAGGCATGGTGGCACACACCTTTAATCCCAGCACTCAGGAGGCAGAGGCAAGTTGGTCTCTGAGTTCAAAGCCAGCTTGGTCCATAAGAACAGACAGGAGGACCAATGGAACCAAATAGAAGACCCAAATATCAACCCACACATCTTCGAACACCTGATCTTTGATAAAGAAGCAAAAAATATTTAACAAGTGGTGCTGGCATGACTGGATTTCAACATGTAGAAGAATGAAAATAGACTCATATCTATCACCACGCACAAAACTCAAGTCCAAATGGATCAAAGACCTCAACATAAAGCCAGTCACAATGAATCTTATAGAAGAAAAAGTGGGAACTACACTTGAACGCATTGGCACAGGGAACCACTTCCTAAATATAACCCCAGCAGCACAGACACGGAGAGAAACAATTAACAAATGGACCTCCTGAAACTGAAAAGCTTCTGTAAAGCAAAGGACATGGTCAACAAGACAAAAAGAAAGCCTACAGAATGGGAAAAGATCTTCACTAACCCTACATTAGACAGAAGTCTGATCTCCAAAATATACAAAGAACTCAAGAAATTGGACACCAAAAGATCACATAATCCAATAAAAAGGTGAACTACAGCCCTAAACAGAGATCTCTCAACAGAAGAATCTAAAATGGCTGAAAGACACTTAAGAAAATGTTCAACATTCTTAGTCATCAGAGAAATGCAAATCAAAACAACTCTGAGATTCCATCTTATACCTGTAAGAATGGCCAAGATCAAAAACACTGATGACAACTTATGCTGGAGAGGTTGTGGGGGAAAGGGAACACTTCTGCATTGCTGGTGGGAATGCAAGCTGGTACAACCCCTTTGGATGTCAGTGTGGCGATTTCTCAGAAAATTAGGAAACAACCTTCCTCGAGACCCAGTAATACCACTTTGGGGTATATATCCAAAGGATGCTCAATCGTGTCACAAGGACATGTGCTCAACTATGTTCATAGCAGCTTTGTTTGTCATAGCCAGAACCTGGAAACAACCTAAATGTCCCTCAATTGAAGAATGGATAAGGAAAATGTGGTATATTTACACAATGGAGTACTACACAGCAGAAAAAAATAACGACAGCTTGAATTTTGCAAGAAAATGGATGGAAGTAGAAAACATTATTTTGAGTGAGGTAACCCAGACACAGAAAGACAATTATCACATGTACTCACTCATAGGTGGTTTTTAAACATAAAGTCAGTCTACAAATCACAATCCCAGAGAACTTAGACAACAATGCGGACACTAAGAGAGACTTACATAGATCTAATCTACATGGGAAGTAGAAAGTAGAAAAAGACAAGATCATCTGAGTAAATTGAGAGCGTGGGGACCTTGGGGGAGGATTGAAGGGGAGAGGGGAGAGGCAGGGAGGGAAGCAGAGAAAAATGTAGAGCTCAATAAATATCAATAAAAAATGTATTTAAAAAAAGCCAACCTGGTCTACAAAGTGAGTTCTAGGACAACCAAGGCTAAACAGAGAAACCCTGTCTCAACCCCCCCCCCACACACACACAAAGCATATCTTGGTAAAGCATACACTAATAACATAGTAATTTATTTTTCTTTAATAGTGTTTATTTGTTTTGAGATGGAATCAGTCTATGTAACCAAGCATGGGCCATAACTCACAATTTGCTTGCTTTACTTCTCCTGCTGGGATTATAGGCATTCAACTTCAAACTGGGCCACGTGCTCATTTATTGACATTGCCAAGCACCATATATTGTATATAATTGTATGAGGTGTAGTTTTATTATATTTAACCAGTGTGTGTGTGTGTATACATGCCACAGCACTCACGTGGAAGTCAGAGGATAATGGCAGGAGTCAGTTCTCTCCTTCCATCGTGTAGGTCCCAAGGATTGAACTCAGGATGTCAGGTTCATCAGCAAGTCTTTGCCCACTGAGTCATCTTGCAGGCCCCGAGCCACACTTCTATACAATTGGCACCACATGGGTTTGTCTCTCAGCATTCCCACGAACATGTGAGATTGCACTGTGCTATGTTACAATGGCCAGGACATCTTTGCATGATAAGAGTTTCCCAGCTTGCTTCTGATCTTTCTTCCTTTCTTTCTTCCTTTCTCTAGTTTTTTATTTTTATTTATTTATTTTTTGAGAGAGAAAGGGTTTCTCTGTGTCAACCCTGCTGTTCTGAAACTTGCTCTGTAGACCAGGCTGACCTTGAACTCATAGAGATCCTACCGCCTCTGCCCCCCGAGTGCTGGATTAAAGCACCCCCCACCACCACCAGGCTTCCTTATAGTCTTATAGATCTTGACTGACTATATTGCCTGTGGCCTGCCCACTGTCGAACCATCGTTATGCAGACTATGGCTGTCTTTAATGTTAAAGGGTCTTGTTTATTTGCTTCATTTTTCACAGTCCTTGGAGTGGAGCCAAGAGCCTTGCACATGCCAGGCAAATGCTCTACCGCTGACCTATGTCCCCAGCATTAATTTAATGATTTTTTTGACAAGTGTATGCACCTTTGTAATCAATGTTCTAAGCAAAAAGTATTGCACACAGGGCATGGTGACACGCCTTTAATCCCAGCTCTCGGGAGGCAGATCTCTGTGAGTCTGAAGCCAGCCCGGTCTACACAATGAATGAGGCCAGGACTACCCTGTAAGAATGTGTTGTCTTGAAAATTATACACATAAATATAAATATCTATAGGATATAGATATTTATATCTTAAAATCGAACATCTGAGGGAACCCCTCCCTGGTATGAGGACTTTAATCCAGGTATCTAGTTAGGGTATTGTGCTCCCACTCCATTTAAATGTTTTATACATGTATCTATTTAGGAAGCCTCTACGGTAACAGGTTCTCAAATGACTTTTCAAAAGTCCTTTAGTGCTAGTTTTTTCTCTCCATGTTCCCCCTCTGCCCTGCCTCCCCATCCCCCACCACATTTAAATCCTCCGTGTTCCATTTCTCCCACTTCATTTCTCGATAACACTCTATTTCCCCATCTGTGAACGATCTCCTCCCCCAATGGTAGGCGTACAGAGAATAAGAGACTGTCTGCATCACAGCCCTCCCCTCAGACTCAAGGACCTACGGGGAAGAAGGGCCAGAAAGATCGTAAGAGCTGGAAGTGGTGGCGGACTCCCAAGGAAAGAGCATTGTCCAGACACAGAGTGCAGGTGCACATGGATCTCCAGAGACCGTGACAAAGTGTCTGAGACCTGTGCAGGCTCATGCCAGACAACAATCCCACCATGGAAGAGGGGAGGTGAGCATGAAGTCCCACGCCTGTCCAAAAAGCTATCGACAGTCTTTGATTGCTGCTGAGAGACAGAAGGGCTGGTATGAGGTGGTGCTTCTGGGGCCTCTCAGAGAGAAACCTGTCCTCACCAACCAGGTCCACAAATCTGGTCTGAGATAGCCACCATGAAGAGACCCTGTCAGTGTGTCAGAAGCTTGGCTGCAGCACTTATATTGCCCCATTAATCCAGTCCAGCAGGAGGGGGTCACCCCTCCTCCTTTGAAAAAAGGGAAACCAACACGCAAGGTCACATGGCAAGTAAGACACAGCCGTACACCGAAAGACAGTTTCCTGCTCTTTCATGTTCCCAGCCTGGCTTCAGTGGAAATCCAGGAGGAAGAACTTGCAGCTGTCGGACAAGTTAAGAGGAAGGGGTGCTGGTCAGGGTTCCGGGACCCCTTCCGGCAGTGGGAAAGGACACGGAGAACCAGAGACCACACCCTGCCCACACCCACCACAGAGAGTGGCAGCAGGATCTTTGGTTAGCTTTCAGGCTGGGCAGGAGGCAATCACCAGGGATGGGCTCACCAGTTCTGACACCTCACCAGTCAACTCTCCAGAATAGTAAATATTTATCAAGTGACACTGGAACAGAAGAAACCCCTGCCTCGCCTGCCTCTGGACCAATGCCCACAGATGTGAAAGGTCCGCCTGGACTTTCTTGAGAGGAAGTGGACCAGGCTGGGTCCCTTGAACAAGAGATAGATTTCTTGGGCTCCCAGGACCAACACCCAAAACATTAGCTTTCAGGACCCTTGGGTCAGGACTTCTGCTAGACCACATAATGGTCAATTATTTCACTCTGCTCCTTTGGCAACAAGGGGGTACATACCATCTTGGCCAATGATAGAAGGCTAGTTCCCTGGCCGCGCTGGTTAGTCAAGAGATGAGCAAGTGCCGAGCAGAACCCAATCTCAGTCTTTCCTTGGGTTTGGAGGGGTTTTGTTTTTGTTGTTGTTTGTTGTTTTGTTTTTCGAGACAGGGTTTCTCTGTGTAGCCTTGGCTGTCCTGGAACTCACTCTGTTGACCAGGTTAGCCTCGAACTCACAGAGGTCCTCCTGTCTCTGCCTCCCAAGTGCTGGGATTAAAGGCGTGCGCCACCACAACCCAGCAGGTTTGGAGTTTTTGTTGTTGCTTGCTTGCTTGCTTGCTTTGACACTTCCTGCTTGGGTTGATTTGGGTTTTGGTTTTTTGAGACAGGGTCTCTTTTTGGGCCTTGGCTGTCCTGGAACTCTCTATGCAGACTTTGCTGTCCTGACACTCACTAGTGAGGCACTCTTGCACCAAGTCATCGCCCCAGCCTGGCCTGGGACTGCAGCTTGCAGCCATGTCTGTCCCCCAGTGGGGTGGATTAAGCCTATCTACAGCAGGTGAGCCTGATTACAGCCCCCGAGAGATGCCCTCTTCTGGTCTCCTCTCCTGCATAGGTGTGAGCATGTTTGCACTTCCCCCACGTACATGTGCATACAATCACAGTCACACACACACATACACACATAAATAATAAACATTTTTTACAAGATTTACTTATTTATTTATTAAGACAGATTCTTCTTGTGTAGCCTTGGCTGACCTAGAACTAACTATGTAGACTAGCCTCAAAATCACAAAGATCTGCCTGCCTTTGCCTCTGGAGTACTGGGACATGTAAACCACGTGTCCAGCCCCCCTTTTTTTTAAACTATTTTAGACTTATTTTCTTATACGTGCGTGAGCGTTTTACCACGTATGTATGCCTACATACAACGTACATGCCTGATGCTCACAAACACCAGAAGAGAGTGTCAGATCTTCTGAAACTGGAGTTGCAAGGTGTAGCGAGCCAGCATGATGCTAGTAACTGAGCCCAGGACTGTTGCAAGGACGACTCAAACTCTTAGTCACTAGGTGCATTTGTGTGTTTGTGTAGGTGAGCAAAATGCTTGAGAAGGCCAAGAGAAGAGCTGGAGCTCCTGAAGCTGAGGTTACAGGCAATTGTGAGCCACACACACTCGAACTTGGGTCCTGTGTGGGCTGTGACCCAGAAGATGGTCTTGGGGTAGCTTTTGGAGAACCACATGTAGGTTTTGGGGAAGATGCTGGGTTCGTGGACACCCAGACAAGCTGGCCAAGAGCAATAGAAAATGTGTGGTCCTTGGAATAAAACACCACCTCCTTCCGACCTGTATGCACACAACACAGCAATGACCAGTGTTGGGCCCTTAAAGCCCTGGAAGCCATTGGACCAGCAAACAAAGACTCAGAACTAGGTCCCTTGCTGCCTCGAGATTTTGTCCAATGCCAGACATATTCACAGAATTAACAAGAACATAACATGCCAGAGCTTATGCAAGAATTCTCGTTGGGGATGTGAGGTGAATTGGGTGTCCTTGTCCCTCTCACTCAGGAATTATGACATTCACATAGTCAAGACAGAGTCAGGAGCAGTGTAGGTAGTATAGAGATAGATATCTGGGCAGATGGTATCCAGGCTGGGGTGGGCTGAAAAGAAAATCAAGGCGATTCCTGGTGTAATAGAGAGAGAAGCACAAAGAAAGAGATATCCACGCGGAAGACTGAAGGTAGCCTGTCTCTGCTTAAGTGTTCAGAGTCTGAGAGCTGAAGTTTAAGGATTCATCAGCTGTTCACTTACAGAAGAACTTTCAGGTCATACTGAAGAATTCGGTTCTCATTTTTTTACCAATGGTGATTAAATAATTCTCTTTGGATTGGTTAATTATAATGGAACATTAGCCACAGATATGAGATGGCCACTTCTGAGTTCTAGAGAGATCGCTCTGGACCTAAGGGTGTAACTAAGTGGTAAAGTATTTTTATACTCAGTGTGTGTAAGGCTCAACCCACAGCTTGCGAAGTAAGAGGGAGAGGAGGCAGAGAGGAAGGAGAAGAGGGGGAAGAGGAGGGAGAACAGGGGACCACTCTGGAAGCAAAGGATTGTAAAATAGATGAACGTGGAGGTAGAGAAACAACCTAAATAGTGGAGGTGACAAGTCCCAGAAGCCAAACTACAAAAAAAAAATATAGAGGAAGTGTGGGGTATAAGAGTGGCCTCGTTGCTTAAGGTGAGAAAGACACTCAGGGCGAAGCCCACCCAGCTCTGCCAGGAGACCACTGAGTACCAGGAACATGGAGGTACTGACTACCTGGAAGTTTGGGCAGTCTGGGTAGATGCCCAACTGACTTTTGGACATACTGGGTAGAGGAGACCATAGGATACGGAGGAAGAAGAAACATTCCCTGCGTGGACTGCAGTTTCCAGGGTTAAAGAGTGGCGTTACTATGTTTAAAGATCCTCCAAGGCTGGCTGATTACAACTGTGACTGTAGAGCTAGGTGTTTCGGATCCAGAGCCCAATTATTCTGGGCTGTCTTCAGTTCCCTAAGCAACTATTTATCACCCACCGGTTCCTGGCCAGACTTTCTTGTATCTATCTCTGAAAACTTCTGGAATGTTCTTTAACAGACCACTAGCTTTCACCAACCCCAAAGCTAAGAACGTCCTCAGATTGTATCTGAAACCATGCCAGAGACTTCCCCCCCTTTTTGCTGTAACCCGCCTACCTGATGTTCCCACCTAGGTATTTGAAAGGTACCTTGACTTATGACTTTCTTTTGTCCTGTAACCATAACAACTCACGAACCTGTCTCCACATTGCAACATCTGATTTAGGCTAATGTGAGTTCATGCTCGGGGCTATAGTCACTTACATTTGACTCAACAAAAAAACCACGACTGCCTTCATGTCGAGAGCTGGGGTTTGCAACACCCGATATTCTGCTATTGCTCTGTCTACAGCTTAACTGTCCCCATCCCAAGCGCCCACCCTCGAGAGTGCCAGCGCCTTAAGACTGGGTTCTTGGCCTTATTGGTCTCTGGAGTTCTAGGAACTGGCACGGGATTGGTGTGCCACATAGTAGGTGCCCCGTTCTGTCCGCTGTGTGGCAGATGGGATGTGCCTACGGGGAGATGATTTCAACCAGAATCTAGGCCAAATCCTCTTTGGATGACAAAATGGTAAACAGAACTACCCAGCAACCAGGTCTCTGCTGGAGAAGGGGAGGAGGGCCACAGACTCACCCCTATGATTCAAACCTCCACTCCACCCTGCCCCAGTTAGAAGTGCTGACGTATGTCAGAGCTCCAAACCCTGACAGAGGACAGGGCTTTGTGGATTCCTGTACATAACACTAATTTTAACTCATTAATTTTCCAAGCTAGACTTAATGGAATCTCCTTTTTAAAAATTCCTCCATGGGACTGGAGAGATGGCTCAGTGGTTAAAAGCTGTGGAACTGCCTGGTTTCAGACCAGGCCTCTTTAGTTGGAGTGGGTGCTGACCCCTGGGCTCCTTGCAGCAAGTACATGGGCAGGTGAAGGCCCTTTAGATTTCAGGAAGGGTGGAGCAGGATATGGGCCAGAGGCCAGGGAACGTGGTCTAAAGACAAGCTGGCCATGTTGACCATGCCATCTGGCAGGCCCGAAGCCTGCTTGAGCACAGTTAATCCATCCCAAGCCAAACAAGATGCTGCTCCCTCCACCCATAAACTGGACTTATGACTCAGAGCTTATGGACTTGATGCTGCTGGTGTTGACGAGGGACGGTACCCCCAGGAGAGCTAGCCCTGTCCCAGGCTGAGCAGATGGCATGAAGACCCCTGGTGAGGCCAGGAATGTTGGCCTAGCCAAAGCAGATGTCCTGGCCTTTACCCTAGTCGAGCAGATGAAGAAATGGTGCCCAGATTTAGGCATCTCTGTACTAACTGTATCGATCCCAGCACCTGTATAGGCCTTGGCCAGGCTCCTCCCAGGCATCCCTGCTCGGTTCCCTTCCCTGGTGTCATCATGGCCGCTCCTACCTCATCTCACATCCTTCTTTCCAGGGCCCTCACGGTCTCTGGGAGTTAGCCTGCTAGTAGTGTGTATTTTCAGGCCTATCTATTTTTTAGAAGGTTTTATTTTTAATTATGTATATGTGTTGTGATTTGCATGTGAGTGCAACGCTCTCAGAGGCCAGAAGAGGGTGCTGTCAGCCCTGGAGCTGGAGCCACAGCCGCTGTACAAGAGCAGTACCTGCCCTTCGCCACTGAGCATCTCCCCAGCCAACCCATTTCTTAGATGAGTGAACATGTGTAAGACCAAAGAGGAGGAGGGGGCAGGCACTCAAGTTCCCCCCAAGGAGCTGGTGCCTGGCTGGGACTGGTGCATGGTCTAGATTGCTTCTCCTGCAAGTTATTTTCTTATTCATCTCACCCCGGGTATAATGGACTTCCTGGTATTTACTCTTTGAGATCTGCTTCCGCCATAGGGCCTTTGCACTTACATGCCTCTCCTTGGGAAGTTCTTCCCTCAGCCCTGCAAGGCTTGTTAACTCCGGTAGATCCAAGAGCCTTATAACAGGGATTGTTATCCCACTTATAGTTCCTAACTGAGTGCCTATGATTCAAAAACTGCACCGAACATGACAGACACTTAGTAAATGCTTGTTGAACAAGGGAACAAATCCAGTCTGCGTCACTCCTGATCCAGAAACTGTCTGCTAGTCCCTTTGTCAAAGGAGCAGCCAAAGGAGAGGTGGGGTAGGAAAACTTGGCTCAGGATCCTGGAAAGCAACCTTATCCTTTGCTAAAACCACAGCAAACACCCTGACCCAGGTCACGCCCCTGTATCTGGCTGTTTCGGGGCATCCAGAAGTATCGGCGTATCAAGAGGAACAACATTTGCCCCCCACTTCAAAGGAGTTGGCGTCATATCTACCATGGTTTCCTCTGCCTTCTGCTTTCTCTTAGGTCAAGAGCTCGGTGTTAATTGAGCACCTACTGTGTGTGCCAGGCTTAGGGCAGATAAATGAAGCATCACCCTGCATCTCAGGGATCTCAAAGCTGTCAGCAAAGCAGACATGCCAACATCATCAGAGCACGAGGGAGATGGAGCCATGGGAGCAGGGAACTGGAGGCGGCCAGTGACCTCAATGCCAGGTTGACAAGAGGCACTCGGAAGGTTTCAGAAGAGCTTCTAGGGCTTGCTCTGAAGGGTTGGGATTGTGGTGGAGAGTGGGCAGCAGCATCCAAGATCACACATCGCGTAGGGCTAGGGGAGTGGCTCAATGGAGGACACTCACAAAGTGTTCAAAGACCTGGATCTGTCGTCCCTGGACAGAAGAGGGGATACACACCACAGAGGACACAGGTCAGCTAAAGTTATGCAAGTTAAAGGAATTCAAATCTAATGAACAGTGAGGAAACCTGGATGGGGTTAGATTTTGAAAGGCCTTGAATGTCTGACTCAGGAGCTTGAGCCAAATGCTATTGGTAGTGGGCACCGCTGCAGCATTGTGGGCTAAGGCAAACCGGTCACTTTTTTAGTGGTTTATCTAGGTCACTTTACTCAGGGGAGTTTGGAGTGGCAGATGGGAGCCAAGGTACTAAAGGCCCTGCCCGAGGAGGGGTGGGTTCAACAGCGCTTCAGGATCATTGGCCATGGTGGCCCACACCTGTCATCAGAGCACTTGAGAGGTAGAGGAAGGAAGAGCAGCAGTTCAAGGTCAGCTTTGTCTATATAGTGAGTCTGAGGGTAGCCTGTTCTATAGGAGACACTGTCTAAAAGCAAACCAGAAATATTTAGGATGCAGACACACACACTCAGTGGTAAGGCAAACAAGGGTGAAGGTTGGTTTATGAGATCCATTGTCGGATGTCACTGGAGCATGGGGTGAGCAGCAGAAATCAAGATGGGTTTGACCCCAGGGCCCGTCCCAGGCTCATCCCACAAACATCCCCAGCTCGCTGACTCTACCCACCTTCAGGGCTTTTCTATTCTTTGTTAGAACAGGGCAGCCTCTGGTCTCTCACATAGCCCTCTGTCCACACCATTCCGGGAGGTTATGGTCTGCCTTACTCCCCGGCTTTCTTGAGCCATCCCCATAGATAGGCCCATCTTCATTTCTCTCATATGACACCAGGGTGTCTCATTTATACGATCTGCTGAGATGGTGACCATATAGTTCTGCTGCTTGGCTAGATGCTGAGGAATGTGTGTTTACACTGTGAAGATGTGTCTTTGCCAAGGTCTCTTCTGGTTGGTTTAATAAAGAGATGACTGGCCAATAGCTAGGCAAAAAGAAGGTAGGTGGGACTTGCGGGGATAGAAAGGACTCTGGGAAGCAAAAGGGCAGAGCCACTGGCCAGATGGAGAGGAAACGGGAGGTACAAGATGGAAGAAAGGCAATGCCATGTGACAGAACGTAACTTAATATAAATGGGTTCATTTAAGGTGTAAGAGCTAGTTGAGGACAAGCCTAAGCTGAAGACGGAGCTTTCATAACTAATAAAAGTCTCTGTGTTGAACTGGTGGTCCCAAGGAGAAAGTGCCATCACAGTTAGAGCCTGCCACCCCACCGTATCGCAAACTTCCTAGGCCGGAAGGGGACTCCAGCAGTTATTCCCAGATGCATTGACTCTTTCAACATCAAGTTGCTTGTTAAACACACATTAACAAATGGGTTGTGCATTCGTGAATGAGGTTCATTTAGATGGATTGACCATCACGGGGCACCATACAATGGCAGGCAGATACAGGAGCGAGGCCCATACTTGGACGGGATGACAGGTTAAGAAATTACTAGGAGTGAACCTAGAAAGTGCCCAGAGAAAGAGACCTTTGTGGGGGGGAAGATGGTGGAGGACTCAGCGTGACGTGGGCTGCTCCCCCCGTCCTTGGAAGGATGTACAGTTCTGGGCTCCTGCTTCCTTGCAGCAAGTAGAGCCATTGGTAGTGTCTTAGAGTTTCTATTGCCATGAAAAAACATCATGTTCATAGCAGCATTTATAAAGGAAAACATTTGAGGTGGCCGCTTACAGCTCAGAGGTTCAGGTTGTCATCATGGCAGGGACCATAGCCGTGTGCAGGCAGACATGGTGCTGGCTACTTCTTTACCAGAAGGCAACAGGGAGTGGGCTGTGACACTGGGCAGTATCTTGAGTATATGTGAGACCTCAAAGCCCGCCTCCACAGTGACACATTTCCTCCAAAAAGACCACACCTACTCCACAGGGCCACACCTTCTAATAGTGCCACTCCCTTTGGGGGCCATTTTCTTCCAAACCACCATATTCTACTCCCTGGTCCCCAAAGGCTTGTAATCATATCCTAACGCAAAAATGACAGCATCCTGCCACACTGATAGAAGTCTGAAGTTCAAAACAAGGAAGAGACAAATTCCTATGTCCCCTCTGTTCCTTTCTTCCTCTGATGTGGGGCAATGACAGACAGGGCAGAACTTAGGTAGGCCAGGAAAGCTAAACTGAATGCTGGGAGAAAGGAGGCAGAGTCAGAGAGAAGCCATGTAGCGCCCCCCTCCACACACACACACACACACACACACACACACAAACACACACACACGTACACACAGACGCTGGAATTTTACCCGGTAAGCCACAGCCAATACACAGATTACTAGAAATGAATTAAATTAAGATATAAGAGTTAGCCAGTAAGAAGCTAGAGCTAATGGGCCAAGTAGTGGTTAATATAATATAGTTTCTGTGTGATTATTTTGGGGCTTGGCATCCAGTAAACAAACAAATGGCCTCCTTACAACAAAGGTGTATGTGTGGGGGTCAGAGGACAGCTTTCAGGAGCCCGCCCTCTCTCTGCTGAGCCATCTCAACAGTATTTTTGATTCTCTGAGACAGAGTCTCAGTTGGAGTCCCGACCAGTCTTGAACACCTGGAAGCAGTCCTCCTGCCTCAGCCTCCTAAGTACTGAGATTGCAGGTATATGCCACCGCAGCCAGGTCGGCATGTCTCTCTTACTATGTTCTATTGAAAGGAGGTTACAAGGTATGGGGTTAAGTTTAGAGTATGTGAAACCTGCTGTAATTTATTTTATTTTTTGGATGTATTTATTTTGTGTATGAATGTTTTGCCTGCATGTGCACCATGTGCATGGTGCTTGAGAAAGTCAGAAAAGAGCTTCAATCCCCTGCCACTAGAGTTACAGATGCTTGTGAACCACCATGTGAGTGCTGGGAATCGAGCCCAGGTCCTCTGCAAGAACAGTCAGTGTTCTTAACCACTGAGCCATCTCTCCAGCTCCTGTACACACACACACACACACACACACACACACACACACACACACACACATATAGTCAGTTAGTTGTACCCACTTTGTAGTAACAAAAAAGAGGGTGGAGGTGGAGGGCTCATTAGTTAAGAGCATATACTGCTTTTGAAAGTTCAGTCCTGGCACCCATATCAAATGACTCAGTAATCTATAGCTCACACTAGTGGATCTGATGCCCTCTTCTAAGCTCCACAAGCACCTGCACTCACACGTACACACACCCACACACAGATACACACAGACACATACACACTGACACACACATACACACACCCACACACAGACACACACCCACATGCAGACTCATATACCTAAAGGGAAAAAACATTAAAAATAGTTTTAAAAAAGCAAAAGTAAGTTTCCAGGGCTAGAGAAATGGGTCAGAGGTTAAGAGCACTTGCAGCTCATGCAGAGAACCCGGGTTCGGTTCCCTGAACCCGCACAGTGTTTCACACCATCCTTAACTCCGGCTGCAGGGGATCCAACATCCTCTTTTTGTTGTTGTTTTGGTTTGGTTTGGTTTTGGATTTTCTCTGTGTAGCCCTGACTGTCCTGGAACCAGCAGTCAGAGATCCGCCTGCCTCTCCCTCCCGAGTGCTGGGACTAAAGGTGTACATTATTACCTCACTGCCGGGGCTTTTCTGATCTCTGGGAGCCCCACACATACACATGGTGCACACACATATACATAGGCAAACACTCATACACATGAAATATAAATACATTTTTTTAAAATCTCTTTTCAAAAGTTTTTAAAATCAGTTCTACTTACATTTCCCTTTTCTTGTACCTGGCGTCTCTGTGTGCTGTCCCCAGCACTGACCTCAATCAGCCCTGGAAAGTAGGCAGAGCCAGAGTTATCATCTCTGTCTCGTGCATGGGTAAACTGAAACCCAGCTGGACAGGCCTGGCAGTACTACTTGGAAAGATAAGGCATAAAATTCAAGTTCAAGGCTTGCCTGGTCTATAGAGCAAGTTTGAGGTCAGACTAAGCAACTAAGTCCCAAAGAGGGAAAAGAGGGCTGGGGATCTATCAGCAGAAAAGCATTTACCCAGCATTCATGAGGCAAACCTCAGCACCAAAACCAAATAAACACGCAACCGAGGTCCAAGTAAGCAAAGTGGCTTTTCTGTCACAGATTTGGCAGAGGCAGCGCTGGCAAAGCCACCATGACTCTCTTTCCTAGTGTTTGCCTCCTGCTGCCCCCCACATACTTCTCAACGGCCCCCCCATCTCTGCCTCCTTCTGTGTTTCTCTCTACTTCCACGCCTTCCCCTTGCTTTAACAGATAAACGAAGTCAGCTTTGCAAACCGTCCAAACCTTTGCACGCTCTGGAAACCAGCCCAGTTCTGGCCCTGGCCCTGGCCCCAGCACCATGTCACTACAAAGTCGGCGTCATGCCTTGAACAAGCCTTTTCCAGGTGTCAGGATGAAGAGATTAACTTGGGGTGACACTCTGGCTGCCAACTGGCCCCAGATAAGATAAGGGTGGAGATCAGTGCAATAAATAGGCCCCAGCCTCGCTCTTGGCCCAGGACATAGTTGGCTGAGGTCACAGTTACAAGCAGCATGGCTATGCACCTGTGGATGGTCACCCTGACCTTGGCTGCCTTCCTTGCCATGGACAGGGGTGAGTGGGCAGAACTTGGTTTCTCTGAAGCTTGGTCTCAGTAGGTGAGCTTGGGTGTGGGGACAGAGGCAAGATCTGGAGCTTCCTGTGTGTTGGGCTTGCTGAATGGTTCTTCCTTCAGCATTCATCTACTGCAGTAGGCAAAACACGGACTGAGAGAAAAGAAATGAGTTCAGTCCTGAACCAAAACTGCCAAGTCCTCGTCCCTTGGCACTATGAGGTAGGATGCTCTTCCAGTTCAGAGCTGCATTGAGAAACTACGGCCTGGAAGCTGGGCAGACAGAAGGTGCGATCAGGCCTCAGGTCTTGGCTGTGGGGTGCCGAGTGCTAAGGCAGACTTGGCCTGGACCCCTCAGGTTCCTGATCTGCTTTGATAAGTGTAGTATGGGACCCAGGACAACCAGTTAAGCATGTGGAGGGGGCCCTGGGGTGGCTAGACAGCAGAGGTGAGCTTCCTCAGGCCTGGAGCCCCTCGGCAGTCTCATAGCTCCTGGTCCAGATACTTCTCTAGCCCTTTAACGCACGAGGGACCAAACCAAGAAACGGTTCCATCCCAACAAGGCTTAAACCTAGCGGGATTGAGGAGGGTAATTGACAATACATAGTATATAAGAACATGACAAAGGCTAAGAAATACGGAGCTAGGCGGTGGGGTTAGGAGGGAGCTGCAATTTTAAATCGGAGGAGGTCTCTTAGGGAGGTCCAGGTTGGAGGAAAGCTTGATGAAGGTAAGGGAGTGAAGATGTTTTAGACAAGAATGTTCCAATGGAGGGAGCAGCCAATATGAGGGCCCTGCTGGAGAAGCATGTCTGGAATGTCTGAGGTACTGAGCGGATTGAGGGAGCCAAGAGCATGGTACAGAATGAAAGGGGGAGTGGAGGAGGGCAGGGCAGGGCAGGGGAGGGAAGCAGCTGGAAACTATGTCAGGCAAAGTCTTCAGAATTAATGTGAGAACCTTTCGCTCGGAGAGTGGGAGCGAGTGCTGAAGTGGAGTCAGACATGGAAAGAATGTTCTCGTTTGTATGTTGAGAATAAGCAGAACAGGGAAGCAGAGCCCCACTGGGACTCACTAGACAGGAGTCATAACGTTATAAAGAGGGGCCTGGCAGGACCTCAGGGCCATGGACTCCCTCCTGTTAGTCACAGATCTGGCAGCTGGGTCAATAAGGATAGGCCTGCAGGCTCTGGTCAGACGCTTACTCCCTCCCATCCCACCCCTCCCCTGCCCGTTCCCCATTCCCCAGCACCTCCTCCATCAGGAACATTAAGCAGCCTGCTTTGAAGGTCCTTGTATACATTTCAGATTCTGGTCTTGGTTGAATGAAGGATTCGCCTGGGTGAAGGGGAAGGGATGCCTGGGTTAAATACACCCTTCACAGCCCCAGGAAGAAATTCTGACCCTGTAGGGTTCTGTACTATCCTTTGTAGAGCTTTTCTCCTAATACAAGGCCATGAAACATGTTTATGGATGAGCTCTGACAATGCACACACTATGTGTCCCAGACCTTTATCAAGATACAGACACAGCTAGGCGAGGAGGTGCACTCCTGTAATCCCAGGACTTGAGGCAGAAGCAGGTGAATACAAGTTTGAGGCCAGCCAGAGCTACACAGCAAGTTCCAGGCCAGTCAAGCCTACACAGCAAACCCTTGTCTCAACAACAACCAAATAAACAAGATAGGGAAATTTCTCTCCTGCGTCCTGGTCCTTCCTCGTCTCAGAGGCGTCAGTACTGCTCAGCACTCGGAGGCAATGACACACCTTGTCACCCTGACCTGCCTTCTCCGTGTCACACACGGCCAGATCTGTCTGTTGTCGCTGTGACACGAGTGGCACTCCACCCCAGGGAGTCTTCTGTGCCCGTTTCCTCTGCTCAGCTAAATTATTTTTCTAGTTTGTCTATTCATTGTTGCTGTTGTTGTTTTAAACAGATTTTAATTTTTAAAGTTCTGTATTTGCATGTGTGTTTGTGTGGGAGTATGTATGTATATATGAGCCCAGAAAAGGGCACTGGATACCCGGGAACTGGAGTTACAAGCAGTCGTGAGATGTGAGATGTGAGATGTGAGATGTTCAGCATGGGTGCGGGGATCAGAACTCAGCACACACATAGAGTAGTATGTGCTCTGAGCCATCTCTCCAGCCCTGTTTTCTGTTTTTGTTTTTTAAAGATTTATTTATTTATTATGTATACAGCATTCTGCTTCCATGTATACCCACACCAGATCTCATTATAGATGGTTGTGAACCATCATGTGGTTGCTGGGAATTGAACTCACGACCTCTGGAAGAGCAGTCAGTGCTCTTAACCACTGAGCCATCTCTCCATCTCCCCCCTCCCCGTTTTCTGTCTTCCAGGCAGCATCTCTTTATGTAGTCTAGGCTGCCCTCAAGTTTCTTGGAGAACTGGGATTACAGGTGTTCTCACTACAGTGGCTTGAACGGGAATGTCCCCCGCAGGCTCAGGCATTAGAACACTTGCTCCCCAAGTTGGGGTGCTGTTTGGGAAGGCTGTAGAACCTTTGTGCTCTGGGGCTTTGGGGAATGAAGTACGTCACCGGAGGTGAGCTCTGAGTGTTCACAGTCTTCGTGCCTGTGGTTGAGGATGTGAGCTCTCAGCTTCTGCTCCAGCCGCCATGCCTACAGATGGCTGCCATGTCTCCTCACCGTGACAGACTCTGATCCCCCTGGAGCCATAAGACAAAATAAATTCTTTCTTTTAGAAGTTGCTTTTGGCCATGATGCTTTATCACAGCAACAAGAAGTAATTAATATACACACCACAGCTGTTAATTGCTTTTGTGCTGTTTGCTTGTGTGTTGTTTGAGACAGGGTCTAACTCCACAGCCAGAATAGCCCGGAACTCACTCCGTAGTCCAGGCTGGCGTCAGACTTGTGCTAATCCTCCTGAGCTGCCTCAAGTGTGCTTGTCCTCTTGCTGAGTAGTGTTCCACCATAGACAAGTTCACATTTTATCTGTTCTCCTGTGGGAGGGCGTTTAGGTCATTCTTGGTTATGACAGGTACGACACAGAAGACTCTGGGCAGCATGGTGACAAGGCTAGGTTTACGTTTGAGCCCTCATTGCCAGACGGTCAAAGCACACTAGAGGTGACTTAGTTTCAGCCCCTTTTGTCCTCTGTGTCTGGGGAAATCTCCAAGAAAAAGTCAAATCCGCTAACCTTGCAGTAGCTGTGGAACTCCAGTGCTGGAGACAGCTTCCTTTATGAGAACACAGCTTTCCGCTCCTTCCGGAATCACAGTGCGTTTCTCTGCAGCCTCTGCCACTGACGGGTTCTGCTGCGGGAGGGTAGGAAGAGCCCATCTCTCCATCAGGCCCTGGATAGCCCTTCTGAGGCATCTGGAAGCTTCCATTCCTTCTCCAGCTCTCAGAGCCATTCTTCCTTCCACCTGCACCTTAAACATGGCTCAAATTCTCTTGCCCACCAGCTATGCCCATGGTTTTACCGCTTTGCTCATGGCTCAGCCAAAGCTTGAGGGCTATATGACTGTCTGATAGGGAGTCAGGCTTGGGGTGGCAAACCTGTAAATCCTAGCTCTGCCGTATCTAACTGTATCACTCAGGCTCTCTGAGCCTTTCCTAGGTCAGTCAGGTGTTCCAGCAGACAGACCTGAGTCTGAACACATTTATGGGAAGGGTGGGAGTTGCTACCTACTGGGAGCAAGGAAGTTGGCTGAGTGTAACCCGAGTGTCAGGTGGCCCTGCGGGAAGCTTTGGAGCAGGGTGGCACTTCGACCTGTTCCAGAGACACGAGGGCTGAGATCTTGCAGCCACACCATAGTAGGGGGATGTCCACGGCGCAGAAGGCAAGGTTGACTGAGGCGGCTCCGTCCCCCAAGGGTGATTCCCAAGAAGGGACTGGCTGTGAGGTCAGCACTCCTGGCATCTGGGGCTGGTGCCTTGGTCCTGTGCTGGACTCTGCATAGCAGACACAGCATTTACTACGTCCACTCTCCCTTCTGTTACAGAATGGTGGGAGGCGTGGAGAGTACCAAAAGACATGTATTCTCCATGTCTGTCACACAGCTAACTGCTGGTTTTTTTTTAAATATTATTATTATTTGATGGGACACAAAAATTCCACTGGGATCTGAGTAATTAGAAGCAGGTTGGGTTGTCACCCCCTAATTCTAGACTTTTGGGGCACCTGACCCAGGCACTACCAGGACAGGAGACAGAGTCACCAGACCCTGGCCCGGCAGCCAGAGCTGACTGTGTCCTGTTGCTTCTTTTGTCTTTCAGAGGTGCAGGTGGCAGCAGGAAGGATTGTTTTCTTGAGAATGGTAAGGCCATCCCTCTGCAGGAGTCCCACCATCCATTCTATACATCCACCCTTCTGCTGACACCTTCGATGGTACCAAAGGGGACAAGGTGACCTCCAGAACCCACATTCTCCTCAGAATACCCCCTCCAGATTGAGCAGGCCCAAGTTCTGAACCTGACCTCAGCCCTTGGGATCTGCCCCAGACCTGGTCTCCAAGGTCTTTTCCTCAGCGGTACTCCCCTGCAGCAGAGCAGGACACTGGCCCTAGGAATGATGGATGGCTGTTTACTGGGCTCATAACCCAGCAGCAGAATTTCTAGATGCATTCACTAAAGAGTATGTGAACCAATCTCCAGGAGCTTGAGGGCACAAACTTCCTAGACACACACACGCACACGCATACAAACACACACACACGTGCGCATGACCAGGGTTCAACAGACTTGGCTCCAATGTATGTACACATCCAGCCACACACACTCACACAAGCAAACACACCATAGAGGAGTCCTGAGTAGTTGATTTCCCGTTCCAAGCAGAGCCCCTGAGCCCCTGACCACTGCCTCTGAATCCCCCGACTACTTCTGTTTTCCACAGCCCATCTGTGAGCACATGGCAGAGTCTCCAAAGTGCCCCAAGACACCTAAACTGATCTGTGGCACAGATGGGGTGACATATGAAAATGAATGCCATCTCTGCGTGGCCCGGATGTAAGTTCCCTCCCCCGTCCAACTAATTGGGAGGCCCCCTCTCTGGTACATGCACATCTGAAAGGAACAGGGCTTGAGCGCACCTTCGCCAGAGAAGAATCACCTACTTGGTCTCAGTTTTCTCACCAGTAAAATTATCAATCAAACTGAGAGCCCAGTGAGATCATGAGGAGAAATCTTTGGCAATGCAAAGCTGTCTAGGCAGATGTGTAAGTCTGTATTGGAAGAAATGTAAGAAGATACAGTCCTGGCTTTGAAAAGATCATGGTCTAGATTCATGGGTAGGAGGGACATTGCGGGCAGAACTGTCAGGCGCAGTACAGGATTGGATGTGAAGGGTGAGCGAAGGGGGGTAAGAACAACTGCCCTTCTTCCCTTCCTTTCCTTCTTCTGAAACAGGGTCTTGCTATGTTGTCCAGATTGGCCTTGAGTTCATGAGCTCAAGGAATCCATGGTTTGGTTTGGTCTCAGTACTAGGAACTGAACGCAGGACTTCTGATCCTAGGCAAGCGCTCTACCATGAGCTACAGCTCTTCCTCTAAACAGGGCCTTGTTAAGTTGCATAGGCCTTGAACTCATTCTAAAGCTCAGGGAGGCCCTGATGCCAGAATCCTTTGCCCAGCCTCTTGAGGTCTAGTAACATATTCACTTATGCCCTCGGGTGGCTAAGATGGGGGCTACAAGGGCAGTTCTGGGAGGCAGTGATGACTGTGGAGAGTTGGTCTCTGGTATATTTTGGTGGGGCCATGCAATAGGTGCAAAAACAGGTAGGACAGAGGCTTGGCAGTGATGTGGAAGATCCTTCTGTCTGTGTGTTGCCTTTACTGGTTAATGAATAAAGAACTGCTTTGAGCCTATGGCAAGGGCAGAACAGAGCTAGGTGGGGAAGACGGAACTGAATGCTGGGAGGACAAAGGCAGGGAGCCGCCTGGAGATAGACGTGCTGAAATTTTGCTGGTAGGCCACGGCCTCGTGGTGATATACAGATTAATAGAAATGGGTTAAATTAATATAAGAGTTAGCCAATAAGAAGCTAGAGCTAATGGGCCAAGCAGTGATTTAAATAATATGGTTTCTGTGTGATTATTTTGGGGCCAAGTGGCCGGAACCAACAAGCGGATCCTTGCAACACGGCAGCCATCAGCAAGTAGTGGTAGTTGAGACACCAGGAAGCTGAAAGTTCTCAGGATAGGTGTAAGAGGGTCAGTTTATAGGAGTATGTATGCTTAGATCCCTGACACCTCTCTGCATCTTGACATTTCCAGGAGGGGCTCAGCAGGGAGGATGGGCTGGGCCTGGCTTCTTCCCTTATAGTTCCTACAGTTAATGGCCTCATCCTTACCTTCTCTGGCTCTAGAAAAACAAAAGAGGACATCCAGATCATAAAGAACGGCAGGTGCTGAGCCCAGAGACACACTCCGGCCATGAGACTTCAAGCTATAGAGAACAGCAATGCTCCAGAGGCTATGATGTGAAATAAAAGATGCAGCCCACGCCAGTGAAGGGGACCAGTTTTTGGGAACTCTGGGGAGGAGGTGGCAGCAAGAGATGGGATCGGCCCTGACAGCTCTCTCTGCTGAATCTATTAATAGAATTATTATTAACAGAATCATTTTCATTGCTGCGTTATGCCTAATTTTGTTACTGTTATGAATCATAATGTAAATATCTGATATACAGTCCCCAAAGGGGTCACAGCCCATAGGTTGAGAACCACTGCTCCAACCCATAGTATACATTGAATAACCTCTATTGGCCAAAACCTATAGAAGCATTTGGTTTATTTTGTTTTTGTTTTGAAATAGTCTATGTAGCCTTGACTGGCCTGGAATTTGCTATGTAGATCAGGCTGGCCTCAAACTCAGGAGAGAGCTGCCTGCATCTGCCTCCTGAGTGCCGGGATTAAAGGTGTACCCTACAACGCTCAGCAGAATTTGATTATTATCTATGTGTGGATGTTTTGCTTGCCCATATGTCTGCTATGAAGAAGCCAGAAGAGGGCAGCGGATCCTCCCCCTCCAGAACTGGAGTTAGTGTGAGCGGCCATGTGGGTGGCTAGACATCAAACCCAGCTCTCTGGAAAGTGGTCAGTGCTCCTAGCCACTGGGCCACCTCTTCAGCTAGAAGCCTCTTGATACCATGGCAGGGTAACGAAGTGTGGTGGGACCCGGCCAGGTGGTAACAATTTTACCCAGGTTCAGATTCCTGCTCTAGGGGTGCATAAAGGACAGAAATGTTCTGGAATGACACATAAGAGGAAAGTCGGTCAACAAAGGCAAAAAGCCAACATCCCCTGGACCAGTGAGATAAGAAAACCAAGCAGTGGATGCTGATTTACAGGTAGCAGGGGCTTAGGTCATCTACCAACAGGCCTTTCCATTGCTATTGATCAGCTGTTCCCACCTGCAGGTGACGGTATAGGATTAGGTATTGGTTGTAAAACACAAAACCAAAATAGTAGCAGATTTAAATACGTAGAACTTAATTTTCCTCACACAGATCCATGCAGACTGACAGCTCTGTGCTCCGTCTGTATTGTTACTCGGTCACCTTCGTCTCAGCCTCTGTCTCTAAGTCTAAGGCAGCTGTTCTGACTGCAGCCTTCATCTAGATTTCAGGGCCCAGATAAGGAAAGGGCACCACCCACCTCCAAAGACGCTTCATGCAACACAGGCATAGTATGTTTGTATCCCTATGTCTAAAATATCATCTCTTGGCCAAGTAAGAACAAGGAGACTAAGAAACCTAATCCTAGTCTCCATTAAACTAAAAATTAGGAGCAAGTGTAGGAGGGGAAAAGGCATACTGGTAGCATCTGGAAGTTTCCGTCTTAAGTGGCCAGTCTCTCACATAACACACATAAACCAGCCAAGCATTTCCTCAGTGACCCGTCCTTCTCAGGACTCTATTTGCTCCAAGGAATCACAAGGTCAAAATTTCAACAATGTGCCCGATACCCCACTGGAAGAAGTGCGTAATTCCCCATTTACATCTGTGATCTGAAATGCAAGTGTGAGCTCCAAAGACGATATAGTGTGTGTGTGTGTGGGAGGGGTGTTTAGGGAAAAGGTGTTAGTGCGGGGTGTTACTGAAGACAGAAACCATGACCTTGTACATGCCACGCCAACCACCACTGAGCTACACCTCCAGCCCCTCCCAGACTCTGCCCTACAGCACACGGCCATGTTGACCATTGCCAACTGGCCAAAAGATTCTTCTTCAGGTCTTGGAAATAAACAGAAACAAGTTCTTCTGAGGCATGAAGGCTGCTGATAGCCAGGTTTCCTATCTTGAGGAAGAGCAATGCTGGGAGAAGGATAAGGGCACAAACAGAAGGAGTAAGACCGGGCTGTAGCTAATGAGGGAGCTCCTCCAGCCCAGCTACTTTTGACCTTCCAAAGCCGCATGGCCTAACTTGGCTGGTATCTTCTATTTCTATATTTAGTTAGTTTTTGGTTTTTCAAGACAGGGTTTATCTGTGTGATCCCAACTGTCCTGGAACTTACTCTGTAGACCAGGCTAGTCTGGAACTTAAGAGATTCACCTGCTTCTGCCTCCCCAAGTGCTGTGATTAAAGGTGTGCACCAATGCCTGGCTTAATACTTTTATTTTATGAGATAGGGTCTTATAAGTAGTTCAGGCTGGCTTTGAACTCAGGATCCTCCTGTCTCTGTTTCCAAAGAGTTGGGTCTATAAGCAGATATATTTGCCTATAAAAAAAATTATGGGTTCTCCTCATTTTTCTCTTTCACTGTATCTCTTTGGAATTAAGTTCCTAGTATCTTCAAAGAAAAAGAAGCCCTGGCCGGGCGGTGGTGGCACACACCTTTAATCCCAGCACTCGGAAGGCAGAGGCAGGTGGATCTCTGTGAGTTCGAGACCAGCCTGGTCTACAAGAGCTAGTTCCAGGACAGGCTCCAAAGCTACAGAGAAACCCTGTCTCGAAAAACCAAAAAAAGAAAAAAGAAAAAGAAGCCCTGACCACTACATGGAGGAAGGCTTCTCAGGAGAGGTGGTCAGCGGTGATGGTGCTGTCTCTAATCCCACTTGGGAGGCCGATACAGGAGGATTACAATTTGATACCTGTCTAGGCCACATAGCAAAACCTGACCTTCAGTGACGAACACAGAAGGGGAAGAGGAGGCCGAAGGAACACTGAAGCCACAGTGAAGGGCACGTAGAAAACGCTGACGAAATACACATGCGAGGGAAGTCTTCCAGCTCTGAGGCTGAAGGACAAGTTTGTAGAGTTACACGCCGTGGTCATCCTACGTAGAACTAATCTAGTCCTGGGAAAGTGGGCAGCTGAGAGGGGGGTCCTTCCCTTGTCCTCAGGCAGAGCCGCCCTGCGGGTGGACAGGTCTGTGTGGGTGCCCTCGGCCACCATGCTATACATCTGCAGTCGGAGTCTTAGGTCCTCTTTTCTCAACCTCTAAACGAGACAGCAGTCAATGCCATAAAACCCAGCGCTGACAAGAGCACTTCCGGGCCAAGTACAGCTGTGGAAATTCCACACTCACTCTGGATGGACACACTCAGCATCCACTTGAGAACCTACTAACGCTAGGCAATATGCTTGACCTGTGGTCAAGACAAACTCCCTGCCAAGGGAACTGCAGTCCAGGGTCAGAGGCAGTCAGATGACTCCACAAATAAGTCAGCCTGTGGTTAGGTGCCGGAATAGTCTCAACCAGGGGCAGTTTTCCCCATGGAAGAGACACTTAATGATATCCTGAAAGACAACAGGAGCCGCCTAACAAAGTGGAGAGGGAAGCTGGTGAGAGGCTATCCACACAGAGAGAGCAGCGGGTGCAAAGGCCCCAGAGCAGTAAACACCACGAATCTGGGAACCTGAAAGACTTGAGTGGCTGACTGGTGGGGGCTGAGATGCGGTGAGACAAGACAGAGGAAAGGACTCTGGTCCTTTCTTCTGAAAGGTACCGTTGAGACAGGGTCTCATAGCATGGCTCAGGCTGGCCTTGAACTTACGGCAATCCTCCATATCAGCCTCTCTGGTGCTAGGATTATAAGTGCAAGTTACTATGGCTGGCAAGGACTTTAGGGTCTTTATCCTAAGAGGCACTGGAGCCACTGGAGGTTTCCAGATAGAACTCATACATATTTTAGCATCATTCAGACTGCTCAACTGGAGAGGGGTGGAGCAATTATTTTGATTTTGTATCCTGTTGTTATGATAAAAGCAACTTGAGGGAAAAGGGGGTTACTTGACTCAGATCCCAGGTTATCCCATCATGGGAGAAAGTCACAGGGACTTAGGGACGTTAGTCACATTGAATCCACAGTAAAGCAGAGGGAAGGACGGATGCCCGCATGCTAGTGCTTGGCTTGCTTCTACTCATAGTTCAGAATCCTCTGCCCAGGGTGTGGTGCCACCCACAGTGCACATGTCTTCCCATCCCAGTTGACATACTCAAAATGATCCCCTCAAAAGACATGCTCACAGGCCAAGCTAATCTAGACAACCCGTCGGTGAAACTCCCTTTCCAGCTAATTCTAGGGTTGAAAACACTCACCTGCAGGGGGCTGGAGAGGACTGCTGTGCAGGTAAGAGCACAGACTGCTCTTACCAGAGTACCCGAGCCTCAATTCCTAGCACTCACATCAGACAGTGCATAACCACTGCAACTCCAGCTCCAGGGGAATCCAGCACCTCTGGCCTCTGTGGGTACTTGCATAAATATATGCATGCATACATGCATGCGCACATGCCCAGATACACACACACACACACCCCAGCTTATAAAAAGACATCTTAAAAAACAGAACAAAAGTACCCACATCAATATAGGGTATAAACAGGAAGTTAGAATGAAAGAGTAAGTGTGTATGACTCCATGCCAATTAGGAGGAAGAAGATCAGGGATTGAAAGCACTGGCTCTGTTTGGAGGACATTAGCATGCTTGCCTAGCAGGCACAAGGTCCTTAGTTTGTCTCCCAGCACTACAGAATGGGGGGGAGGGGAGAAAATAAGAAAAAGAAGAATGCTGAAGGGATGGCTGGGCAGTTAAGAGCACTGGCTCCTTCTGCAGAGGACCTGGGTTCAATTCCCAGCACCCATATGGCATCTTACAACTGTCTGTAACTCCAGTCCCAGGGGATCTGATGGCCCTTTCTGGCCTCTGTAGCCACCATACACACACATGGTGCGCAGACATACGTGCAGTCAAAACGCCCAGACACATACTACAAATGAAATTGTCTTTCAAAGCAGCTAGCTTTGTGGTGTAGCGCTGCCATTCTTTCCCATCTCCTCCACCTCTTGATCATGTGAGGATTAGATCACGAATATATACAAAGAACAGTGCCCAGTGCTAAGTAACTTTGTGTGCTTGTGTGTGTGTGCAGGGGCTAGAAGACAACCTCAGGCTTTGTTCCTCCAGAGCCACCCACCCTGTTTATCCTTTTTTAAACAGGGTCTCGCACTAGCTAGACTGGCTGGCAGGTGAGCCCCAGGGACCGGCCTATGTTTATCTCCCCAGTGCTAGGACTATAATATGCTCCACCACTCTCAGCTTTGAAAACAAATAACAACAAACAAATATGGGTTTTGAGGACCTCTTGCTTGTGTGACGAACACGTCCCCAAGTCCCACAGTAACTTCTTGTTAACTGTGACCCAGAGCCAAACAGCTGCCACAGAAAGGATGGTGGAACTGTTCGAGTAAAGTTGGGGGTGGGTTAGGTTGGGCCCTGAGTCCTGTCTGCCTGTTTACCTCTACTACCCCCAGGTCTGATGTCTTACCTACCAGGTCCTAAGTCCCTGGGACTTCAGTGAAGCCTTCTTGATAAAAAGATAAGCCTCGGCCGGGCAGTGGTGGCGCACACCTTTAATCCCAGCACTCGGGAGGCAGAGGCAGGCGGATCTCTGTGAGTTCGAGACCAGCCTGGTCTACAAGAGCTAGCTCCAGGACAGGCTCTAAAGCTGCAGAGAAACCTGTCTCGGAAAAAAAAAAAAAAAAAAAAAAAAAAAAAAAAAAGATAAGCCTCACTGGGCCTGTTGAAAGCCTGTATCCTAAGTACTATGCTAAAAATGGGTGAGAGCAACCAGCTAGCTTAAAGGAATTCTAACACAGAGAATCTCTCAGCTTCATCAAACGCAAGTGCTGACAAGCCACAGTCGTCTTTCTCACACAACAAAAAATCAACACTGTACACAGTCGTGTATACCTATAATTCAAGAACTCAGGAGGCAAAAGACCAGCCTAGGCTGTATAGCAAGCCTGTGTCCAAAGGAGGGACACACATGGGCGGCCATAAACACACACACACACACACACACAGACACACACACGCACGCACGCACGCATGTACACACGCACGTGCACATGCACACACATGCACGGGCAAGCAGGCAGATGGACAGACAGACAGACGCAGAGGAGAAAAATTCCAAATATTCTTGTGCTTGATGACAACACACGAACTGCTTTTAAAGCAATGGAGGAGCTGGAGAGATGGCTTAGCAGTTAAGAGCACTGACTGCCCTTCTAGAAGAGCCAGCACCCACATGACAGCTTGTAACTCTCTCTAGCTCCAGTTCCAAGGAGATACGACATCCTCTTTGGGCCTCCATGGGCACTGCATGCACACAGTACACAGGCATCTGTGCAGGCAAAACACTCATCTGTACAAGATAAAAATAATGTAAAAATATTAAAAAACAAACAACGGAAGGGGAAGTCCAGGACTCAACAGGAACAGTCTCAAAGGAAACCTGGAGCTCAGAGGGTTTGTTAACAGAAGCTGCCAGCTGGCTTTGCCCCTACTTCACACACTCAAACTACTCTCTTTGCCTTCCTGAGCCATGGTTTTGGCTCAGGTTTCAGGCAGAGACTCAGCTGGCACTGGGTTCTCAACAGTCTGGAAACTTGTTTGGGGGCAAGGTCATCCACATATTAACCACAGGGCCTGTCCCAAAATAGCACCTTGAATGCAGGCACAGTGGCGCACGCCAGTACTTGGGAGGCAGAAGCAGGCAGATCTCTAGTTTACATAGTGAATTTCAGGATAGCTAGAACTACCCAGCGAGTTCCTGTCTCAAATATTAATAAAATAATAATAAATATAATGACTGTGGCTGGGGAGGAGCAGTGGAGGATGAGGACAAAGTCTTTAAACCCACAATCCAGTCAGATGTTCTGAAATCAGTCACAGCAGGACAGTAGGGCACTCTGTGGATTGTCCACGTGCCAAACTTCTATCCGTCCCTTCTACCTGGGAGCAACTGCCCGGTGATCCTGAACTTACGCCTACAACCTGAGATCACAAGGTCACGAATCTGAAGACTAGGGGGCCCTACAAACCTGGAACCAGCTCCAGATGAACGGGAGCTCTGCCCAGCCCAGAAAGTTCCTGAATGTCGAGAGCCAGTAACCACTGGGTAGGAAGGCCTCTCTCCTACAAAGGGAGCTGCCGGACAGCACAACCACACAGAGCCAGAAGGAGAAAACAGGAACTCTACTTCAGAGTTGCTGAGATAGTACTTCTTCATTGAGAACTGATGGAGGAGTAGGGAAATTGACATCTAGCCAGTTGCCTCTGGCAGTGCTGGAGAAACAAGCTTCTGTTCCACAGAGGGCAGAGCCGTGAAGCCGCTCTTCAGTCCAGTACAGTCACTCTCTCCCACACTTCATTCAGCGAGGGCCAAGTTTGTAGACTGCAGCCGCTCCGTCTCTTGGCAGATGTACTGCTCCACCGTGTCACACTCAGCTAGGAACACCTACGAGACAGACACAGGCAGTGAAACTCCAGGCCTTCTGAGGACAAGCCAACCGCTGCCCATACGAGGCTCTTTATTCAGTCATCTGAGGAGCCTGTTATCAGATGCCCAAACTGATTAAATCAAATACACAGGGACAAGAATTCCCATCTCGGGTTCATGCTAATAAATAAACAGTAACAACAGACCATGCCTCTTAGTTTGTTTTTTGAGACAGGGTTTCTCTGTTTAGCAGCCCTAGCTGACATGGAACTCGTTCTGTAGACCAGGCTGGCATGGAACTCACAGAGATCCACCTGCCTCTGCCTCATGAGTGCTGGGATTAAAGGCAGGTGCCACCACCAACCAGCCAGACCATGCCTCTTAACCACGGTTCTACACGTCCCTGTTTTGAGCAGATAAACACACATACCAACACACTAAATATATTACAGCCTCTCATGTATTACCATATAACTCACCTGAACCTTTTTTACCAAATTCTTCCTTTTTAGCCTGCTGTCTTTAAAATTTTCTGGTAGGACCTATGGAAGAAACAGTTCACAACTTATATCTGTAATGGCAGTGACAAGAGACACTGAAAATCCACACAATACACCCAACAGGTCCCCAATATAAGTAAGATGTGCACTTTTAGGCATCATTTCTCCCATTCTGCATCCTATGAGGCTCCTCTCATGGCTCTTGTTCCTATGAATGGTCCCTCCCTTGATTGCAATGTCTGGACTGTAACCTGATCTGAAACACAGATTTTGCTTCTTCATTGTTTCCTACATACAGATACTATTATGCCAGGAAAAGTACCTTCTGTTGTTTTGGGGTTTGCTTGTTTTTTTGGCTGGTTTTTCAAAACTAGGTTTCTCTGTAAATCCCTGGCTGTCCTGGAACTCACTCTGTAGACCAAGTTGGCCTCAAACTCACAGAGATCTGACTGCCTCTCAAGTACTGGGATTAAAGATGTGCACCACCGTCGCCTGGCTGTTTTGTTCTTTTTAACCCCCTCTGTCACAACAGAACTCCAAGCCCAGAGGAATTCACTCTCAAGAATAAAGCATCAAGCTAGAGATACCCTTACATTAATCTGTTAAAGAAAGCTTGGGTCAGCGATTCAACAGCCTCCCAAGATCTGGCTATGGTTGAAGCCTGCAGAAGAAACAAGCTCAATGACATCACAACCTGAGGTTTAGAAAAACAAAGACCCATGTTTCCTTAACCACAAGATTATAAAATTCTTGGGTTCCAGGTACACAACCACACACACACACACACACACACACACACACACACACACATTTGTCATCTATATTACAAAAGCCCTGTGTTGGTGGCTGTGAATGCCCAGGTCAGAACAGAATTCCATATATTCACCCAGAACCCATCACGCCATCCTAGTTTCCTGCCGGCCGTGTGGTGAAACACTCTCATCAACTGGGGGAGGAGAGAGTTTGTCTGGCTTAGACTACCAGGTCACACAGTCCGTTATCAATGAAGCCAGGGCCAAAACCGGAGGAATGCTGCTTGCTGGTTCACACTTAGTTTTCTTTCTAAGGTTTATTTATTTTAATTTTAATGGATGTTTTGTCTACATGTCTATCTGTACCATATGCATGCCTGATACCTGAGGAGGCCAAGATGACATAGATCCCCTGGAATTAGAGTTAAAAATGGTTGTGAGCCACAATGTAGGTTCTGGGAATCAAACCCAGGTCCTCTAGAAGAGTAACCAGTAGTATTAACCACTGAACCGTCTCTCTAGCTCAAAGCTAGCTTCCTTATCCAGTCCAGGGCCAGCTATCTGGGGTGACGCAACCCATAATGGGCTATTTTAATTACCAAAACAACCCCAACCCCCCATGTGCCCATAGGCCACCCTAACTGGGTACCATCAATTGAGAGGCACGTCTTAGGGACCTCTAGGCGGTGCTGACAGCTAAAGTTAACTAGGACACACAGTATCTGGCAAACAATAGTAGATGCTTGCATCCCTGAGTAACAGATTTCCCAGGCAATAGAAGTGCTATGCTGGCAGAGCGAAATGGACGGAAATACTGTCATAAGAGCTAGCATCTCTAAGCTGAGTATTACTTACCATTGTGTCAATCTCTTCCAAGATCTTCATGAACTGCTCAATTGTGGCCTTTACTTTCCTATCAAGTTTGCAGAGAGCCTCCGCTTGCAATTCCTTAGCCAGAAAACCCTGTGAAGGAAAAGGGTATTACCGTAAGTGTTTCTTGAGACTTGTGGAAAACCACGCCACTATACTGATGAAGCGATCCAGAGTTTACCACTGCTCTAATAAACCAGGCTGAATCTCAGATCTTCATCCCTTTTGACAATTAGAAATGCTGACCTTGGCCAGTCTAAGAATCCTAGCAGGCTGCAGGCTACTGTTTCTCATGTGGTCCACTGGGCTCTGAATGCCTCTAAGGCCTAACTAGGGTATAGCCTTCGGTCACAAGGGTACATGTGCACTTAAGAGACAGACATCAGAGCAGACTTGAATGCTGGGCGCTGTGGCACAACATGTGGACATCGAAGGTCGGCATGAGGTGTCTTTGTCAAACACTCTCTGGTGGCTTGAACAGGAATGGGCACCCTCAGCTCATATATTTGGATGCTCAATCTTGAGGGAGTAGCACTACTTGACAGGGACTAAGAGGTGTGGCCTTGTTAAAGTATAGCCTTGTGGGAGGAAGTATGTCACTGGGCTTTGGGTGTTCAAATGCTCAAGCCAGGCCCAGTGCCTCTCTCTTCCTGCTGCCTACACAGATAGGTCCATATGAAAACAGAGGATGACGATATTTATTTTAGCTCTGTTTTGAGACAGGGTCTCAGTTAGTATAAGTGGTCTCCAGCTCACTGCTTAGTCAATGCTGCCCTTGAGCTCCTGATTCCTCCACCTCAAAAGAGCTGGGATTTCGGGTGTGCAAAACCACACCTGGCTCAAGCAGCACTCTCCTTATTAAACCACCTTGCTATTTATTCACATCTCTAAGCCTAATGATCCGCTGATGGCTGAGCAGGAATTTCTGAGGATGGCTATCAAAGCAGTGACAAATGCATATTTTACAACACACAGCAAGAAGTTCAAAATTACTCAGAAATCCAAACTCAGTGGGAACTCCTTCTGTATCTGTGTTGCTTTTATTGGTTAACGAATAAAGCTGCTTTGGCCTATGGCAGGGAGAACAGAGGTAGGCAGGAAAACTAAACTAAATGCTGGGAGAAAGTAGGCAGAGTCAGGGAGACACCAAAGAGAAAGATGCCAGCCAGAGCCTGCCAGAACCTTGCCCATAGGCCATGACCTTGTAGTGAAGCACAGATTAATCGAGATGGATTAATTTAAGATTATGAGCTAGCTAGAAACATGCATAAGCTAATAGGCCAAGCAGTATTTTAATTAGTACAGTTTCTGTGTGATTATTTTGGGTCTGGGATGCTGGGAAACAAATAGGAAACCTCCACCTACATTATCAAAAACAATCACAACTGTTCAAAAAAAATTCATGTCTAAGGGCATTCAAAGAAGCATCAATGTAACAGAAAAAAATTATTAGGTAAAACAACAAAGAATAGAAACTAGCCTAGACAAAACATGATATGCAATAAAATATGACCATTTTCAATGACACCAGAAAAATGTTAACTTTTTAATCAATAAAAGAACAATTTACCAAATGTATATCATATTGAAACTTTTGACAATAAGATAAAAAATATTTTTCAGAACAACAATATCTCTGGATCACAGGTACATATTTACACACAAGAAGATCAGTAAGGACACGGAGTTTAGGGAGTGATGGGCCTTGGTCTGAATCTATTTGTACATACATTTAAAACTCTTGTATAAGTATCACAAATTATTATGATGATGATGATGATGATGATATTTGGTTTTTAGAGACAGGATTTCTCTGTGTAGCTCTGGCCATCCTGGAACTCACTCTGTAGACCAGTGTGGCCATGAACTCAGAGATCTGCCTGTCTCTGTCTTGAGAGTGCTGGGATTAAAGACCTGGTTGCCACTGCCCAGCACAAATTAATTTTATAATCAAAGGACCGGGGAGATGGCTCAGTAATTAAGACATGTGTTGCTCTTCTAGAAGACCTGAGTTGTATTCCTAGCATCCACATGGAAGCTCACAACTTCATGTAGCTCCAGTTCTGGGAGAACTGGAGACCCTGGCCTCCCCGGCCACCAGGACTCCCATGCACATACTCTCACACATACATACATAATTTTAAAATGAAATAAATGGTTTTTTTTAAAAAAGCCAACTAGGTAACAATACCATACCACTAAATTAGAATTGAAATGGCTAAGTCACCTGTTGGATGCCAAAAAGTTCTTTGTTCAAGTCTTCTAGGTGGTAAGCTGTCTTCTCTACAGATACCTCCAAATCTTTCAGCTTCTTTAACTCAACTTCTTCCTCTGGATTGCTCTAACGTGAAGAATAAAAATGAGGTCAGTAATCACAAAGACTAGCTGCCTCTGTGAGAAGAACATCTGACCACCACTGGGCTAAGCCACTCACTGAGGAGGACTGAACCAACCGCTGATGCTTCTTGGAAAGCAACAGGTTTCCTATCTAGAAAGCCTAGTCCAAAGGGAAGGAAGGTGTTGGGCAAACGCTCTAGTGAGGATCCTGATGACTTATGCTCAGAGAATGCAGCCAACCCAAATGTCAGATTCAGCCCCTGCATTAGGGTGATGATCCCAGCAGCTAGGTTAGAGTATGATCGAGGACTAGAGAACTCACTACTCTTCCAGAGGACCTGGGTTCAGTTCCCCAGCACCCACTCAGTGGCTTACAATCTTTTGTAACTCCAGTTCCAGGAATCCAGCCCCTCTTATGGGCAACAGACATACACATAGGACACAAACATAAATGCAGGCAAAATGCTCAATAGATAGATAGATAGATAGATAGATAGATAGATAGATAGATAGATGGATAGATGGATATAATTATAGATAATAGGTTAAATAAATCTTTAAAAAAGAAATAGAATGTAAGCAAGTTCAAATGGATGCCACTAAGAAGTCCAGAATGAAAAGGCAGGCAGAATTCAACTAGTGCTCTGTTTTGAGACAAGGTCTCACTATCTAGTCCTTGAATTCCTTCCTCCCACCTCAGCTCCCTAAGTGTTGGGATTAAACAATGGACTAGCGTGCCCAGCAGTTTGACAAGCTTTTCCCCCAGGCAGTGTCATAATTAGCCCAGGGTGGCCTCAAACTTACTGTGTTAATGGGAGGATGATCTTGAACTCCTGATCTAGCTGCTATCTTCCCCATGCTAGAACTACAGGCATGTGCCACTATGTTTGGTTTATGCCTATTTAACTCTATCATTAAATATGATGGTGACAACGATAATACTTATACTTTTATTGGACACCCGTTAAATGCCAGCTACTATGCTTAGCATGTTACCTGCGCTTTTATTTTTCTTTCTTTTTTTTCAAGCCTTACCACAATCCTAAGAGGCAGGAACTGTTGAACAGATACTGGAAACCAGGGCTAATGTAGTGAAGTGACCTAAGATCCCAGTGCCCAAAGGGGGAATGTACTAGAATCCAGATGTGGCTCCCCGTTCTTAGCCAGCTCCAACCGAAACTACTACAGCTTCTTCAAACTGACCATGGATACTGCCTGCTGCCTACACTGTTCTCCCAGACCCTTCAGCAAGACATCCAGAACATTCTCCTTCCTCTCACCCATAGTTGGCAGCCAGGGCCAGCAGCTGCCTGCTTTCTTACACTCCCCTACACTGTTCATTCTTCTCCACGGCCAAATCTCAAGCCCAGTCCCCCAGGTGCCACTGTGTCACAATGCAGGGTGGGCACAGTGCCTATCACGGCAGGGCAGGGCCACAGCCCTCACCTGTCACCAACGCTTTCTTGCCCCTCAGTTCTTCAGTCTGAACCTTCCCACTCAGAGAGCGTTTTCTTCTTGTAGAATGGAAGGCAGCTCCTAAAACCCGAGCAAGAGTTCTCCCACATAGTGTCTACAGCTCTGACAAAAGCTCTCTTGAAAATTCTAAGTACAGCCTGCCCCTGGCACATTTTGACTACATTGAGGTAGCACGGCAGTTCCTAATTCCTAGGGCAGAAGCCTAATCGCCAGAGTAGAAAAGCACAGATAATGCACCTACCAAACTGGTAATCTATCAGACCTCGCTCAAGAGGGATGTCACCAATGCTGAATCTGGGTAACCAATTTGGTCTTTTTTTTGTTTTGTTTTGTTTTTTGTTGTTGTTGTTGTTTTTTGTTGTTGTTTTTGGTTTTTCAAGACAGAGCTGCTCTGTGGAGCCCTGGCCATCCTGAACTCAGTATGTAGACCAGGCTGGTCTCAAATGCAGAAGTTCACTTTGCTTGCCTCTGCCTCTCAAGTGCTGGAGTTAAAGGTGAGCGCCACCACCGCCCAGCCAATTTGGTCTTCTATACAGAATCATGTATGGTTCTTTAGTCATTCGTTTTAAAATTTTGAAGGAAAAAGCAATTTACCTTTTCCCCAATTAGCATGACTCGGCAACCATTTTGTATTCCAAGTGCTGACAAAGGTGTCTCCATTTCTTTCAAAGATTTTCCTGAAAAAAGCAAAGGCATGCCAAATTGTATCATCTGTACAACACTAAAACTAGACTTTGGCTAATGTACATGAGAAAGAGGTGGGATTGGAGCCCCACCACTAGCAGTGGCACTACTGACACTGAATAGCTGTGGGAAAGTGTCAGTTTTCTTTGAGGTGTGACCGGATAGGCCTGCCTCATCCAAGGCAGGCCCTGTATGGACTCGAATGGAGGAGGGAGCGAAACGTAGGCCAGGAAGTGAGAATGAGCAAATACACTGTGTAGATTTTTCATAAAACTATTGTTATTTAAAAGCAGAAATACAAATCTAACCTAAAAGGGGGGCCTGAGAGATGGCACAATGGTTAAGAGCAGTGGTTGCTCTTCTAGAGGACCCAGGAAACCTACTCAGAGCACTCAGGAGGCAGAGGCAAGCAGATGTCTGTGAGCTCAAGCTTAGAAGGGGCTGTAGACCAAGACCATGTTCCAGGCCAGCACAGACTACATAATGAAACCCTGTCTCAAGAACCAAAACCAGGGTTGGAGAGATGGCTCAGAGGTTAAGAGCACTGACTGCTCTTCCAGAGGTCCTGAGTTCAATTCCCAGCAACTACATCGTGGCTCACAACCATCTGTAATGGGCTCTGGTGCCCTCTTCTGGCCTGCAGGCATACACATGGACAGAATATTGTATACATAATAAATAAAAAATATTTAAAAAAAAAAGAACCAAAACCAACCAAACCAACAAAAGCTTCATGTTCGCTAACAATAAAAAAGATAAATTGGAATCCTTTTTAAATGTCTTTATCTGATAATGTCATTTCGGGGCTGGAGAGATGGCTCAGAGGTTAAGAGCATTGCCTGCTCTTCCAAAGGTCCTGAGTTCAATTCCCAGCAACAACATGGTGGCTCACAACCATCTGTAAAGGGGTCTGGTGCCCTCTTCTGGCCTGAAGGCAGACACACAAACAGAATATTGTATACATAATAAATAAATAAATATAAAAAAACGGATAATGTCATTTCTTTATATTTATCCTAAACAAGTAACTGGAAATATATTTATATAACAACTATTAAAAATAATATTCGGGGACAAAGTATTAATATAATTCATATAATAGATATAGTTCTTTAAAATTTTATTATTATTATTATTTTATGTATAGAGGTATTTTGCCTGAATGTATGCTTGTACATTATATATGTGGCTGGTGCCAGTGGAACTGGAATCCCCTGGAACTGGAGTTATTGACCAGTTTAGAGCCTCCATATGGATGCTGGGAATTGAACCTGGGTCCTTCGGAAGAGGAGCCAGTGCTCTTAATTGTAGAGCCATCTCTCCAGTCCCTAAAGGTTTTAAGATTTACCTTTCTTTTCTTTTTTTTTTTTTGATGATACAGTAGCTATAGTTCTTTTTTTTTTAAGATTTACCTTTCTTTAAGATTTACCTTTCTTTAAGATTTACCTTTCTTTATTTGCTTTTTTTTCAAGATAAGTTTTCTCTATGTAACAGCTCTGGCTGTTCTAGTACTTGCTTTGTAGACCAGGCGGACCTCAGACTCATAGAGATCATCTTGTCTCTGCCTCCCGAGTTCTGGGATTAAAGGCATACACCACCACCTCTGGGGATTTATTTTATTTTTAATAATGTGTATCTGTGTGCATATGACTACAGTTGCCATCTCTCCAGCCCCAAGAGATCACTTCTGTAAAATAAAAGATTTTATAGTCATGAAAGCTCTTTTCAGGGATGAAAGATGGCTCATGAGTTAAGAACAATGACTGTCCTTCCAGAGGTCCTGAGTTCAATTCCCAGCAACCATATGGTGGCTCACAACCATCTATCTATGATAAGATCTGGTGCCCTCTTCTGGCCTGCAGGGATACATGTAGATAGATGCTGTATATATAATTAATAAATAAATCTTTTTAAAAAAGCTCTTTTCTTCTCAGGATATTTCAATGAATGCAGGTAAACTCAATATAAAATAAAAAAACTCAATATAAAATAAAAAGAAAATGTAAAATGTAAAATACATGTAAATAGGGCTTAGTGGTTTGGTATTTGCCTAGCATGTTTGATTAAGCCACAATATCATTTTAAAATAATTGATAAGACCCAGAAAGACAAATATAATATATACTCACTCATAAGTGACTTTTAGACATAAATCAAAACAAAAAAAACAACAAAAAAGCCTACAATTCACAATACCAGAGAACCTAGACAACAAAGAGGACATGGATCTAATCTACATGGGAAGTAGAAAAAGACAAGATCTCCTGAGTAAATTGGGAGCATGGGGATCATGGGAGAGGGTAGAAGGGAAGAGGGGAAGAAGGAGGAGGGGAAGAAGGGAGGGGAGCAGAGAAAAATATATAGCTCAATAAAAAGTTTTAAAAAATTAATAAGCAGCTTTATCCTCGAGAACATTTCTTCTTTATGCTTTCTGTTTTGAAACTTAATCTCTTGCCATTCTCTGTTCCTCCCCAACCCAGGCAGAATCTGACTTATTACCCAGGTTGACATGGAGTTGGCCTGCGTCTCCAGAGTACTAGGGTTATAGGTGTGTGCTACCATACTCAACTTTGAAAGATATGTTTCTATTGTCTTTCTAATTCAGAAAATTAAGTTATTTGGAAAGGAAAAGACATGGACATGGTCATACATAACCAGTTCCGAGATGGCTTAGGCTCTAGGAAACTATCACTTTCCAACCAAGAAAAAGGCAAAGATCTATGCTATGAAATATACATAAAATGCTTCCTATTACTGTACTCAAAAGTTACACCCTTGTCATAATGTTCACTTTACAATGACCGAAACCTAACGAGATAAATCTGGCCCTATCACGTACTAGAATAACGGGTTCTATGGGAGTGGGGAGGCAGAGGATAGGAGGGCTGGGGAGGAGCTAGTGCCTCAGAAATCAGCACCAGCGATATCAACACACTCTGCCCATCCAGGCCCCTGTTAAGTTTGTTCAAAGCCTCTCTCATCAGCATGATGTCAAGTACTGGCAAGAACACTATCTCTGCTGTCATACTAACAAATCAGGTATTAGGTAACTAAGGTAACTTCACTTAGTAGTAACTTCAATACAATCATGCAGAACATATAATAGGGAAGGCTGTGCATATGTTTCCTCAAAAAAGATTAACATCTGTTATCATGTTACCCCAAATCTGATACTCATCCAGATGTTTGCAATGTCTAGTGTAGAGCAGGTCCTTAATAAATACCTGGAGAAAGAAAGAAAGAAAGAAAGAAAGAAAGAAAGAAAGAAAGAAAGAAAGAAAGAAAATGGTTCTGCTTTGAGAACTGAAAGATGGGGGCTAGAGAGATAGCTCAGTGATTAAGAGCATTTGCTGCTCTTACACAACATCAGGGTTCAGGTCCCAGCACCCACATGGTAGCTCACAACCATCTGTAACTCCAGTTCCAGAGAAGCTGACATCGTCTCCTGGCCTTCGTGGGCACTGCACAAATGTGGTACACATATATATGTGTCAGGCAAAACACCCATGTACACATTCACACACAGAAAACTGAAAGTCACTAGTAGGTAGGACTAAGCAACTTAAAATCTGTCCTTACAGGGTGGTGGGGGCACACGCCTTTAATCCCAGCACTCAGGAGGCAGAGGCAGGCGGATCTCTGAATTCAAGGCCAGCCAGGTCTATAGAGTGAGGTCCAGGGCAGCCAGGACTACACAAAGCAGCCCTGTCTCTGAAAACTAAAATAAACAAACAAATAAAATGAAATCTGTCCTTTAGCCATAAGTACTCAAAAACAAATGAGAAGCACCTACCCTTAAATATGAGCTTCTGAAAAGGCAGTGGAACCCCTGTGGCCTCTTCCACAAACTGAGCTAGGTCTTGTACACATGGTTCACTATTACCCTGCTGTGGGGTAACAAGAAGGTCATACCTCTCATTGCCTGGAGGGAAAGAAAAGCATTCAATGAAGATAACTCTTTCACATAAACCTAAAAGTAAACTGATGCTGTCTTATGGAGCTGAGGATGGAATTCAGTGCCTTGAGCTTGCTGGGAAGGGCTCTACCACTGAGCTATGTATAGCCCCAGCTAGAGTCACACTTGCATGCAACAGTATGCAATTATACAAGACATGTTGCATGCCCTATCTTAAAACCCCAGCTATCAGTCTAATATAAACCTCCTTGGGGAAACCTTCAACTGGCAGAGTCAGAATCAGCCCTCAGATCTAGTTGATTCCAAAGTCCACACTTTCCACCACAGCTGCCTGCATCCTGCCGTCCGACTCCCTATTGTCTCTAAGGCATTGGTCTTGTCTCCCCTGATTCACCCGCAAGGGGCTGTTGTTCTCCACGTCTTTCTTACGGGGCACACCTAAGTACACCATAATTAGTGCTTAGTAAAGACAAACGAATAAATTCATTTTTTAAAAACATAGGTGCCGATTCTTTTCTAAGTAGGTGGAGTCCAGGTCCAGCTTATTAGACTACTCTCCCAATTGATCCAGGGCCAGAAGGAGCCCTCGTTCCCATCTGTGCTTCACAGACCAGAAATCAGAGGCCTTTAAAAAAAAAAGAGACGGTCCATCTCAAGGTCACTCAAAGCTGCTGGACACAGAATCATGGTTTCCAGATGGCAAAGTATGTGGTTCTTTCCTAACTGGCTGGTTCTAAGGAAATCTCACGGATCCAGCTTTCTCGTGTACTTTCCAGTGATTGGTTCGGTTTTAATTTCACCAGGTGTCCAGAAAGTAACTCTTGGACCCACCGCTCCTGCGGTTCTGTGACATTCAATACAGAAAGTACTCGGCAAGTACAGCCAGCCCGACCAAGTAAGTTCAGACTCACTATACAGGTAGATGTCCAGAACCACAAGAGTTCTACACACAAGTTGGCCAAATACAAGACTGACACTTTATTACTGACGGCACACACTCAACTACGCTTCGAAAATAGAGGATCTAACAAATGTCCAGGCACAAAACAAACTGGCCACACGGAAATATGTCCTAACACCAGACCCAGGCAAAAACAAACCATCCACACAGACATAGCCAAGAGCCCATGCTTGGCTACAGGTGGCCAAATTCACAGATCCCAACCTTACCTACGGAGCCCATCCTGGTACTCACTGTGGGTGACGGTCACGCTAACCCCAGTTGTTTCTTCCATTTCCTCGGTCTGGACCATCTCCTCAATCTGGGCCATGCCCTCGGTCTGGGTCACCTCTTCGGCCACGGCCACCTCTTCGGTCTGGGTCGCCTCGTCGATCGTGATCACCTCCTCTAACTGGGTCACCTCCTTGATCCCGGTCCCTTTCCTGCTGCGGGTCGCTTTCTTACCCCTTATCAACTCCCTGCAATGAGCCACCTTCTCGCTTTGAGCAGATCGGGGACGGACTTTCTTCTTCATCCGCGGCATGTAAGCGCCGGCGGCGGCGGCGCCCCTGGTGGATCGGTCATACCCGCTGGCTGTACTGTGGACAGATGAACGCTGAGAGGGAGGCGAGCCGCGCTCGGCCAGGGGCTCCGACTGGCGCGGCTCCCGGCCGGGCCGAGGGGCGCGCAGCCGGGGTCCCAGCGGCTCCCGATCCCCTCGCGTTCTCCGAGGGCTGCTGCGATCCGCCAGGCCCGCGTTTGTTCACCGCCCAGCGGTGGCCGTAGACGACGCAGTCTTGCAACCCCGCCCTACGACTCACCGGCCCCACCCCATCTGCTCGCCACGCCCTCGGAACTGACCCCGCTCCGGGCCCCGCCCTATCCGCCCAGCTGCGTCTAAGCCACACCCACCTGCCCGAGGCACCGCCCCATCCCTCCCCAAGCCCCGCCCCCAGAAGTCTTTCCGCCTCTCCCAGAGCTCTACGCTCTTTCTCTGGAAGGAGGAGCTGAAAACCCGGAAAAAGGATTGGGAAACTCCAGAGAGCACTCTGCGCTTGCGCATAGAGGTGGGGGGGGGCCGGAAACTGAAACCGGAGCGAATACGCTTCCGTGTCTGGTTTTCCTCCAGTGTTTGGGTTTCTTCGCCTCCAGCCAAGATGAACCGATTCTTCGGAAAAGCGAAACCCAAGGCTCCGCCGCCTAGCCTGACTGACTGCATTGGGACAGTGAGCATTTGACTTTGTATACCTAGACTCAACTCCGACCGGCCCATACCGAATTCCTACTCCACCCCATTCCTGGTTCGGGCCCATTAAACCACAGTCTTCTCCATCCCCACCCCTTTCATTCCTGTTTTCCAGGTCATTCCTGACCCCACAAACCAGAGACTGACACTTCATCACTGCCTCGCCCTTACTGCACTTAAAGCCCTTTCTGATGCCCCCTGCGCCCCATCGCTTCTTTCTCGCTTTGGTCCTCAACATTCCAACTTGCCCTTCCTGGTTCATACACCCCACTTCGTCCAACCTGGTCTTTTACCAATCCTTTTCTAATTCCTCTTTCCTCGCCCTGGTCAGGGTTAACATATCTATCTATACCTTAGTCATGGAGCTGAGTAGCACAAAATTCTGAACCTTGGCCCCTCCAAATTAAACCTGATTTCGGAAATGGCATTACATCTCATTGTACCCTGTGTCCACTGGCTCATTCCATACATGTTGAGTCCCCAAACTGACGAGTCTCCCACTTGGGAAAACTCAACCAACCCAGTGATTCCCAAATTTTCTCGCGGGAGAATCTGGGAGGTGGGAGAGAGATGATGAAAGCCTTCCGATTATTCTGGCTGGTATTCCCTTTAGTAAACCCACTGTTTTCCACTCTTTGCTCTATCCTTCCTTTTGTCTTCGCTTCTTCATCCATATTCCTCGCTCTCCTCCTGCCCCTTCCAGTGTAAATATATTATAATAATTATCTACATTTGACATTTTCCTCCAAGGTGGATAGCAGGGCAGAATCCATTGACAAAAAGATTTCCCGGTTGGATGCTGAGCTAGTGAAATATAAGGACCAAATGAAGAAGATGAGAGAGGGTCCTGCCAAGGTAGGTTAATGTTGACTGCTGTAGGAAGTACTATGTGGGGCAATGGTGGGAGGATGCAGAAAAATACAGCTTGGTATACAGTAAGGATATATACTCTTCAGGAAAGGGAGTACAGCCAGATACAAGAGGAGGCTGGTTTTAATGTGGTAGATAGAAGATGCTGATCTTTATTTAATGATAATGGGAATTGATATGTTCTAATAGGTCTCTGGAGAGGAGGGCTTGGTTGTACTCAGAATTTGGGTGTGGTCAGGCTGGTCAGACTGGGATAGATATAATACAATGGCAGGCCAGGGAAAAGTACAGAATTAGCATGCAGGACCAGTGATCTAATACTATCACTGTTTAATAGACTATGGCTATATAGCTGTTTTGGGTTGTTCTTTTCCAGCTTCATAACTTATTAACAATGTGAACCAGCCTCAGTTTTCTCATCTGTGAAATGAAAATAACACGTCTGTTGTAGTGTGAGGATTAAATAACAAGTCACCTACATGGAATTATGCCTAGAATATAGTAGCATTTGGTAAATTTGCATGAGGAAAGAGGAGACAAAGTTTGTGTAGAGGTTCTCAGCTTCTAGAAAGGAGAGATTAGAAGCTGTTTCTAACATGAGGACATGGTAGAGGTCGAATGTTGTGTTTAAATTGAAGGAAACTGAATAGACACCAGTGGGCACAGTTGGGGCTGGAAATGGGCGCATCAGGAAAAGGGAGAGTAAGTAGTTCAGGGCACTGAGGTGCGGGGTGCAAAGGGTGCCGAGGCTTACTAACTAGACATTGGAGTTACCTGTGCTTAGGGAGAGAGTAGATAAGGAGCCTCTATGTCTGCCCTTTTGAAGAAGAAAGCAAATAGGCACACGAGTTTGAGCACTGGGAGATTTCTTTTGCCATATGTGTTCCCCTTTTTTATTAAATCTGTTTTTCTCCTCAGAACATGGTCAAACAGAAAGCCCTGAGGGTTTTAAAGCAGAAGCGGATGTAAGTCATATGCACCATCTCTTTTCTAAGAACAGTTTAAGCAAAAAGGTCTTCATTCTTTGCAGCTTTTATCATTTTCTAAGTATTCTTGATTTCATTCCAAATTTCCATAATCTTCCATTATTTAATGTTACTAACTTAAGTTTAGGTAGCCGTGTGGTACTAGCGACCACGACTGTGGCTGGCCAGGTCCATATGGCTTGGCTTTCCCGTTGCTTAGTTAGTATGGTCTTCTAGGTTTTGTTTGTAAAGTTAGGGGTGCTAAGTATGTGCTCTCTCGCAGCAGGACAAATGTACAGGTCCACAATTGGTTTTAAGTTACTGTGTCCTAGTGTTTGTGCAAAACCCAGTTAATATCTGGTGTTCCCCCTGAGGACTGCTCAGCCTGTGAGATCATCCAGAGCATACTCAGATTGCAGGAAACCAGAAAAATTGTTGACAACTCTGTTCCAATTTTGAAATGACTTTGTTACATATCGGATGCTGTCTTTCATTTTTTTTTTTATATTAAATCCCATCCAAAAAAATCTAATAATACCTACAATGGCTAAGATGTGTTGTAACTATTACCTTCTTAGTAGCAATTGGTTTTAAAGTATTTTGTTTTTCTTATAGAAGAAATACAGTTTGGCTTCAGTGGTGTAGGCCTATAATCCTAGCACTTAGGAGGTAGGGGAAGAATGACCAGGAACCTATGAGCCTTGGCTTCATAGAGAAACCAAGGCTTGCCTTGGCTACATACGACCCTATCTAAAATTAAGTAAATAAATAAACTGAGCATGGTGGCACAAACCTGTAAACCTAGCGCTTGGGTGTGAAGGCAGAAGTGTCAGAAGTTCAGAGCTACCCTTGGCTAGTAAATTCTAGACCATCCAGGGCTATATGAGTTCCTGCTTCAAAAAAAATAAAAAATAAACACTTATTTTTTTTTTTTTAAAAAAAGGGGGGGATATAGATTTATTGCAGAAACTTGGAAAAATATATCAAGCAAACAGATGTAAAGAAAATTTACCTAGATTCGTAGGAAACTGAAATTATAATGTGTCTTATATATAAATATTCTTTTCCACTTCAAACCATACTTTTTTTCCTGTTTCTATTTTTAGAGATAGGGTCTTGTTATTAGAGCCTCCAGCTCTAATCCCCTGACTCAGCTTCCCAGTACTGGGATTAGAACCATGTGCCACCTTGCCTAACTTAATGGAGTCATCTGCTCCTTGCCTGGATCATGAATTACCTATTTTTCTTCTGTTAGTTAAATGGTTTCCAAATGTTGTGTAAAAATCATGGTGACAGCTGGGCGTGGTGGCGCATGCCTTTAATCCCAGCACTTGGGAGGTAGAGGCAGGCAGATCTCTTGAGTTTGAGGCCAGCCTGCTCTAAAGAGCGAAATTCAGGACAGCCAGGGCTACACAGAGAAATCCTGTCTTGAAGAAGAAAAAAAATCATGGTGACATAAGTCTTTGACATAATATTATAATTGGATAGAAAACTTTAAAGAGTATCAGACATTTAAAGTATCAGTATTTCTAGTATCAGACATCCGATTTATATTAAGTCAGATGTATAGCCTAATTATGAATACAGGATTATTAAAGTGTCCTTAAGTACACGTCGAGTCTACCTGAAAAACATACAGCTATATGTATGAAAAGTCTTAAAAAACAGTCTCACCCTTTGCCCCAAGAGTTCCACTTCTGAGAATTCATCTTGGGAAATAATTAGAAAAATATGAATAAGATATAGTGCAGACAGGAGCAGTGGCAGACACCTGCTTTACCCAGATTTGGGGAGCTGAGAGTAGGGTCACTACAAGTCTGAGGCTGACCTGGATTACAAGACCCTTTTTCAAGAAATAGAAAAAAGAAACAAATGCTATGTTGTTAGGTGGGAATAGTTAAAATTCGGAAACATTCAAGGGAAAAAAGATTTGGAGGGGTTTTGTTAGAGTGGGTAGTTTTTAAATGGTTTTGGCTTTAGTTTTTGGTTTGTTTGAAGAAAATTCCCGTATTTAGTTTGAGGCTTCTTCCTTCCTAAGGATTTCTATCTGTCTCCCATGTCTAATTCTCACTTGTCTCCAAAAAGGTATGAGCAGCAGCGAGACAACCTCGCCCAGCAGTCCTTTAACATGGAGCAGGCTAACTACACCATTCAGTCTCTGAAGGACACCAGGACCACGGTATGCCCAGAGCACTTTTTTCCCATTTTAATTTGTTTGTTTGTTTGTTTTTATTTATTTATTATGTATACAATATTCTGTCTGTATGCCTGCAGGCCAGAAGAGGGCACCAGACCCCATTACAGATGGTTGTGAGCCACCATGTGGTTGCTGGGAATTGAACTCAGGACCTTTGGAAGAGCAGGCAATGCTCTTAACCTCTGAGCCATCTCTCCAGCTCCTTGTTTTGTATTTTGAGACAGGGTTTTTCTATGTAGCTTTGGCTGTCCTGGAACTCACTCTGTAGACCAGGCTGGCCTCAAACTCAGAGATCTGCCTGGCTATGTCTCCCAAGTGCTGGGGTTAAAGGCATGTGCCACCTCCTCTCAGTTCTCTTTTAATTTTTAAATCTCATACACTTTCCCATGGTTTTTAAATGATGTTTAGCAAACATGACGATGTGTTTGTATTCTTTGCCTGCATGTTTGCTGAGTGCCTCGTGTGTCTAGTGTCAGAGAAGTCAGAAGAGAGCATCGGAGCCCCTGGCTCTGGAGCTGGAGATGGTTGTGAGCATGTGGGTGCTGGGATCAAACCCAGGTCCTCTGCAAGAGCAACAAATGCTTGTCATGACTGAGCCACCTCTCCAGCACAAACATGACTTCTCAAAACAGTGTATTTTTAGGGCTGGGGATGTAACACAATGGCAGAATGGTATTTTTAGCATGTATGAGTGTCCTGGTTCAAATCCTCAGTACTTCAAAGTAAAACAACAAATATGTTGTGCTTTCTTCTACCCTTTCTTAGGTGGATGCCATGAAACTGGGAGTAAAGGAAATGAAGAAGGCATACAAGCAAGTCAAAATTGAACAGATTGAGGTGAGCTGTCTGCTGGTTTTTTCAAGATGTGTGTACTTGTTACTGCAAGGTTGAGAATAAACGTTTGTGGCGAGAAATGCAGAGAAAAGGGCTAAAGGCCTCAGTTTCCTTATTGCTAATGCAGAGATCCCAGTACCACACACAGTTATTAAACAGGTGAGATGTATGAGCTGTCTCCGAGTATTGTGCCCTCCCCCCAAAAAAATCTTGCAAAGAAGCCCAGACTAGCTTTGAACCTTGCCTCAACCTTCTAAGTGCTAAGATTAGAGCGTACACCATGATGTTAAATGAGGATGTGTATGTAATTGGTTTACACAATTTCTTTTCTAGTATTTTGAGTAATTTTCTTTACATTTGGTAATTAATTACTAGCTTCTTAAAGTTACCATTTCCTTTGGGGTCGAGGATTTGGTCAGGAAGGTAAGGCCTGTAAGCCTGGCTACTCAGTCAGCTCCCAGATGAGCATCCCACTTGGCAGGCAGAGGAGGCGGGAGTGAGCATCCCATGTGGCAGGCGGAGCTGGTGGGAGAGCATAGTGGCCTGCCAAAGGAAAAAGGCTCCTTCCTAAATCTATGGCACAGTGTTTACCCTCTGTTTAGAACCCCTTTTTCCCTGAAGGAAGGGATTTAATTTTGTTCATTCAGTCTTTATCCCCATTGCCTTGAAGATACCTGACCATACTTGAGGCCCAGGAAGTATTTAAAGGTTAAAGGTGATGCCATACTGTTCTAGTCGAGCAGTGTTGGTTGAGTGAGCAGTCGCTATGTCCCAGGCGTTTTCCTGGCTTCACAAGGATATTCTCGGGTCATCTCAGTCTCCAGGAGGAATGAGGGCCTTAGTCCCCTGCCTTACTCTTTTCCACTGCCCCTTACACGGCCCCTGATCAATCCCAGTCGTCACAAGTCTCTGTTTACATGGCATTAGGCATTCTTACAGCTTTCAGGAAGTTCACTGAGAACAATATATCCTGTGTGCTCATTTGTATAATACCATTTACAGCTTACTAGTCCCTAAAAGTTGGGTAGGACTCTTTGTAGTGTTGTTTTGTATTTGAGACAAGATCTTGTTTTGCAGCCCAGGCTAGCCTGTCTTACTATGTGTGCTGGCCTTCTCCTACCTCAACCTTCCAAATGTGTGGATTATGGACTTGTGCCACCTTGCCACCTCTCCTGTGGGTTCAGTGAGAGCTGTTTAAATGAACATAAGAGAACCTTTGCTTATTCTGGCTTCCTTTCTTTAGGGTCTTGTTGTTTCGGGTTTTGTTTTATTTTTATTATTATTATTATTTTCTGAGACAGGGTTTCTCTGTGTGTATCCCTGGCTGTCCTGGAACTCACTGTGTAGACCAGGCTGGCCTCAAACTCAGAGATCCACCTGCCTCTGCCTCCTGAGTGCTGAGATTAAAGACATGTGCCACCACCACTGCCTGGTTGGCAGGGAAGGGGGGTGGTATTGTTTTGTTTTTTTAAGATTTTAATTTAATTTTGTCTGTAAATATGTATATAAAGTGTGTGTGTGTGTGTGTGTGTGTGTGTGTGTGTGTGTGTGTGTGTGTGTGTGTATGGGTTTTTGCATGTGCGTGCAATCTCTTCTGAGACCGGAAAAGGTTGTTAGAACCCTTGAAGTGAAATTTACAGGTACATGTGAGCGACTCTGATACAGATGCTAAACTCAGGGCCTCGGAAGAGCAGCACATATTCTTGACCCTAGACCCTCTTTCCAGTTCAGGCTTTGCTTTGCGTCTGAGACAGGATGTCGTTCTGTAGCCCAGGCTCTTCTAGAACTTACTGTATCGCGTAGGCTAGCCTTGTCCTTGTGGCAGTCCTCCCAGTCCTCCTGCCTCAGCCTCCACAGTGCTAGCATTACAATGTATTCTACCACATTCAGCTTCCTTCTGGCTTTTGGATGTCTCCCCATCTCTTGCATTACCCTTCTCTGCCCCTAATGGACTACAGCATGACAGACCCCATTAGCATGTGTATATCTTTTGGCTAAGCTGCAGACTTTGGAATCTTTTCAGGTTTATTTTTCTAATATAATTATAAAACATTTTAGGTTTTTTTATAGCTCTAACTTTTACATTTTTTGTTTCTATGTATAATTGTTTTTATCCTTAAAAAAAAAAAAGACTTCAGGCCCAGCATGGTGGTGTATACCTTTAGTCTTAGCACTTGGAAAGAAGAAGCAGGAGGATTTCTGTGAGTTTGAGGCCAGCCTGGTCTACACAGGGAGTTCCAGGACAGTAAGGGCTATGTAGAGATTCTGTCCCTCAAAAAACAAACAAAAAAAGTTGTATTTTTATTTTTCATTGTATGTATGTGTGTGTCTGGTTTCTGTGCACATAAGTGCAGTGCCCATGGAGGCCGGAAGAGTGCAACAGATCCCAGGAGCAGGAGGTATAGGTGGTTGTGAGCTGTCTTCTAGAAACTGAACTCAGGTCCTGAACAAGAGCAGTATACACTTCTAACTGCTGAGACCTCTCTGTCTCTCCCACCCACCCCAACTCCCTTTTTAAGTTTTTTTTGTCTTTGTTTTTCCCAGACATTAGGGCAAATACACTTTTTAGATTAGTCCTGCTGTTTAGTTGTTTTTGTTTATGTAGTATTGAATTTAAAGATAGATTAATCTAATACTTTGAATGGTGACTTTCTTTTTTTCTTTCTGTGTCTATCCTAGACTCTGTAAATAGAAACCCTATGCGTAGGCTGTGTAGTGGTTGCAGGCCTGTAATCTCAAGACTAGGAAGGCAGAGGCAGAAGAATCATAAGTTCAAGGCCAGCCTAGGTCACAAAGCAAGACCTTGTTCATAAAAATAAGATTAAAAAGAAATCTTACTCATCAAATGATTCGAGAAGCAACACACACACAGACACACACAATACACATACACATACATTTTGGACACAGGGTCTTACCATGTATGTGGGACTGGTCTAGAACTCACGACAATCCTCCTGCTTCAGCCTCCGAGTGTTAGAACTCCATGCCTAGCTGGGGAGACTTCTTGATATGTAGCATCATAAGCCTGATTTGACTCCGCCTTCTGTGACTTTACTCCTTGGCAAGTGTTTCAGCATGTACACATGTGCTTGGGGTTTGGCACTCAGGTGTACAGAAAGGCATTCTTGGTGGTTTCTCCACTTTCATATGGAAAAACAAACTAGGCTGCCAGGAAGGAATTCACAATTGACTTGTCGCTCTGGAAATTGTGAGTGTGGGGGCGGGGTGTCTCTGAAAACGCCATGGCCAGCAGGAGAGGCAAGAAGGAAGTCTACTTCAACATAACTCAGCCAACATTGGTTCAAACTCCGTCCGACACCGTGTAGTTTGTTTTAGGCACAGCACAATTTGGGAAAAAGTTTCCTGATACTAATTAACTCAGTCCTATGTATACAACAAAGCTTAAGTCATGACTGCATCAAAACTCTTGTGAAATACAAGTGGCCTCTTTCACATAGATAGGTTCTATAGATCAACTAAGGAAGCAGCCTCAAGGCAAACAAGGGTCCAGGGAAGATGGCTCTATGAATTGACTGAGATAAAGGGGCACAAGATAAGGGTCCTAGGGGAGCCTTGTGGCCTGTGATAGTGCAGAGGTCACCAGGCCGTTAACCACCTCTGCTCCCAGCCTTCTGGGCCAAAAACATTATCCGTCTCTCCCTATGAAGAGACAACCCTGCGTGTTTAACACCCCTAGTATCCCTAGCGCTTATCTGAGAGCACAAGGACCCCGCGCCTCCTCCAGGAAAGGGTGGTGCTGAGTGAAGCCTACTGCCCTGTGAGCAGTGGCCACACCCCCTCTATTTATGATGATGATGTTTGGGTGGTGGTGGGGGTGGTGGTGGTGGTTGGGGGTGGTGGGGGTGGTGGGGGTGGGGGTGGGGGTGGTGGTGGTGGTGGTGGTATTACAGATTGAACATAGGGCCTTGTGCATGCCTCACCTCTTCTTTTGACTTTCTAAAATTTATTAGTTTTTTAGACGGGGTCTCACTAAGTTGCCCAAGCTGGCCTTAAACTAAGTACTATTTTATATACATTATTGCAATAAATCTTACAGTAGCCACATGAAATATGGTTCTTAATGATTCCATTAAAAAAGTTTACTTTTATTTAATGCATTATGAGTGTTTTGTCTGCATGTCTGTATGTGCACTGTGTGCATGCCTGGTACCAGAAGAGGCATCAGATCCCCTGGAACTGGAGTTATAGATGGTTGTGAATGTCATGTGGGTTCTGGGAATGCAACCCAGGTCCTCTGCAAGAGCATCAAATGCTGAAACATTTCTCCAGTTTCCCCCCTCCTCTTTTTTTTTTTTTTTTTCTTTTGGTTTTTCGAGACAGTTTCTCTGTAGCTTTGGAGCCTGTCCTGGAACTAGCTCTTGTAGACCAGGCTGGCCTCGAACTCACAGAGATCTGCCTGCCTCTGCCTCCCGAGTGCTGGGATTAAAGGCGTGCGCCACCACCACCCGGCTCCCCTCCTCTTTTTTTTAAGAACATAAATTATGTTTATGCATATGTGTCTGAGGAGGGGTTTGTGTATGTAAGTGCAATTGTCCTTTGAGACCAGAAGAGGGAACCAGGTCCCATAGACTTAAAGCTATTGCCTCCAGCTCAGGGCCTTGGGAGAACAGTATGTGGTCATAATCACGAGCCATCTCTTAGCCCAGTCATCCCATTTTTTTTAAATGAGGAAAATAGCGCTGAGGGTAGAGCACTTGCCAACCATGATTAAGACCCAGGGTTCCATCCCCAGTATTGGGGGGTGGGGAGGCACTTGGGTTTTGTTTTTTTGTTTTGTTTCGTTTTTTTTTTTTTTTTTTTTTTTTGTGTGTGTGTGTGCATTAGTGTTTGCCTGCATGTATGTCTGTTTACCATCTGCCCACAGGGTCCAGAAGAGGACATCAGACCCCTGGGGCTGGAGTTACAGACTAGACTGTTGTAAGCCCCCATGTGGGTGCTGGTCGTTTAAAAGAGCAGCGCACTAGTGCTGTCGACCTGAGCCGTCTCTCCAGCCCCAGGAGCCTGACATTGCTTCTCACTAAGTAGTGCAAGATTCGAACTGGGATGGTAACTCAGTGTTAGAGCACTAACCTCGCATGCACTGTACCAGTTGGCTCAGTGCCACCACCATCAAAGAAGTTCATTTCTAAGTACTAAGAGAAAAGAAAAGTGGAAGCCAGAAGTCAGGCCTGATAGCATACACCTGTAATCCCAGAACTTGATAAGTAGAGGCGGGAGAATGAGGGATTTAAGGTCGTCCTTAGTTACAAAGTGCATTTGAGCTCAAACTGGGCCACATGAGATTCTGTCTCAGAAAAGGGTGGTGGGGAACAGACCCGCAGGAGTCCTTTGGAGCATCTGTGCTTGGTTGACTAAGCCTGTTTCTGACTACTGTCATGTAGAACAGTGACTGACAGTTATGGAGAACTGGTTATATAATCAGCATTTTTATAATTTCTCATTTGGGGCCGGTGAGCTGGCCCAGCAGGTGAGCTCATCACCAAGCCTGGTGGACCTGAGTTCGGTCCTTGGGATCCACAGGTGAGAGGAGGAAACTCCCAAAATTGTCCTGACTTGTACTTGGGCACTGATGGCATATGCTCCCATATACGTGCGCATGCATACACACACACACACACATATGTGCATAAATAAGTACTATTTAAAAGTTAAATTTTAGTTCTCATTCCTAAGTGAAAACCTTACCTTGTCACGATAAACCCGTTTTGGGGACCCTTACCTTACCTGCTACAGAGGTCCATTGTTTACTTCTCAGTAAAACTTGCTTCCTTACACTTGAAGAAAAAAAAATGAGGATCAGCAGAAAAGAGTCTGGAGAAGGGGCCACAGGTGTCATGTCAGGCCGATAAGGTGGAAGAAAAGGCCCTGAAACAGCCAAAGAGCAGTCCAAGGAGATGGATAGAAAGGCTTCCAGGCAGGAAGTAGAAGCCAAGGCTAAGAGGAATTCAGAAATCTGGCAAAAAGTAGGCTTTTCCTTGTCCCTAAGATTACGATGACACTTTTCTGTTCCTATTTAAACACTGGATTCCCTGCTGTAACATCTTTTGCCACTGTAGCTAGAATAAAATGTTATACTGGAGCCTGCTGAAGATTATAATAAACTTCAGTTTAAAAAACAACAAAATCATACGGTCTAGTTTTCATTCAGCTGTTTCCACCTTTAAACTCAGCTGTGAGTTTCAGGTAAACTGAGTCTGAAGTCCTGCCGGAGCCTGCTATCCCTCCTTTGTTGTGTTCTGGATTCTGTGTCACCTCGAATTAAACCAACTAATTTAAGAGGCTAAAAAAGAAAGAAAACCCTGTCATATATTTCCATAGGATTTACAAGACCAGCTGGAAGATATGATGGAGGATGCAAACGAGATCCAGGAAGCCCTGGGTCGCAGCTACGGCACCCCAGAGTTAGACGAGGACGACTTGGAAGCGGGTGAGTGCTCTGCAGTGTACGGTAACTTCAGAGTCATGCAGGAGCCACTGCCTGGGACCGGTGCCCAAATGCTGGTTAAAATTCCTCTCGGGACACCAGACATGGTGGCGCATGCCTTTAAGCCCAGTACCCTGAGTTCAAGGCCTGCCTGGTCTACTAAAGAGTTCCAGGACAAGCCGGGCGGTGGTAGTGTACGCCTTTAATCCCAGCTCTCGGTAGGCAGAGGCAAGCGGATCTCTGTGAGTTTGATCTGCCTGCCTCTGACTCCCAAGTGCTGGGATTAAAGGTGTGCGCTAACACTGCCCACGTTTTAAATTAAAATAGAAAAAATAAAGATTAAGAAATAGAGATGAGTCCCTTTTCTTTCGTATTATATTTGCTCATTAACAAATCATTTGACTAACTTTTGGGGAAAAGAAGCTGGTTTTCTCTGATGAAGCCTGTTTAATTTCAGAGTTGGATGCACTGGGCGATGAGCTTCTGGCTGATGAAGATAGTTCCTACTTAGACGAAGCAGCATCGGCGCCTGCCATTCCAGAAGGTGTTCCCACTGACACAAAGAACAAGGTACCGTTTTCCCCAAGGAGTCTGCTCAGGTCACTGCCTGTAGTCTAAACAGCCCTACAGACAACTGATGTGGCCACAGAGCAGGACTCTGAGTCTTTTGAGACAGGGTTTCTCTGTAGCTGTGGAGCCTGTCCTGGAACTTGCTATGTAGAGCAGGCTCCTCGAACTCAAGAGATCCGCCTGCCTCTGCCTCCCGAGTGGGTTTAAAGGTGTGCATCACCACTGTTTGGGGGACTTCCTTTTTTAAGATTTACTTATTTTCTGAGTTTTGCCTGCATGTATGTATGTATACTATGAATTTCCACACAACATATTAAAGGTTTTATATCCACCACTGGAAATCTAAAATATAGTCCTAAGTTTAACAGCCCTGATCATTATTTTAAGAACTTTTGAAAGTCCAGTATTCCTGCATTGGGCAACTAAGCTGCATAAAAAATGTCAATGAGACACCAGGTAGTGGTGGAGCACGCCTTTAATCCCAGCGCTCTAGAGGCAGAGGCAAGCAGATTTCTGAGTTTGAGGCCAGCCTGGTCTACAGAGTGAGTTCTAGGACAGCCAGGGCTACACAGAGAAACCTTGTCTCAAAAAAAAAAAACAAACAAAAACAAAAAAACAAACAAACAAAAAAGCCCCTGAGACTCAACAATGTTTTGCTTTGTTTTGGTTCTCCTGGGACTGGGGGCCTTACACCTGCTGAGCAGGCACTGTTCCACTGGAGCTGTATCTTCTTTTGAGACAGGGCCTCATCCGGTTGTTCAGGCTGTCAGGCCTCTGCCTCTAGACCAACTATGGTTATGCAGTGGCATGTTATATGTAATCAGCCTGTAAACTAGCACTAGGTGCGATTTACACGTTTACCATTTCATAGGAAAGCATTGATGACACATGCGTGAGCCTTGCTTACTGGTGTGTGTGTGTGCGTGTGCGTGTGTGTGTGTGTATGCGCGTGTGTGTGTGTGTGTGCGTGCGTGTGTGTGTGTGTGTGTGTGTGTGTGTGTGTGTGTGTGTGGTGTTTTGCTGGGAATTTATCTAGGGCTTCACACGTGTTAGGCAAGCACATTATACTGAGTTATATTTCCAGTCTGTTTTTTTGTTTTGTTAAATTAATTAGAGACAGGGTCTCAGGTATCCCTCACTCCTGAATCAAGCAATCCTTTGGCCTTAGCCTCTCTCAAGTAGCAGAACATATAGGCAATCCACTTCTCTATTTACCTTTTGAGTGGTCATAGTAGAGTTCCACTCCTAAGCTGGCATGTTAGCCAGTAATTGAGTACTTGCTGCTCTTACAGAGGACTTGGATTCAATTCCCAGTTCCCACATGTTGTCTCACAACCATCTGTAACTCCAGTTCCAGGGCATCCAATGCCCTCTTCTGCCCTTTACAAGCACAAGACATGCAGGCAAAACTCACGCACATAAAATAAATATTGAGAAGGGGAGGGGACAAAGGAAAAAGTCCCTCTCTGGACACACTAATTATATTGGATTATTTAAACTATGAAGTATAAAATTAATTATAAAACTTAATAAGTAAGACTGGGAATGTAGCTCAATTGACAGCGTGCTTACCTAGCATGTACAAGCCCTGGATGTGATCCCCAGATCACATAGACTAGGTGTGTGGCCACAGGCCTGTAACCCCAGAACTGAGGAGGTAGAAGAGAAAGATTAGGAGTCCAAGGCTACCCTTGGCTACAGAGTGAATTGGAAGCTAACCTGAGATAAATGAAACCCTATATGGAAATACAGGGATGGAAACCTTACTATTAGAAAGATCCTAGTTCAACAAAGGAAGAGAATCGGGATTTCTGACACTGTGACAGGTCACTTAGCTGTTTGTTTCTGGTTTTTGCATGTGTGAATACTTTTCACGTGATTGCTGTTTAGAGCCGTGTAGGCCATGTATGTAAAGGATTTAAACCCTAGCTCATACTGTATAATTGTCATCGTAAACAGAGCACTTTACTGCGTATAAAACTCCATTCCCTCTTAGTTATTGTTGCTAGTGTAATGTGTTATTTGTCATGGATATTTATAGCCCCAGTTTTATCTGATCTCCCCATAAACATACTGAGTACTCACAGTACCGCTGACTGAATTTTTCTGTAAGGTCCAGCCCTAAATCTGCCTTTATTCACATAGAATTCTGAGCAAATTAGAAATTCGTGTCTTCTCCTTTGTCTTAGCTAGGGTTACTGTTGCTATGATGAAACACCGTGACCAAAAGCAAGTTGGGAAGGAGAGCGTTATTTGACTCACACTTCCACACTGTAGACCATGACTGAAGGAGGTCAGGACAGGAACCTGGGGGAAGAACTGACACAGAGAGCTGCTTACTGGCTCGCACCCCATGGCTTGCTCACCCAGGACCACCAGCCCAGGGATGGCCCCTCCCACATCTAGCACTAATTAAGAAAATGCCCAACATGCTTGCATACAGCGCAGTCTTATGGAGTGAGGCATTTTCTCAATGGAGGCTCTTTTCAGGGGACTATAGCTTATGTCAAGTTACAACTAGCCAGCACAGCTCTGAACATTACTTCCTCTCGCTATAAAATGTGAGGAGCAACAGCTGGGAGGCAGGTAGTTTTGTGGGTCTTTTGTAGGTCTCTGTGGACGTGCTACTCCTCGTATCCTGCCTCCTTCCTTGAGCTCAGAGTACCGCGCTGGCTTCTTAAAAGTCCCAGGTGCACAAGTGCTTTAAATAATTATATAATTATCTACTCTTCAGTAATTATGCTGAAGCTATTTTTGTGATCACTACTGTAACTCGCCTTTTCAGTTTCCTAGTAACAAGTCCCTGAAGCGTCCATGGTATTTTAACACAGGGCCTCACACATGCTAGGCAAGTGTTCCTCCACTGGCTGCATCTCCAGCTCTTTCCAGTGTAGGACACAGATCACCGTGAAGAGGAACCCTTAGCTGACCCTGGCTGATTAGTGGCAGAGTGTGGTACAGGAAGCGACTGTCCACCTGAGAGGCCCCCTTCAAGGATTTGCCAGTCTATAAAAGATGGGTGGGAGTGATAATAATGTGTCTGGAGGCGAGGACCCCTCACTACCCCACTGGCCCTCAGCCACCGCTCCTCTTTCTGGGTCTCCTCCTCGGTCTTCCCCCTTTTAGTTCTGTGCCTGTTTCGTCAAAGCCCCTTTGCCTTGGATGAAAAGGCTCATTGTCAGCTTCTGAATGGGATTTTAGTTCTGATTGATTAAACGCTTGGACATGACTTCTGCTTACTAAATGTAATAATCATTTTTACCAAGTCGGAGAGCAGCACTGACCCTCAGTTTCTTCTCACAGGACGGCGTGCTGGTGGATGAGTTCGGACTACCGCAGATTCCAGCCTCCTAGACCGCACATTCCAGCACATGAGACAAAAACACGGATTCTGGGACTAGGACATATCTCCCAATTTACCAAACAGATTTAGATTTCTTTCCTTTCTTTGAAGGAAAAGCTAATTACACTGCTCCTGTATCTTAATTTTTTTCTGTTAAGAGATTCATTGCTTGGGGGAAGCTGTCTTTTACTAAAATGTAATTCTTTTTCTCTTAGGAAAGACTAACTGAAAAGTCCATTTGACTTTGTATGTCTTGTTTTCATCATTAATAATTTGGAATAAACAAGGGGGTGAGACTCTAAACTTTATGGTAGTGTAAGTGCAGTCTCAGTGTGACTTGATACATTGATAAGGTAGTGATTATTAATGAGATTGAGACTGTCGATAGTATGCTTCAAAACCATTGTCTATTGTGGTGTTATAGGTGGGTTTAAGTGATGGGTTTTTGATAGGTTTTGCTGTGTCATGTGAGCGAGTCATTACTCTGTCTAACATTGGAATGAACTGTCACTACTGGATCATGAGTTGCTATTTTGATCCCATGGTTCCCTCAGTATTATAGCCTGACTTGTAATGAATAATGGATATTTCTTGATATTTAATGTATAGGACATTTATTTATACTCAATAAATATTTTTCAAAAGGATATAATTGTAGCATCACGTTAGCCTAAAACCTCCGCTACAGAAACCAAGCCTAACCAGTGGCATTGACATAGCAGCCTCAGTGCTGATATCATTTATTAACTACTCTTTCTTATTAGTACAGTTGTACTTGCCTCGGGCTCTCATGAGAAGTAAATGAGGAACTAGGCCTCAGGACTCAGTTACCTTTGATGTGCTGTTTTCCCATGAGGGACTAACAATAAAACAGAAAACCTGGAACTTCATCCTTTTCTTGTGAACTACCTAAATTATTGATACATACAGTAAGTCCAGCTGCTACCTGATTTCAGGGTCTTTGTTTTATCATTTTTTAAATGTTCTGTTTATGAGTGTTTTGCCTACGTGTGTGTCTGTGCACCACGTGTGAGCAGTGCCTCACAGAATTACAGATAGTTGTGAACTGCCTTGTGGGTGCTGGGAATTGAACCCGGGTTCTCTGTAAGAGCAGCCAGTGCTCTTAACACGGAGCCGTCACTCCAGCTCCCGACTTTTGGGTCTTTACTATCTCTCTATGTGGTGGTTAGTCTTGTCAGCCTGGTGGGATTTAGACCCATCTAGGAGACAAGCCTCTGCTGGTGCCTGTGAGAGCTTGTCTAGATTAGGCTAATGAGATGGAAAGCCCATCCAGTTGGTGGCATGGTTTTATGGGCTGGGGTGCTGCACTGATAGAAAGGAGAAAATGGCTGAGCAGAGGGACTTACCACTCTGCTTGCTGAGTCCTGATGCAGTGTGACGAGCTGCCTCAAGCTTCTCCCAAGTGACTGACCCTCCATGGTGGGCCGTACCCTCAACTGTCAGCCAAAATAAACTCAGTTTTCAGTTGGTTTGTCAGATATTTTGTCATCACAGCAACCAGGCAAGTAGCTAATATATTTTCCTTCTTTTCTCATTCAGCTCATACTCAGTCTGCTCCCTCTCCAACCTGGCTTGGCAGCTAATGTTGTCATGGACACCAGCTTTTCACAGTTCTGCAGATGAAGCCAATAAACATACTGAATCCTAGTTGTTTTGATTCTGTAAGAAGCCCAGGGACTACCAAGAGCAGTGAGCCCCTCCCTTCAGAAGCTCGCTGTCTGGTTACAAGTGCATACCTGTAAACCCTTTCCCATGGCCACAAACCTCATTTTCTCAAAAAGTCTTCCATGAGCAAACATACAATGCCCATCACAACTTCCTTCAAGCCTTTCTTGATTTTCCTGCCTTGTCTGGTCTCTTGGTCTCTTCCCTTGACTCTTCTTTCTCACTCAGCCCCTGAAATGTTTCTTCCATTATAGTTACAATGTATATTCTTTTTTTGTTTTTGTTTGGTTTTTGTTTGTTTATTTTTGTGGTTTTTTTTTTCTAGACAGACTATCAGTACGTAGCTCTGGCTGCCCTTGAACCTGCTATGTAGACCAGGCTGGCCTTGAAACAGTGTATACTCTTTTTAGGGGGCTGGGTTTTTTGTTTTTTTTTTTTACACAGGTTTTCTCTGTGTAGCTCTGACTGTCCTAAATTTGCTCTATAGACCAGGCTGTTTTAGAACTCCCAGAGATCCACCTGCCTCTGCCTCCTGAGTGCTGGAATTAAAGGTGTGGCCGCCAGTCTCCCAGCTGAAACAATGTATACTCTTGAGCAGTCTCATACCCGAGAACTTCAGGAATCTCGTACTACTGGCTCAAAATACTTGCCTTACCCTCCTATTCTTATTTTCAATTTTGAGTGTTTCCATTTTAATGTCTATGATGGTTAGCTTTAATTTTCAGTTTGATACAGTAGAGAATCCCAAGGGAAGAAAATTTCAATAAGGAATTAATTGCCTACATTGGGCTGGTCTGTGGGCATGCCTGTTGGCATTGTCTTGAGTAGTTGGAAGACCCAGCCCCTGTGGGTAATACCATTCCTAGGCAGGGATCCTGAAATGTTGAGAAGTTGGTCAGGATGCAGGCAAGCAAGCATGTATGCATTCAATATTCTCTCTGCTCTTGACTGGATATGGTATGGCTACTGCTGGAAATTCCTCCCATGCCCTCCCCACAAAGGTGGACTGTGACCTGGAATTGAACTCAAATAACCCTCTTTCTCCCCTAAGTTGTCTTGTTCTTGTGTCAGGATGTTTTATCACTGTAACAAATGAAACTAGACAATACCCTGACATTATCCAAAACCTAGTATAAGCAAATGATACCGTTATCAGGGATTATCTGAGCAGACACGCTTCCTTTCGTTTTCTCTTTTTTAATGGGGTTTTACTATGTTACCAAGTTGGATATTCACCATTCTTGCCATTTTGTCGTGGAGTGGTTTTTTTTTTGTTGTTCTTTTGTTTGTTTTTTTGTTTGTTTGTTTTTTGGATACAGGGTTTCTCTGTGTAGCAGCCCTACCTATCCTGAACTGGCTCTGTAGACCAGGCTGCTGGTCTCGAACTCACAGAGATCCACCTGCCTCTACCTCCCTAGTGGGTATGCCACCATCACCCAGCTTTTGGTGTGTTTGATGAAGGTATAACAAAATACCACAGACTGGGTAGATTAAAAGTGTATGTTTATTTGACTCATAGTTCTGGAAGCTAGGATGTCCAAGACTGGGGGTGGGTATTTGCTGAGGGCTTTTTTGCTACATCATAACATAGAAGAAAGCATCACATGGAGAAATCGTAAGAGCCTGAAAACAAAAGCTCCACCCCCGTTAGTCATAATCCACCCACTCCTACCATAACGACTGCTGTGGGATGATGCTCTTGTACACTGTAAAGATTTGTCACTCATTGGTTTAATAAAATGCTGATTGGCTAGTAGCCAGGCAGTAAGTACAGGCAGGATGACCAGACTAAGAGAATTCTGGGAAGAGGAAAGGCAGAGATGCAGCCACCAGCCAGATGCAGAAACAAGATGAGAATGCCTTACTGAGAAAAGATACCAAGCCATGTGGCTAAACATAGACAAGAATTATGGGTTGATTTAAGGTGTAAGAGCTAGTTAGTAATGAGCAGTTTATAATTACATAAGCCTCTGTGTTTCTTTGGGACTGAACAGCTGCAGGATCAGGCAAAACAGAAACTTCCATCTACAAATGGCCTTAATCTATTCTTTTTTAATATTTATTTTATGTATGTGAGTGACCTGTCTTGTCTTCAAGCACACCAGAACAGGAATTCAGATCCCATGGTTGTGAGCCACCATCAGGACCTCTGGAAGAGCAGCCAGTACGGTTAACTACTCAGCCATCTCTCCAACCCCCTTAACCTGTTGAGAGCAGAGCCCCTGTGATCTGACCACCTCTTGAAAGGTCCTACCTTTTAATACCGTTAAAACGGCAAATTAAATTTTAACATTGAGTTGGAGGGGTATTGCTAGTTTAAATGTTTTATTTAATAGCATCTTTCATAAACATTCCATCTTAATCTTAGTGTTAACACTTTTGTTGTTTAGTAAAAAGCAGATTCATGACCTCGCAGTAATCTAATCTGAGGCTCCTTGGTGGATTCTCAGAGGAAGCAATGACAGGACAAAGCACACCCATTCCCCAAAGCTTTCTTCAAAAATGGTTTTTGAACTAGCATATAAAGGAGTTCCTCCTTGGCCTCGTCTTTAATGGTGTTTTCTGCTTCATTTGATTTTTCACCACCAATCAGATAGGATGCTCTTTCTAGAAGAAACTGTTCCTTTTTGGGAACATGTTCTATTAGTTCCAGTTGGAGTCTCACAAGAAAGCCGCTGTGGCTGCGGGGTAAAACTGGTCTAAGGACTTCTCCGCTGCATCTGTGTCTGCAGAAGACAAAGACTGCCTTAAAAGCGGCTCTGCTGCTCGGAGGTGGAACACTGTGTATTGATCTCCATTTATCCTTGTTTCTGAAGTAATATTAACCTTTGTGATACTATTTTATTTCTTTTAGAAAGGTGAGCTTCAGCCGGGCCTTTAATCCCAGAACTCTGGGAGGCAGAGGTTGGTGGATCTCTGTGAGTTCAAGGCCAGCCTGGTCTACAAGAGCTAGTTCCAGGACAGACTCCAAACCAACACAGAGAAACCCTGTCTCAAAAAAACAAAAAAAGAGGAAGGAAGGAAGGAAGGAAGGAAGGAAGGAAGGAAGGAAGGAAGGAGAAAGATGAGTTTCTTGAGTGAACAGGAAGTTGTTTTTTATCAAAGCTGGGCTGCAACTCTCTGACTCTCCCCTAAATAGCTTTCTTCTCACCAACCCATGGTAGCCACACTGCACCCACCTCCAAGGTCTTGTAATTTTTAATTTTGGTGGGTGACGTTTAACTGTCCATGTACATCATGTTAAGCCACCAATCAGCAGTCACTCTCCCTAACTCGTACTCATTTCTGCTGTTCTCTGACTGTTCCCTCTACAGCTCTCCGGAACCCCCACTCTACCCCTGGAGTGTTAGTGTTCCTCAGGATTCTGGCTTTTATCCACCATATTTTCTTTGCTCTACTGTACTTTAGCGAAACCTCAGCTATTTTTGTGGCCTTCACTATTGACCTTCAAGTCTATGCTTCTAGTGCTGGTCTTCCTCCTGAGTTTCAGAATGCTATTTGTTTTCAAACTTTTTTGAGAATTTTCTAAATGAATACACCCTATTTATATCATTCCCACCCCCACTCCCTTGCCTGAATTCCTCCCATATTCCCCACTCTCTTGAAACCACGAGCTCTTCTATAATTATTACTACAGAAATATGTGTAACCTACGGAATCCACTCAGTTTTGCTCACATGTTCATGTGTCTAGGGCCGAACACTTGAGATTGGATGACCTTCGGGGCTCATCCTTGGAGACGACTGATTCCCCCTTCCTCGGCAGCCGTTGACTGTCTAGAAATTCCCTCCATTCCCATTGGCATGTCCGCTGGCATTGTCATCATGCAGGTCTTGTTTAGGTGACCATAGTAAGATTTCCTGAGTGCAGCAACCAGAAGACACTAACAGCCAGTGTCCATCCTGGTCCTCTGACTCTAAAAATCTTTACGCTCTCTCTACCAGATATATGGGCCCACTGGTACTGAGCACTCCACGGTCACTTCCTCTTTACATTGTAATCAGTTGTGGGTCTCTAGTAGTTTCTGTAGGCCGCAAATGTCCAGCTCTTTGCCGGACAGTACTTTGGCTGTCCCAGAATCACACCAGCACCGCACAGTCACATGGCAAAGACAGCTCTTCTCTAGATCCAAATCTCTGCTGTTTCCCCCTCCAACCAGAGAAATCATTATCCTAACATCCAGACAGAATGTTCTAGAATTGCTTGTGTCTTAACTTCCTCCTACATAGCCAATAAAACATTAAGGTTTGCTTTTTAAAAAATCACCTTGTTTATTATGGGGGCACATGTGGCACGGTATGCATGTGGAGGTCAGAGGACAACTTGCAGGAGTCAGCTCCCTCCCCACACTGTAGGTCCTGGGGACTGAACTCTCACCGCAGCCAGGCTTGGCAGGAAATACCTTTATCCACTAAGTTATTTCACTGACCCCAGTCTTTGCTTTTAACTCCTAAATCTCTCTCTCTTTTAGTTTTTTGAGACAGGGTTCTTCTGTATAGCCCTGGCTGTCCTGGAACTCACTCTGTAGACCAGGTTGGCCTTGCCTCTGCCTCCCGAGTGCTGGTTTTAAAGGTGTGCGCTACCACTGCCTAGCCTAATGTTCCTCAACCCCAGTTCCTGTCTCAGTTTCCAGTGGCCTAGATATATCTCATATAATCTTTCGGAATGAATGACCTGCTTCCTTACATGCACAATTTACTCCCTTGAATTCATTTGTCTTGTACAACTAATCTTTTTGGGGGGGAAAAAAGCTAAGTGACTTAAGATCACTAACAGCTCCCTGTCATCACAACTGCCTGTAACTCAAGCTCTAGGGAATCCAATGCCCTCTTCGGGCCTCCAAGAACACCTAGACAGAACGTGGTGTGCATATATACATACTCTCAGACGAGCACACTTGAACACAAGCACAAAATATTTTTTTAAAAAAAAGCCCTTTAACAAGAAAAACAAGGCAATACCAACAGAAAAAATAGGCAACAGATATGAATAAGCTATGAAAAAATGAATAATTTATGAATAAATTTAAAAGAGGAAGTCCATGAGGTTATCAATAAATGTTTAAGCTTGGGGGTTGACAAGAAGATTCAGCAAAAAGGTGAATCTTCTTGCTGTCAAGGCTGATGACCTGAGTTAGATTCACCCAGACCCATATGGGGAAAGGAGAGAACCAGTTCCCACAAGTTGTCCTCTGACCTCCACACACATGCCATGACACCTGTGTGCGCACGTACACACACACACACACACACACACACACACACACACACACACACATCCCCCAATAAATGTAATTTTAGAACATTTTTATAAAGGAAGTGTTCCAATTCAACCTAGATGCAGTATTGTACACCAATATTCACAGCAATAGAGAGACTCACACTAGAAAGACCATGAGATTGAAGGCCTAACTTGACTTTATAATGATGCCAATTTTTTAAAATCTTTAAGCTCAATAATTTAGAGAAAACCAAAATAAGATGATAAGCCTCCTGGGCATGGTGGTGGGTAGAGACAGATCTGTGAGTTCAAGGCCAGTATGGTCTACATAGAAAGTTCTAGGATGGATCTACTTCGCGTTCCTGGAGAAGCCTGAATTATTTAACAAATGCAGATTCTTCATTTATCACATATAGTAAGCAGTGTTGTGGTATAGTTCAGAGAAAACTGGGTTCTACAAAATTGGATTTGCTTCCCAAACTGCCTTATCTCTGAAAGTGATTTGTTCTTCAAAAAATGTGTATGTTCAGCCATGAGCATTTTCTCCAAGATTAGAATACTGAATGACAGAAAAGGGAATACACAGCCTGGGCTGTGATTTTCTACCTATGGAGACTGTATCAAAGAACTGGACAGATATTGATGCAGTACTTCCTGAACTAATTTTGAATGCATCACTCTTGGTAAGATCCTGTTGGTTACTGATTCTTTTTTTTAAGCCATCAGGTCTATATTGTGGATGGAGGTGAATGCTCCCCTGTCAGTCATTTCAGGAAAGCCTTGGATGAATAGGGAAGTAGGAAAGAATTTCTTCTAGTCTGTAGTCTGTTGAATCAAAACACAACTCTTGCTTATATGTATAAATGATATTCTTTAAGATTTATTTATTTATTTGTCTATCTGCCTGCCTGAATGCCTGCAGGCCAGAAAAGGGCACCAGATCTCATTACAGATGGTTGTGAGTCACCATGTAGTTGCTGGGAGTTGAATTCAGGATCTTTGGAAGAGCAGGCAGTGCTCTTAATCGCTGAGCCATCTCTCCAGCCCTGTGTAAATGATATTCTATATTCAGGACCAATTATGAGTGACCATGAGTGAGAACAAGGATTAGGGTTGTCCTGACATATTCTACTGTAGAAGAAAGAGGTTATGGGAACTTTTATAGTTACAGAATGGAGGAAGTCATAAGTCAATGTTTTGGTCAAGTACAATGATGGGGTATCAGGTCGGTGGGTAGTCATCACAGTATCAGGGTGACCCATCTTCTTCCTTTTGGACATCAGGGCCACTTACTCAATCTTGACAGAGTTTTAGGGACCCACCTTTCCTTGTTCCCCTGTTGTTGGGGTAGGGTGACAGCCTTGACAACCTTACCAAACCCTACCACTTAGTTACATCTTTAAGGATATTCACCTTAGCCATTCCTTTCTGTGGTACCAATCCATCCCATCGCCTTGCTGAGAAGGGACCTCTTAGCCAAAATGGGAGCCTCTATTTCTGTCTCTCCCCCAATCCACTTGACCAGGCTCGCCACCTCTTTCCCTCCTCCTCCTCCAAATTCCACAGTCAGAAATCCCTTTTCCCTTGCTAGCCTCCCAGTGCATCCCTGATTATGGGGCACCCGAAATCCTTCTATAGCCAAACCCAATCCTCCTCTCATCAGGCAACTACAAAATCCTTCTGCTCCCATCCAGGGCAAAAGCAGATGTCGCCAGCCCATGCGGTCCTTTGGAAAGTTTTGCTGTCTGTCTATATGCACAGATGAGTCTGTGTTTTCTGTTGTGTCCGTAAGTCTTGTGGCAAACATGGGAGCCAAGATGGAGATGAGTCAGGCTCAGCTGAATGTATGAATACTGGTGACCACATCTTTTGCTTCTGACTCATCTTTAAGTGCGTAAGCTTTCTGTATTCTGTGTTTATTGGTTTTGTTTTTGCTTTCTCTGCCTCTACCAGCTGCCAGCCACGACTGCTAGTCCTGCTTGCCATGGTTGTTTTGATGGCCAGGGCTCAGGATTTATCTCTGAGCTTTCTAGTTACTGAATTCAGTTTAACGGGGACTCGAATGTCTTCTGAGTGTGGATATTATTGAAGTGGTTGCACTTTATGGGAAAGCTGGCTCTGGAGTTTGGTGATGGCTCCTCCTCCTCTAGACCCAAGCACGTTTGTTTACGGTGTCCTGTGTCGGGTGGACCACCTGACTGTGACAGAGGAAGAAGAGCAAAACAAAGGATCTAAAGGAACTTGCTTTGCAATGACTGTGCTCAGCGACAACCATGTGTGTCTCTAATAAACGGTTAGACAGAGGATGCGAAAGCTAAGGTTCTGAGCGTCCCAGGAAGTGACTTAAGGCATGTAAATGACAGTTCTGAAGGGATGAGAAAGTGACATAAGGGAATAAAAAATGTTTCAGACCCCCCACCCCACCCCACCACACCCCCGTGCTATTGTTATATTAAGATTTCAGAGGTTTGGGAAAACTCTTCTCAGAGGTTCAACCAGACCACTCCAGTGGTGGGGGCTGGAGCCTGCTCACCAGCAGGTTGCCAAAAGGAGACACTTGTCCCTATGGCACCTAAATAGACTTCTAAAACACCTGTCCCCTATGTTTGCTTTTTCTATGCTCAAACAAGAAATTACTGTTGATGTTGGCCAGAGGCTAATGGAGGCTACCCTTAGAGGTCCTGCAGGAGACATGATGCGTATTCGGGGAAGCATGTTTGTGCAGAATGGGGCATCTTTTATATCCTAATCAAGGACCTGTGGCGCCCCAGATGGGAGATGTGGATCCTTGGTAAACTTTGACATTCATCACAGCTGCCTGTCAGGCACGGTCACAGTACAGAGGGTACACACCCCACTCTCTCAACCCCTAGGTACAGGCGCTATTAAAGAAGTGGTCCAAAGCTCACCAAAGGTCCCACATCCCTAGTATCACCCCTCTTAGACGATATTGACCCCACCTCCCTGTCGCACCGTCTCGTTTCAGACCGTAACCTCCTCAGCTCAGCCTGATTAACCACCATCTGTGGCCTCGCCCATTGGACTATTAGACTCTCTCACCTCACCACTGTAAGTCTAACAGCTCCGAGGGGAAAGGTATCCTGGCAGTCAGGAGCCAAGGACTATCACAAAGTCACAGTAAACCTCACAAGAGAAATTTATTGGGAAAGACAGGAGGAAGGGTGACTGCTTCTGCTTGGGTGAGAAGCAGCAAAGAACTGAGAGGTAAGGTTCATACAGTTTCTTGGTGGGTGGAGCTGTCCAGGGTGGCCTGGTCTTGGGGCAAGCTCAAGGATTGGTGGGATTTTGGGGCCAGATCTTGGGCTTCCCCCCCCCCCACCCCCCCACCCCCGTAGGGCAGGATCTGGAAAGGGCCATTAGAGAAGCCTAGACTCAAGGAGCTGGGAATGGCTGTTTTGACTGTTAGAGACGTTTGGGGATACTGCCTCAAGGAGCTTACCACCTCCTTAATTGCTATAAGCTAACTAGCACTACCGCCCCTTACCTCTCTTCAGTATCTCAGTCTGCTTGGACTTTGTGGGTGCCCTGGGTTCTGCAGATTGTGATAATACCTTGATCCTTAGTGCTACCACCCAGTCCCAGTCCCCATGCCCAGACATGCACCGTGCCTCAGTTCTCTTCAGCACTCAAGTTTACCATTGCCTGCCTGCTTGGTGGTCCGGGACTTGTGCCCTGGTGTTCCTTTTTCCAAAACTAGGGATGGGACCTGGTGAAGAACCCTCACCAACTCCCATCAATTCTCATCACAAGGTTTACGGTGGCACGGCATGACAAAGGGGCGCAGTTCAGGTCATAGCCTCTAGCAGTCCTGGGTATGACCACTAGCGTTGCTACTGGAGTGGCAGGACTGTTTTCCCTAGCTATGTACCATTGGTTTTCCTATCGGTTCACCCAGCATCTCCAGTGGGTGGCTCAGACCATCCTCACCTTCCAGGGTCTCATAGACTCGCTGGCCCCATAGTGCTAAAAAATCGGAGAGGATTAGAGTTACTAACAAAATCCCTCCAATCCCAGGCCACCCTGGAACCCTGGCGCCCCCCCCCCCAAGAAACCCTATATAAAGCCTGCTTCTCACTGGAGCAGAGGCAGCCACCCATCCATCCTCCTGTATCTTTCCCAATAAATCTCTATTGTGGGGTTTGTTGTGTGGTTGACTTTATGGTATTCCTTGGTTCCCCACTATCAGGATAGCTACCTTTTCCCTCAGAGCTGCAACACTTAGACATACAATATTTTTTTCATTTTTTTCAAAAAATATTTCCTAAAGGATTCCCAGATTTGCTGGGTTAAATTAATCGGGGAAGGCTAAGTTAACCCAGTAGAAGAAAGGGCTTCTTAGTCTATAGGCGTTAGAAGGAAGTACAAAGCCCTGTGACCAAAGTGGTCACAGACATCGTGGAGAATGTTTGAGACAGGGTCTTACTCCGCCACTCTGGCCAGCCTGGAAGTCACTTTGTAGATCAAGATGGCCTCAAACTCAGAGAACCGCTGCCTGTGCCCCCAGAGTGCTGGGATTAAAGGCTTGGGTCACCGCAACTCGCCTTGACAAATAAAACCCAAAGTAGAACTAAAACATTTGTAATTGCTGATGCACGCCTTTTATAAAGGAGGCTGAGACAAGAAAATCCACCCCTCCCCCATCACACCCCCTTTTGATTACTATAGTACGCCCCCCACCTCCTCGCCGCCTGAATGAGCCATTCCAGGCAGAATGCATCTGAAGGCCATTTAAAGCTGGGCGCAAGGCAGGACACGACAAAAAGGTGCTGCAGCCTGAGAACACAGCACCTCTCAAAACGAAAATCAACACAAGTGCGGCCCAGCTCCCGAGATTCGGGCCCCCTTCAGCTACCCGTTCCCCCCGTTCCCGCCAGGCCGGTTGCATTTGTCCGACGTCCCAAAGGCGCCATTCCACGGTAAACTCGAGCGGCACCACCCCCTCGTGGCTATCTACACGCGCGCGCAGGCGCGACTTTTCGGCGCCGGAAATCCGGGACACGTGACCAGGTGACAGCCCTCGCTCGGTGGCGGGGCTCGCTCGAGGTGCTGCGGCACAGCTCGGGATGGCGGAGGCACCTCCGGTCACAGGTACTGTCCGTGTCCCCGCGCGGGACCTCTAGGGCGCGGCGGTGTATTTAAGCTAGGAGAACGGAAGGGTTCGGGCCCTTAGGTGGCGAAAGGGGCGCGTGCTGCACGGGGACAGTAGCTCGCAAGGGCCAAGCCACGCGCGCCGCACGGACGGACCCCTTCACCATCTTCCATAGGGTGGTGAAGCTCGGCCCCTGGGTTTCCGAGGAGAACTGACGGGTCCGGGGGCCCAGCGAGGGGACATGGGGGACGTGGGCATCCCGCGCCTCCGTGGGGCTCCTTCCGGCCTTGCCGAGGCAGCGCGGCCGGAGTCCGGCTGGCGGGCGGCGGAGGAGGAGGCGGCGGCGGCGGCGAGTCCCCGTAGCGGGCCCTGGAGTCCAGCGAGTTTGCGCGCAGCGCTCGGGGAGTGTTCTCAACCTCCCGGAGCCGCGGCGATCCGCGCGCGCGCCAGCAGCTCCAGCCTCGAGGGCTTTGAAATCCCCACTTTGCCCCGACGTGCGTGATCCAGCCTCAGTTACCTTGTCTGTCAGTTTGGACTCAGTAAGCTAATTTCCCGACCCTACACATTCCGTCCCTAATTATTGGCTCCCTTGCCTTCCCGGAGCTACTCTGTGGTTGAGACAGCCTCATTTGACTGTTAATAGAAGTTCTTTCCATTTTCTTCACGGTGTATTGGTGGATCCGGGGTTTCAGATTTTGTGGACAGCGACCAAAAAGAAACCTTTTGCTTTGGGATATTAGTGAACACTACCTAAAACGTAAAAATGAACCAGGAAACTGGAGAGTTGGTGCCGTGTTTGAGAACACCACTAGCTCTTCCAGAAGAACCTCGTTCGGTTTGCACAACCACCTGTAATCCCAGCTCTAGAAGATCTGACGCCCTCTTCTGACCACTGAGGTTATCAGCACACACGTGGCATATATCCTGTCTCCCTCCTCTCTGTACACACACACACTCACACACAGTACAAAAAAAAGTTTTTTTAAGTGAACCAAATGTTTCAATGGTGTAGGGCATAGTGGTGCATGCCTTTAATCTCAGCACTTGGGAGGCTGAAGCAGGAGGATCTTTGAGTTCAATCCATCCACGTGTTCAGTTCCAGGCCAGCCAGGGTTACATAGTGAGCCCCTGTCTCTGAAGGGCGGGATGAGGGTTGAGGGGGAGAAGCAGTGGTTTCTTTTACTATAAACAACATATTGTAACGTTACGATAAAAACAATACCAAAACAAAACAAACCCGCTTGTCACAACCCGCTCCATAGAAAAGCAGCCCAGCAGTGTCCCGCTTTGGCTTGAATTATAGTTGTGCTTCTGACAGATTGATGGGACGCTAGTCACAGCTAGTCTGACTGCGTGTGTCTGTGTACCGAGCGTCAGGGAAGATGTATGTTCCTGGCTCGAAAAAACCAAAAAAAAAAAAAAAAAAAAAAAGTGTTAAGAACACCGCACTGGCGCACCCTAGATTTTGCTAACCCTTCTTGGGGAGTGGGAACTTTAGGCAGATACATTGCTCTCCTCCCCCTCTAGGCTGACACTAGCCCTCTATCCTGAATCCCTCTGGCTTCTTCTCAGTCACCTCTGACTCCTTTCCGTGCTGGTAGGTGTCTGAAGCAGAGGTGGGTGAGGTCATTGTGACTCACAGCTTTAACCTTTGGGACTGTGCTTCCACTCCCTGGAGCATTTGCTGAGTCCCCTTGTTCAATGAATCCCTACTTCCTTGTTTCTTTTTTCTTTATTTTATTTTTTGGTTTTTCGAGACTGAGTTTCTCCGTGTATCTTTGCGCTGTAATCCAGGCTAGCCTCGAACTCACAGAGATCCACTTGTCTCTGCCTCCCAGGTGCTGGGGTTAAGGCATCCCCACCACGCCCGGCTGTACTTGTTTTATAGCCTTTGTCCATCATCACTAGAAGCACTCTTCCAAGGCAGTGCTTCTCAACCTTCCCGATGCTTCAGCCCTTAAATGTAGTTCCTCATGTTGTGACCCAACTATAAAATTATTTTCTTAATTATTTATTTTATTTTGTGTACATTGGTGTTTTGGCTGTAGATCTGTCTGTATGAGGGCATCGGATCCCCTGGAACAGTTGTGAGTTGCCATGTGGGTGCTGGGAATTGAATCTGGATCCTCTAGAGGAGTGTCCAGTGCTCTTAACCACTGAGCCATCACTCTCGTCCCTGCTCCCAATAAATTATTTTTGCTGCTACTTCATAACTGTAATTTTGCTACTGTTATAAATCATAATGTAAGTATCTGTGTTTTAGGTGGTCTTAGGTGACCCCTCTGAAAGAGTTCAACCTTCAAAGGGATCAAGATCCACAGTTGAGAACTGTTGCACTAAGCTCTTTAAATGACAGACTAATCTAGAACAGGGGAATCTTTTTTTCCTGTGTGATCAGATTTTCTTTCTTCTTCCCCACCCACCTCCGAAACAGAGGTTTTCTGTGTAACCGCCCTGCTGTCCTGGGACTCTGTAGACCAGAACGGCCTTGAATTAATTCACAGTGATCCCACCAGGCTCTGCCTTCCAAGTGCTGCCCAGCCTGTGGCTTTCTAATGCCAACTTTGTGCACAGCACTGCATGTTGCTGTGCTTTGCTGGGTCGCCAATGCCCCTTGTAATATAGTGATGCTTTGGTGAGAACAGAAACAGCTCACTACAGAAAAACTTCTACTTAAATAGTGGAACAAGTGTCTGACCTGTGCCATAGTACAGTTTCCTGATTCATGTGCCCCTTTTTCCTTCCTTGTGTCTTTTTAAGGGTCGTTCTGAGGTTTTTCTTAGGTCTAGTGAAAACACAACTCTGTATGTCTAGACAGCATGTCTGGATCTGTTTGCTACTACTCAGTGTGAAACATCCTTTACCAGGCTATTGGGCAGCTTTACTGACCTTTTTTTCCTAGCCCTCCCCCTATCCTTGCTTCTTCAAAGCAGGAGAGAAATGTATAGCACTTCTTGGTACAGTTCACCCATTCCCACTTGTAAGTTCATCTCATGTTTCCAGAATACCTCTTCTGCTCTGGGAGTCTGTCTAACCTCTTGCCATTTTGTGAGCCCTTCCACTCCACCCTCAACGCTACCTATGTGGAAGTGTTTGGGACAGATCCTGATTGAATGAGAGGTTTCTCTGTGGCCAGTATGATCTCACCAGTTCTTCACTTGTTTCTGTGGTATCTGCTGCCTTGCCCCTGTCAGTGCAATGTACGAATGAGGACAAGTCATGAATGCTACGTGTCCTAAGTCAGAGTTCGGAACTTGCCTTGGAGTGCCTGTGGCCTCGGGCAAGTTACTGTGCTTTCTCATCCGGAATGTGAAGATTAAATGAGTTAATGGGGCTAGAGAGATGGCTCAGCTGTTAAGAGGACTTGGTGCTCCTCCAGGGACCAAGTTTGGTTCTTAGCACCTACGCACCTGGTCGCTCAGTTGCTCAGAACTTCCTGTAACTCCAGCTCCAGGGCATCTGATATCTTCTGCCTCAGGACACCCACACATTCATGGTTTAGACTCACAGAGATCCCTACACGTACACATTTAAAACAGAATAAAGAAGTTAACACATGAAAAGTGCTTAGATGAGTGTGTGGCACATACTAAGTCTACAAGGTTTGCAGTATACCCATTGGAGTCTGTGTCAGATAGTCATAGCTCTAAAAGCAATAATAAGGTATCATTTTAACCGCTGTAGGCATGGTATTGCTTTACTTTACCAACTTAGTTTCCTTAGCAGCTCTGATGGAGGGATTATGTTCTCCATTACATGTAAGAAATCTGGGGCTAAGTAACATTAAAACATGATAAAGCAGGGATATGATAGTGCATGCCTGTAATTATATCACTTAGAATGTTGAGGCAGGAGGATTTTAAGTTTGAAGCCAGCTTGAGCTATATAGTGAGTTGAAGGCAGCCTGGGCTACATATTGAAGCCTTTTCTCATATGACAGAAGATAGATAATTTAAAACAAACAATAAATGGTAGGCAGGGACTTAAATTTATGCCTTACAGACTATTGATTGCTACTGTGACTTTGTTACTGACTAGTTTTGTATCATTGGGCAGATAGTTTCTCTTTTTATATTTTTTGAGACAGGGTCTTACTATGTAGCCGTGGCTGACCTGAAACTCATTTATGTAGACTAGGCTAGCCTCAAGCTTACAAACATCTGCCTACCTCCGCCTCCTGAGTGCCAGGACTAACAATGTGTACCACCATGCCCCTGACCTGGCAGATGATTCTCCTGAGTGCCAGGACTAACAGTGTGCACCACCGTGCCCCTGCCCTAGCAGATGATTTCTTTAGGCTTCAGGGACTGAGCTGGCTGTATTCAGAATCACCTTGTGGGGGGGAGTGAGTAGGCTGAAGTTAAAGTAAGGTTAGATTTTAAGGCTTGGAAATTTTAGAACATATTGTAGGAGTTATTAAAATCCCAAACTGTATTCTTAGGAGGAAGAGATGGAGACTAGCACACTCCCTATGCTAATATTATCTGTATGGGATCTTTTAGGTGCCATAATATAGCCTTTGAAATAATCATCGTTATCCTTCATTATAGATGTAGAAACTGAGGCTAAGGTGGTCAGGTGATAAGCCTAAACTCATTCAGATTTCAATCCCATTTTAGGCTGATTTCAAAGCCTATTTGCTTGCTATGATGCAATGCTGCTTTAGTGTTTTGAAAGACTACATGGAACTTCCTGACCAATATCTCATCCCTAAACCTGACCTTCATTTTTTATTGAGACAAAGTCTCACTGTGGAATCTGGTCTGGTCTCAAACTTTTGATCCTATTGCCTAGGCCTTTTCAGTTCTGGGATTAGAGGCATGTACCCATCTGCTCTGCCCTCTTCCAAGGTTTTAGTTTTGGTTGTAGGGGCTCATGTAGCTCAGGCTCTTCTTGAGAGGAGATTACCAGTGTATATTACCTTGCCTGGATTTGGCTAAGATCTTTAGATAAAAGTGTATTCGTGAGGGCTGGAAACATGGCTCGGTGGTTAAGAGCATTGCCTGCTCTTCCAAAGGTCCTAAGTTCAATTCCCGGCAACCACATGGTGGCTCACAACCATCTGTAAATGAGGTCTGCTGCCCTCTTCCAGCCTGCAGACATACACACAGACAGAATATTGTATGCTAAGTAAGTAAGTAAGTAAGTAAATAAATAAATAAATAAATTTATTTTTAAAAAGTGTATTTGTGGTGCAAGATGGCCTAGGCCATCAGTGGACATCAGTGCCCACTAGACGTGGGATACTAATTGTCATCCTTAAGGCCTGAGAGCCTGACACTTTAAACAAGAGACTCATCTCATTAAGCCTGTTTTATACAACATCCTTAAGAAAATATTTTTTAGATGTGCCTTTTTGAGTCATGGGGTTCCCAAGTGGCATTAATTTCTTACTGGATATCTATTTCTTGTTCCCTAGGCACTTTTAAATTCAGTACAGATGCTGCTGAGTTCATTCCTCAGGAGACAAAAAATTCTGGTCTAAATTGTGGGACCCAAAGAAGACTAGACTCTAGGATTGGGAGAAGAAATTACAGTTCCTCACCTCCCTGTCACCTTCCCAGGCAGAATCCTTACGATGACATCTCTGCTATTCATCAGCACAGTTACGCCTCTGGAAGCAAACCTAAGACTCAACAGGTGTTTTTCCAGTCGTCTAATAAATCACTCAAGAACCATGGCCTTCACAATCAGCCATGGCAGAAGTTGAGGAATGAAAAACACCAAAGCAGAGTCAAGAAAGCACAAGGGCTCACTGACCAGACATCAGATGCATCTAGTGTAGAAAGTGTGACCAGGTCAGAGAGTGGAGCAGACCCTAGGGAGCATAGCCCTTCTGAGAGTGAGAAAGATGTGGTTATTGCAGATCCTAGGGGAGCAAAGCCCAAAAAGGCAGCACAGCTTACATACAACTATGGCAGAGGGCCAAAGACCAAAGGGAAGCTCAAATACGAGCTGGGTAATAGAATGAGCCCGAAGTCTGAGGATGAAAACACCAGACCTGAGGGAGCTTCCCAGACTGACTTTTCAGATGCGTCCTGTAGAAAGGCTGTAGTGGATGGCTGCGTGTCGAGACGGAACGAGCAGAGAAGATACCCACAGAAAAGGCCTCCCTGGGAGGTGGAGGGTGCCAGACCACGACCAGGCAGAAACTCACCCAAACAGGAAAGTCAGCGACATATAAATTCAGGGCCTAAAAACAACATGCCCCCCATTCCAAAGGATAATCTCAGAGAAAGACCAACAAAGTCAGCCTGTGACACCGGGAATTTGGCCGTTATCAACAAGTCTTCCAGAAGGGTTGACCAAGAGAAGAATGTGGGAAGGAGACCGGACCCTCAAGTGCTCTCTCCTTTCCCCAGAGGCAAACAGAGCCATGTGCTGAAGAATGTGGAAACACATACAGGTCAGTGTGCCTGGAGGGGACGGAAGATTGCTTGAGGGTAATTTTCAAGCACTACACTCATAATTTAGAAACCGTAAAGTAAAAAAAAAAAAAAAAAGGTAGCAGTGAAGTCTACCTTAATGCAGCACCTGCTTGGATCCTGCCACTACCCATTGCTGCCCTCATTGGTAACCTCTTTTGTTTGTTTGTGTTTGAGACAGGGTCATGAGCTCTCTACCACTGAGTTATAGCCCCAAATCTTTCTTACTTGAGACAGTCTTAAATTACCCTGGGTGTCCTTAAATTTACTCTATAATCCAGGCAGGGCTTGAACGAATGCTCCTCCTGCCTCAGCATCTGAATAGCTGGTATTACAAACCTGGACCACCAGGCCCAGCACTCTTTCGGTTTACTGATTTTCCTCCAATAAATTCTTGTGTAAGGGCTTTAAATGTAGCTAACGATGATACAGCTCTCTGGGTTTCAGATTCTTTTTGAGTTATGGTAGCAGAAGCAGGACGTGGTAACATTTCGTTGCCCCTGCTGATTACAGTTGACGCAGTCTCTCCTCATCTTGTTTGTTCCACTGCAGGGGTTCTGTCTCCTGTCTTAATTCTTTTTTCAGCTCATCTTCGCTCCACCAGCAGTGAACAGTTTTCCAAACACATCCTGAACTCATCACTCATCTGCCTTGGGTCCCGTCACTGTAGGTTCTGACTTCTGTCTTCTGCTGCTGTGCTCTGTCATTTTCCTCCAGACTCCTTCCTGCTCTGTCTGTCCAAGCTGCTGGGTGCAGTTCCCTCTGTCAAGTCACTACCCCCTTAGCTCACTGCTACACTTTTTTGTTGTTCATTTGATTTACTTTTTGTTCATTTTTTTCACTTTTCTTTTTTTATGTGTATGGCTGTTTGACCTGTATGTATATCTGTGTACTGTGTGTGTGCCTGGTGCCCATGAAGGCCAGAAGAGGGTGCTAGACCCCCTAGAACTGATTGTAAGCCACCAATTCTGGGAATCAAACCCAAATCCTCTGGAAGAAGCAGCCTGTGCTCTTAAGCACTGAACTAGCCCTCTAGCCCCCCCTCATTTTTTTGTTTTTGAGACAGGGTCTCACTCAACGTGTAACCCTGGCTAGCCTGGAACTTGTTATGTAAACTAGGCTGGCCTTGAACTCAACAGAAATCTGCCTGCCTCCTTCGTGCCGGGATTAAAGATTTATTTTGTGTACGCACCTGAGTGTATTCATATGTATACCAAGAAGCCCTCCGAGGCCAGAAGAAGGGCATTAGATTCCCTGAAACTTCAGTTACAGGTGGTCATGAGCTGCCACAGGGGTGCTGGGAACTGAACTCAGGTCCTCAGCAAGATTGACACACCACTGAGCTATCTCTTCAACAGTAAACTCCTTTAGACAGGAGCTCACTGCTTCCCTGGCTGGCTTGGACATCCCTATGGAAACTCCCGGAGTCCCTCTGCCCTTCCTAGCACTAGGATTGAAGGTTTGTGCTGCAGTTCCACTTGTGAATGGAGATGTTTCGAAAGCTAGTTTAGTTACTTGTCCAGGGAGCCTTTCCTTATCCCTGTAGTATTGTCTCTTCCAGTCTCTTACAAGCATGTCTTTTTTATCACTATACATACTTCTGTTTTCAAATTTATTACTTGAAATCATAATTTGCACCCTTAATCTCAGCACTTGGGAGGCAGAGGCAGACAGATCTCTTAGTTCAAAGCTAGCCTGGCCTACAGTGAGTTCCAGGACAGACAGGACTACAGAAGAGAAATCCTGTCTCAACCCATCCCCACCCCCCAAAAAAGAAAGAAACCATAATTTATCTTCATGACAGTGTTTGGAGTCACTATTTATAAAAAAGAGTCTTTCCCTTTTTTTGAGTCTCCCTATGTAGTAGCCCTGGCCTCTGGATGCTGGAATTAAAGGAATGCACCACCACCACCTCACAGATATATGTTGGTTTCTTTGTTTTTAGATACGGGCGTCTCCTGTGTAGCCCTAGCCTGGAACTTGTTATATATAGGCTGACCTTAAACTAACAAAACTCTTCCTCTGCCTCCTATTGCTGGGATTCCAGGCATGGGCCACTATCCTTGGCCTAGATTCTGTATCTTTCTTTTTCCTTGTGCTATTCTTGCCTCGCACAGTTCTTAGAACATAGTTGAGAGTCATTTCTGACTGGTCCACAGAACTTGTGTTGAACTAAATACTCTGCTGTAAGGATGTTCTGAAGCATGTGTTCTCTCTCTTCACAATTACCATCCTGCCCCCTTCTTTACAAATAAACCTTTTACACTATTTGAAGACATTCCCCATTTTGCACTGTGTTATTACATCAAGGCAAAGAGCTAGGTATGGCAGCGAGTATGCCTGTAATACTAGCACTAGAGAAGACTGAGCTTGAGAACAGACTGCTACTTAGCAAGACCCTTTGTGTATTGGGGGTGGGGATAACTTCAGCACGTAAGCTCTTCCTCATGAACTTTTACCTTTATTGATCTCCTTTTGGTTTATTGTGAGCCTTTGACCAAATCAATGATGCTACCACCTGCCCAGGGCCTGTTTTGTCACTGAGCTCCCCGCACCTCACTTCCACAGTGTTTCTCTGTGTAGCCCAGGCTGCCCTTGAACTCAGATCCGCCTGTCTTGCCAGGTGGTGATGGACAGTGGCCACACACTTTTAGTCCCAGCACTCGGGAGGAAGAAGCAGGTAGATCTCTGCGTTCCAGGCCAGCCAGAGCTGTTAAATAGAAAAACCCTCTCTCAAAACAAACAACAAAAAAAGAGCTGGGGGTGGTGGTGTACTCCTTTAATCTCAGCACTGGAGGCCGAAGCTCCCAAGTGTTGGGATAAAAGGCATGCATCATCGCCCGGCTAGTTTTCTGTTTTTTAAAACACGGGTATTTTATGTTACTTGGGTTTCTTTGAACTTTCTGTGTCACCTCGCCTGGCTTTGAACTCTTGTTTCAGTCTCAGTGCTAGATTACTGGTGTGTGCCGCCAGGCCAGGTGCTAGCCTGTGTCTCTGTTGATTGTGTGCTGGTTGGTTGTTTTTTGTCAGCTTGAAGCAAACTAGCATTATCTGAAAGTGGAAATTTCAATTAAGAAAATACCTCCATCAGATTGAACTGTAGGCAAGTCCATCGAGGCATTTTCTTGATTAATAATTGATGTGGGAGGCCCACCCCATTGTGGACAATGCCACCCCTGGGCAGGTAGTCCAGGGAGATACAAGAAAGATAGTGGAGGTTTAGAGAGATGGCTCAGCAGTTAGGAGCACTGTTACTCTTTCCTTGTGGGTCCCGGTTCAATTCCCAGCAACCATATGGCAATTCACAACTGTCTGTAATTCCAGTTCCAAGGGATCCAACACCCCTATACAGACATACATGAAGGCAAAAAATGCCAATGCACGTGAAATAAAAATAAATTTAAAAAGAGAGCTAACTAAAGGTGAGTGTGAAGACAAGCCATAGCTTCATTCCTGCCATGTGTGCTTGCCCTGGCTTCCTCCACAGTAGACTAAGCTTCAGCTAAAATAAATCCTTTCCTCCCCAAGTTGCTTATGATAATGGTGTTTTATCACAGCAGTAAAAAGCAAGCTAGGATAATTTGTTTCTGATTTTGTTTTTTAAACTCAAGGACAATTTTTATTGAAGTTTAAAACAAAACCCCCCAGGAAAGCAAGCTGTAAATCTCAACAGCTGCCTATAGAGAAGAATGGAGAAAAGAATGGGTGGGGGAGGGTGCTCCTGAGTCAAGCCGGTGTGGAGGTCAGCCCTGTGTCAGCAGCAGAGCAGAGCTGAGCCGCAGAGAAAGCTTAAAACAGGGACTTGTTTGTTTTTTGAATTAGTTATTTGGTGAGTGGACCTGAGTGTAAGGATCTGAGACTTTTGGTAGGGAGTTGGGGGTTTGTTGGTGTATCTGAAAAGCCTGCAGTCCATCAGGTAGGTCTCTGTCCTCCAGGTTATTTCAGTGGCTGTGTCCTTTACTGTTCAGCTAGAATCACAGTGGACACAGCCGCTGCTCAGAAATGATGGGAGGCCCTAGTGCAAAGGGCTTCTGGGAAATGAAAAAGAGCCGTGGTCAGACAGGACTTGCAGCTAGCACGCACGAGTCGGCACTGAACTGGTAGTTCACCAGCACAGCAGCTCTAGAATTCCACCGCTACCATGTTTTACACATTAGACGTGCTTTGATAGAACCTAAAGGGAAGGTATTATTGCCAATGAGAGATTTATATTTCTCTCTCTAAGACCTCTTTGGAGCCATTCATTGTTTTTTTATTGTGGGTGCCCAGTATTTCCAAGGTACCACTTTAATAAAAATCTTGGTTCCCAAGGAGAGTATATTCTGTGTGTGTATTTAGATAATAAGCAATATTTATAATACATGGTTTATCAGATAGATTTTGTTTTCTTTTTATGAGACAGGGTCTGACTGTGGCCTAGGTGAGCCTCTGAGTCTTTATCCTCCCATCTCAGCCTGGAGTGTTGAGATTACAGGACTACTATGATGCCTGGCACTATCAGGTAGCTGTAAATATTGAGGGAAAATACAGTGTGCAAGAATTGTGTTCAGGGAGTGAATTGTAACTTTTCTAAGTGTGCTGAGGACTGTGAATGAGAAGTCACATTTTGAGTAAATACCGGAGTGGATGAGGAGCCGAGCCACACAGCTTTCTAGGGCAAGTCTTCTGGGCACAGGATGGAGCATAAAGCCCCCAGGCAGGAGTCTACCTGGCAGTGAGGAAAGAAGATGAGCAGCAGGACTGGGAGGAGGAGGTGGGGCCACTGTGGGGATCTGGGCTTTTACAGTCACCAAATAAGAACTATTGAAAAGGGACTAGGGAAATGGTTAGCATTTAAAAGAGCACTAGCTGCTTTTGTAGGGGCCTCAGGTTCAGTTCTAACACACACATGTCGACTCACAACAGTATGTAACTCCAGTTCCAGAGGATCTGACACTTCTGGCGTCTGAGGGCACCAGACACCCACACATACATTTAAAATTTTTGTTTGTTTTGTTTTAACTGGTAAGCTCTGACCAGAAGAGTACACCTAAGAGCACCCACCTCTGTATCAAAACTGGGGCTTGAACCCAGGGCCTCTTGGTGCCAAGCAAGCGCTCTTACTACTGAGTTGTATGCCTACCTTCTTTTCCTTTTTATTTTGAGACAGTGTCTCACTACGTTGCCTAGGCCAGTTTGCCATTCTGTATCAGGTAGGCCATAAACTTGTGATCCTCTTGCTCGAGCCTGCCTAGTAGCTGGGATTGCAGGCTTACAGCCTCTGGGCCAAATTTAATTTACAGTTTGCTGTTCTTATTGCTGGGGTCTAAAGGAAACAGAAAGCAGCTTAGACCAGAGTGGGAGCAACAGAAATTAGATTCTAGACATAGTCTGCAAATTGCTGACATAGACCCTGTCTCAAACTCTAAATAAATAAGCAAATAAAATGACAACTGCAAGGTAAACAGATGATTTGCTCTTAGGTTTATTCAGTGCTTACTATTCTTTATTACTTGTGGGGTTTTGGAACAAGTTTTTTTTTAATTTTATTGATTTTTCATATTGAGCTCTACATTTTCCTCTGCTTCCCTCTTTTCCTCTCCCCTCCCCTTCAACCCTCTCTGAAGGTCCCCATGCTCTCAATTTACTCTCTCTCAGGGTCCTCATTGTTGTCTAGGTTCTCTGGGATTGTGGTTTGTAGGCTAGCTTTCTTTGTTTTATGTTTAAAAACCACCTATGAGTGAGTACGTGTGATAATTGTCTTTCTGAGTCTGGGTTACCTCACTCAAAATGATTGAAACAAGGTTTTATTATATAGCCCAGGCTGATGTTGAGATCTCATGCTCGAGTGAGACCCCTGAACCCGAGGGCCACAGCCCGAGCCATAGCTCTGAGTAATCTGGGTGGACTTGGGGAATGTTTACTCCATTATAGGAATCCCTGCCTAAATGTCTGCTTTGTCTGTCCTGTCTCAGCCTCTAAGTCTGAATAACCATTTATTCAGAATCAGGTATCCCTTTAAGTCTGTTAGAATATATTGTCAAATGGCTTGTTTCTCTGTTGACTAAAGTGAGGAATGGTTTTCTATGTTTCAGTTTGTTTATTTGTTTTTTTAAACAGGTTCCCTAATTGAGCAGCTAACTACAGAAAAATACGAATGTATGGTGTGCTGTGAATTGGTCCAAGTTACAGCCCCAGTGTGGAGCTGTCAGAGCTGTTTTCACGTCTTTCATTTGAACTGCATCAAGAAGTGGGCCCGGTCTCCAGCATCTCATGCAGGTCAGCTATTTATGTTTCCTGAGTTGTTTTTGCACACCGCTTTAATAAGTTTGGGTTATAAACCTGGCTCTAAAGTTCTAGCCAGGAGGTGGTGGCACACTCTAATCCCAGCACTCAGGAGACAGAGGCAGGTGGGTCTTTGTGAATTCAAGACCAGCCTGGTCTACAAAGCAAAGTTCCAGGACAGCCAGAGCTACATAAGAGATACCCTCTCTCGAAGAAAAAAAATTGCTCTTAAGCATTTATCTATAGGTAGAATGTTACTTTATTCTCTTGTTTTATGATGGGACTTAAGTTGTAGATCTTAAATAAACCAGTTAAACATAACTATGAAAATATTTAGGGTATAGCTGTGAAATCAATAATTTTTTAATTGGAAATGGTAGGTTTCATTGAAATGCAACTATTAAAAGTGTTTTTTGGACTAATGAAATGGCATAAAGTGGAAGGGTACTTTGTATCAAATCTATATTCACCTCAAGAGCCATATGGTAGGAGAGAGCCAACTCCTGAAAGTTGTCCTCTGATCTCTGACGTGTGTCATGGCTCTCTAGAGCACACACACAAAAGAAAATGTAATACCAAAATGATTTGAGAAAACATTCATTACCAGGTGTAATGGCTCACACTTTAATCCCAGAACTTGGAAGGTAAAGGTGGAAGTATTTCTGTGAGTTTGAAGCCAGCCTGCTCCACATAGCAGGTTTTAGGCGAGCCAGAGCTACACAGTAAGACCCTGCTCCCCCAAAAAAACCATGTGTATGTGTGTGTGTGTGTGTGTAGTTTGCTTAGACATTTATATAAATTGTCTAATTTATCCTTCAGATATTAGGTTATTTCTGCATATCACAAATTTCTGTAGTTATAGGTAATGCAGATTTTGCTGATAATATGTTCCCTGTGCTGTGGCTTTTTAATTCAGGACATAAGGATTTTCCTGTCAGCTCAATAGTTTTTCTCTTCTTTTCAAGTCAGTATTCAGTTAATATTGAAGTTAGAGATGCTGAGCAACATGGATGCCTACTTGATTCACCGTGTTAGTAGGTCTTTAGTAGCCTGAATACAATATTTAATGAAGCATTTAACAATGTGACTTATTTGCTTTTTTTTTTGAGAACTTTATTCAGAAGTAAAGCAATAGGACGAAATTAATAAATTAAAAGTTAGAGGGAGCACCTCAAGGTGACAGTTACTTAAGAGCCTAGATCTGTCTCTTAAATGTCTGCTAATATTCCGCATTTTAATTCTAACTGCTTCAATGATGTGAATTCCTATAGATTTACTTTTTTTCTTTTTGCCTCTTGCCTTCCAAATGGGATTAAGGGGATATGTCACTATACTTGGCCAGAAGTTTGAAATTACAGTGCTGCTTTTTCAGGAGGGTACAGAGGGGCAAGCCCTAGAGACCTGGATAGACCAAGCACATTCCCTACTGCTGAGCTATATCCCTAACCCAGCGTATGCTGTGGAAAGACATTGTATTGATATATTCTTTTCTTTCTTTCTTTCTTTTTAAACAGATGGCCAGAGTGGTTGGAGGTGCCCTGCTTGTCAGAATGTTTCTGCACATGTTCCTAATACCTATACTTGTTTCTGTGGTGAGTTTATTTACATACACTGGAGTACTTTTTATTCCTACGTTGTACCTCAGTGATCTGCAGGGCTGGCTTCAGAAGTGGTAGACCTCAAAGCCATAAGAGGCTCTAATGTTGTACTCGTGGTTCCATCACCAGGTGGAGCCATGGGCCTCCTGGCAGCTCTTCTGGAGGAGGTAGGTCTTCTGAGTATGCCAACCAGGCTCATGCTGGTTCTGAGCTTGACGTTGCCCATCAGAGCAATCAGTTGGCAGAGGCAGATACTGATGTGTGCTCCCCTCAGCGCTAGCTGTAATACCTTTTATTACCTTTATTAATTTTAGATTTAAGCCATGTACAAAAGATAGTGTTTAAGACATCAATCATTTATCTGTATAGTGGAGAGATTTTTCTATAAATTGGCAATACAAATTAACCTTGAAACTTCTCTCTCTATAGAATAGTTTTTCCTTGTTTTGCCTGTTTTTTAATTTAAATAGATTTTTTTTATTGATTCTTTGTGAATTTTACATCATGTACCCTAATTCCACTCACCTCCTGGTCTCCTCACCCCTACAGCACTCCCCCAAAAAGAAAATAAAACAAAGCAAGCAAACAAACAAGAACAAACCAAACCAAAAAGAACCTCTTCATTTCTCCATCTTTCCCGCCTCTGCAACACCTCTTGGTTCGTCCTGGTGGCACTGGGAGTGGTGTGTCACACAGTACACCCTTTTGTCTAATCAGCTTTACTAGCAGATGTTCTTTGTAATGAGTTCCTGCTCTGGTTCAAGGCCTCTGGTTTCTGGTGCACCATCATCATTGGATCCTCACCTAAACTCTCCTAAGATGGCCACGGGCTCCCTAAGTCATGAAGATCCTGCTGGTATTGTTCCACAGGACCAGCCTCTTCACAAGTTCCAGCAGGTCCTAGATGGGTTAGACGTTAGAGTAGGCCAACCCAAGACCCAGATGTGAGCCTAGGGGGGTAACTGAGCTGGTCATTCCAGGCCACTGGAGCCACCAGCCTCAGGTAAGAGGGTGGAGCCAGCTCCCCTATGCCCATGCCATCAGGGTCACGGTTCTCCCTCACCTGTGGTGAAGGGTGGGGACCATCTCTCCCAAATGCAGGGGTCAACTCTCTTGCTGCAGTGTCCAGCAAGAGGCAAGGCTAGCTTTTCCAGAGCTAGTGAAGGGTTCCTATGGCCCCTGAGGTGGCACAGGCCACAGGCATCTACACAACCCAGCTGCAGCTGGACCATGAACCCAGATGTGGCCTTCAGCAGCAGCTTGGCTCCTGACAAAGTAACATTTTGGCTCCTGATGGAAGCACTGGCCACTCAGATTGGGATGGCTCTGGTGGCAACATGGTCCCCAGACCATCACCAAGGCCTCAGGTTGCAGCCCCAACCTGGGCTTTAGTATGACCTTTGGTGGCAATAGGGAACTTGGACTTCAGCACAGATCTCAGTCTCAGTAGGACCACGGACCCAGAAAGGGTCCTCAGCAACATCTGGGTCTGGATGTCACCATTGCCTCAATGGCAGTACAAGCCATTCAGATCAGCACAGCCCCAGAGGTAGTATGACCCTTGGACACCAACGTGGTCCCAGACCTTGGGTGTCCACATTGTGTTTGATGGTAACAGGAGCCTCAGAAAACACAGACCCTGGCTGCAGTAGGGCCGTAGACCCAGACATGGCCCTCAACTGCAGTTCAGGCCCCAATATCACAATGGCATCAGGTAGCAGCACAGGCAAGCCACTCAGATCTGCATGGCCCTGGCTGCAGCATGACCCTTGGACACCATCATGGAGTCAGGTGGCTGACCCAACCCTGGGTGTCCACTGACCCTTGGTGGCAACAGGAACCACATATGTCTACCCAGACCCTGACCACTATGGAGCCACAGACCCTGACATGGCCCTCAAAATAGCAACCTGGACTGAGGTGACACCAAATTTTTCCTGTTCTTTTGTTGTTGTTTTGAGATGAGCTGTGTAGCCCTAGCTGTCCTGAAACATACTATGTAGATCAGGCTAGACTTGAACTCACAGAGGTCCACCTGCCTTTGTCTTCCTGGTGCTGGGATTAAAGTCATGTGCCACACTCTCTAGCTCCCTTTTCCTGTTTTTTAATAGCTACACCTTTTTATTTTTTGTTTTGATCCAGATGCTAATTTCTACTGCTAGCTTTTTTTGTTTTTCACCTTCATTTTAGTAACTAATCTGCTAGTTGATTGTTTTTTGACAGTTTGTTTCTCCCTTTGAACCGTTAGGTTTTGCATTGGCCTTTGTTGCCTCCCTGAAACTGTCTTCAGAAGTCATCAGTGACCCTGGCCATATGGACTGATGTATAAATTAACTTCTTGGGCAACGTGACTCCCTTGACACCTTTGACCATTCCCTTTGTAATCCCTGTTCTATTTCTTTTTGTATGCTATCTTTATGGTCCTAACCAGTTTGCTCATATTCCTTCTTTTTTCATGACAACTAACTGATATCAATCCCTTTATTCCTTCACTAGCAAACATATTCTCTCTCCCTCTGTGGTTCTTGGTTCAAGCCCAGAGCCTCACACCTACTGGGCACGCACTCTGCACTGAGCTGTGGCCCAGCTCCCCTTTTATCACATCTTCACTCCACTCTCTCACCCCGGATGCCTTTCCCAAAGAACTTTCTCCATTTGTCAGCCTCTTCTCGCTCTGGCTTCTCTTTATGTGGAAACCGCTGGTTTTATTACCTGAACCCAAGTTTAGTGTCCTACTGGAAAGGGAATGTGAAATAAACATTAAGAGGTCACTGGGAATCAATGAGATAAACAGAATAATAGTAAGACTTAAAGGATATGCATTCACTGTGACTTTTGTGATAGCATTTCACTCTGTAGCCCAAGCTACAGGGAGATCTCTGAAGATTTGTTCGGTGACATTGGCTATGAGACTGCGGTCCTTTTATGCCTACTGTGAAGCTTTAGAGCCAGGCTCCTCCGCAGGGGTTTATGTCTTCATCCACAGCCTCTTCCAGGTTCACTCCTTTCTCTACCCACCCCTCAGCCTCGCCCACGGTGCCAGAACATGTTAAAGAAGTGTCCTACCACTGAGCTGTACTCCAGTTCTCTTCCTTTATTTCTTTGTCCATTTATTTAAAATTCCTTAGTTAATAGATTTTGTTCAGTAGTCAAAATGGCATTTTCATAGGTAAAAATTACTATCTTTTTCAGTAATCTTGATGTTAAGATTTGTCATGCTCAGTAGAGTGTTTGATAAGTAGCATCACAGTCAGCTTTTTGTTTTAGAATGTGAGATAACAGTTGTACTGCTGAAAACCACGCTTAAGTTTTACACTGTCTGGCTGTACTCTGTTTTGAAAAGTTGAGAATATGGTTGAAATTTATAGCATTGACTTCCTCATCTGATGTGTTGTAGGTAAAGTAAAGAATCCTGAATGGAGCAGAAATGAAATTCCACATAGTTGTGGTGAGGTTTGTAGGAAGAAACAGCCTGGCCAGGACTGTCCACATTCCTGTAACCTGTAAGTTGGAGTGATGGATTTCTGGGGACTCGGTGGGTGTGCTTTGCTAATGCCTTTACGTACACATACCATTACCACGAAACAAGAGGTGATAAAGAGTTACTCTGTAGTGAGCACTCTGCACAAGTTATTAATCCTTTCCACGGCCATGTGTAGGTATGATCATTTCTACTTTGTAGACGAGACTCAGAAAGGCTAAGCCTCGTGCCCAGTGTTGCAGTGCTAAGAAGTGATAGGGCTAGGTATAAAAAGCCAGTGATCCTTCCACTGTTTTGTACTGCTAGCCCTAAAAAGAAGAGAGCCTTGGATATTTATAGGAGTGTATAGGGCAGCCCAGGGAAAGCACTTGTTTAACATCCTGTATGGTAGGACTTTGAGGTTGGGAGGAGTGCTTGTTTTTCTTTTTCACAAAATTGTGTTACCCATATAATTAATTAGACTTTTCCTGTAATTGCTTTTAATTTCCAAAGGATTGCATTTGCCATCATTTAGAATGCCCCTCCCCAGAATACAAATTGCAGACCCTTGTTATCACATGGGTGCTAGAATTGAACCCAGGTCCCCTGGAAGAGCAGCAAGCATTCTTAACTACCCCACCAACTCTTCAGACACCTATAGATTTTAGGATTTTGTTGTTCTTTGCTTTCTTGCTTTTAGAGATGGGTTTCTCTTTGCAACAGCCCTGGCTGTCCTAGAACTAACTTTGTAGACCAGGCTGGCCTCTGCCTCCCAAGTGCTGGGATTAAAGGCATGTTCCACCAAACCCCAGCTTGTTTATATATATATATATGGGGACTAGCTGGAGTGGGAAGAAAGGACAAGAACAATGGGGTGGAGGGTGAACATCATCAAAAATATATGATATACATGTATGGGCTTCATTATTTGTGTGTGTGCATGCCTGTGTGGCAGCAAAGATTAGCCATCACCTTGCCACATTCACAGCAGGACACAGCTGAGGCAGCTTTGTTTGAATTTTGGTTCATATAAATGGTTTCTTCATTAAAGCTTTTTCTCTTACAGTCTCTGCCATCCTGGACCCTGCCCACCTTGCCCTGCTTTTACAACTAAAGCATGTGAATGTGGACGCACCAGGTAAAGTTAGAACTGTACTGAGGAAGAAGTCAGTTTCCATATGCACGATTCACATGTGATTGTCTAACGTAGATTAGTAAACAGATAGAAGTGAATGGTTGGCATAAATAAAGTCATCCCTTGATGTCCCTGGGGACTTGGTTCTAGGACCTCTGGGGTTAAGGCAAAGCTAGAACCAGAGCTCTGCTAACATCTTGTTAGGTAGGCATTCTGGCTGTGTGCAGTGCAAACATGCCTGCTCCCAGGACACTGCTCTTGTCATCTAGTCTGCGCACACTGTTCCTTCCTTCCCTGTTTCAGAGGAAGCTGGGCAGAGTGAGAGAAGAACCCAGACTTCGCCCATCCTTCCAGGGTTCTTTCCCCTCCTGCATACTGCTCAGTAGAAGACAGATGAATGATGAATTACCTAGGACAGATTTTCAGAGCGAGCCTTCATTTCACCACTAATTAGAAAAGAGAAAAGAGGGAAAGGCAGGAACAAAGGAGAAAGAAGTGGAGGGATGGAGAGAATAGTTGAGGAAATAAAAATTGGCAGGAGGGGGCTGGAGGGATTGCTTGGTGATTAAGAGTGCATGACCATTGTAGAAGACCTGAGATCAGTTTCCAGCACCATGTTGGGCAGCTCACAGCTGCTGGTTACTCCACCTCTGAGGGATATGATATCTGTAGCCTCCGTGAACACCTGCATCTCTGTTTCTTATATATGTGCACAAAATTTTAAGTAATAAAAATAAATCTTTAAAAATTAGAAGAAAACATGTTAGGGGAAGCAAAGTCTAGAACTGTTTCCTGGGTGTTAGGGGAAGGTTTTGGATTTTACTGTTTATTTTGTCTGTATAGTGGGGACTTTCAGAGTAATGTATTTGTATCTTTATAGGCACACAGTTCGCTGTGGTCAGGCTGTCTCAGTCCACTGTTCTAACGCGTGTGAGAATATTTTGAACTGTGGTCAGCACCGCTGTGCTGAGCTGTGCCATGGAGGTCAGTGCCAGCCTTGCCGGATCATATTAAACCAGGGTAAGTGGAATGCACGTGTTAGCAATGCTCAATGCATTTTTCTGGAATTGTGTGTTGTGTCAATTATATTACAGCAGAACAGCTTCACAGAAGCCTATACTCGAGGGGAGGTTTGGGGGATGGGCATCAAAAACAAGCTCATAGTGAGTTATCTATCTGTGTACTTAACTAGGGTTTCTAAAATAAAAAAAATGTTGGCAAGGGCATTTGGCATCTTCATTCAGTGTTGGCAGATGTACAAAATGCTAGTCATTTTGGACAACTGTTTGTCAGTTTCTTATAAAATTAAACATATGTATATGTTGTGACCCAGCCATTCCACTCTGATATTTGCATACCAAGTATGCAGAGAAAGGACTGTACAGGAATATGTGTTTCTAAGAACCTCATACTGAAAACAACCTAGATGTCCTTTAACTGGAGGAAGGAACAGATAACTTAAGTAAATTTTTTTTTCTTTATTTTTTTGAGACTGGCCTTATTATGGTGCCTAGAATGTTCTCAAATCCCTAGAGTTCTGCCTTACCTTCCCAAGAAGCTGGAACTAAGGAGTGTACCATTAAATAGTCCTTTGGCCACATACGTAGTTTACTTTGTCACGTGTTGATTCTTCCAGGACCTTTTTCAGCCTTATCTAGAAATTGAATGCACATTACATCTGAGTGTTCATTAAATGCCAAACATACAGCTTAAGGCTGGTTCCGTAATACTGTTCAGGCAGCTGTAACCCTTGACCCTGCTGCTACTCTTGTGGTTCTGTCTCTCTTGCTAAGCATACCCACCAGCCTTTTGGTATTGAACTCATGATCATTTTCTAATCAACTAGAGAACTCCATTTTGTTTTTATTGTGATTTTCTGCACTACCCTCCTCTCTCCCCCCATGTGTATATATGATTGTGTGGTATATGTTCATGTGTATAATAAGCATGTTAAAGTGTATGGGCACAAGTGTGTTCCAGCAGGTGTCATGTGTGAGCATATGAATACCTGAAATTGGCATTGAATGCCTTTCTTAATTACTTTCTACTTTACTCTTTTACATTTATGGCATTTATATATTGTGTATGAAAGTATGTGTATGGAGACACATGCCATAACACGGGAGATTGAATCAGTTCTCTCTTTATGCCCCATGAGTTCCAGGGATCAGGTTCTGGTCACCGGGTTGGCAGTAGGCATCTTTACCTGCTGAGCCATCTCACCAGCCTCAGTCTCCACTTTATGTATTGAGTCCAGAGCTCTTTGATTGGCGAGTCTAGGTAGCAAGCTTGCTCTAGGATCTCCCATTTTGTCTCCTGAATATTGGGATTATAGGTGGCCTTCCACACCTGCCAGCCATTTATGAGGGTTCTGGGAATTAGTTAGAACTCTGGTCGCCTTGCTTGTTTGGCAAGTGTTTCTTTTCTTTCTTTTTTCTACTGCTTGATCACTTTTATAAACTTTCCATCATGTTAAACACACCCCTCCCATCAGGGCTTATCAAACAGGCAATCTGAGACAATGCTTAAATAGACAACCTGAAGACCTTTACTTTGATCTGCACTTATTTTATGCTGAATTTATTCCTGTGCCATAAGTTTTTGTTTCTTCTGGGATATCTTTTTCTTCTGTGCACCCTCCACTTCTGGCTTTGGGACAGTTTGTTCATTTCAGTGAGGCTCATCCATTGTGGCAGGGGAGCTCATGTACGATTCATCCGGCCGTGAGCTCTGTCAGTTCGTCAGTGCATCTTTGGTGCTTTGTTCACTGATGTGTTCGATGGTGTGAGACTCTGCATCTAAACCCTTCAGTCCAGCGCTGCTCTCTGTGTTTTTAAGCACGTGCAGTAGAAACTCAGCACTTTTTTTTTGCCACTGACCCTGTGTCCAGCCCCACTGTGTTTGGCCTGGGCGTACCTACTGCCACCACCATTGTACCATCAGAATGGCACCCATTGCTCCTTTAAAGTAACATCTTCCAGGTATTTTGGTGGCTTTTTGGATATGCATACCCTTGATGGCCTGGGTAGTTTCATGGATGTTCTTAAAGTGAACCCAAAAATTTGATCCTCTTTGCATGATTTTGTAGGTTTTTCTGGGTCAAAAGGGTAGCAAACCATCTTTACAGGTCACCTCAGGCCACTTACATCTTGGCAAGTGTTTCTCCATTGAGCATTCTCCCCAGCCCAAATGTTCTGCCTATTAATTTACTCTTTCTTATTTATAGCTGTATGTTCATTACCTCTGACAAAAAGACTGTTCTGTTTGGGTAGAAACACAGCAAAGAGCCTGGCATAGTGACTGATACCTGTAACCCCTGCCCTTAGAGGCTGAGACAGGAAGAGTGAGAGTTTGAGGCCCACCTGAGCCATCATAACAAGTTCAGGTCAGCCTGTCAAGCCAGACCCTGCCTCAGAAGAAAAGAAAAGAAAGAGAGGAAACAAAACATGCCAAAGAAAAGGCTGCTTGTAGGAAGCTTTTGGTTGCTAGATTTTGCTCATCAGTTCATTGATCCAAAAGTATTAACTGTTCCCTTTGTCTGTATTGATTCATCCTACAAATATTTGAAGAAATAATGAGTTTTAGAGTGGTGGATAAAGATGCACATATTCTTATTAGAAGACAGAATGTCTTTTCTTTAATGTGTATGGGTGTTTTGCCTGTGCATGCATGCAAGTGTGTGTGTGTGTGTGTGTGTGTGTGTGTGTGTGTGTGTCTGTGGGTGCATATGTTTGGTACCGCATATATGCCTAGTGCCCAAGGAGGCCAGAAGAAGACATCAGATTCGTGAAACTGAACTTACAGGCAGTTGTGAGCCATCACGTGGGTGCTGGGGAATTGAACCTGGATCTATAAGAGCAACTAGTACTCTTAGCCACTGAGCCATCTCTCCAGCACTGGAATGTTTATTTTTAAAATGTAAAAAGTTTATGTTTCAGTGACTTGAAGCTATCTCTTCCCATATGCCAGTAGTTCTGTCTAATACACTATTTTATAGATAAGATTTTTTTTTTATGAGTTCTCACTATGTAACCCTGTCTTGCCTAGGACTTGTTAATAAACCAGGCTGGCCTTGAACTCAATTACATTTATTCTGCTGTTCATTTTCTGTACCAGTAGATAGCCAAAGTTGTCCTTAGGAAGAAATTGCCATTAATTAGTTACATGAAATTTCAGTTTTGTTTCTACTCTTTTGGTCACCATTTATCATGTGAGCAAGGTATACATGAATAGATTAATTTGTGATAAATATCCTTTATGAAAAGAAGTGCCCCCCCCCCCAGAAAAAAGATTGTGGGGTGGTGGTGGCACACGCCTTTAATCCCAACACTCAGAGGCAGGTAGATCTCTGTGAATTCCAGGACAGCCAAGACTACACAGAGAAACCCTATCTCAGGGAAAGAAAGAAAAAATTGTAAAATGATGCTTATGAGAAAAATTATGTAATTTAATGAAAATCACTTCAGATTTAACAGTATTAGTATCCAAATTATTAAGAATTTCATATTGTGGTAATGTTTTTAATAGTGAAGCCCTTTTGAAAGCATTTGCTATAAAGTATCAAGAATCCATTTTGCTTGTGTTGAAGTGAAGATGGGGACTCTGGATGTCAGCTGCTCTACTACCATACCACCAACTAAGCCTGCAGTGCCCTCTGCCATGTCCAGAGACCTCGTAACCCATGGTGCTCCCCTAGCCCTAGGTACTAAGTTGTGTCCTTTTAGCTTGAGGCGGTCTGTTTGAAGCATGTGTTGCAGAGGCCCTAAGTGATATTGGCGGAGGAACAGGAGCTTTTATTTGTCCCCATGTAAAGCTCTCAGGTGTCAGAGAGCTCCTGTATAAACCATAGTAATTTCAGCATCATGTCTGATCTATGCTAATGAATGTTTATAGACTATTGGGAATATTTTTCAAGCATGGATAGGTGCTAATTGGTCTTTTAAACTGTCCTCAAGTGTGCTACTGTGGCAGCACCTCCCGAGATGTGTTATGTGGAACAGATATGGGGAAATCTGATGGATTTGGGGACTTCAGCTGTTTAAAGATATGTGGCAAGTAAGGTTTTACATTTTCTTACTTAATTGCTTTTAGTTAAAACTTCATTTTATGTAACAGTTACATAATTGTCTATTGTTTTTATTAAAAGGGACTTGAAATGTGGGAACCATACCTGTTCTCAAGTGTGCCACCCTCAGCCTTGTCAGCCTTGCCCACGGCTCCCCCATTTGGTGCGATGTTGCCCTTGTGGCCAAACACCTCTCAGCCAGTTACTGGAACTTGGAAGTAATGGTCGGAAAACATGCATGGATCCTGTCCCTTCGTGTGGAAAAGTGTGTGGCAAACCCTTGTCCTGTGGTTCCTCAGGTAACTAGTTGACATAAAATTCATTTTATAGTATTTATTTGGGGGCTGAAGAGACAGCTCAGTGATTAAGAGGACTGGATGCTCATCAGAGACCCAAGTTCCATTCTCAGCACCCACATGGTGGCTCACAACCGGTTATCCGTAATAGCATTTCTAGAGGATCTGATGATCTATCTACATGAATATAGATAGAGCCCACACATGGTGCACAGACATAACATGAAGGTGAACTATCCATACACATAAAATAAAAATTGAAAAGTTTTTTTTAATGAATGTAAATGTTTAGCAGCAATGATGCTTTAACCAAGTAGTAAATGCCACTCTAAAGAGGTTCTCATAAACATAATAATCAAATTTGGACAGGTACTTTTTTATCTTTTTACTCAAAGTACTCTTGTGAAAATACAGATTTCCCAAGTGATTTCTCCAATTTTATTGACATCATTGGTTCTCTGAGCACCTACTTTAGTACAAACACTACACACACGTGCACACACACGCACACACACACACAAATCCAGCACTCCACACATGTTTGCATGCCATCTTTTGTAATAGGAGCATGCTAAAACAACTGTGGATGGGAAATTTAGGTCTGAAATTCCAAGTGACAGAGTCTCGGCCAATTAAAGCACTTAAACAACAGCACCTTCCAGCTAAGCCTCCTAGACAGCCAATTAAAGCACTTAAACAGCAGTGCCTTCCAGCTAAGCCTCCTGGACAGCTGAGGGCGACACCTTGAGCATCATTTCTGGATGGGTGCTTTTCTAAGATGGGAATCTTTCTATGTAGCTCTGGCGAGACTGGTACTGTGTAGCTGAGCCTGGCATCAGATTGGTGGGTAGCTTCCTAACACAGTCTCTCCAGGGCTGGGTGACCGATAGGAGCCACCATACCCAGATTGTATTATCTATAAGATAATGTCTTTCCCCTTGTGATTGAGCACACATCTTTCTGTGGAGCTGTTACTAAAGTGATGGCCTTGGGCCCCTTAGGCTTATCAGGCTATTTGCTCTACTCCTGTGTGCAGTTTGGATTGTTCTATATGCTTTCTGAGGCTTTTTGTTGTATGTTCTTGTTAATATTTTTAGTGTGGCTGCCTCTGATCACTAATGATACCTTGCTTCCTCTTTTGTGACTTCTGGTCATTTGGATATAGAAATCAGAAAATTTCATCGGAATTAGATATACAATAACACTGAGTTTCGTTTTTTTTGTGTGTGCGTTCCTTGTGGTGCTGCTGTTTTCTGAGACAGGATCTTGTACGTAGCTCTGGTTGGCTTGGCACTCACTATGTAGCCCAGCTAGCCTCTGCCTCTCAGTGGTGGGGCCGCAGACCTCTTTAGTGTGAGTTGGTCTTTGAGGCATGTACAGGTGTGCTTTTGCTGTACTTGGTATATTCGTTATTGAGTGAGTGTTGAAAGGCATGACTCTAGAAAAGGAAATGCAGGCAACCGAGAGTAAGGAAGAGTCCGCTAACTAACCATGCATCTTTTAGGAAAAGGTGGACAGGCCTGGGTTAGGTTCATTTTAGTGAAAAGAGCCTTCACGGATTTTTTTTTTTTTTTTTTTTTGAGTACCAGCAGGAATCAGTGGAGTATTTAATTCTTTTTTACTGTCTGAATTTAAATTTATGTATAGAAATGTATTCCTTGTTCTTTTATTTACTGTTATGTTTAGGGTTTTGTTTTGTTTTGTTTGGATACAGTCTCATGTAGCTCAGGCTAGCCTTGAACTCTCTTTGTGTGTAAAATGGAGATCAGATGACTTCTAAATCAAGAAAGCTGGTCAAATCTTCCCTTTTCTAGAAGGAAATGCATGATTTTGCTTTTGTAACAGTTTCACAATACAGCGACCAGAAGTCCTATCCTGAGGCTCAGTTGTTCTGTTGGCAATAAGAGAAAAACTCTGAAATGGGTAACGAAAGACTAGAGCAAGAACTCAGTGACCTGTGTGTGGACCTTGGAGGGCCAGATCAAGGGCTTATGAGGAACTGCTGTGCTGCTGCGGGTCTGTTTACATAGGGCTCGGTGTTGAGCCCAGGCCCCAGCCAAGCACTTGACCACCAAGCTCCAGCTCCAGCTCTTAGCAAGTGTTGTATATTTATTTCCTTTGGTTTTTCATTTAGGGCAAATCTCAAAGACTGTCTTCTTGACCATGTTTAATAGGGCAGACTGCTGAGCAGTCTGTGCACCCGGGTATAGATCGATCAATCTATCTATCTATCTATCTATCTATCTATCTATCTATCTATATGCTGGTAGATTAATGGAGTTTTAGACTTTAGGCTTGAATGTAGTCCAAACAAGGCACACAGTTTACCCAAACCATCTTAACTGGTTTATCTCAAGGAAAGAGGTGGTTAGAAAAAAAGCCTGCTAAAACAGCTGTCATCTTGAGTAAATGTATACTTCCAAGGCTTTGCTGCCTGAAGAACACTAGTAACTTCATACTGTAAGGTAAGTAGATGACTTTAAAGAAGTTTGACCACTCAACCACAGATGCTGTAGAGCTGGACATGCCTTTAACCCAGCTCTCACTCTCCCGGGAGACAAAGGCAGGCAAAGACCTGGTCTGCTAAAAGAGCTCCAGGTCACAAGGTGGCTCAGTGATTAAGAACACTTGTCAGTCTTTCAGAGGACCCAGTTTTGACCCTAGTGCCCATATCGTGGTCACGGTGGTTCCCTACAATCCACAACTCCAGTTCCAGGGGTTCAGTCATCCAAGGGGACCACACACACATGGTACACATACATATATGCAGGCAAAACACACATAAGATGAGGACGTTTAATAAAAGAGTAAACAGATAAATAAAAGAGTTCCAGACAGCCAAGAAAACAATGAGACAATGACAAAAACAAAGAAACAAACTATAGTATTTCAGTACAGCTGGGTGGCAGTGGTGCCGCCTTTAATCCCAGCACCGAGGAGGCAGAGGCAGGTGAGTCTATGAATTTGAGCCCAACTTGGTTTACAGAATGAATTCCAGGACAGCCAAGGCTACACAGAGAAGTCTTGTCTCAAAAAACAAACAAAATCTCAGTTCAGTGGGTAAAGGCATTTGTCACCAGAACCCATACGTGATAGAAGGAGAAAACTGATTCCCTTCTGACCTCTGCATGAGTTCCGTGACACTCATATGCTCGTACACTTATACACACACACACACATGTGAAGAGATAAATAAAATTTTTTTTAAGCTGTGGAAGAGGGAGGCTTTTAAAACAATCTACAGTTGTTGTAATAGTAACCAGCGGTGGTATTCGGAGAATCAACGCGAGGAAAGCAACAGAAACTGCCTGTGAGAGTACCAATGTCAGAGTTAGGAAAAACTTCAAGTTACCCTTTATAAGTGTGCTCATTAAACCAAAGGAAACCATGTTACACAGACAGAAGACAGAATCACATCAAGTAGAGAATATCAGTAAAGAAAAAGAGCTAAAGCCAGGCATGGGATAGCACATCTGTAATTCCAGCACTTGGGAGTTCAGATCCTTAGCACTGAGTGACCTTGAGGTCAGCCTGGGATACACGAGCAAGAAATTGCAAAAAGTAAATATCTGGGAGTGGTGGCATTTGCCCATAATCCCAGCATTCAGTAGACAAAGACAGAAGGATCTTGAGTTAGAGGCCATTTTAAGAGGCTGTGTGTTAACAACAGAAAGAATCAAATGGAAATTCTGGAATTGAAAAGTTTGACAACAGAATTCATTAAAAGTGCTCAACAATTGATTTGTCCTGACCGAAGAAATGATCAATAGGACTAGAGGTATAACTTAGTAGAATGTTTACCTAGTGTATGTATGTATGAGACCCTGGTTTCAATCCCAAGTAACAGAGAGAGACTCAGCAGTAATCTTTCAGGAAGGAGTTCTCCTGTGTATCACGATTGTTTTCTCTTGCTGCTTTTAAAGCTGTTTCCTTGTTTTTGAATTACAGAATTCTTATTACAGGTCTGGGTGTGACTTTCTTTGCATGAATGCCTTTCTTGATGTGTAATGTTTTCCAATAAATGTGAAAGTTTTTACCCATTACTCAAATATTTTTCTTTGCCTTCCAACCTTTTAGTCCTTCCTACTCTAGGAATACTAATGTTTTTAAAGGCGTCCCATGTTTTCATGGGGCTCTGTTCAGTTTTCTTTATATTATCTCCTCCCTGCTCATTTCTTCCTAAAGCAGGGTTTTGTGTATCCCAGAATTACCTCAGACTTGATAGGTAGCCGAGACTAACCTTGAACTTGTGATTCTCTTGTCTCCAACTCCCAAGGACTATGACTAACAGGCCTTAAATTCATTATATAATCAAATTGACCTTGAAATCCCAATCCTATCTCCATCTCCTGAGTGCTGTAATCACAATCATGCACTCCTTATGAAATTTTAATGCAGTGCTGGGGATCAAACCCAGGGCGTTCTGCAAGTTAGGCAATCACCCTACCAACTGAGTTACATTTCTTGTCTCAAGAAAGGATAAAACAGAAAAATTTTACCCTAAATCTGGTTAGCTATCAGGTGAATGTAGGTTGTCCACGTCTATAAAGACAACAGCCTCAGTTGGTGGAATTATGAACTGTGGCTTCAGAATTATCTGTGATCCCCAGGTAACTTGTAGAGCCCAGAGCATTTCATCGAAATCATACATGATTAAATTCTAGGGAGATGTGAATCTAATATAAAGACTTTGCTTGGCACCTAAAGCAAAGGTCAGAAAAATCTATGCTTTGTGTCAGCAAGCAGCATGCATAGACCAGCAAGCAGCAGAGACTGATGCTGGTCTCTGACTTTGAATGTGCCCAGCCTGGATGAAGGGAAGCCAAGGGAGAAGCACTGACCACATTCTTCTCCCTCAGCAACACTTTTGGAGTTATTAGGAGTAGAGGTGGAAAAACAGTGTTGGTAGTGAAATGGAAGAATCAGAGTAAGTCACTCCCCGCTCTTTCCTTTGTATTGAAGATTTCATCCATACCTGTGAGAAGCTCTGCCATGAAGGAGACTGTGGACCATGCTCTCGCACGTCAGTCATTTCCTGCAGATGCTCTTTCAAGACAAAGGTAAACTGTTAGAACCCCTGTCATCGTTTCCTTTAAAATGGTGATGGTCAATGAGGAAGACACAAAATAACCCAGTTTACTCACTGGATCCCACCAATGTACATTGGCATGTACCTACCGTGCCCCATTTTTAGGATAGACTAGAGGGTTATAGCACTCACGGTTCAGACACGGGGGTGAGGCAGTATTAGCAACTGCAGGTGTGAAGAAGGAACAAAGACTGCTCTGGTTTAGCCAAATGAGAATTGGACACAGCCCTCAAAACTCCTCCCCTGAGATTTTGGACCGCTGCTGAAGTAGCCAACATGCTCACTTAATTCTCATGAGCTGAAGGTCAGGGGCTCAGCACCTCACAGCTTGGTCATTCGGCAGACTCTTCTAATTCACTGAGAGACTGAAAACGATCACAGTCATTGTTACAGTTTTTCTTTTCTTTTTAAGATTTGTTTATTTATTTTATGGAAATGTGTACTCTAACTGTGCCTCTAGAAGAGCAGTCTCTCCGGCCCCACCAGTGCAGCTTTATTACTAGGAAGGGACACAAACTGAAATTAGTCAGTGAGGAAACGCAGGAGAAAATATGAGAAGGGACCACATGTGAAGCTTTTGTTTGTCATTTGTCCTTCCCCATGGAGTTGGGACAGCATTACCTTCCAGTATCTGACGTATAGAGAGTATTCCAGCCAGGAAGGCTCACCGAAGCCTGTGTGCTGAGAAGTTTATTGTCGTACTGGTATGATTTACTACCTACAAAGCCAGTCTGTCTTTCCAGAGTTTGTGTGACCAAAGCCTCAACCCTAAGACTGTCCAGTGTGGCCAACCTGCTTCTATGGCATAGTCTTAGATTATCCAGTTGACATAAACCATAAACAAATAATGTTATTTGACTAAACAGCACCTCTTGAGAGTCAAGTACAGAAGTCAGAATTCAGTTTCTAATTTCAGTCCTGAGTAGTCTGATTGGGCTTTGTGTTATAAAAAGGCATTTGACCCATTTTGGAGTTGGGCTTTAGTACCCATTTCTTCTCTAATCAGAAGAGGCATGAAGTCTTGGGATGAGGCCTTCTAAGTAATGATCTGTCCTGCTCCTCTTCCAGGAAGTCATTTATGCACATATCAGGACCTCCTCCGAAGAGCATAGTCTGGGGTGGAGACAGACCGCAACAGTTGATTCTTTTTATTAAAGTAGCCAAGGTCTGGGCAACCATTGGTTCCCAAATAAGTTTGAAGATATAGTTATCTTAATGGATAAGCTTAAGAATAAAAGAAAAGAAAAAAAGAAAAGTAAACATTATTATGATGGAAATTGTGTTGCACTTATGAGGTATTTTCTCAACATCACAGTATATGTAAATGTTAGTTGTGGAGCCCATTACACTTTGTAAATGCCATGTTGGCTGCAGTAGTTGGGGTGTAGCTTAGTGATGGAGTATGTGTTTAGCGTGTAGGAAGCTTCATTTAACCACAACGATTTTTCTTTTCTTTCTTTTTTTTTTTCAAGATACAGTCTCTGTGTAGACCTGGCTGTCCTGGAACTCTCTTTGTAGACCAGGCTGGCCTCAAACTCAGGAATCTGCTTGCCTCTGCTTGCCTCTGCTTTCTAAGGGCTGGGGTTAAAGTCACATATTGCCTGGCTACGTGGATTTTTCACAAATGTTTCTTGTAATGGGGTGAAAGCAAATTTGGGGGGATGTTGTTTTGTTTGTGTGTGTACGTGTGTGCATGCATATTTGTGTGAGGGTTCCACATCCCTTGGAACTGGAGTTATGAGCTGCCATGTGGGTGCTGGGAATTGAACCCAGGTCCTTTGGAAGAGCGGCCAGTGCTCTTAACCGCTGAGCCATCTCTCCAGTCTTTCTTTTTCTTATTGGTTTGTGTTTTGTTCGAGACATGATCTCAATCTATAGCCATTCTGTACCTCACAGTACTGCCCAAGCTAGCTTGAATTCAAGGCTGTCTTGCCTCAGGTTCCAGAGTGCTGAGATTGTAGGCATGCCCTTCAGTTTTGTAAACCTCCACATTTATTTGCGGCTCCAATGGCCAGTTTTGTAAGTCAGAGCCATTTTTACAAATGAGCCAAATACAGGTGCAGCTTCTAGGCAGCCCAGCCCCTTCCTCCTCGCATAACTGATTGAGTTCCCTGTCCACTGGCCTTACCACACATGTTCCACTCGATCGTGCGGCAGCAGATGGCATGTGGTAGCCTTTGGGGTCCTCTAGCATAGTTGAAAGCACAGTCAGAGTTTCAAGGTCCAAAGGTCTGCAGTATTTTTGGCTACAGTATTTTCATGGGTACTGTAAATACTTGCCATTAAATGACAGCAGATTATTACCTATTTTCAATTTTTTGTTTTGTTTTGTTTTTTGAGACAGGGTTTCTGTGTTTATTTCTGGCTGTTCTGAAACTGGCTCTGTAGTCCAGAGTGGCCTCAAATTCATAGAGACCTACCTGCCACTGCCCCCTGAGTGCTGGGATTAAGGGTGTGTGCCGCCACCACCCAACTCTAATTTCAATTTTTTAAAAAAAATTTTTAATATTTATTTATTATGTATACAATATTCTGTCTACGTCTATGCCTGAAGGGCAGAAGAGGGCACCAGACCTCATTACACCATGTGGTTGCTGGGAATTGAACTCAGGACCTTTGAAAGAGCAGCAGGCAAAGCTCTTAACCTTTGAGCCATCTCTCCAGCCCTAAAAATTATTTTTTAATGAGTTAATTTTTTGAGATAATGTCTTGTTATGTTGCTTGGTTGTCCTTGACCATACCTTCCAAGTGATGGGATCACAGGTCAGCTAGCATACTTAGATTCTTCATTCTTGCATCTGCTTTTCATGGATTTTACTGTTTGTCGTGGTTAGTTTTGATGCCTTTAGCTACCCCTTTCTTTCCAGATTTCATGATTTCTAATCTGCTCTTAAGTTTCAAGATCAGACCACAAAGACTGTTGGAATCACACTACATAAAAGTCAGGAAATCTGGGGTCCTGTTGTGAAGCTCACTGGCATAAGTGAGCTGGCTCCAGGCTGGAGTTGGTGAATAACAGTTATATTTTGTATTCTTTTGCAGGATCATTTTTATTACTTCTAAAGTAGCTATTGTTTCTTTTTCTTTTCCTGTAGGAGCTTCCATGTACCAGTCTTAAAAGTGAAGGTATGACTATAAAGGGCACCAAGGGACTTTCTGGAATGAAGATAATGCCCTGTGTATTCATAAAATGTTGATTTATGTCTGTTTAAATTCAGTGAAGAAGCATTTAAGATTGTCCATTACTTTTTTTTTCGAGACAGGGTTTCCCTGTAGTTTCTAGAGCCTGTCCTGGAACTAGCTCTTGTAGACCAGGCTGGCCTCGAACTCAGAGATCCGCCTGCCTCTGCCTCCCGAGTGCTGGGATTAGAGGTGTGTGCCACCACCGCCTGGCTGTCCATTACATTTTTTTAAATTATCTATCTATCTATCTATCTATCTATCTATCTATCTATCTATCTATCTATCTATTTATTAATTATGTACGCAACATTCTGTCTGTGTGTATGGCTGCAGGCCAGAAGAGGGCACCAGACCCCATTATAGATGGTTGTGAGCCACCATGTGGTTGCTGGGAATTGAACTCAGGACCTTTGGAAGAGCAGGCAATGCTCTTAACCTCTGAGCCATCTCTCCATCCCCTGTCCATTACATTTTTAACATTTACAGTAAAGGGGGAAATCATGCATTGAATTCTAGTTAGTAGATTTCTTGGGTGGGGGAAGCTGACTGAACTAAATATATTCATGTCTACAACTTTCTTTGAAATACTTTTTAAAAATTAATTGAAGCCAGGTGTGGTACATGTATAAACTTTCCTTGTTTTCTTTCGTTTAGCATCTTTTTTAAATTTGCCATTTTTATGGCTGAATAATACTCTATTTTGTTAATATATACAGCATTTATCCATTATTAGTTGATATTTTTGTAGGTGATTTCTACTTTTTGGCTACTGTGAATAATGCCATTATAAAGCTTAAATATTAGTTTGTGGTTTTTTTTTTAGACAGGATTTCCATGCTCCAGTTGGCCTCTCACTCACTCTATAATCAAGGATACCTTGACTTTCTGATCTTCCCAGCTGTCTCCCAAATGCTGGCATTATAGGCATGCACCATTATGCCCAGTTTTTTGGTTATTTTTTAATTATAGTTTATTTTTACTTTCTGTGCACTGGTGTTTTGCCAGCATGTATACCTGTGTGAGGGTGTCAGATCCCCTGGAAGCTAGAATTCCAGACAGCTGTGAGCTACTATGTGGGTGCTGGGAATTGAACCCAAGTCCTCTGGAAGAGCAGACTGTGCTCCTAACTGCTGAGCCATCTCTCCAGCCCTGGTTTGTTTGTTTTGAGGTGGGGTTTCTCTGTGTAGCCCTGGCTGTTCTGGAACTTGCTCTGTAGACCAGGCTGGCATCAAAGTCAAAGATCAGCCTGTTTCTGCTGCCCAAGTGCTAGGATTAAAAAAGTATGTGTCGCCGGGCGGTGGTGGCGCACGCCTTTAATCCCAGCACTCGAGAGGCAGAGGCAGGCGGATCTCTGAGTTCGAGGCCAGCCTGGTCTACAAGAGCTAGCTCCAGGACAGGCTCTAGAAACTACAGGGAAACCCTGTCTCGAAGAAAAAAAAAAAAAAAGTATGTGTCACCATACCAGTCTGTATGCCCAGTTTTCAAACAAATTTTTGTTTAAATAACTTTTTAAGGGTATATTTTATTTATTATGTATAATATTTTGTATGCATGATTGCCTATGCCAGACGAGGATATCACATCTCGTTATAGATGGTTGTGTGACACCTTGTGGTTGCTGGGAATTGAACTCAGGACCTCTGGAAGAGCAGTCAGTGCTCTTAACCTCTGAGCCATCTCCAGCCCCATAATAATTAACTAATTTTATTTTATGTACATTAGTGTTTTTGCCTACATGCCTGTGTGAGGAGGGTTTCAGATCTTTTGGAACTAGAGTTATAGACAGTTGTGAGCTGCCATGTGGGTTCTGGGAATTGAACCCAGGTCCTCTGGAAGGACAGTCAGTGATCTTAACTACTGATCCATCTCTCTAACTCCTAAATAACTTTTAAACTTTTTCATTTTACTTATTTTTGAGACAGAGTCTCACTTTGTAGCCTAGACTAGCCTACAGCTCATTATCTTTAGCCCAGGCTAGCCTTAAGCTTACTCGGGTCCTCTTGTTTGAGTGCTGTAATTGTACATGTAAACCCACAACACCCAGTACTGGTTTTTGTTTTTTGAGACCATATCCAGGACTATTCTGGGGCTTACTGTGCAACTAAAGATAACCTTTAACTTCTGAACCTCCTACCTATAGCTTCTGAGTCCTGGGACTACCACTGATGTGCTGTGCACCACCATGCTTGGTTTGTGCAAGTTCTAGCCCCACCAGGCCTATGCAGTGACGAAAACATTACAGCTGTCATAACATTGTAAAATGGGTGGGGTTTTGGTTTTTATTTCCTTAATGGCTAATGATGTTACACACCTTATGTTCTTATGGCCATTTGTGTCTTTTTGTTTGTTTGTTTGTTTTTTAAAGATTTATTTATTTATTATGTATACAACATTCTGCCTCCATGTATGCCCACATTCCAGAAGAGGGCACCAGATCTCATTACAGATGGCTGTGAGCCACCATGTGGGTGCTGGGAATTGACCTCTGAAGAGCAGCCAGTGCTCTTAACCACCAAGCCATCTCTCCAGCCCTTGTGTGTCTTTTAAAAGGGGGGAAAGATCGCTTTAAGTCATTTGTACTTTTTAAAAATTAGGTTGACGGTCTTTCTGTTGTTGTCAGTTTGTATGTATCTGGGTCGTAGGTGCTTTTGAGGTGTGTGATTTGCAAATACGTTTCCATTGTATGAGTAGTTGCTATTTCTTTATGGTATCCTTTAATTTAATATACAAATGTTTTTTGTTGTTGTTGAGTCCAATTTATATTTTTTGCCTTTTGTATGCACCTTAGGCCTCCTGGCCCTTCCTCCCTCCCCTTCTTTTTGGTGAGGATTGAACCCAGGGCCTCCCACACATGGTAGAAAACTGCTGTAACACTGAGCTAACCTAATTCTCTAGTTACTTTCGAAAGTATATATAAAACATGGAGCCGGGCGGTGGTGGTGCATGCCTTTAATCCCAGCACTCGGGAGGCAGAGGCAGGCAGATCTCTGTGAGTTCGAGGCCAGCCTGGTCTACAAGAGCTAGTTCCAGGACAGGCTCTAAAAAAGCTGCAGAGAAACCCTGTCTCGAAAAACCAAAAAAAAAAGAAAAGAAAAGAAAAGAAAAAAACATGGAATTACAGTCCATCTTTTTTTCTTTGTATGTGGTGCTGGAGACCACTTGGGCCTTCAGCAGACTATATGCACCCTACCACCAAGTGAATCTCTAGGGCCCATTTGAATTTTTGTTAGATATGTATGTACTTCATCTATGAAGAATAAGTATACCTTTTCTCTCCATCTTTACCCATACCATGTATTAATCAGCTTTGGTTTGTTTGGTTTTTTAAGGCGGGAATAAAATTTGAAAAGCATTTCATCAGTAATTTACTTACTTTATTACTTATGTATTTCTTCAGCCTACAGTCACTCATAGGTATGTTGAATGAATGTTAACATCTTTTGTATGTTTTTTTTTCTTTAATTGGCTATAACAGATGCTACATTTATATGTGACAAGCGGTGTAACAAGAAACGATTGTGTGGCCGGCATAAATGTAACGAGATATGCTGTGTGGTGAGTGGACTGAGCATTGGTCGGTGTAGTCGGATTCCATTCTTCTGGAAGCCTCAGCCCTCTAGAATGTGACCCAGATTTGGAAGTCAACCTAAACGGCAGAGTTTCTCCTGCTCCCCACGTGCACTCAGCAGACAACCTTTTTAGGCTTTTAGTGGCATCCGCTGCACAGGAAGAAGAGGATGTGTAGGCCTCCTCCGACCCCAATCCTAAGAAGCTTTAGTTTTGCTTTCTAAGATTTCCCATTTATTTATTTATTTAGTTAGTTAGTTAGTTAGTTAGTTGTTAGTTAGTTTTGGTGCGGGGCGGGGAGTGTCTGTTTTAGTCAGTATGGGGTTTGTATACGTGAGTGCAAATGCCTACAGAAGCTAAAGGTCAGTATCAGACCCCTTCTGGAACTGAAATTACAGGCAGTTGGGAGCCACCTGGCATGGGTCCTCTGCAAAAGCAGTAAATGCTCTTACCTATTGAGCCATCTCTCCAGCTCCCAAGACAACTTTAGAATGGTCCTTTGGGACTGTGTTGTCCCAGCATAGTGGGCCATATCAGATGCCAAAATAAGTATCCTGGGTTTTGTTTCTTTTTAAATACAGGTTCTCCATGTATTGCCCTAACTGGCCTAGACATTGCCTTATAGACTAGGTTGGCCTTGAACTTAGGATTTTTTTAAAGACACAGTTTCATTCATTTAAAATAATTGTTTCTATAGAGTTAATTGTAGGTCCTCTACCTGACATTGGTCTTGTGTTAATCTATATGTATATACATATATATGTAATGAGATGCTGTATGTTACATATAAGTAAAGCAACATATATACATACAAACAAGGGAAAATAATAACAAGGTAGTGTAACTATATATGTGTATATGTTATTCATGTATATATGCTTTCAAACTGCAAAGTTCCTTTTTTTTTTTTTTTTTTTTTGAGACGGTCTCACTATGTAGTCTAGCAGGCCTGGAACTTACTATGTAGGCAAAGGCTGGCCTTTAACTCACAGAGATCTGCCTACCTCTGCTTCTGCTTCCTAAGTGCTGCTATTCAAGGCATGCACCACAACACCTGACACAATCTTTAAAAATTTATATTTTGCAGCTATGGAGATGGTTAAGTTAGTAAAGTGATGACCTTACAAGGATGAGGACTTGCGTTTGAATCCCAGCACTCTTTAAAAATTCTGGGCATACTGGAGGACCAAGAAGGCTGAGTCTGATGAAGCAAGACTTTGCTAATACACTCCTCCTAGACCAAGGGGTGGAGAAAGCAGCCCTTACTGGAGAAAACCACAGGGCTGACTGTACTACCCAACATTTTTCACTGTCTTTGCTATTTTTTATTTATTTATTTTTTTAATTTTAACATCTATTGAAGAGAAGTGGGTGTGCTTATTTAACACTGTAAAAAAGAAAATGCTTGATTCCCAGTGCTGGGGAGATATAGGCGGGAGAATCTCTGGAGCTTGCTGGCGAGCTGTTCTAGCCCATTGATGAACTCCAAGCTAATGAGAGACCTTATCTCAAAGAAGAAGAAAATGTTCTGAGAGTGGGAGCTGAGGCTGGCTTCTGGCCTCCTCTCATCCCCACACACATGTACCTAACACACTTGTAAAAACCCTTGTCTTGACAAAGAAAAGAGTGATGCTGTTATGTTCTGTACCAAGGTGGGTGAGTCAGTGTTTGGAAATCTAATAAAGATTGCTCCGTCAGAAAGTTCGAACCAAAGCAGCGAGGTAGCACAGCAAAGCCCATCCACACAACATCCAGCTACAATAAGTGTCTGTTCATGACTAATCTCGTGTCATTCCTGTCTTCCCCTTCTTCCGTTCATAATGTGTGCAGCCTTGTTTTTATTTTGTTTATAAAATGGAGAAGAATCATGAACAAATAGAAATCTCTCTTCTTAGGACAAGGAGCACAAGTGTCCTTTGATTTGTGGGAGGAAGCTCCGATGTGGCCTTCATCGGTGTGAAGAACCTTGTCATCGAGGGAATTGTCAGACCTGCTGGCAAACCAGTGAGTACCTTCACTGTGTACTTAAAGAGTGAGTACCTTTACAGTGTCCTAAAGAGTGAGTACCTTCACAGTGTACTTAAAGAGTGAGTACCTTCACCGTGTACTAAATAGTGAGTATGAGTACCTTCACCGTGTACTTAAAGAGTGAGTACCTTCACCGTGTACTAAAGAGTGAGTATGAGTACCTTCACCGTGTACTTAAAGAGTGAGTACCTTCACCGTGTACTAAAGAGTGAGTACCTTCACCGTGTACTAAAGAGTGAGTACCTTCAACCGTGTACTAAAGAGTTTCTGGAGCTGGCTGTAGTGCCGGATGTCTGTATTCAGCACTTAGAGGCAGAGGCAAGCCGATCTCTGTCAGTTTGAAGCTAGCCTGGTCTACATAGTGAGTTCTGGGACTACATGTAGCTAGAACTACATAGTGAAACCCTGTCTCAAAAACAAAACAAAAGTTTCCTGGCATATTTTGAGCAGGTGGTTGCTTAGATTGGTAAGAGTTATTGAAATAAGCCTTACTATCTCAAACATGCTGAGACTTTGTAGTTATTCTTAGCCAGACAGCACAGTGGGCAGCAGGGCAGTGGCGAGAAGGTAGCAGGTGTGTAAGTACAAAACCCCAAGTTCAACCCCTAGAATAAATGACAAAAGTAAATGCACCTATCTGTGCGTATTATTATATCCCAAACTCAGGAAGGCTTGTTTTCTTTCATCTATGCCCTCAGGTTTTGATGAATTAACCTGCCACTGTGGCGCCTCTGTGATCTACCCACCAGTCCCCTGTGGAACTAGGCCTCCTGAGTGTACTCAGACCTGTGCCCGAGTCCACGAATGTGACCATCCAGGTGAGTCCCATCGTGTTGCCACCCCTCACAGCCTGTGGGTTAGCGTGTGGCTGTGTAGAGGACTCAGACCATCTGGGTTAGCTGCCGTTGCTCCCCTGCTTCTGTGAAGGTGTGTCTTGTATCTGTCATCTAAGCCACCGCCTGTACTTGACAACACGCTCACAGTCCCTCAGCTGTCAGACACACCCCGAAGTTTGGAAGAACCCTCGTTTGTCTCTCAGACTTCTCTCCTTTTGTTGCCTCAACTTTTTGTACATATTTCAAAATTGGACTTTTTTTTACAGAATTAAAAATAATTTAGTTAAAGCTCAGCAGGTAAAGGTGCTTACTTCCAAGCCCGGTGACCTGAGTTTGATTCCTTGGTCCCTGTGGTGAGAACTAACTTCTGAAACTTGTTTTCTGATCTCCACGCACGTGCCATGACGCACACACATGCACACATATTCATACACAGCAAAAAATAAGTAAATATGATTTTTTAAAAAAATCTTGAATTTGATTTTTGTTAGAGAAGCAATATGTTTCTTAAGTAAAATTAAATTATAAAAAATTTGGGCTTGAGAGTTGTCTCACCAGTTAAGAGCACTGGCTGTTCTTTCGGAGGACCTAGGTTCAGTGCCTAGTATCCATATGGCAGCTCATAACTGTCTAAAACTCCAATTCCATGGAGTCTGGCGCCCTCATGTACAGGCATACATGCAGGCAAAACACCACATAAAAATAAATTAGAAATTAGTTTAAAACTTTAAGTCAAAAGATTGATATTAAATCACCTACTAAAGCACTTTTTAAAAAGATTTATTTTTAATTCTGTGTATGTCTATTAGTATGTACATGAATGCACAGAACATAAGTCCATTCCTCCAGATAGGGAGCCCACAACAGACCAAAGTACAGATACCACCAAAGTCCATCTTGGTGAGCCAGTGAGTTTTATTGGTGTTGCTTACAGGAACATGGATGAGGGGTTACAGGGGCAGAAATGACTCAGTGACAGCTGAATCAGCATAGCGTACCCCAGCGCAGGTGACAGCTCACAAAAGCTGGTAACCTAGAGCACTCTGCATAACCTGCAGGAGGCTCAACATTGGAGAGTGTCCTTTCCAGGTGCCTCAGCTGGTCTAAGCTTCCTCTAGGCAGCTGGTCAGGTCTCAGGGTCTTTGCAGCTTGGCTTGTCTGAGAGCGACCCGACCCTCTGCTGGCTTTTTTTTTTTTTTGACTCCGAGAATGAGGGAAGGACCAAGGGACCTAGTGAGTGGATCTGGTCAGTTTCAGGAACTTTCTGAAACTATTCTGAGTTAGTTTGCCTCCTGGCTTCAGGAGCTTCTGTGGATGGTGGACTGTTCTGATCTCAGAACTGATAAGCAACAGTTCGTTGTTTTACTTACCCCACAAAATAACTCAGGGCCCCGGATCTGATACCTACATGAAGTCTAGCCATGTAGTGATTTGAATTAAAGTTAGATGGCTGGCCCTCGGTTTTTTAATTTAATATAGTAAAACAGAACTAAACAAATTTATCATGAAGTAGGAAAACTTTTTTTGGAGGGGGGGGGTGATCTTCCCAGCATGGTTTGTAAACTCCTTTCTTGGTCATCATACCAGCATGAAGTGTCCAGGCCAGTTCCTGCCCAGCCCCTTTTTTCTACTAGCTTCCAGGAATCACAGATGATGTCCAAATCCTGCTGGGTAGTATCCTTAGTAAGACCTTTAAAACTTAGACATTGTGGTGTTTTTACCTGCTTTTGTTTAGCATTCATTTTCATTTTCTTGAGTGTCTTTTGAATATCCAGCATGGTGTCGGTCAGAGGGAACTTCAGAGAATGAAAAAAAAAAAATCTCCCATCACTAGAGTCTTGTGTTCCTGAGAGTTAGAGAATAGTAGTCAAATGCCTATGCATGCAGTTGGACCAGCTAACAAGACTGCGAGCCTTGTGTTGGAGACCTAAAACACATGAGGGAGTATAGGAAGCTTAGATAGGGTACTTACTTAATCTGTGGCACTGAAAGTAATCAATAGAAGCGTTTAAATCATTAAAAAATTATTTTGTATGGATGGGTATTTTGCCTACCCACATGTCTGGTGACTGGAGGCCAGAAGAAGGCATCCGATTCCCTGGAACTGATCTTACAATGGTTGTGAGCCACCATGTAGGTGCTAGGAGTTGTGCCATCTGTGCAGCCCACAGCAGAGCATTTTACACAGAATAAATGACAGCTGTCTGGACGTTAGTTATCGGTTCACACAGAAGCATGGGCAGACCAAGTGGCTAGCTCCCTTAACTTTTTTTCTCATTCCCGCTCATTTTTCTTTTTTAAAGGGGTGTGTGTGTGTGTGTGTGTGTGTGTGTGTGTGTGTGTGTGTGTGTGTGTAAGTAATTGCTGCATGTATGGGTGCCAGCATAGGCAAGAAGAAAGCATTCAGTCCTCTAGAGCTAGTTACAGCCAGTTGTGACCCACTGGCATGGGTACTGGGGCCCAAATTTGAGTCTTCTGGAAGAGTAACAAACTTTAACTGCTAAGCCATCTTCCTAGCCCCCAGATGCTCATTTTCCAGTACTCAGATATAAAACCAGTTATGTTTCCACTTCCTCATGATCATTTAGAATAATTCCTAACTCTGGGATCTAAAACATTTATAGCATGTTTATAGTATTTGTGACCTTATTTAGACATTATTTCTAAAGTTCTGTTTCTGTTTCTGCAGTGTATCATTCTTGTCATAGTGAGGAGAAGTGTCCCCCCTGTACCTTCTTAACTCAGAAGTGGTGCATGGGCAAGCATGAGGTAAGTTTGCTCTCTCCTAGGTGTCCGTAGTTCCAGTCAGAAATGTATGCTTAGTTGCTTAAACATTTCTCAAAATAAACATAGTCCAAGAAGCAGAAGCTTTCTTTTAGCACCTTTTTCACTTTTGTGTCAAAAATTCCATACAATAAAATGTATCAGGGGCTGGGCGGTGGTGGCGCACGCCTTTAATCCCAGCACTCGGGAGGCAGAGGCAGACGGATCTCTGTGAGTTCGAGGCCAGCCTGGTCTACAAGAGCTAGTTCCAGGACAGGCTCCAAAGCCACAGAGAAACTGTCTCGAAAAAAAAAAAATGTATCAGGGGTTGGCAGTTGCTCATCTTAAAGACACCGTAGCACAGCTGACAGCCTGAGTTTAATTCCTTTAGCCTACATAAAAGGTGTAAGGAGAAAACTGACTGCATAAAGCTGACCTCTGACCTTCATGTGGATGCCGGAGTACACTTGTATGCACACACACAGTAATAATGCAGGGAAATAAGATTTTGAAAATGATTTTATTTCATGTGTATGAATGTTTTGCCTGCATGTATGTCTGTGTACTATGTGTGTGTCTGGTGTCCGTGGAAGCCAGAAGAGGACATCAGATCCCCTGGAACTACAGTCACAGATGGGGTTGTAAACTGCCATGTAGTTGCTGGGACTCAAACCTGGGTTCTCTAGAAGAGCAGCCAGTGCTGCTGAACCATCTCTCTAACCCTGGTCTATCATTTTAAAATCTGATTATAACCATGAAATGTAGCACATGCTGTGTCGTCACCCTGGCTGTCCCAGAACTTGCTCTGTAGACCAGGCTAGCCTCAAACTCAGAGATGCACCTGCCTCTGCCTCCCAAGTGCTGGCACTAAAAGTGTGCAATACTACACTGGGTTGTGTGAAATTCTTAAACAGTACATTTTAATATATATAAATAAATGAGGCTAGAGAGATGATTCAGCTATTAGGAGCACTTGCTGATCTCCAGAGGGCTTGGGTTTAGTTCCCAGCACTCATGTGACAATTCACAACCATCTGACACTCCAGTTCTAAGAATTCCCGTGTCCTCTTCTGACCTGAGGACATAAGGCATGCATATATACATGCAGGCAAAAGTAAATAAATATATATAAATAAATATATATTGTGTAAATATATATATTTACACAAGTAAATAAATATATAAAAATTTTAAATATCAGTATATATTTAGGAGCCAACAAGACGGTTTAATAAAGATGCTTGATGTTCCGCCTGCATGTATGTCTGCATGCCGGACATGGGGCACCAGATCTCATTATAGATGGTTGTGAGCCACCATGTGGTTTCTGGGACCTCTGAAAGATCAGCCAGTGTTCCTAAGTTCTGAGCCATCTCTCTAGCCCCAAATTACAACTTTTTAATGCATATTTATTACAGAGAATATACTGAGACAATACTGTTCTGGTACAAAAACACTTTCTTTGCTATGCTGTGGATTAAACCAAGGGTTTTGCACCAGTTGGGTATATTGGTTAGTTTTAAATAACACAACTTAATACAACCTAGATGGACCAGAGGAGAGAGTTTTAATGAGAATTTAGACCAGGTTAGCCTGTGGGTATGTCTGTGGAGGATTATCAGTTGATAATTGATATGAACCCAGTCCACTATGGAAGTCACAGTTCCCTAGTCATGGGGACCTGAACCATGAACTAGTGGAGACATCAGGCTGGGCAGCAAACAAGCTGCACCCCTCTTCTGTGATGGTGGGTGTGCTGTGACTAGCTGCTGAGTTCCTGCCCTGACTTCCCTTCAGTGATGGACTCTAGCCTGAAATGTAAACCAAGCAAAACATTTCCTACCGATGGGCTTTCTCAGGCTGTTCTGTCACAGCAACATAAAATGAAGCTAGATCCAGAATTGGTGATGAGATTGTTGCTCTGGTAAACCTGGCCATGTTGGTTTTGGGGGAGGAATATGGAAGATTCTAGAAGCAGGCTGCATAAGCCATTGAATCCTGTTGACAGAGCCAAATAGGTCATCCTAGTAGGAGCTTAGAAGGTGTGTGTGCCCTTCAAGTGCTGATCCTTAGGGTTTCAGGGGGATCGAGGTCATTTATCAGGAATTGGGCTTTTCAGGAACTGTTGGCTAATAATTTGTGTGTGGTGATCAGGCTGGGGCTGAAGAAAAGCTGTGATTGATAAGAGATCAGCAGCAGTGGGGCAGCACTTTCTGTGCGTCCTAGAGACAAGCATTCCCTTGGGGTCAGCACAAAGAAGCTGACCTAGCTGTTGTCCAGGGGCCAGGCTACATATATCTCAAGCCTGCAGAACTTGACATTGTAGGAGCTACCACATGGTACTGGTTTTGAAGGCACAAAGGGGTAATGGGGAGCAGCTGAAGGCAGACACCATGTGTCAGGGTCCAAGTCCCTACAAAGAGTCCCTGAAAAGCAGTTGGTGAAGGTGAAACCTCAGTTGCAATGGAGACCCCACAGTATTGGAGATGCCAGGACGTCAGAATGTCTACCAAAGTTCACTGCTGATGTGAATGGATCCAGGCTACGAGAGAAGCTGTGTGCCCTGTGGATGTCAGAATTGAAGAAGTAAGGCTGCCTGAGCCCTCTGGAGTCTGGAAGATTACATTATGATTGAGTCCCCCGTTTGGACATTGAGCTGCAGGATTTGGGTTTTGCTTTGGTGTAGCTGCTTTTATGTCCTAGTTTTTCCCTTTTAGAATAAGAATGTTTAAGTGTGTAACTTGTTTTTTATCTTTCAGGAGCTCACATTTAAGAAACTTTGGACTTTTAAAGAGACTTTGGACTTTTGAAGTGTTGGAATTTTTGAAGACTTTGGGGGGCTTTTTTGGAGTTGGACTATATTTTATATTAAGATATTGCCATGAGATTTGGGGACAAGAAATGTAAAATTATTGTTCAAAGTGACATGTTTGTGTGCTAACTTGACAAGGGGTGGATTGTGCTGGTTTAACTGTTAATTTACACAACCTGCAATCACCCAGGAAGAGGGTCTTAATGAGAAGTTACTTAGATCAGATTCGGCCTGTGGGTGTGTCTGTGGGGGATTATCTTAATTGTTAATTAATGTGGGAAGACACAGCCCACTGTGAGAGGCACCATTTCTTAGGCAGAAAATCCTAAACTATATGAATGGAGAAATCAAGCTGAGCAGCAAGCAAGTAATATGCATGTATTCATTTCTCTCTTCCCTTGAGTGTGGACATGAGTAGCTGCTTGAGTTCCTGCCTTGACGTAAATGCAATAATGAACTGTAACCTGGAATTGTAAGACAAATAAACCCTTTCCTCCTCTATGTTTCTTTTTGTCAGGCTATTTTATCTCAGCAACAGAAATGACAAGAGCCCTGTGACTGAGCTGTACCCTAGCCAGTGAGAGAAATATTCTCTAAAATTCTGTTGTGTAGCCAGGGATATGTGATTCATGCTTCTCCTACTCCCAAGATGATACATTTTGTGGCCTGCTCTTGTTACTTCATAACATAACTCTTGATATCTGTAACATGTTTTCAATATTCTTCATCTTTAAAGGACATATTTTTCCTGTACTTTTTCCTGTGGTGGTTCAAGTCATAGTCCTTCATATTTCTTCTCTTTATATCATTTTTGTGGTTGCTTTGAGGCAGGATTTTGTATAGTTCAAATTGGCCTCGAACTTGCCACCTCGCCAAACCTCTTGGACTCCTGATCCTCCTGACTCTGTCTCCTAGGTGCTGGGATTACAGGCATGTGCCACATATTCAGTCTGGATCTTACTTCTGTCAGCTTCTCTGCTGTAAAATTCTCATGTGTTACCTTTATTCAGTAAGTAATAGCTGAGTACCTACTCTGTGTCAGGTACTAGACTAGGTATGAGGTGATTCAAGTTAAGACTGACACACTCCTGCCCTTGTGGATCCACTATTCAGGGGTGAGTCAGCAGACAGAAACAGACAGTTGTTAAGTTCCGTAATGTGAAGATTGCAAAGTCCTAGGGGCTTAGATCTGCCAAAGTCATTCAAGATCAAATAACACTAGAAAGGACAGTAAGATGCAAGCAAGTCAAGTGAGGAGTGGGTGACAAGAACACAGAACAAACGCAGGATGCATCCCTAATTCCAAAGCAATCGGGAGCATTCTAGATCTGGAGCTGGATGTGGTAGCAAACACTTGTAATCTCAGCATTAGAAAGGCTGAATGAAAGGAGGGAAGACAGACCTCGAGGCTAGCCTGGGCTGCACAGCAAGACTCCATGTCAAAATAAAAAGTCATGTGTTGCTGGAATGAAAATTGTTTCCAAATTTCAACAGCTCTCAAAGGAATTTGAGTGAATACATAAAAGTAACCTTGAAGCTGAGCATAGCAGCACATACTATAGTCCCTGCACTTGGTGCAGTGGAAGCAAGAGAATCAAGAGTTCGAAGCCAGCCTGTACTACATAGACCCTGTTTCAACCAGGCAGTGATGGCACTCGGGCGTCAGAGGCAGGCGGATCTCAGTTTGAGGTAGAGTTCCAGGACAGCCAGACCTTGTCTTAAAAAAAAAAAAAAACAAAATCTTTGATCTCATGGCAGTAAGTTTGTAGCCTGTCTCTCCAGCAATGGGAGGCCTAGAAGCAGGCAGGTTCTCAAGAAATAAAATGAGTTGAGAGTTCCTGTTGCCTCTTAATTTTTAAAAAATATTTGTGTGTGTGTGTGTGTGAGAGAGAGAGAGAGAGAAAGAGAGAGAGAGCTGTGTGCCACAGCTTTGCGTGGAGGTCAGGTTACAGCTGCAGGACTTGGTTCTTTACTCCTGCATGGGGCCTGGAGTGAATTCAGTCATTGGTCTTGGCAGCATGTGCTTTTACCCACTGAGCCAACTGACCAGTCCCTGCTTGTCATCTTTGTGACAAGGTTACCTGATTCTGAGACATCAGCTGGCAGATATGCTGGAATAGTTGACTATTTAACCACAGGTTAACCCTCTACAGCAATGCCAAGGCAATCTGTGTCTAACACTCAGACTTAGACTGGGTGACAGTATCATCTCATCTTCATTTGCCATAGGGATTCTGGGGGAGGAAGGGAAAGATGGGATTTAAGACAGGGTCTTGCTCTCAGGCTGACTTCAGACTCAATCATCCTCCCTCAGCCTCTTGAGTGCTAGGACGGTACACACGTACCACCATCATGGTTACAGCATTTCAAAAGGATTCCCTAGTTACCTGTTTTTTTCTGTTTATTACCCATTTATTAAGAAGTTTGCTGGGTCACAGGTGGCTAGTGCCACGACCTTACCCTTATAGTTCCCTTTTGTTTTTCTTTCCTACGCACTTGAACACTTGGACTTTGAAAATCTTTAACTGTTGCCAGGCAGTGGAGGTGCACACCTTTAATCCCAACACTGGAGGCAGAGGCAAGTAGATCCCTGAGTTCGAGGCCAGCCTGGTCTACAGAGCAAGTTCCAGGACAGCCAGGGTTGTAATACAGAGAAACTCTGTCTCGAAAACAAAAATCTGTTTTCAGTTCAAGGAGATTTTAGGATTTTGTTTTTAATATTTATGGCTGTGTGTGGTGGTACCCAACTTGAATTGAGTACTCAGAAAGAAGAGGGAGGTGGATCTCTGTGCTTTGACTCCAACTTCATCTACATAGTAAGACCCTACCTCCAAAAAAAAAAAAAAAAAAAAGATTTAAGCCAGGCACTATGGCACATACATGGAATCCTATAATCAGGAATCCAAGGTCACCTGTGACTGCATAATTTGAGGCCAGCCTGGGCTATTGGAGATCCTGTCTCAGAAATTCCTAAACAGGGCCAGCCACATGGTTCAGCAGGTAAAGACACCTACCACCAAGTCTGATGACCTGAGTTTAGTCCCTGGGACCCACATGCTGGGAGCTGGAGAACCAGCTCCTACAAACCGTTCCTTGACCTCTGCATGGATACTGTGGCACACACTAAGTTAACACATGTCAAAACAAACCCACAGCTCATTTTCTGACGAGTGTAAACGTAGCTCATGCTTCAGTATTTGCCGAGCATGCGTGAGGCTCCCAATTCAGCCTCAGTGCTGCCAAAAAGGAAAAGTAAAAGCAAGTATTCTAGGAGTAAAGCTTCACCCTGAACGTACACAAAGATGAGAACCTGGCTGCTCTCTCTCTCCTAGTTACGAAGCAACATCCCCTGTCACCTGGTTGATATCTCTTGCGGATTACCCTGCAGTGCCATGCTACCCTGCGGGATGCACAAATGTCAAAGACTCTGTCACAAAGGAGAATGTCTTGTGGACGAGGCCTGCAAGCAGCCCTGTACCACCCCCAGAGCTAACTGTGGCCACCCATGTATGGCACCCTGCCACCCCAGTTCACCCTGTCCTGTGACAGCTTGTAAAGCCAAGGTAAGTGTTGACTCAGCTACTAGTGAGTCCAGACTTGACCTGCAGTGGCCCCTGTCTGTGCATCCAGAGAAACCATGCAGTGATACTGTGAAGTGCTGGTACTATACCCAGCGATAGGTGGTCCCTTACAATAAAATAGGACAGACAGATATTAACTAAGTGATCTCAGGTGATTAGGACTCTGGTGTGATAGAGGAGTAATTATACCTGCATGGAAGGTAAGTGGGAGCTTTGGTTTGGTTGAGGGGTCAGGAAGGGCCACCCCGAAGAAAGCAGGGGTCATCTGGACCTTGGTTGGACCTTTGTCAAGTGGGTACCCCGGATTCAGTGTTCCAAGCTTCGTTATAGGTTTGCCCTTTCAGCTGTGAATAAGAGACGTACTTTGCAGACGGGCGTTAAGACAGGACATGTGCCTCCTAGCACGTCCATTGCCATGCTGCCAGTCGGCATGTGTGGTGGTTAGAGAAGCCGGCCCGACTGGTCGCCGTCTGGCCGTCGGGCATCATTAGGGAAGGGCTTTAGCAGTGAAGCCTGCCCGAGTCCCCCACCATTCTCTTGTGGGAAGAGTCACACCACGCTCACTGAATATTTCAGGTAGAGTTACAGTGTGAATGTGGGAGAAGAAAAGAAATGGTGATCTGCTCGGAAGCGTCCGGCACCTATCACAGGTAAGTGCTGCAGCTGTCCTCGAAGTTTTTGTGTCCCATTGAAGGGGAGTCATTTCTTCTCCAGTGCTGGAGACTGAACCCTGGGTCCTGCACATCCTAAGTTCGTAAATGCTCTGCCACTGAGCTATAGCTCCAGCCGTAGGCACTCGGTGGTGTTTGCCATTGTTTATGAACTGTTTTGTTCTCTGTAAAATTTTGCATTTATTATCTGGGTGCATGTACATGTGTGTATACACACATGCACAGTGCATACGTGGAAGTAAAAGGACATCTTAGGGGAGTGGGTTTTCTCCCTCTGCTGTGTGGGTTCCAGGGATCAAAATGAGATTGTCAGTCCTGGCTGCAAGCACTATTTACCTGTTGAACTATCTTGCCAGCGCCTTAGAAAGCTTTTAAAGTAGAATTTTACATCTAGGGCTGGAGAGGTGGCACAGCAGTTAACTTCCAGAGAACCTAAGTCTGGATCCCAGCCTTCTGATCAGGCAGCTCATAAACTTCCTATGACTCCAGCTTCAGGAAATCCAATGCTGTCTCTGGGCTCTTCAGACACCCACACAAACACATGGCACACATACCCGCATGCGCACATACACACACACACACACACACACACACACTAAATAAAATAAAAAAATCTTTAGGAAAAAGATTATTCTGGTGTACCTGAGGAGCTTTAAAGTACTTTTTCTAGGCTGGCCCAGCAGGTAAGGCTAATGCAAACCTGGCAACCTGAGTTCCATCCCTGGAGGCACACACCTTAAAAGAAGGAAAAAGAGAACAATCCACCCATTGTCCTCTCAGCTCCACATCATGGCCTGTGTGCCCACCAACACACACACACACACACATCATGTATATACAATGATAAAATTTAAAAAAAAATAGTTAAGTGGGGGCTGGAGAGATGGCTCAGTGGTTAAGAGCATTGCCTGCTCTTCCAAAGGTCCTGAGTTCAATTCCCAGCAACCACATGGTGACTCACAACCATTTGTAATGAGGTCTGCTGCCCTCTTCTGGCCTGCAGACATACACACAGACACAGAATATTGTATACATGATAAATATTTTAAAAAAAATACTTAAGTGCTGCCAGGCAGTAGTGACTCATGCCTTTAGTCCCAGCAGAGGCAGGTGGATCTTTGTGAGTTTGAAGCCAGCCTGGTCTACAGTGCTAGTTCCAGGACAGCCAGTACTACAGAGAGAAACCCTGTCTCAAAAAAAAATTTAAAAAATAAAATAAAAATTTAAGTGCCTTTTCCTGCCTTTAATTTGTAAAAGCAATACTCTGCTTCCTCCTTCCCCACCCCTTCTTCCCTTTTTCATCTAATTATACCATGAAATAGAAAGGAAGATGTCTTGAAGTTAGGTAAGGTGCTTTCTTTTTGTTTTTGTTAGTGCCACAGCTAAAGTACTATGTTTCTCGTTACAAGCTTGGGGTTTCTGATTGTTCTGGTAAATATCCTTATAGCCTCCTAAAGTATTGACACCCGTGTGGTGGTACAGAGATCTATGTATAGTGGTGGAGTGTTAAGGAATGGTTGGTTGGTTATGTATATCTCTTAACTAGATGTGGAGATGTGCCATGCTATATGACTACAGACTTGCATAGATATCTAGTTGGCTATTTGTTGGTTTTGTTTGATAGTTTTCTTTTTTGAGACTAGATTTTACTTTGTAGCCCTGGCTGGCCTGAACTCACTGTGTAGATCAGGCTGACCTCTAACTTGCAGGGCTCTACCAGCCTCTGCCTCCCAAGGGTCGGGATTAAAGGTGTGCGCCACCGCGCCTGGCCTGATTGGCTGTTTGAAGAGAGTATTGGGTATTGGCCTGGAAGTTCTGGAGATAGAAAGTCCCTTCCTGTGTAGCTGCTTAGAACCGAACTGAGGACATGTACCGTAAACACATGTCAGTAGTTTACATGTGGTGCTACAGTAAACGTGTAATAACAGATGAGCTTCCGGGTCACACAAGCTACCTTGTGGTTGATTACCTTTGAAGGAAGCTCTGTGTCCCTAGCATGGGGAGGCTCTTAAGACACTGCAATGCCTCTTCTTTCTCGTTATATTTCAGAATAGCTGCTATTTCTATGGCCTCTAAAATAATGGATATGCAGCTGGGAGATTCAGTGGAGATCAGCAAGTTCATTACCAAGAAGGAAGTCCAGCAAGCCAGGTAACTTTGGAAGAGTTGCCTTCTTTCTCCAGTTACTCAGTTTCTACAGGAATCCACCTGTCTCAGTCCTCCACGGCAGCGGCTCACACACAGTTGGTAGTCCACTGACTGGGGTGTTGGGACCAACACAGCGAGTCCTGCCCAGGTCACAGAAAAGACCAAAGTAGGTTTTCCAGGCCTCACTTCAGTTAGCTAACAGAGAAAGCAGCAGAGACCTAAATTTACCTAGTTCAGCCCGCAGGACCAAGATCCAAAGTGGGAACCATATCTAGAAAGGGAAGTGGGGGCCAATCTGAAGCCCACGAAGGGCTGCTGACTCCACTGTGAGGCCTGCTCATCGCCCCTTGAGAAGGACTCCTTTAGCCATCTCGGGGTGCTAATGAAACCTGAAAATTAGCTAGCCTCCTGACATCTGCAGGCTGTAAGCGAGGGCGGCCACGTTCTCACGGGGTCTACCTGGGGTCTTCCTGGCTGGGAGCTGAGGACCTGGGCCTGACTGTTGTCTCATTTGTTTGTCAAGGTTGGAGTGTGACGAGGAGTGCTCCGCTCTGGAAAGGAGAAAGTAAGTGGTTCCAAAGCAGGGGCGACGGCCCTTCATCACCCGGCACCTCTGCCAAGTCTCCACGGCTGTCAGCAGAGGATGTGCTCATCACGGTTGAATTGGCTAAGATACTAAACCACTTGGGCAATTTCAGCGTGTTCAGAAACACGAGCTGTGTGGTTTTGGGTGTGGTGTAAATTTCACATGCCACAACATGCTTATTTGGTGACTGGCTAACTTCCTGATCCCAGCAGAGATAAGAGGCTCTAAAAAATGTAGAAATATAAGGAGCTGGGAGATAGCTCAGTCTATAAAATATTTGCCACACAAGCACAAAGCTGTGGGTTCAGAGCCCTAACACCCAAGAGCTGGCATAATGACACACACCTGTAACGCTAGCATGGGAGACGAGGAGACAGAAGAAAGAAGAGAGGTCTGGTGCCCTCTTCAGTCACGCAGGCATACACGCAGGCAGAACACTCATACAACTCATAGTCTACATTCTCGGCTCCTAATGAGTTTGAGGCCAGCTTGGAATACATGAGACCCTGTCTCAAAAAACAGTGTGTATCAGGGCTGATTTCTGTAGTAGAAAGGGGTGAAAGTTCTTGACTTACATAAGGACATATGCTGAGTTTACTATGGTCTACGGTAAGCTAATGTCCATCTCTTACTTCACCAAACTTGTGAGCTAATCTTTATTATAGGTTTGTATGTATAGAAAACAAAAAGCAAAGGGGTGTGAGCCCAGGGGTGAAGCTCAGCTGGTAGAACGCTTGCCTAGCATGCAAGCGGCCCTGGTTTGATCCTGGCAGGCACCCGTGAGCCTGCGTGGTGGTCTCAGGTAGGCAGGCTCACTGTCAGCCTTGGTTACGTAGGTATTTTGAGGCCAGCCTGGCCTACATGAGACCATGCTTCAAAAATAAATTAATTAATAGAACAAAATGAAAAGTGGGGTGTTTGGAAGATAGCTCAGTCAGAAAGCGCTGTCCGTGCAAACGTGTGGCCCAGGTTTGCTTCCCAGCGTGTCTATAAAAAGCCAGGTGTGGGTCACATGTTGTTAGCTCAGTGCTGCGGGGTAGAGGCGGGGTCTTTGGGGCTAGGTGGCTAGCTTGGCCAAGACCCAGGTCCCAGTGAGAGGTCCTGTCTCAAAACCAATGAGGACAGCATCTGAGGGCCACGCCCAAGGTTGACCTCTGCCCTCCACATACACAGGTGTGCACAGGCAGCCCCCCCTTGCTCCCAAACCAGAATGTTTTGGATTCGAACATTCCTAGGAAGTCTTGAAACAAATCACCTGTAAATAAAAAAAAGAGAAATACTGGCTTCTTTCTTGGTCATTTTCAGGAGGTTGGCAGAGGCTTTTGACATCAGTGACGATTCTGATCCTTTCAATGTTCGTTCTTCAGCATCAAAGTTCAGTGACAGTTTGAAAGATGACGCCAGGTATGTAACTGGTTATCCACTTCCCTAGCTGTGGCTTATGAGCGTTCTGATTAGTATTAAAGACGGTAATTAGTATGTGCTTCTTCCGTTATTATGCCAGATAACGTTAACGTGTATTGCAAGAAATCACATGTTGTTTAGCTGGCTCCTTGAAGAACTGAACTTGTGCTTGAGGGGTGGTCCCCATAGCAGGAGTCTAGGCCTTCCAAGGGCTGCATAGGTTCCGAGACAGGTGTCTGAGCCAACTCTCAGCCCTCTCTCACAGTCACGAGGTCCTTCTCTGGGACAGTGGCGGTTCCATTTCTGGCTCTCTGGTGGCTCTTTCTCCTCCTTTCCGCCTGCTTCTTTCTTTGCTGTTGTGCCATGGTCTCTGTTACCTGGCGGGTCCTCACCCTTGCCTCGTCCTTGCTCTCCCTGGAGGAGAAGGCGAGTGGGAGATGCTCCCAGAAGAGCAAGAACAGCTGGAACTAACTGCTGCTTTCTCATTTCAGGAAAGACTTAAAGTTTGTCAGTGACGTTGAGAAGGAAATGGAAGCACTTGTGGAGGCTGTGGATAAGGTAAGCAGACTCGTCCAACTGGGCATTTCTCTTAGGCCTGCTTGAGTTAAAAAAGGTATTAATAAATAAGTTCCAGAAGCTTGGTTAGCCTAGAGGGCTGTAGGAAAAGGTTGCAGATTCCTGATGTCCTGCCATTATAACATTCATGGAAACCTGGATTACTTTCATCATTATAGGAAAGAGATCTACAGTTAAATTAAGTGTACATTAAAAATAACCCTTGGCCAAATATGGTGGCACACGCCTTTAATACCAATACTCTGGAGGCAGAGGCAAGTGGATCTTTGAGTTTGAGGCCAGCCTGATCTACAGAGTGAATTCCAGGGGAACCAGGGCTACACAGGGGAACCCTGTCTCAAAAAAGAAAAAAGAAAGCGGCTCAACAGTAATACTTGGGTTAGAAGGTATGCAAGGCCCCTCAGGTGACTGAAAGGTTGCCTATGATAGGAGAGCACATTCTGTTTTCTCAAAGGTGGGCCAGAAACCCTTATGGGGAGGCTAAAGATGAAAATTGGCGGGGGGTGGGGGGGCGGACTTAGGAGAATGGGCCCTGATCCGCCAGGGATGTCAAAGTGGTACTCTGCATGGAAAAGTAAGTTAGTGAACAGTGTGGTGATGGCATTGTTTATCCCACCACTTAGGAAACAGACAGGTGGATCTCTGTGTTCGAGGCCAGCCCAATCTACATAACAGGTAGCAGGATAGCCAGGGCTACACAGTAAGATCCTGTCTCCAAAAGAAAAAAAAAAGGAATGTGTTAAGAAGCAGCCAGTCCTGCTCCAGTTCCCTCTGCTGTCACCGGCTCCCATTTCCTTCCTCTCTGTTCCTCTTCCAGCAGGGTACCAACCTGAAAAGGAAACTTGTTCCTTTTCTGTATAGGAAACCTGAGCAAATGTATTTCTGTGTGTGCACCTGTATCTGCATACTTAACAGCTCGAGGAAACAACGGTGTGGGGAGTTTGGGTTTCTTGTTTAAGTCCTCGGTGTGTCTCGGCGTTTCTCGGGAATGCCACCGCTCGGTTCTGGGCCCCTCAGGGAGAAGCACGGCCTCCACACGGCTTGTCTCTGCTTGTCCCAGCTCGTCTCCTTCCTGTTGTAAGGAGTGTGATATCCACCATGCTCACACACACAGTAGTAGGCAGTCCGAACCTCTAAAAATTTAGTCGCAGGCTGACGAGGTGACTTCAAGGTAAAAGCACTTGACACACACACACCTGACAACCTAAGTTTGATCCTCAGCACCCACAGTGAAAGGACAGAACCAGCTCCTAAAGTCATCATCTGACCTCCACAAAAAATAACAATAATAAAGATTCAAACGGGAAAAACTAAAGTAAAATTCCATCACCTTGATTGCCTATGCTCTTGTGGTGGTAGGGCTTAGTCATGAACGTTTTCCGTTTCCAGGGGACGGTGCTAATCAGTGTTTCCTTCTCCCAATCAGGGAAAGAGTAATAAGAAAAGCCACTGCTTCCCCCCCATGAACAGAGACCACCGCCGCATCATCCATGACCTGGCCCAAGTCTATGGCCTGGAGAGCGTGAGCTACGACAGTGAACCAAAGCGCAATGTCGTGGTCACTGCAGTCAGGTGGGATGACCTTGCTGTCACGGGGGAGCTCTTCAGCAGGGCAGGCATGACACCCACAGTCTTTGTTACTTCCTCCTCCTCCTGGAGGAACCGAAAGGAAGTACATTTCTCCAGAACAGTCTTTCACCATTGCCTGAAGATCCAAGCCAGAGAGCAAAGCCCACACCTCACTCCACAGGGCTGCCCTGATCCTTTGCAGATGCTAGAGGGGACGTTTCTGCGGGCGGAGATGTGATCAGAAGGCCTGCTCCTCACTTCTCCACCGCTCTGTCTGCTGTTCCTCCCTCTGACCTCCCAGCTCTAATCTTGGTTTGATAGAGACAGAAAGAATGCTAGGCTCTGACTCAGTGTTGTCGTCAGAGGAAACGGAGGTGGCAGTGTGAGACAGGACGGACCTAGACTCACCATCTGAGCCTAGGGCTATTGAGAGAACATCACAGTGATAGAAAGTGGGTGTGGCCTGGGAGGGGTGGGCAGCAGGTCTGGCAGGGACCTGCTGGGTGGGTGGAGGGACAGACTGAATGCCAGTTGGCCACCCCTGAGACAGGTGGTGTCTGGGTGTGCTTTGCCAGCAGCAGAGCCGCCCGGTCAAGGCCGTTTCTGCTCGTGAGCCCCGCTCTTCAGCTCTCTACTTTACTCCTCTCAGGGGGAAGTCCGTTTGTCCTCCCACCACGCTGACCAGTGTACTTGAGAAGGAAACTCAAATGCGGCCTCCACCGCCAATTGCTCATCACCGACACCAGGCAGACAAGTAAGATTCTTCAGCTGCTCCCCAGCAGAACTTGTGTGGGCAGAGGAGCTAGGACGGGTACCTATTGGGGCTCCATCTGCCATCATTGGCCTCCTTGGGCTTGTGTTTAGAGTGTGAGTGTCCACACAGGCTTTGACTGGGGCCTCAAACACATTTGTTCAAGCCAGCAAAGCCTTAAGAGAATAGTCACTTGGGTCAGCAAGGTAAGTCTGACAATCTGATGGGATCCTGGGGCCCACATAAAGGTGGAAGGAGACAGTGAACTCCGCGGACCTACACACACACTCACAGACTAGTAACAGTAAATAAATGTTCTAAATATCTGTTAAAAGCGAGAGAGACTAGTTGTTGAATAGTATCTGCAGTGTGTGTTGGCATGTAAGTGGGTTTCTCTGCCACTCCAGATAATTTAGAACTGGATGCAGTGACAGCAGACGGAAGTGGTGTGGGGGTAACAGCTGGCAGCGACAGAGGCAAGTAGAGATGTTCTCTTTGAGATTTATTTAGTTTTGGAGGGTTAAGCAGCAGTGCCCAAGGGGAAGGGTGGTCTAGGGGAGGGGTGCAGCGTTTGGGAGCGACGGTGCAGATAGGAAGGCTCAGGGCTCCAAAGGCAGCGACAGCGCGCTATGGTCAGATGAGTCCAGTGTGTAAGACATGAGCGCTGCAGGAAGTTAAAGTGCTGCGTAGGACTGGGCAAAGCTGCCACACAACCTCGTAAAGACAAAGCCAGGCCAGGGGATGGTCCATGGTGGGACCAATTCAGGACACAGCATTTGCCTTGCTTGTAAGGGTGGTAGGTAAGTCTGTGTTTACAGCCCCACCAGTTAAGACATTATCATTTTACTATAATATATTTACTATAATTACTATAATATATTTACTATAATAAGTGTCATTTTACTATTGTTGAAGGGAGAAAGTAAAATCATTTGAAAGGCTGGGCAGTGGTGGCGCACACCTTTAATCCCAGTGCTCAGGAGGCAGAGGCAGACATATCTCTGAGTTCAAAACCAGCCTGGCTGGTCTACAGAGTGAGTTCCAGGACAGCCAGGCTACACAGGGAAACCCTGTCTCAAACTATATATATGAATGAATGAAAACTAAAAAAAAATACTTATTTCTATTTAATCTATATGTTTGCCTGCATATATATGTGTGCACCACATACATGTCTGGTGCCCACAGAATTCTGAAGAGCATGTTGGCTCTTCTGTAGCTGGAGTTACAGATGACTGTGAGCTGCCTTGTACTGGGACTTGAACCTGAGTCCTTTGCCAGACCAGCCAGTAGTGCTCTTAACTCTGAGCCATCCCTCCAGCCATGGCTGTCACATTTTGCTCTACCTATGTCTCTAGGGTTTGAATGATCTTTATGATAAAAAAAAATGCTATTTTGATGTAAAGAAAAAGGCAGGAATCTGCCCAACATTTTTGTCAGCTGAGCAGAGGAGAACCATCTTCTTCTCTTCCTCTCCCCATCTCCAGAGGTGCCCAGCCTCGTCCCTGGAGCCAAGGGAGATGGCTGAAAGTTACTCTGGAGCCCACAGGTCCCTCTTCCACTGTGGCCTTCCACACAGTGCCCTGGAAGTGGGTGCCTCCACTGTGGTTCCTGCACAGAGGCTCACACAGGAGACCAGGGTAGTTTACAAGGTCATCGTCAGGATCGCAACCCTTGGTGCTCCTGTGGGCTGAACAGGCACAGCCTCAGCCCCAGGCAGCCTAGATTTGAGTCAGCAGGGTCTGTGCTTCCGGATAGACAATGGTCATTTGATGTTTGGATTAGGTTTGGTTTTTTGAGACAGGGTCCTGTATAGCCCTGATTGGTCTCAAACCCACTATAGCCAAGGATAACTTTGAGTTCCTGATCCTCCTGCCTCCACCTCCCAGGTGCTGAGGTCACAGGTAGGTAGTTGTTTGGAAAACATGGAGCCACAATTGTGTTCATTTCCACTCAGACACAGCCGTGGGGAGCCATTAGCCCGCTGGGGTGATATAAAGATTATAGAATCTTTCTCTACCCCTTGCAGGATTTTTTGTTTGTTTGCTTTGCTTGATTGTTTTCTATATAAAACTTTATTATGGAAATCTTTTAGAGCAGAAAAAAAATAATGTAATGAACATCTCTAGGCTATTAGCTGACTTCAGCACACACTGGTACGTGGCTTCCTGCTGTCTTCCCAGCTGATCCGGGGCTTTCTGAAGATGTAGGTTTACTTCCCCTAGAAAGGAAGAGACTGACTGCTTTTTGCTTGCTTTCAGGAATCCTGGGAGCAGTAGTTTACAGAAGATAGCTAAGGAGCCAGTGATCGACTACTTTGATGTCCAGGACTGAGAAGACACGCATTTAGATGAAAGAGTTATTCTGTGTAGTGGAGACTCATTTGCCAGCAGATTAATCATGCTCGTTCCTCCTGCGTGGCAGAACCCCCTTGTCTGCTCCTGCCCCAAGTACCTCACTGTGGCCAGATCTCTGGCTGTGTGGCCACTGGATTTTTACATCCTGCTGATGGACCGAAGAGGCTCCTCACCCCATCACTGTGATTAGTAAGAGGGTTGGGGAGTATCATATTTTATTTGGATAAACTAGAATTTTTTCCCCCAAACTGACTTTGCAGCACCTAGCCATAATTTTAGTTGTTCTCATTGTTCACCTGGTGGGTGTGGAAAAACACGTGAAGTACTGACCCTTGGTAAACCATTTCTGGAATCATATGTCTTAAACCATCTTACCTAAGCCTTGCTCTGAAAGCTCCCATATGTCTCTGTAGACTGGGAAGGTTATAGAATTCCATTTCTCAAGTCCCTGGCATCTTCCACCACATCACCAAGCCTACCCAGGGGCAGCTTAACTGTCCCCCACAATGGTAAGAACTGAGCAAGCTCCTCTGCCATGTTCACACTGTGGGCCGATGAACTACCCACTGTAGCCCTGAGTCCTCTCTGATCCATAAAGATGCTCACACAGACAGCTTTCCTGTGTTGGTTTTTCCTAGGCCTTCAGAAGCCACACCGGCTCTCCCCACGCCTGAGCTCTGACCTGCTGTCTGACTATTGAGAGAGTGCGTGGACAGTCCAGAGCTCGTGCCCAGCAGCCACCGTAGTCACTCTTCTGTTTCCTCATCGCAGGCTGGACTCTTTTATTTTTTATTTTTTTTGGTTTTCAAGACAGGGTTTTTCTGTGTGGCCCTGGCTGTCCTAGAACTCATTCTGTGTAGAGCAGGCTGGCTGCAAACTCACAGAGATCCACCTGCCTCTGCCTCCCGAGTGCTGGAATTAAAGGCATGAGCCACCACCACCTGGGTTATTTTCACTTTAAAATAAGCTTGAGACCCAGAAACTTGGAACCATAAAACAAGGCACTTAATTTTTTATTTTGTTTTTTGAGGCAGAATCTCACTAAGTTGCTTAAGCCTATTCAGGTCTTAAATTCTCAGTCTTCCTTGCTTGGCCTTCTGAGTGCTAGGATTATAGGCCTCTACCATCCACCTGAGAGACACTTAATCTTTTTTTTTAATTGTTTATTTTATTTGTGTTTTAGCCTATATGTATATCTGTGTGAGGGTCCTGGATCTTGGAGTTACAAACAGTTGTAAGCTGCGATGTGGGTGCTGGGAATTGAACCTGGGTCCTCTAAAAGAGCAATCAGTGCTCTTAACCACTGAGCCATCTCTCCAGCCCCAAGGCACTTACTTAATTTTACAGGAAAAACCTGCCACTCTTTGGCCCTAACCCCAGGCTCGAGGGAATAGCAGGATGCACAGGTGACTGGAGAGAGGTAGTGGGAAACAGCGGAGCCTCTCTGAGCCTGTGTAGTCTGTGCCCTCACACCCAACAGGAAGTGCCACTGTTGTCCAGGGAACGGTGCATGGTCTCAGCAAAGCATGAGGAACAAATCTGACCAGATTCTAGGCCTGCCACTGGATGGATGGGGGTGGGGCCTCTTCCCGCTTGACCTGGGTTGTAGGGACTAAAGGAATCGCAGCCTGGTGCATCGGATGCACAGAGTTCCATGAACGTGACATCGCTAACGAGGTAGCAAATGGTGCCTCTTGGGTCTCTCCTGCTGATGTATGCCTGGTGCTGGCCTCATGCTGGGACTGGAGAAGCTCGTGTGCTGGAGCCTGAGGAACGGCTAATTGTCCAGAGTGGACAGAGGAAAGCCGGTGCCGGGGCTTGAGGCTGACAGGATGTGTTTGTGAGTCATGGAAGCCATGACAAGCCCTAAGCAGGGTAGCAAGGCTGCGTTTATGATCTGTATCAGAAGCCCACAGGGGTTTTCCATAGAGACCAGAGTAAATATTTGTTAAGATCTTTTTTTAAAAATATTTATTTATTATGTATACAATATTCTGTCTGTGTGTATGCCTGCAGGCCAGAAGAGGGCACCAGACCTCATTACAGATGGTTGTGAGCCACCATGTGGTTGCTGGGAATTGAACTCAGGACCTTTGGAAGAGCAGGCAATGCTCTTAACCGCTGAGCCATCTCTCCAGCCCCCCAGAGTAAATATTTTTAAAAATTATAAAATTTTTATTAAAAGGAACTTGCAAATGAAAATATAACACCAAAGTTGTCCAGATCCAAAGTCTGCAGAATTCAGTGAGCAACTCAGCTGGAATAGGCATTTGGAACAGACATGTGGGGCTTCACATTAAACTTTTGCACTTTTTGTTTTGTTTTGCTTTTCTGGTTACTCAAGACAGTTTTTCTGTGTAGCCCTGGCTGTTCTGGAACTAGCTCTGTAGACCAGGCTGGCCTCAAACTCAGAGATCCACCTGCCTCTGGCTCCCAAGTGCTGGGATGAAAGGTGTGCGCCACCACCACCTGGGCCCAAATCATGACTTCTGCATAGTAGAAAATGTTCTGACTTCCCAAGCCATTTGAAAACCAAAAGGAAAAAAAAAATCTGGATTTGGTCATGGACTTGGTTTGTCTCCCTGACCTCGGGCAGAAGGGAACCGTGGGTACCAACACAGCCGCCATCTCCTGACTCCCAGCCCCCACGCCTTTATCAAATGTCCTTTATGGGCTAGCAATTTCCAGAGACTGAATTCTCATCTCAGTAATTCTGTATCATGTCTAGCATGGCTGTCTTTCAGCCGTAGGGCCATCCAGGTAGGCAGTGCAATGGTGTGTGTGACTAGAGATGACTGCACCCACAGCAAGAGGAAGTTCTGCTTCTCACACATCACCACCTCACCATGCATCTGTACCACCTCCCATGGCACTCTGTGGAAGCCACTCTGACCCCTCAGTTAACAAAGGCCAAGCCTAGAAGAAACAGACTCCTTGGGATCATAGTGTGTGCCACATGAGGCCTGGTGTGCTGGCCAGAAGGAAGCTAACTCCCCAAGAAAATGAGCCGTGGCCCTAGCAGCTTCCACGTGGAGAACTCACAGATCCTTCCCAGTGGTCCAGCATGCTCTCTGGTGTACAGACGTGGGTGCCGAGAGCCTGACCGAACATCAAGGGAGCCCTGTTCCTGCCTCACTTGCTCTGACCCAGACAGTTGCTATAGTGGGCATCATTGGGTTCTGCATCCCTCGGGTGGAGTGATGGTCCCTGCGCATATGCTGTGCAGACTGTATCCTCCCATTGGGACGACGATCCTTGCCGTGTACTGCTCCAAGACATCATGAAGGTAGTAGTAGACAGGTCCGGGGAGGTGGGGCATCTCCACATGCTGGAGGGCAGCAGAACAAGGAAGCCTCCAGCCCCAACCTGGACACTCTCAGCAGGTAGTGTGGGGGAGGGGAGGAAGTGGCCTTGGCAAGGGCAGGAGCTTTCAGTGATCCCACTATCCTCTCCCCTGTGCCCAGCACATGAGCCTAGGAATTCAGTGTCCCGGCTATCCACACTTTCCCAGAAGCCTTTTCTAATGGTGGATAACAGCTAACCACCAGATCAAGCACGGCCACCACATTCATCTCTTACTCCTCCAAGTCCCAGGGAGTATGTTAGCTCGCTTTCCCAAAATCACTCATAAACTGAGATTCTCACTAGGTCTTCTGTGTCCTCACCACAGAACAGAGGCAGCTTCTTTGGAGTCCCTGGGGGCTGGCTGGGGCAGGGTTGCCCAACAGGTCCAATCAAGTGGCCAGAGAGATAGACCACATCTCCCAACAAGCTGAATCTCTCAGAAGACAGGACTTTTTCCACGGTGGCCACTAGAGTGCAGTGTAGAGCCCTAAACCAGAGGCTAGGCGTACTTACAGGCATCAGGAAGGCGCTGTAGTTCAAACCTTTTAGTACACAGTTGCAAAGTTACAAGGCTTTTTCTTGTGGGGAGGGGTGAGGTTTTTTTTTTTATTTTGGTTTGGTTTTTTTTTTGTTTTGTTTTGTTTTGTTTTGAGACAGGGTTTCTCTGTGTAGCTCTAGCTGTCCTGAAACTCACAACTTTCTCTGTAGATTAGGCTGGCCTCAAACTCAAGAGGATCCACCTGTCTCTGCGTACCAGGATTAAAGGCATGCGCCGCCACCACCTGGCCATGTTTTTTTTTTTTCTTTTATATCACACTTTCACGTTTTCTTCCCCCTCTGGTTGTTGATACAAACTGTAGACACGGGGAAAACAAGCCACTCAGATATCGGAAGGATTATCTTTTCCAGGCAGCAGGAACAGCCACTGCAAGGTCCCTGCAGTGGTATCCTGCCATAAACTGTGGAGCCAGTACTGGGGAATAGCAGGTATCCAGAAGTTAGCAGAGGGAATCTGATAGCATCAGGCCTCTCTGGTCAATGGAAAACTTTGGGCAGAAAAAAGTGTGTAAGATCTAGCACTTTTTACAAAGGATCCAGGCCTATTGCTCTACCAGACAACCCAAATTTAGTCTCCGGCACCAAAATCAGGAAACTTACAACCTCCAGCTCCAGAGGGAGCCTGTGCCTCTGGTTTCCACAGGTGTGCATACCACCCACATACAAAAATGCCTTAAAATAACAAGAGATCCCACCCCTTTATTAAGATTAGACTGTAAGGCCGGACGGTGGTGGCGCACACCTTTAATCCCAGCACTCGGGAGGCAGAGGCAGGCGGATCTCTGTGAGTTCGAGGCCAGCCTGGTCTACAAGAGCTAGTTCCAGGACAGGCTCTAAAAAAAAAAGCTGCAGAGAAACCCTGTCTCGAAAAACCAAAAAAAAAAAAAAAAAAGATTAGACTGTAAGGTCGAGCATCTTCAAAGGGGCTGTCATCCCAGAGAGGCAGAGAGGATGCTGGGCTGGCAAGACGTGGCCGGCTGGGTTCTGGCTGCAGTTTGCAGATAATACCTAAAGGATTTGTTGGCAGCATGTGGGGTGTGGGATGTGAGAGAAAGGAGAGTCGGGGATGATTTCAGAGTGTTTTTGCCAGCACGGCTGAAAGACTGAATTTGCCATTTCCTCAGGAGAGTGTGGGATATGAAAATCTGTCCAGTAGGTGGCTAAACTTGGGAGTCTAAGTCTGGAGACAGGATGGGGCTAGGGAGCTAATTTGGGGAGCTGTGATACATAATACTATTTAAAAGATGGTGAGATCATGTCCAGAAAGTGAGCAAGAAGAAGAAGCCCAGCCGGTCGGTGGTGGCGCACGCCTTTAATCCCAGCACTAGGGAGGCAGAGGCAGGCGGATCTCTGTGAGTTCGAGACCAGCCTGGTCTACAAGAGCTAGTTCCAGGACAGGCTCCAAAAAGCTATAGAGAAACCCTGTCTCGAAAAACCAAAAAAAAAAAAAAAAAAAAAAGAAGAAGAAGAAGAAGCCCAGAGCTCCCCACCATTCAGGTCCAGGGCAGGGCAGAGGTCCAGGGCAGTGGTGCTTTCAGCCACTCCCTGCCTGGCTCCCTCCTCCACCTCATACCCCTGAGCCTTGGCTCCCCTTAGCTGATGCCCCTGTGTCTGTGATGATGAACAGGACACCAGCCTGGGGCAATGGTTCTTGTAGCTTCTACACAGTCCTGCTCCACCGCAGGGAACTGCTAATGGCAAAGTTAAAGCCAGAGCTCCCGGTCGCCGAGCCTCCTCTTGTTTTACAAGCAGGCAAAGGAAGGCCCAGAATCCCGAAACCCTGCCCCAGTTTCAGAAGAGGACGCTTGTCTGCTGCTGAGAAGGGTGATGGGGCGAGCTGGCTGTCCTACCTCTTCCAGGCTGCAAGGCTCCATTTGACGAAGGAAGGCCAAGTGCAGAGTGCAGCTAACGTCCCTAGAGTGAGTGGAAAGGCAGGCCCGACAAGGAGTAGGGACTCTCCCCTAAGCTAGACCACCGGACTGAGAACCGAACCAGAGTCCTAGACGAGCCCAGCATGGGACTAGTTCCTGCCTCGTCCCCATCACTTCTCAATAGCAGATAATTGGAAAGGGGAAAGCTGGAAAGGGGTCATAACATGGCTCCTCAGGGTGCTGGAAAAGTCATCTGGGAGGCCACCGAACACCACCAGATCCAAGTCTTATTGTATAGATGGGAAAACAGGGCCCGCGGTTGGGAGGGGCACACAGGCGGTGTGAGCTGGGACAGGAAGAATGGCAGAGGAATGTATTATGAACAAAGCCAAAAGACGGAGGCCCCACAGGTGCTGGACGCGCACCCCACCCATCCCGGCTGCTTCCTTCCTTCCTCCACTGAGACCTGCCTTTCTCCTCTGGAGACTTCCTCAGCTCTGCCCAAACCCTTACCCTCAACTGTTCCCCGGGCCTGCCCTCAGTCTCCCAGGCCTAACTTCTCTGAGCTCACCTCCTTCCATCACCTTTGTGCTCCAACACCATGGCTCCTCCAGCCTCCCACTTCCTCCTCACATTTCCCTCTTCCTGTCCCCTCTTCCTCCTCCCTGACACTGTCACTCACACCATGGACCATGCGTGAACAGAAACTCAGGACAGCAAGGTCCTTGCGTGAGTCTGTAGCCTTGAAGCTAGATGGTGTCCGCCACAGTAAGATGTCCATTGTCTGCTGAGGGTGGAAAGGCCTGATCTGTGACTGGGGCCAAGGCCCCTGTGAGCCTGGCACTGAGCGGAAACTAATAGGTGCTCAGGAGCTAGCCGCGGTGCCATAGCCTGGAATCCCAGCAGGAGGGTGACCAGTTAGAGGCCAGCCTGAGCTATGTAAAGAGACCAAGCCTCAAAACAGCAAAAAGTTTTGCTTTGTTTGTCGAGACAAAATTTCTCTGTGTAGCTTTGGAGCCTGTCCTGATGCTCTCTCTGTAGACCAGGCTGGCCTCGAACTCACAGAGATCTGCCAGCCCGTGCCTCCCAAGTGCTGGGGTTAAAAGTGTGCCACCACCACCCAGCCCAAAAGCTTATTTCAGGGCCAGTGTGGTGGTTCAGCAGGTGAAGGCACCTGCATGGAGTGGGTAGGGAGAAGAATCAATATACAGGAGAATGAGACCCTCCTCAGTGGAGCCGGTATGTACCGCTCATATGCTCCTCTAGGATGCCAGTAATGAAAATGGGTTCATGCTCACAAGGCTCCTGGGGAGAGAGGAGGAGCTTGCCCAGGGTCAAGAGACAGGACAACTGTCTGGAGCCCTGTAGCTGCCAGCACTCTCCAGGTCACCTCCAGCTCTGAATCGCTGGCTCTCGGCCTCCTAGCATATGACACCAGAGGCATTCAAACCTTTCTCTTCCCTTCCTGATCTGGTGCAGGCTCCTGCCTGTCAGCCTCCCTCTACTCCAGTGCTGCGACCTTCCTGACCCTGTGTGACCCCAGTGACCCCAGCAGGCTCCTGCCTGTCAGCCCCCTCCACTCCAGTGCTGTGACCTTCCTGACCCTGTGTGACCCCAGTGACCCCAGCAGGCTCCTGCCTGTCAGCCCCCCTCCACTCCAGTGCTGCCATTATTCACTCTTCAGAGTTTCTGCTTCTTTCTTTTGTGGTACTGGGAGTTGAACTCTCCACGATCTAACCACATCCCAGTCTCTTCTAGGGTGTGCGTGCGTGCCTGTGCGTGCATACAAGTGCTCACACCTGCCAGAGCACTCATGTGGAGGTCAGAGAATGACTTTTGTTTCCTTTCATCTAGCACGTGGGACCAAGGGATCAAACCCAAGCAGTCAGGTCAGGCTTGGCAGCAAGCTCCGCTCCCCATGACCTCCTCACCCCACCTCTTTTATTATATAGTTTTACTTTCCTTCTGAAATAGGGTCTCCCTAATTTCCCAGGCTGGCCTTGAACCTTCAGTATGACAAGTGTGTTACTGTGCTCTTTTTTTTTGTTTTTAAGTGCATGACATATATACATATGGATTTATATCACAATGTATTATCTTTTTTTCTATTTTTATTTATTATGTATACAACATTTTGTCTACATGTATTCCTGCAGGCCAGAAGAGGGCACCAAACCTCATTACAGATGGTTGTGAGCCACCATGTGGTTGCTGGGAATTGAACTCAGGACCTTTGGAAGAGCAGGCAATGCTCTTAACCGCTGAGCCATCTCTCCAGCCCCCACAATGTATTATCTTATATTATCTAGAGAATCATTAAAATCTTACATGAAACTTATGCTCTGAACACCACTTTTTTTAAAAAAATATATTGCCTCATGACTTTCTCTATAGGCCTATCTGTTTCAGCTCCATCATCTTGTGTGTGTGTGTGTGTGTGTGTGTGTGTGGTGTTTTTTGTTTGTTTAGTTTTGTTGGTTTTTTGCTTCTTTTTTTGAGACAAGGTTTCTCTGTACCTTTGGTGACTATCCTAGAACTAGCTCTTGTAGACCAGGCTGGTCTCAAACTCACAGAGATCTGCCTGCCTCTGCCTCCCGAGTGCTGGATTAAAGGTGTGTGCCACAGCTTTTAAAATCTCACCTTGTCCTCCACTTCCAGAAAGAAGTCCAGCCTCCTCTGTCCCCCGTCCTCTCAGGATATAAAGTGTGGTTCTCAGCCCCAGTAAAGGACATGGCACCCCCACCCCATCCCCTGCCACATACTCTCTCTCCTCCCTCTCTCTCCCCCTTCTCTCTCACACACATACACACTCTCTCACACACACTCTCACACTCACACACACACACACAATTCACACACTATTCACTCACACACACTCACACACTCACACACACTCACACTCACACACACACTCACTCACACACACACTCACACACACACACACTCACACACACACTCACACACAGTCCTCACACGCAAAGGCCCACCTCATCCATCGCGCATTCCCAGGGCCTGCACACAGTCAGTGATGGCAGAAGAGGATGCCGTCTTCTGAGCCCTGCCTGATCCACCAGGAGCTGGTCCTCTGAGAATTTATTTTTTAATATTTGTTTATTTTGTATACAATATTCAGGCCAGAAGAGGGCACCAGACCCAATTACAGATGGTTGTGAGCCACCATGTGGTTGCTGGGAATTGAACTCAGGACCTTTGGAAGAGCAGGCAATGCTCTTAACCTCTGAGCCATCTCTCCAGCCCCTCATGAGGCCTTTTCATGTCTCTTAGCCCATTCAAAGGATTTGTCTCCTTCCTTGTTTCCTCCTTCCCAACTCTGGAATCAGTTCCTTCTAGTGGCAGGAAGGAGGGAATAGAGGCCAACCCCATAAAAGCTTTCACTCTGTACCAAGCACTCTGAAGAAAATAAAAACTGATTCTGGAAATGGATTTGAAAAACTTCAGCCAGGCATGGGTGGTGCAGGCCTTTAATCCCCGCACTCACAAGGCAGAGGCAGGTGGATCTACGTGAGTTTCAGGCCAGCCTGGTCTGGACAGCGAAGTTCCAGGTCAGCCAGAGTAACCATGAGAGCCTGTCAAAGGAGGAGGAAGAAGGGGGGAGTGGAGAAGAACCAAAAAAGAGGAAGAAGAGGAAGAATACATACACATACATGCACACAGACATCACAGATGAAAGACAAACACACAGTGTTCATGTGGTATTAAAATCTTTAATTAGAAAAAATGGGTCTGGAGAGCTGTGGATTATGTTAGTTGATAGATAGTATCTGGCATACACAAAGCCCTGGGTTTGAGTCCCCAGCATCCCATATAAACTGGGTATGGTGGTGGACACCTGTGATCCCAGAACTCAGAAAGTGGGGGCCAGAGGATCAAGAGTTCATGGCTAGACCTGGTTACACAGAGTTCAAGGCCAGCCTGGGCTACACAATACCCTGTTTCAAGGAGGGTAGATGTGAAGCTAAAAAGACCACTAAAGGCTCTAATGAAAGGGTTGAAATCCTGATGTCAACTCTTGGCCTTGCCTTCCCTGGCTCCAAACTGGAGAAAGGGAGAATCAAGAGACCCTATAGTCCTACCCCAGGGCACCCCCAAAGATTCCCCAAATCTGCCTCCCACATGCTACCTCTGGTCTTTTTCTCACTATCCCCCCAACACATGCACCAATGCATGAAGGTCCACCAGCCTGTGTGGCATCCTTTACACCACCGTGAGGCCCCGAGTAGACATTCTCCCAGGTCCACCCCTCCTGGAGTGGAAAGAATTGGAGTCTTTTGGTCCTATGCCTCAGTATTAAGCAAAGAGCCTGGGAGAAAAACCCTGGAATATTCCAGACAGGGTGGTAAATGCCTGTATTCCCAACACTCAGGAGGCAGAAGCAGGAAGATTGTCACAAGTACAAGCCAGACTGCTCTACACAACAAGTTCCATGTTGAAATAGCTCCCATAAGAGCCCAGGTGGGAGTCCAGCGACAGGAGGTCCCAGGGAGTGAGGGCCACCGCGTTTGGTGTGCTTTATTGCAGTAAGGATATGGTCACAGATAGCTCTGCTTAGAAGCGCTCCACAGGCACAGAGTCACTTGGGGGTGGAGCCGGTTGGGTGGAAGCTAGGGTCGCAGAGATGGGGGTGAGGGGAACCTTGGATGATGATACGGTTATCTTCTGGTCTCCTGCTTCAGCAATCTCCAAACTCTGAGGTTCCCGTGGTATAGTGGAGTGAATCAGGCCCAGGTACACAATGCCACCTATGTAGGAGCCCAGGAGGGGTGCCACCACTGGTACCCACCACCAGTTGTTCCCGGCTCTGCAGGCAAAGAGAGGGAGGCCGGCTGAGGACACTGATGTCCAGGGTGCCATTTCTGTCCAGTTCAGACCAACATAGGGGGAGCAGAGAAGCCAGCCCATCTACTCTAAGGGACCCTCAGCCTGAACCGGGGACAGGGCTGACAGTCCAGCAACGACAGGATCCACATCTGAAGAGGTCTGGGTCCCTCCTGATCCCAGACCGCCGGGAGACTTCATGAGAAGCTCATCTCACACTCTCTGCATGCAGGGACCCCCCCTCCCCCCAGAAAGCTGACAGGAATGGGGTCCGGCAGGGGCAGTACCTGAACACCTGTTTGCCCCAGCCAGCAATGAAAGTGAAGAAGCGGGGAGGCAGGTCACGGGATGGGTTGATGGCATATCCTGAGTTCATGCCTAGGGACACCCCAATGATGCAAACAAGGATGCCTATCACCAGGGCCTCAGTCCCCTGAAGCGCTGGATTGTTCCGCTTGTCTGTGATGGCGAAGAGACCCAGCTGGAGCAACGCGGTCAAGAACACCTGGGGAGTAAATGCCATGGCAACCCACTGACGGCGTGGCCACGTCACAGGTCCTCAGGCAGGACCCCAAATCTGTGGTGGCAGAGACATGTCTCGGTACAAATCCCATCCAGAACTCTTCTGTCCTGATCACTGACCTCATCCAGGAAGCCCTGCCACAAGGTCATGTGTTCAGGAAGATAGGTGGCAAAAATATTGGCAGTGGCTAGGGAACCAGTCACCAACAGGTCTCCGCCCGCAAAGTGGTCAATGGCACCTGTGGAGATGACAAAGGTCGAGTTAATCCCCACAGGGGTCCCAGAAAGGAAGTTATGGAGTAAGCGGCTGGGAATACTTCAACAGCTTAAATCTGCTAGGTTTCTTGTGTTGTGTTTGTTTGTTCTTATTCTGGCAGGACAGGATACCAAGATGGAATCTAGCCGTATTTCAGAACAAGAGTCTGGAGACAGACCACCCAGGAAGAACACTCACCGTAGAACAGTAAGTAGGTGGTGGCTGCAGCTAAGAAGGAGCCCAGGAACTGGCCCAGCACGTACACAGGGAACTTCCTCCAGGGCATCCGGCCTAGTGCACAGTTGGTGAAGGTCACGGCTGCGTTCATGTGGGCTCCTGTCATGAGAAAGAGCTGGATGAGCTGCTGGGTTAAAAGAAACAAGCAACAAAATGAACAACGACAGCATTTGCAACAGTTAAAAAGAAAGGCTACTGTGTGGCGTGTCCCCTGCGACAAGAACTCCCTCGTTTAACCCTTAAAAGGCCACGCACAGCTGGGGCCACCACCTCCATCTTTCCCATAAGGCAAGAGAAGGCGAATGACTCCTTTGCCTAAGATAACCCAGCTAGTAAAAATGGTGAGTCAAGGGGTCCATGAAGAGTTTGGGGAAGGCAGGGTTTCCCGGGGGTTTTCCCTATGGGTCACCTACAGGGGCAGCACTAACTGTGCAGGAGAAGGGGCTTCCTGAAGGGGGCAGAAACAGCCCACCAGAAAGACTTGCTCTTGCCTGTAAGACCAGATAGGGGCTCACTCACTCACCGGAGATGCCGCCTCCCACGTGCACACCCATGGTGACTCCGAAGCCAAAACCCAAGTTGACACCAAGATAGCTCCCCATCTTTGGTCCTCCTAGAACCATATGAGCCACGGAACCAAGGCCAAACACCTGTGAGGGAGGGTTTCTGAAGGAGCCGCCTGCCCAGCATCCCCCATCAGAGGAAGACTCAAACCTCACTTTCCCTCCTGACCACCCCACTCCCAACCCTCATCCCTGGGTCTCCCCAGCATCATTTATAAAGACCATGCCTTCTCTCTCTGCAGTCTTTCCTGCTCTCAGGCCTGAGTCAATGAGAGCTGGGTGATGAGGATGGTACAGAATGGTACAGGATGGTACGGGATGGTACAGGATGGTCTAGGATGGTACGGGGAGATACGGGATGGTATGGGAAGGTACGGGATGGTATAGGAAGGTACAGGATGGTATGGGAAGGTACGGGATGGTACGGGATGGTATGGTCAGATAGTTTGAAGTGGGGTCTCAAGGAGGATAGCTGGTGTAAATTGCCCACCCCCTCAAGGCAGCTCATCCTACAGGCTTGCCTAAGGAGGTCCTAATAGCCCACATGAAAGAACTATTATTCTCCCCAGTTGACGATGGGCTATCTGAAACTGGATGACCTATTCAAGGTCATGTTACCTGTGACATGATGAGCCAAGCATGAATCTAGGAAGCCATCTGTGCCAACCCTTGCTGCCATGAATGCCTTTGTATTTTTAGAAATACTAACTCCTCAGGTAGTGGTGGTGCACAACTTTAAACCTACCTAGCAACTGGGAGGCAAAGGCAGGCAGATCTCTGAGCTTGAGGCCAGCCTGACCTATAGAGTGAGTTCCAGGACAGCCAGGGCTACACAGACAGATACTGTCAAAAAAAAAAAAAAAAAAAAAAAAAACTAACTCCTCTGCCTGTAATACCTGATCCTACATCACATAACATTTAAGAGACCAGCAAGAATGGCTCAGCAGGAAAATGTGTTACCGTCAAGCCAATATGGACATATACACACATATGTGCATGTACACACACACACACAAATAAATAATGTATAATAAACTTTTTTTAGATTCTTTTCAAGACAAAGCCTCTCTCTGGGTAGCCCTAGCTGTCCTAGAACTAGCTCTTGTAGACCAGGCTGGCCTTAAACTCAGAGATCCGCCTGCCTCTGCCTCCTGAGTGCTGGGATAAAGGCGTGCGCCACCTCCACCCGGTTCATAATACACTTGTAAAAGTAAAAACTCACTTACACTCAGATGGCACTTCCTCAGAGATGTGTTTGCACGTGAGTCGTGAAGAGATCCCTACTGTCAGGCTGCTGGCAATCAGACTCCTCATGTGTGTCCTCTGAAATGGGAGCCACGGACCACGAGTGGCTGTTACGTGCTTGAATGTGGTTACTGCAAACTGAGATCTGTCATAGTGTAAATGAAGCGCGCTCCAGACTTCACAACCTTGGGGTCGGAAATGGGGACCACTTCATTTCCCATCGACTACATATTGGCCTGAAGTCTGGAATACGTGGGGTAACCACCATGGTGATTCAAAACATTTTCACCTGGCTCTTTTATCTCGTTAATGTGGCTCCTACAAAGTATTCAACTGCATATTTGACACTGCATTTCCCTGTACACCTTTGTTTATAGGAAGGAACTGTGGGTATGAGAGCTGGAACTAACTCCATCAGTGGATGATGTCGCCAGCAGAGGGCACAGGGCTGAATCTGTGAGGACTCGTGGTGGGTGTTAGGAATCTCAGCTAGAGCCAGAAATGGAAGAATGGGAGAGATGGCGTCCCGAGGAGGGCAGAGTCAGCTCTGTCAGAGCAGCCTGAGTCACACGGATAAAGGTCTAAAGAGCAGTCTTTCGGGTGTGACACTCTAAAAGTCATTAGTAGGCACTGAATGTTGTGTCGCCAGGCTCTGGGGGCAGTGGCTGGGTCCAGAGGTTGAGAGGTTCCTTACATGGCTGCAAGGAAGAGTCTAACTAACTCTTTGTTCTGTTTTGGACACAAGGTCTCACTATATTCTGCGGAATAGCTTCAAGCTCCCAAGCTCCTAGGCTCAGCCATCCTTCTGTCTCAGACATACATCACTGCGTCCAGCAAAGATAATTTTGAGGGACAATGCTGGATTCTGTCTGTTGTTCGAGACACTAAGGGTGAAATTCAGGCCATGATTCATGCAAGTAAAGTGCTGTGCCATGAAAAGCCACAACAGAGGAGGAGGGATTGGAAGGAGCTGGTAGAGACTGGCGGCGTGTTTGTATCCTGTGTTGTGTTGGGTAGGGAGGCTTTGGTATGCTCATAGGCAGAGAGAGAGGGGGGGGGAGGGAGGGAGGGAGAGGAGAGGAGAGAGGAAAAGAAGGAGAGGAGAGAGGGGAGAGAGAAGGGGACAGAGAGGGAGAGAGGGGGGAGGGAGAGAAGAGTGAGATGGAGCTGGGCGGTGGTGGCGCACACCTTTAATCCCCGCACTCGGGAGGCAGAGGCAGGCGGATCTCTGAGTTCGAGACCAGCCTGGTCTACAAGAGCTAGTTCCAGGACAGGCTCCAAAGCTACAGAGAAACCCTGTCTCAAAACAAACAAACAAACAAATAAATAAATAGATAAATAAAGAGAGAGTGTGAGATGGACAAAGTGTCTGTGTGGGTGACTGGTGCAGAGGTTGAGAGGCTTCTGGAAGGAAGCCATCTATCCTAGCTGAGGGGAGGTGAGAGGCACAGGATGGGAGGAGCTGTGTACGGGGGCCACCTGATGATCTCCGCTGGTGAGTGGGAGATCAAGCAGTCTTAAGAGTGGGGGCCACAGCTAGGAAGAGCCAGGCCTGGCATGGTAAAGGCCACCTGTGGTCCCCGCACTCCAGAGGCAGAGGGTTTGTTCTAAATGTTCTGCACGGCATCTTCCAGGCCAGCCAGGGTCCAGAGCTGTAAATGTAGTGAGACCTTGTCTCTAAAAAAGAGGGAGGGAGTTAGGGAGAAAGGTCAGCTCAGCAGTTAAAGCACATGCCATCCAAGTGCGAGGACCAGAGTTCAAATCCCCAGAAGCCCACTTAAATGTGGTGGCCCACCGGCAATTCCAACCTCAGAAGGCAAGGGCAGGGACTATCTCCAGAGTGACTGGCCAGCAAGACTAGCCACATCAGCAAGCTCTAGGTTTGATTGAGAGACCCTGTCTCAGTGAGTGAGGCAGAAGGGTGATGATTCCCAACGTGAGTCCTTGGTCTCCATGTGCATACGCACACCACAATGAGAAATCATTTTTTTTTTTAAAAAAAGCAAGCCACTTGGGCATAGTAGTACATGTCTGTAATCCCAAATTTGAGGTTAGCCTGGACTACATAGTGAGACCCTGTCTAAAACAAACAAACAAAAAATACTGGAGAGATTAGTGGCTAAGAGTACACACTGCTCTTGCAAAGGACCTGAGTTCAGTTCTGAGTTCCCATGTCAGATGGCTCACAACTGCCTGCAACCCCATCTTCAGGGGAATCTGATACCTCTGGCCTCTGTGGGCACCTGAACTCGCATGCATATATACACACTGGTCAAAATGCACGCACGTGCATGCACACACATACACACACACACACACACACACATATATACATACACACTTAAATATAATTTTAAATATAATTTTAAATATAATTTTAAATGCAACAAACCAACCATAATAATACATAATAAATAAATTATGTATTAAAAAAGGGGAACAGATTAGATGATATAAAAAGAAACAGTAGCCATGTTAAATGCTTTATTGCTAACTTTCTTTATCTTTTATTATATAGATTCATAGCCTGATTTAAAATTAAGAGTCCTTTAAGTCAACCTTAGTGTTCTTATATAATAAGCAAAATTGGTGTGGGAGAATGGTCTGTATTCTGTCAATTATATTTTAAATAAATGCTGATTGGCCAGTAGTCAGGCAGGAAGTATAGGTAGGACAACAAGACAGGAAGTAGAGGCAGGTCAAGGAGAACAGGAGAATTCTGGGAAGGAGGAAGCCCATTCCTCTGCTGTCCGGCCCAATCACAGAAGAAGCAAGATGTGACTGCCTCGCTGAAAATGGTACTGAGTCATATAGCTAACATATACTAGAATAATGGGCTAATTTAAGTTATAAGAGTTAATAAGAAGCCAAAGCTAATGGACCAATCAGTTTATAGTTAATGTAGACCTCTGTGTGATTTCCTTGGGACTTAATGACTGCAGGAACTGGGCAGGACAGGGACCACATGGGAAAGAAAAACCCTCACCAACATGAAATAATAATATTGACCAAAATAGGGCATATGGTAATCAAATAAAATATTCTTTGTGGATGCATATATTAATTAATTTGCTTATTTATATTTCAAATTTTTGGTAGTCTCATGAATATAATATCATATTATGGTTACAAATTGTATGCAATCCTATATAGACCAAAATAAAATACTTACTATATCTATAAACTTGTGTTATTAAATATAATATAGGGCTAGACATTGAATATATACATATTAAAAAATAAAAAGGAAAAATATAATTTGCATTTTTATTACTTAAAGACTAAAAATCAGCAGTAAATGAATAAAGAATTGTAATTCCATGTTAAATTGATGATGATGTCGATATAGCATTTGTTCTGAACAATTAAACCCTCAAGCTACAATAGGGAACATAATCCATTTTTAACAAAGTGAACAATTGTAATCCCACTCTGAACAACCTTAGGGGAGAAAAAAACCACAAAAGCAGAGAGAGGCAGTTGAGGGGCTCCCTGAATCCTGCAGGAGCCCAGGACAGGTAGGTGCAGGGGAGCCCCGAGATGACCTGGCCAGTCCAGGAGAAAAGGCATCAGGAGAAAACAGGAAGGAGGCCAGTTCCAGGCCGACAGGCTGGGAGAAGCAGGAAGTAACAAGGCTTGGGCAAGCAAGGAAGGCCTTTAGACCGAAGGTCCTACTTCCTCTGCTTGTCTCATGTCAAAGCCATTGACTTTGTTGTTCGTTCTCGAGACAGGCCTTCTCACGGCTATGGCAATCCTCTTGCCTCCATTCCTGGAGTTCTCGGATTACATGTATGTGCCACTACACCTGGTTTCCAAACCACTTGCTAATGAGGATGAATGCATGAACAAGCTTCACAGGATGGGATCCAGCTGCTGGGTTTGCCAGCAGCAATGCATGCCTCGATCCACCCAGCACACAGGTTTTGTTTGGAGAGTTGAATTAGGAAATTTCAGCTGCCCTTGGAAAATAACACCGCCTGGGAATAATAAATGGCCTTCATCCCACTCTCCATGACAACTGAGAGCTGGACCCATAGTGGCTACACCCTTATACAAGGACCAAAGCCCTTTGCCCCCTTCCGGCAGTCTGAGGCATGGGCGTTTGTAATCCTTGCCCTGTAACTCACAGGGACAGCCAGGTTTCCAGGGCCCTGATGGCTCCAGCCCCTCCTCTCCCTGTCAGTGAATGTACCCAGTCCACCAGAGTGCCAGCAACGGTCAGGAAGCCAGCTCTCAGAACAACAACCTCATCCCCGCTGCAGAAAATAGGGCCCAAGGTCACATTGGCCTTTTTTTGGCACAACCTTTACCCTGGTGATTCACTGAGCTTCCTATAACCACAAAGCCCCCACTTCTTGGCACAAGACAAGGAGCTAAAAATAACAACGGCACACTGTCCTCCCAAAGTTGTTCTTACAAGTGTTCCTCACCCCTCACAGAAAATCAGGGGAGTGAACGCTTCTGCTCCCATTGAGCAGGCAGGGCCTGAAGCCCCCAAGGTGTTCTTGAACTCCCCACAGACTGAAAGCAAGTGCCCTACCCCAGCTGGAGGAGGGTTAGCTAGCCAAGCCCCTAGCAAGCCTGCCATCTCAGAGCTGAGTGACAGAGCAAAGAGATGAAGGATCAAGACATCACCCTGGCCTGGGCTTGATTTAGACTTTGGCAGATGACTTTGTCTCATAGAACCTTAATTTCCCCATCTGTAAAATGGGGTGATAACAGTACCTATCTCAGACTGGACACGATGGCACACTCCCTCAATCCCAGCACTCAGCGGACAGAGGCAGGTGGACTTTTGTGAGTCTGAGGCCAGTCCGGTCTACGTAGTGAGTTCCAGGACAGCCAGGGCTATGTAGAGAGACCCTGTCTAAAATGATAATAAAAGCACCTATCTCACCGGCCATTGCAAAGCTTTGGGGGAGGGGCTTAGCATCCTAGTGCTTGGTAAGAGGCTGGGAGATGCAGGAAGGGGCAAGGCCTGGACAAGCGTGGGGGCTTTAGACAGAAGGTCCTACTTCCGTTTGCCTCACGTCAAAGCCTTGACTTTGTTGTTTGTTCTTGAGACAGGTCTTCTCATGGCACCTCAGGAGCTGCTCTCTAATAAAATAAAAGCGAGAGGAAGCCTAGCACGGTGGTAGACACCTTAATCCCAACACTCGGGAGGTTGGGGCAGGAGAAGTTGAGGCTACCCAGAAATATTCTGTTTTAAATAAATAACAAAATTTTCAAAGGAAAAACAGCGGGGAAGATGACTCACTTGTTGCCAAGCCTGGCAACTGGAGTTCGATCCCCAGAACCCACAGAGCAGAGAACTCACTCCCACGAGCTCTCCTCCAGCCTTCCAACTCTCAGTGCGGCATGTTTGCGCCCACACAAAATAGAAAGACGCAAACACACCAAAGGAACAATTTTAATGAAAAAAATTCAAAAGGAAGGACTAGGGGCAAAACTCGTGACACGTGATAGAGCACTTGTCACACTCACAGCTTCCGGGTTTGACCCCCGGCCCCATACTGCCAAAAGAAATAAAAAAAAAAAAAAAAGAAAGAAAGCAGATGTGGGCATGTGTCAAGCCCTGGGCAGTCCTTGCTTCCCCTAGGCACCCGCCAGTCTACCACATTCCAAGGTTTAACAGCCTTCATAGGACTGGAATGTTTGGTCATGAATGAATTACTTTGCCCTGGGTTAAGGAGGGACAAGATTGGCTGTCCTCCCCACAGCTCAGGAGCCAAGGAAGGCAAGGATGGAGGTGAGAGATTTGGAGGGGAAGAGAGCACCTGTCAATATAACAATGAACCTAGTGCATGCACACTCACACACACACATACCACACATGCACATGCGTGCACGCATGCACACGCACGCATGAACAATTTTTTAAGACTTTTTTTAATTTTTAAAAACCCCAGGCTGGAGAGGTGGCTCAGCGGTTAAGAACACTGCCTGCTCTTCAGAGGACCTGGGTTCAATTCCCAGCACCCACACAGCAGCTCACAAGAGATCCAACCCTCACTTCTAGTCCCCACAGACACTTGCACTGGCATACACAACCCACACACGTGTGCGTAAAATCAAAATTAAATCTGCAAAAGGCAAAATAATAATAACAAATAACAAGGAACCAACTCTCTGTACTGGGTGCTGGTACTTGGCCTCCTCCACGTATGTCTACCTGCTGGCTCGATGCTAGTGTGCGCGTCTGCCAGTAGAGACTCTAACTCTGTAACAGGTAAATGCACATGGAACTCAGACCCAGCTCCCGAACCCAGGAACTGGGTTTCCACACTAGGAAACTGGGAAGTCAGGCTTGGAGCCAGGGAGAGACCTACTCGGGCCAGCTGTGGATGGTCGGGGTTAGGAGAAGAGCCTACGTGTCCTGAGCCACTCCCCTGTCGTTAATTCTGAATAATTTTATAACCATCCTCCATAGTGAACTTTACCTCTTCTTCCGCCGCATCCGTGAGCACCAGAACCCCCTCTCTAGCGACCTCCTGAATCTCTCCACGACATCTCATCTGCATCCAAATTAACTTCTCCTCTGGGCCTGTGCCAGGACTGCGCTCCGGAAGGGCCCCTCATCTGACCCCGTCTGCCTTCTTCCTCATCCCTGGCTCTGTCACCACCCACCCTCCATCCTTCATAATGACACCAGCCTGATGACTGGCTCCTTTCCACAGCTGCCTCCTGAAATCCAAACATGACCGTAACATTTGGCTATTTTTTTTAAAAAGTGTGTGTGCGCGCGCGTGTGACGGCCATGGGGAACACACGCCCAGTGCGCGTGTGGAGGTCAGAGGATAATCCTGTGGCGCTCCTGTTCTCCCCCCAGTCTTTACCTTAGCTCCAGGGATTGAACTCAGGTCATCAATCAGACGTGCGCATCAAGCCCCTTAACCTGCTTAGCCGTCTCATCTTCTCTTCATTCCCCTGCTTGATGGCCTCCCTAATTTCCCTCAGACCAATTCTCAAAGGTCTCCCCATCTTTCACTGTGTAGCCCAAGACTGGTCTTGAACTTGCCATATAGCAACAAGACAAAGGGCTCAAACTCCCAATTGCCCTACCTCAACCTCATCCCACAGGTGCGCTCCACCCTACCCAGGTCTTTCCCCATTTCTCTTGTTTGACTTGTTGATTCGCTGCGTTTTGTTTTTGTTTGGAGACACTTCCTTGCAGTGTAACCCTGGCCAGCTTAGAACTTGCTATGTATACCAGGCTAGCCTCAAATTTGCCTCTGTCTTTGTGCCTCCGTCTCCCAAATGCTGGCATTGCAGACACACACCCCCATGCCTTGCCTCTCGATCTTGTCTCTATAGGTTCTCCTCTCCCCCTCATCCACTCTATCCTGGTTTGTCATGAGCCCTTTTCTGTCCCCAAAAGACTCAATGATGCGAAAGGCCTCTCTGCTTTCCTCTGCTTCTTTCCCAAGCTCCCAGCGCAGAGGCAGGGGAAGGACTGATATGACCCCTGGGGTGGACAGGCTAGAGAGCTGCCTTTGCTGCCCGCCCCCACTCACCATCATGACATAGGTGCTCATGGTCTCGGCCAGGAACTCCCGCACCATCTCCTTCTGCAGCACCCCCTGGATGTTCCTGAGCACGGGCCTTGGGGCCATCGTGGCGTTCTGGGTGGACCTGAAGCAGCAGACCAAGTCAACAAACAGAACAGTCAAGTCTGCCTCCTGTCCATCGGCCCTTCAGCTCATGGCTGAGTTAATGGGTAACCTGGTAGCCTCTCCCCATGTACCTTCTCCTCCTGCCCAGGGCAGTAGAAAGAGCTGGGAGGAGAGATACCTGAGAACCATAGGGACATGGAGAGGAAGGATGAGCCAGCCAGTCCTCTTCCTCCCTCAGCCCCAGACTGAGCAGGTAGGAAGGGTGTACCAATGTGGACCAGGAGCTGAAAATGCACACTGCATTGATTGGGGGGGGGGAGCAGATGGGAAATAGAGCTTGACTGTGTCTGTCTCTTTGCAGGAGTCAGAGCTGGGGGCCACAAGCCAGGGTTTAGGAGCAGTGGGGCGCTCTGCAGAGCACATGAGATATGGCCGAGTCTGATGCTAGACTCTAGCAATAGCACGGATGACCGAAAAACAAATCCAGGGTTCAGAAGATGGGGGAGGGGTTCAGCAATGGCACTGGGTTCTGCAACCAGGCCAGCACGGAGACGTTTGCGGAGATGTTTGCTGCGGAATGAACGGGGGAGAGGGGAGGGAGGACGGACGACAACAGAGTCTTACTGCCCCGTGTACCCTCAGTGCCAGGCCCACAGGTGGGCAGCAAATATTGGCTGAATGGATGAGAACCAGGTGATCTACGTCTTGTTCTTAACCAGACCCAAGCTTCCTAAAGTGCCTGACGCTTGGCAATCGCTTGTTCAGTAAAACCTCTGTTGGAGAGACAGCTGGATGAACAGTGAGTTCCAGGCACTCGTGTCTGTTAGGAGGGCACAGGGCTGGCATGTGGGGAGGTGCTGTGCCTGGAGGGTGAAGAGAAAGGAGGCAGACGTGGCTAGGTCGGCCTTGGGAAAGCAGGGTCGTGGTAGACTCAAAAGTCTATTTTAGGGTATTGGTGAGTAGATGTGAGCCATTATGGATAGGGAAACGTTAAGGACATGGCCGCGACTTCTGGCTGGAGGTGAGGAAGACGGCACCCCTACTGAGCTGAGGAGGAAGAGGAGGGGGCATGGAGAACGTTCTTTTTACCTGGGACCCCAACAGGTCTTATGAAAGGAGTCTAAAGCCAAGCAGGGGGGAACATGCCTGAGAGAGCAGCGCAGGAGCTACTGGGTCTGTGAGTCCGAGAGAGGACACTGCACAAACGTCGTGCTCCCGTAGCAAGGAACGGAATGAGCATGCGTGCTTGCCGGAGAGGGTAACAAGTCCTACAGAGACCTGAAAACCAGAGGAAGGGGGCCTGGGAATGCAGGGTCTGCCCAAGGAGTGTGCCTGAAAGCGGGGTCCGCACGGGAAGCCTTACTGAGAAGCCTCGTCGGAAATGAGTGACCGGGGAGTTAAGTGTGCTGAGGGAGCTTCGGGAAGAAGGAACAGTTGCTGCAGGAACCCGAGCAGGTGGACAGAAAGCAAAGGGGCCACAGTGAAGCCTGGAGAGCGAGGAGGAGAGCGAGGCTTGGGGCAGAGGAAGAGGCGGTAAAGGGAACCTAGCCGCGGCCAGTGCAAAGACCTGGCTTTTATTTCACCCCAAGAGAGCTGTAACCCAGTCAAAAAAGTGATGGATTTGGTTCAGCTAAGTGCCATTCGGGAGAGTCAGAACCTGTCCACCAATCCTGGTTCCTCATCTTGATCTTCCAAGCTTCCCCTAAGCCCAGGGACCTGCTCTTTGCTGTACCGTGGGACATCAGAGAAAGGTGGGCTGGGTCAGGGGCTACTGGGTAGGTGGGAAAGAGGGGGCCCAGGAGAGCAGCTGCTCTGAGGGAGATGCTGGGGACAGGACCCGGATGCAACCGAGGTGCTATGGTCAAGGATAGGGACTAGAGTGGGGGATAAGGATACTTACGGTCTCGGCTGGACTGTCTGAGACATCGTATGTCTTTCTGGTTTTTAGAATCTGTGGAATCAGAGGAACCTAGGACTGAGGGACACGGAACTTGGCCCCACATTCCCACCAGACCTCAGTTTCCCAGGGAAGAAGCCACTAGGCAGCTCTTGCCAGTGTTATGCCCCAAACCCAGGCAAGCTGAGGGAGTGGGTAGAGGGAGGGAGAAGGAAGTTCTGTCTCAATCAGTTGCTAGGGGTCCTGTCTTCTCACCCCTCTCTACCCATGCTGTCTCAGGACCCTGGACCTCAAGACCAGGCTCCTCAGAAGTCCTCCTTGTCTTCCCAAGTCTGCCATCTCTAGCTTTGGATGATGTAATGCCCAAAGTCTGCCCTCCTACCTTTCCTAAAACTTAGCCTGTATCCCATCCATCTCTCATACCATCGAGGTAGCTCTTGAGTTGCCCTCAGCCAGACTCTACCCAATTTTCTCTGGATGAAGCGTCAATTTATATATATTAATCAAAAAATATATAGAGATTTTTTTATTTTTCAAGACAGTTTCTCTGTGTAGCTTTGGAGCTTGCCCTGGAATTCACTCTGTAGTAGACTAGGCTGTCCTCAGATTCTCAAGAGATCCATCTACCTCTGCCTCCTGAGTGCTGGGATTAAAGGCATGCGCCACCACCACCCCCACCCCCACCCCTGGCATCAATTTATATCCTTAACTCTAACGGCAGAAACCCTGAGTCCTGACCCAGCCTCTGAGTACCACAGAATTGCAGAAGTCAGCAATGGACCCATCTCTGACTGCTTCCCTTCTGCCGTCTTTAGGACTGGATCCTCAGCTGCTCCCTCCTCTCTCCACCAGGCACAGTGCAGCACACCCTCCCAGTTCCCCCTCCACTCATCAACTCTGTCACAGCCAAGTTACAGCTGGTTTGTCCGTGTCACAAAGCCACATGGGGCTGAACCAGAACAGAAAGTCATACTTCAGCTCCTGATGAACTTTCTTTCCCAACAATCCCATAGTCACCCCTATGTAGTCCCTGCTGGGCTTGTCCCAAGAAGGCCATTGCATCCCAGCCTACCTGCAGCCCCACTCACTCTGCCTCTGTCTGGGCCCCTTCTGCTAATGTCAAAACTGGTCTAGATTCTGTCCCTCCATCGCTGAGGCAGGCTCAAGCTGCAGCTGGAGTTCTGCCGTCTTTGAGTGCTCAGTTAGAGTCTGCCTTTTATCCCTGCCCAGGGTGGCCCTGCGGCCTGTTGTGCTCCTCCAGGGAAGAGGTCAGTAGGGCAGGGGTTTGGCTCATGCCACTTAAGCTAAGTCCATACACAGTGCCCAAAATAGCATCCCTGTGCTTGCCAACAGCACTGTGGAGATTGAGTTCTGAGGCGGCCCTTGTGAGGTCAGAGTGGAGTTCCAGGCAGGAGTTCTGGGTCATAGTCCCAGAGGATAAGCCAGTCCTATAAGCCAAGTGTCTGGCTTATCTCTACAGCCAGAGCCAGAGGTATAGCCTGCGGAAGTGCACAGGGGCTCCTGTATTTCAGGATGTAGAGAAAGCCATGCAGATGAGGACTGTAGGTAGATGTTTCCAGAAATCAACAGAAAGGAGGAAGGGTGGGGGAAGCAATCTCAGGTCAATCCTCAAAGAGCTGAGTAAATCAGGCTCTGTCCTCAGGGGTCCCCAACTGGGAGGGGAGTGGAAAATCCAGACCTGGTTTCCTGGGGGACCCATCCCAGGGTCTATCTTCCAGACACTGCTGCTCTTAGGAAAGACAAGCCTGGGGCTCCATGAGAGAAACCAAGCTGCCCCAGCTCAGGAAAGTAGTGGGATCTCTCTCTCTCTCTCTCTCTCTCTCTCTCTCTCTCTCTCTCTCTCTCTCCACCTATAAACAAAGAGGTTGGGACTGGAGTCCGAGGTTAAGCACTAGCTGTTCTTCCAGAGGTCCCGAGTTCAATTCCCAGCAACCACATGGTGGCCCCTGAACATCTGTAGTGGGATCTGATACCCTATCCTGGCATAAAGTCAATAGAGCATTCATGTGCATAAAATAAATAAATACATACATACATAAATAAACAAGAGGTCCTCTGGATTCAGGGCCTGGATGGGTCTAGAAGAACAGGCAGGCATGAATGTGTCAACAAGGGCTGTAGGGCTGTAGCATGAGGGGGGTGCCTAATACTGGAGAGGCAGGCAGTGGGCAGGAAACCCCGGAGACCTACAGCCTCTTGATGGGAGAAGTTATAGGATGTGGTTGCCCAAAGGTCTTGTATGGGGCCTGGGTGGTGATGGTGCACGCCTTTAATCCCAGCACTTGGAAGGCAGAGGCAGGTGGATCTCTGTGAGTTGGAGGCCAGCCTGGTCTACAGAGTGAGTTCCAGGACAGCCAGAGATACACAGAGAAACCCTATCTCGATAAACCAAAAAAAGAAGGAAGGAAGGAAGGAAGGAAGGAAGGAAGGAAGGAAGGAAGGAAGGAAGGAAGGAAGGAAGGAATGAAGGAAGGAAGGGAAAAAAGAAAGAAAAAAGAAAAGAGAATAGAGGAAAAGAAAAAAGAAAAGAAAGGAAAAGAAAAGGAAAGGGAAAAGTGGATATGGAAGGGATTTGTGGAAAGAGGGAACAAATTTTGTCCTCTAGAGGGCGCCAAAGACCAGGCCTTGTCTAGATCCTGGACAGCATGCCGGTATCCTCAGACCCAACATAACTCTCCCAGCAGCTCAGGACTGCAGCCCCAGAGGCCAAAGGTCCTGCCTCACTCCCTAGCAGACTCTAAGTGGGCTCAGATTGCTGCATTTCTTCCAGGAAGGCAGAGCTGTTCCCTGAGAAAAGGGGCATCTGCCTTCACCCCTGCCCTATGTGTGCTGTCCGATCAGAGATGAGGAAAGGTTAAGAATGAGCTATGGGCTGGGCGTGGCGGTGCACCCCTTTAATCCCATGAGTTCGAGGCCAGTCTGGTCTCCAGGGTGAGTACCAGGACAGGTAGGACAGGGTTACACAGAAAGAGCTCCTCTTAGAGGGAAAAAAAGGGTGAGGGAGCCATGGAACAGGGTGTGGTGGTGCACACCTATAATCCCTGCACTTGGAAGGCGTGGGTCGGAAGTTCTGAGGTTGAGGATAGCCTGGGCAATGCAGAGAAACTCTGAGTCAAGTAAATAAGCTTTTTTAAAAAATAGATTCTTCTCTCATACAATACATCCAACCACAGTTTCCCATGAAGCCAGAGTGTGGCAGTAGGACTAGGATCTACGTTAGGGTCAGGCCAAGGGGCAATTTACTTAGCTGGATGTGGGAACCAAGGTGAAGACAGCCCCATCTGTCTCACAGGCAAGCAAATGAAACTTAGAATTCATGATAATCAGCAGAAGGAATATCAAGTCTAGAGAGGCAAGAGTCTTCCAGAAAAGGCAGCATGGAAGCTGAATCCTCCAAGATTCAGCCACAGAGGAAGAGAATCCCTTTTGAAGCTGCTTGAAACCACAAAGGATTGTGAAAATCTAGTCTGGATTGGAGAGTGGTTTATGGAGCGGGGAGACTTGGGTGCGTTTACCATGAAAGGCTTTACCTGGTTTTGACTGTATCCCAAGGGCTAGACAGCCTCTAAAGGAGCAGAGTGAAGCCTCTTTACTACACTCTTGAGGTGCTGGGCTTCCAGCAAATTCCAGGGCAGAGTCCAGTCAAAGAATGAGCAGGGCCTATCAGCCCAGTTGGCTCAGGGTTACTAAGAGGAAGGCCAGGACTGTGGGGTACGGCGGGACTAAGAAGGAATCAGTGGTAGGGAGGTGACAAGCTAGGCACAGGGCTGCCCAGAGGCTGTGGAGCCAGCTGGTAGCAGCGTTGAGTTGCAGAGGGGCCAGTGAAGCACCGTGTTTGCAGAGTGGTGCCTAGGAGAGCCAGTAGGGTGGAAGGTGGTCTCCTTGCCAAAACCCTGGAAGCTAGGAGACAGACAGTTCCACAGAGGAGAGAAGAGAGGCAGCTAAAGGCACCAGGAGCAGAGGGAATTACGAATCAGAAAGATGAATCACACTAGCCTGGATAGGATCAATCAGATAATTGGGGACAGAGAGGGCACACCCTTTCTCCCAAGAGTAGGCTCCAAGTAGGGTTACCACACAAAATGCAAAACAGTTAAATGTGAGCTTCATTTTAAAAGCTTCAGAAAAACAGTATTTGCAATATTTAGGATATATATATAGTAAGAAGGAGGAGGAGGAGGAGGAAGAGGAGGAGGAGGAGGAGGAGGAGGGAGGGAGGAGTCGTAGATAAGAGAAGAAGCATCCTCTCCTCCCGCTCGAAGCATCCCGCCTCGCCTCTCACTACTAGAAGCACAAAATAATAAAGAGAAGAGACCCTAAAGATGAAAAGAAGCAAAAGAGACGCGAAAAGAAGAAGAAGAAAGTTTCCCATTGTTTCTCTGAATAGTGTGCATGTGCATGTGTTTGTTTGTGCACCAGGAATTAACCCCAGATCTTTACTTGGTGTGTAGTGCCACTTTAATCCCAGCACTGGTGAAGCTGAGACAGGAGGATCACAAATTTGAAGCCAGGCTAAGCTACATAACTGGGCCAGCCAGGTCTGTACAGCAAGACAAGATTCTGTCTTGAGCCAACAAAAACAGAGGCTAGACACAGAGGCTGCTGCTCTTCCAGGGGACCCCAGTTTGAGTCACCGGTATGATAGGTAACAACTGTGACTCCAGGTCCAGGCGATCTGACGCCCTCTTCTGGCCTGTGTGGGCACCACGTGGTGTGCAGACACATGCAGGCAAAATACACATACACATAAAATAAAATAAGAATTAAAAGAAAAACAACAGACGGTGGGATGGCCGAGTACAAGCCCGAGGACCCGGCTTTCATCCCAGGACCCAAACCGTGGAAGGAGAAAACTGACTCCCACAGGTTGCCCTCTGACCTCTGCAGATGTATACAGAAAACTTAAAATGTAAACTTTTTAAAGCTCAAATAATCAAGCAGGGCATGGTGGCCACACCTTTAATCTCAGCACTTAGTTGGCAGAGGCAGATAGATCCCTGTGAGTCTGAGGTCAGCCTGATCTACATTGTGAGTTCCAGAACAAGTCAGGGCTATGTAAGGAGACTGTCTCAAAAAATAAAAATAAAAATAAATAAATAAATAAATAAATAAATTTTAAAAAGATAAAAAGCACAGACAAGCTTTGTAGAATGGCAGTATCATAACCAATGACGTTTATCTGAGGCACTACTGTTGTTAACTAAAAAACCAAAAATAAAAATAAAAAGTCATAAACAATGCTCTAATACTGAGCTACAACCCCTGAAATTCTTGGGTTTTTTTGTTTTTGTTTTTGTTCTGATTTGGTTTTGTTTTTTCGAGACTGGGTTTCTCTGTACCTTTGGAGCCTGTCAGGGAACTAGTTCTTGTAGACCAGGCTGGCCCCACACTCAGAGAGATCCACCTGTGTCTGCCTCCCAAGTGCTGAGATTAAAAGCATGAGCCACTGTTAAGTTTTTCCGGCCCAACAAACCTCTCCACCAACGCAATAATCCAAATCAGACCAAATCAGACCGATTTAGAAGAAGCCAGGTTTATTGGATGCCAGCGCTCCCCGTGGCCCTCCAGAGGAGAAAGGAGAACCAGGGAGACCACAGAGAACAGGAAAGACCATGTGTTCAGTCTCTGGGGGGGGTAGTTTAAATAGCCTGTGGGAGTGGTCTTGACCCTCTCTGGGGAGGGGTCACCATTTGGTGGTCTTTCTCAGAGGTGGAGTTTGGACTGAGGCGACTCCCTGGGGAGGGAGGCTTGAAATGGAGAGGATCTGACATGACACTTCCAACCAAACATTCCAGACTTCTTGGATAAATGGGGTGCCAGGGAGCTGAGGTGACACTTCCAACCAAACAGCCACCACCACCACCCGGCTGAAATTCTTGTTTTTTAACTGCATTTTATTTATTGCGTGTGTGGTGGTTTGGATTATTTTGTTTGCTTGTTTAGTTGATTGGTTTGGGTTTTGGGGTGTGTGTGTGTGTGTGTGTAAGAGAGAGAGAGAGAGAGAGAGAGAGAGAGAGAGAGAGAGAGAGAGACTTTTTATCCATTTTTTTTCTGATGGGATACTTAGTTGGTCCCTAACTTAGTTGCCATGAGCAGTACCACATAAACACATTTTATGGGGAGGTGTAGACAGACATGTTGTGGAATAAGCTTTTTGTACACTATGAAGAAGTGTCACTCGGATTGGTTTGATAAAAAGCTAAACAACCAATAGCTTGACAGGATTTTCAGGGCAGAGAGAACTCTGGGAAGAAGACGGTGGAGTCACCAGTCAGACATGGGAGAAGCCAGATGGGGAAGGAGTCGGACACGCAAAACGGGATAGAGGTTAAAAAAAACACACATGATAGAACATAGATTCATAAAATATGGTGTGGTGAGCCCACAAGTATTATACAGTAAATGTACAGCTGATGGCTCTACTGGACTATCCACGGGAAGTGTGTATGTACACATCCACCTGGAGAACCCGTTTTGCAGAGCTGCAGGGACACCTGACTCTGGATAAGTCACTGTCTGTTCTGTAAAAACCTGTGAAATCATGGCATTTCTCCCTTCTATAGTATCCCAGCAGTGTATAAACTGACTTTTCCTGTAAGGCATCCAGATTCCTCCCTCCACACCATGAAGCCACGGTGTGAAAAGGATTCAGTCAGTCAAGTTCTCGTAGCCGAAATCTACAATAGTCCCCCACAAACCTTTATTGACAGTGCTCACTGATGAGGAAGGAGCCTCATACAGGAGGCAATGTGTCTGCTCTAACAGCAGACTCAGGAAGGTGGAATCTACTGGTCTGCTCTGACTTAACAGGCTACTAACACTCTGTATTTACCCTTTACCTTTTCTGCCCTTACCCTATGTCTGATGCCTTGTCCTTAGCCTTATGCCCTTACCCTTATGCCTTATGCCTTATGCCCTTAAGATCATCTTCCCCTAAGGAATAAAGATACATGCAGGAGAAATGTGCCTAAGTCAGTCAGTTAGTTCTACACCTCAGATCCAATTCACAAGCCAGTTTTTTGGGGGTATTTTTTTTTGTTTGTTTGTTTTGGTTTTTCGAGACAGGGTTTCCCTGTAGTTTCTAGAGCCTGTCCTGGAACTAGCTCTTGTACACCAGGCTGGCCTCGAACTTAGAGATCCGCCTGCCTCTGCCTCCCGAGTGCTGGGATTAAAGGCGTGTGCCACCACCGCCCGGCTTACAAGCCAGTTTTTGCTTGTCATAGAAGTCCTATACTGAACCCCGAGAGAGTGCTGAGGCCGGTACTCAGTAGCTCCCTATGAACTAGGTCAATTTAAGTCATAAGAGCTCATTAGAAACAAGCCTAAGCTATCAACCAAGCTTTCATAATTAATACATCTTCATCTCATGATTTGGGAGCTGGCAAGAGGGACAGAAAAATCCACCTACAAATGGCACCTAACATCCAACCATGTATAGCCAAATAAGACCTAAGAAAGCATTAAAATGGTTCTAAACATACAAAAATGGAGCCAACCAAGGCTTCCTAGTCTTGTGTCTCTCATGCTGGCTGCAGTATAGAGACATGTCTCCCGGCAGCTGCCTGTGGGCTTGAGCCACCAGTGGCCAGGAGCTAAGTCACGTTGTGGGTTTATGGTTTTGCTCATGCAGACAGAAAAGATTACAGATACACAGTAAAGGAGATTCAAACAGAAAAAAAAACTCTAAACAGTTGACAGTGTGTTAACAATGTGTATAGGCTTAAGAAAAAATAAAATGTGTATAGAAAGTAACAAATAGCTTTGAAATCGTAAGGTAAAATCTTTAAAGAGAGAGTAAAGTCATATATAAGAAAAATGTCTTGTAATGATGAAAAATACACAGAGAGTCTTGATCCTGTGTAGTTGTGTTGATTTTGAATTTTTTGAATGCAGATGAGCATTCAAATGACAGCTACTGACAGATATGGGATTGTCAACGGGACTACCAAACTGAACCAACCTAAATACTTTAGGGCTAGGTTAATTTTTTAAAAAGTCAAAAGATACGTTACATTGGGGAAGAGGTTTTGCTTTTGTTTCCACAGGAAATGAGAGGCTGTGGATTCCTTCAGGGTTAATATGGATCAGGTTTAATCAAGAGAGCCCTCCTGACACTTGACAGGTGATACATATCAACAAAGGTTACAGCTGCTCTTTCCAGGACTTGGCCATTATCTCAATTTTCTCAGGGACCTTTAAAGTTGCCTTCACCCACAGACAACAGGAAGCAATCTAGAGAACACAAAGCCCACATTTCCAAGAGATAGGGTGGGTGATTTTTGGTTATTTGGTGGGTTATGGATATTTGCTATCACTTAGAGGAATATAGGAATATAGAATAAAAAGACATATTGATCTCAGATATTTTGCATTGGCATGGATTTTGGAATATTGATACAAATTTAAAGTTGTTTTTGTTATACTGTATGTTTCTACTCTTTTGTGCTTATGCAGCTCATTGATAAATGCAATGTACAAATAAGAAATGAGGTTTGTAATTAATCTATAATCATCAAACTTGTAGTCACATTAGATATGTTTTCAAGATTAAATGGATATATTTTAGACAGATGATTTTCAAAACTTCAAAGATCTACATACAGAATATGGCATTTAAGATGTTTAATAACCTAAGGTTTTTCATGACAAGATACATCTGCTCCCAGCAGCACCAATTTACTTCATAAAAGGATGATGGTCATTGAAGAGACTCTATATAGAGTTTGCTTTAAATGTGGCAAGGTTAGCCATTTAGGCAAGAGACTGCTCTTGCTTTGACTGCTGACAATATGCTGTACAGACTGGAGAAGTGGGACACAGCAAAAAGACATTGAACTTTGCCAGGACAAGGAAGTCCTTTGAGATTCCTGCTTCACAGAAGAGTCAGCCAGATATTCCGCAGGACACAGAGGAAAGCCACTGGCAAACTTTACTTCAAATTTCCCGCTTTGCTGAAAAGTCTGCCAGCTATGAAGATGGATGATCCAATGTTGCAGAGAACCCTGGGTAGCTGTCCAGGTGGCCAGGTGACATCTGTCATTTCTGTTTGGAAGTGACTTGAATGCACTTTCTATTTACTCAGCTTTCTGGGATATCCGATGGAGTTGAAGACTAAGTTATAGTTACAGTTTTCCTCATTAAATTAGGTACAGAGCTTTAGACTCATCAAGATAGAATAAATAATGGAGAATTTTTGTCAGACAGTGGTCGTGCACGCCTTTAATCCCAGCTCTTGGGAGAAAGAGGCGGGCGGATCTCTGTGAGTTCAAGGCCAGCCTGGTCTACAAGAGCTAGTTCCAGGACTGGCTCCAAAGCCACAGAGAAACCCTGTCTCAAAAAAAAAAAAGGTCTCAGCACTCCGTGTGCTCTTAACCACTGGGCCACCCTCAAGCCCTATAGCTGTTTTTATTGTATATAGTTTTACTATGTTAGAGGTAATACTTTTCCTTTTTATTTAGACAAAAAGAGAGAAATGCTGTGGAATAATCTTTTTATATGCTATGAAGAAGTGTCACAGATTAGCTAAATAAAAAGCTAACTAGCCAATAGCTAGGCAGGATTTTTGAGGCAGAGAGAACTCTGGGAAAAAGAAGGTGGAGTCACCAGCCGGATGCAGGAGAAGCCAGTCTGACTGGTGACTCTTGTGTCTCCGCCTTTCCTCTTCCCAGCATCCTCTCTGCCCCCCAAATCCTGCCTAGCTATTGTCTGTTCAGCTTTTTATTAATCCAATCCAAGTGACAAATCCTTACAGCTTACAAAAAGATTATTCCACAGCACAGACAAGCACCTCACGTGTGGAGGTCTGGGACAAACTGCTGGGGCTTGGCTGACCTTCTTCCCTTGGTCAAATTCCCATCACCAGTCTTGGTGGTGAGCACCTGCACACACTGAACCAGCTCACTAGCCCTGTTTCTGGACCAGGTTCTGAATCTGACCCAGAACTAACCATATGTGCCTGGGACTTCTGATTTTCCTGCTTCTCTCTCTCGGGTGCTGAGGTCATGAAGTTATATATAGGTGAGCACCACCACACCTGGCTTTCCTGTTTTGGTTTCTGATTTTTATGGGGATTTTTCTGAGGTTTTTTTGTTTTGTTTTTTTGTGTGGTTTTCTTTTTCTTTTTCTTTTTTTTCTTTTTTTTTCTTCTTTGTCTTTTGAGACAGGGCCTCTGTGTATCCTAGATTGGCTTCAGAATCCTATTGCCTCAGACTCTGGAGCTAGGATTATATGTGTGTGCCTGGCTCTTCTGTGTCTGTTTTCACACATGTGGGCAAACACGTACACACACGCGCGTGTGTGCGCGTGCACACACACACACACATGCAAGCACGCACAACACTGTTGTGCACACGTGAGCATGCGCCTGTCGGGCTGGGTTAATATTTTCCTGCCTGCGTCAGCAAGATCCCGGTCACCAGGCAGCTTGCTGTGGGAACGTGCCCTATCTGATCCTGTTAGGGGCTGTGGACCTGGAACAGTGGGCTTGGGGTGGGCAAGGAGCCCAACTCTGCTCCCCTAGGCAAGCCACACTCTTCTCTCCCTGCTCAGCCTGAGGAAGGAGGCAGGCCCAGAGGCCACATAGCTCCATCATTGTGTGACTGCCTGCCACCCCCACCCCATCCACTGGGCGCTCCCAGCTGAGAAGCCTCCCCGCAAGTATGAGAGGCCAGACACCCTCCCATCTTTGCCACACACATCTGTCCCCTTGGGGGGAGAACAGGTGCAGAGACCCCAAGAAATGCTCAGAGTTAACCATGTAGCAGCAAAACAACTTTGAAATGGCCTTAGGAGCTTAGGGGAAAGATGGAACTCCAGAGCCAGCTTGCCCGTGGCTGCATGGACTGCTCACAGGTTTGTGTGGGCAGCGTCTGGAATGCCAACATTTATGGGCACTGAGCTTCAGCCAGAAAGGCTTCATAAAACATGAGGACCCCAAACAGGGTGGGGCCCTCCCGTTTCTGGGCCTCTCCCTGTGCCATTTGAGGGTCCTCCCACACCCACACTGGTCCCTGCGGTGCAGGCTGGGCCAACAGGGTTGGGCAGGCAGACACTGTCTCTTTGGCTCCTGGCACAGCCCAGGATCCAGGATGAGTCAAACTCAGGTGTCCTGGCTCCTCGCCCAGTTTGAGGATGCCCAGTGTGTATCTGAGCGTGAACAGCAAGGATGCTACACGGTGGGGAGGGAGCGAACCGTCACCACCGGGGTTATTCCTCACAGCGCAGACCCGGAGCCTTCTCACCTGCCTCACACCGCCATTCCTAGACAGCTTTCCCCTGCAGCCCAGGCGACATTCACACTGACTCATGAGCCTTTGGGGTTTTTTTTTTTTTTTTCCCTACAGTTAAAAAAAAAAAATTATGAGTTAAAATTTGTCATCATTTTTTTATTGAAAAATTTTTATGAGATGTGGACTAATGACATTATAAAAAAAATCAAAGTGTGTGTGTGTGTGTGTGTGTGTGTGTGAGATGTTGAATCTAAGAAGGAAAACAGTGGTTAAAAGCTCCACAGAAACTCCTGCTGAGACAGGAGGCCCTGAGCTCCTGTTGGTCCACGGTGCTTACATATAAACAGTTCAGGAGTTTCCTCAAGGTGCAAAGCTCGTAGTCGGGAGGCCTGTCAGAGCCTACACATGACGGTTGGTGTGTGCGTTGTGCACGGGAAAGGAATGCTTGCCGAGGCCAGAACTGGGTGTCAGATCCCCAGAGCTGGGCTTATGCACACCTGTGAGCTGCCTGATGCACGTGCTGGGAACCAGGCGCGGGTCCTGCGAGTGGAATAGCTCTGACTGCTGGAGCACCTCTTCTGGCCTCGTCCTGTAGTTTTGTAGCTTTTTGTTTTTGTTTTGAGATTTGTTTTTAAGGGACTGGGGAGATAGATGATTCCGTGGTTAAGGGCACTGGCGTCTCTCCCAGAGGATTCAGGTTCAATTCCCAGCACCCACATGTCAGCTCACAACTGTCTCTAACTCCAGTTCCAGACAAAAACACCAAGCACATAAATAAATTGCAGCAATCTTACCAAAAGCAATCTACAGATTCAATGCAATGTCCATCAAAATCCCAGCAAAATTCTTCAAAGACCTCAAAAGAACGGTACTCAACTTCATAGGGAAAAACAAAAAACCCAGGATAGCCAAAACAATCCTGTACAATAAAAGAACTTCTGGAGGCATCACAATCCCTGACTTTAAACTCTACTACAGAGCTACAGTACTGAAAACAGCCTGGTATTGGCATAAGAACAGACAGGAGGACCAATGGAACCAAATAGAAGACCCAGATATCAATCCACACATCTTCAAACACATGATCTCTTTGATAAAGAAGCAAAAAATATCAAATGGAAAAAAGAAAGCATATTTAACAAGTGATGCTGGCATAAATGGATATCAACATGTAGAAAAATGAAAGCAGACCCATATCTATCACCACGCACAAAACTTAAGTCCAAATGGATCAAAGACCTCAGCATAAAGCCAGCCACACTGAACCTTATAGAAGAGAAAGTGGGAAATACACTTGAACACATTGACACTGGAGACCACTTCCTAAATATAACCCCAGCAGCACAGACACTGAGAAACAATTAATAAATGGGACCTCCTGAAACTGAAAAGCTTCTGTAAAGCAAAGGACACGGTCAACAAGACAAAACGACAGCCTACAGGATGGGAAAAGATCTTCACTAACCCCACATCAGACAGAGGTCTGATCTCTAAAATATACAAAGAACTCAAGAAATTGGTCACCAAAAGAACACATAATCCAATTTAAAAAAATGGAGTACAGACCTAAAACAGAGATCTCTCAACAGAGGAATCTAAAATGGCTGAAAGACAGTTCAGGAAATGTTCAACATCCTTAGTCATCAGAGAAATGCAAATCAAAACAACTCTGAGATTCCATCTTACACCTGTAAGAATGGCCAAGATCAAAAACACTGATGACAACTTATGCTGGAGAGGTTGTGGGGAAAAGGTAACACTCCTGCATTGCTGGTGGGAATGCAAACTGGTATAACCCCTTTGGATGTCAGTGTGGTGATTTCTCAGAAAATTAGGAAACAACCTTCCTCAACACCCAATAATTCCACTTTGGGTATATACCCAAAGGATGCTCAATCGTGCCACAAGGACATGTGTTCAACTATGTTCATAGCAGCATTGTCTGTCATAACCAGAACCTGGAAACAACCTAAATGCCCCTTGAGCAAAGAAAGAATAAGGAAAATGTGGTACATTTACACAATGGAGTACTACACAGCAGAAAAAAAAATGACAGCTTGAATTTTGCAGGAAAATGGATGGAGCTAGAAAACATTATTATTATTTTTTTTTTTTTTTGGTTTTTTCGAGACAGGGTTTCTCTGTGGCTTTGGAGCCTGTCCTGGAACTAGCTCTTGTAGACCAGGCTGGCCTCGAACTCACAGAGATCTGCCTGCCTCTGCCTCCCGAGTGCTGGGATTAAAGGCATGCGCCACCACCGCCCGGCTAGAAAACATTATTTTGAGTGAGGTAATCCAGACCCAGAAAGACAATTATCACATGTACTCACTCATAGGTGGTTTTTAAGCATTAAGCAAAAAAAGCCAGCCTTCAAACCACAATCCCAGAGAGCATAGAGAATCTTGTACTTTCTGACACTGTGTTAAACCGTGAGAAATAAAGGTGCTTTGCTTAGGTGCCAAGATTGCACACCTCTAGTGTTTAGGCTAGAGTTGTAATCAGAAGACTCAGTTCTGTTTGTCTTCCGAAGGGTCTAATTTGATTATATTTAGATTTCTGAGGCCAAGACACAACCCACAGTCCAATAAGAGAGACCACAGGTCGTCCTTTTCCTCATCGTCCCCCAGGACCTCCTCTCTCCCCTCCCACCTCTCCTCTTTTGCTTATTTCTTTACCTGTTTCTCCTTTTTTCCTCCATCTATCTATTTTTTGCAAGTTATTGTTTATCCAATCTCCAAATATGTAGAGAATCTCAAGATTTCCTTTAGCTATTGTTTTCTAGTTAATTTGCATTGTTAGAGTATATATATTTTTATAGAGAGCACAAAATTCATATGCATTGAATTATCTTACATGCTCTTGTTTAAGACCCAGACTATGCTCTTTTTGGTAAACATTTCATGCATGCATACGAATAATATATTTTTTTGCTACTGTCGGAAGTTCTGCAAAGTTTGATTAGATTAGGTTCACCTGCACGCTCTTCAGGTGGTCCGTGCCCTCAGCTGCTCTCATACCTATCTGTGTTTATTACTGAGGCAGGATGATAATGGACTGATGTATAATTGGGATTGGTCTATTCTCCCTAACTCCTATTTTTGATTTGGTGTTTTTTGATTTTGTATTTCTTAGGTAAATACATATATATGATTGTTTTGTCTTACCAATAAATTGTTCTTGTCATTATATAAAAAAAGAAATTGCACCAGAAAATGTGTGTGTGAAAGAGAGAGACAGAGAGATAGACAGAAAGAGAGAGAGAGAGAGAGAGAGAGAGAGGGAGGGAGAGAGAGAGAGAGAGAGAGAGAGAGAGAGAGAGAGAGAGAGAGAGAGAGCATGCACACAGGTACCCCTAGAAGTCAGAGGTATTAGTTCCCCTAGAGTTGGAGTTACAGGTGATGTGAGCCACCCCTGCAAGAGCAGCAAGAGCCGTTAACTGTGGAGCCATCTCGCCAGCCCTTATTTTGTGCTTATTAAAACAAGGTCTAACCGAGTGTTGTGGTGCACACCTTTAATCCCAGCACTCGGGAGGCAGAGGCCAATGGATCTGTGTGAGTTCAAAGCTTGCCTAGTTTAAAGAACAAGTAGCGGGGCTGGAGAGATGGCTCAGAGGTTAAGAGCACTGACTGCTCTTCCAAAGGTCCTGAGTTCAATTCCCAGCAACCACATGGTGGCTCACAGCCATCTGTAATGAGGTCTGGTGCCCTCTTCTGGCCTGCAGGCATACACACAGACAGAATATTGTATACATAATAAATAAATAAATAAATAAATCCCAATAAACAAAAAAAAATAAATAAAATAAAGAACAAGTAGCAAGACAGCCAGAACTACAGAGAAAGGATTTGTCTTAAAATAGACTGCTAAAATGTGGTCTCTCTGTGTCTTCCTAAGTGGCCTGAATTTGCTGTGTAGCTCAGGCTGGCTTCTGACTTGACTTGGTTCTGCCCCTGGCTCCCAAGTGATGAAATCACACTCATGCAGCAACAAAACCAAGCATTTTTTTTTTTTGTTTTTTGAGACAAGGTTTCTCTGTAGCTTTGGAGCCTGTCCTGGAACTAGCTCTTGTAGACCAGGCTGGTCTCGAACTCACAGAGATCTGCCTGCCTCTGCCTCCCGAGTGCTGGGATTAAAGGCGTGCGCCACCACCGCCCGGCTAAAACCAAGCATTATTTTAACACTGTTTGAAACTCACTATGTAGACCAGGCTAGCCTCAAATAGTGATTTGCTTGCCTGTCTCCTGAGCACTGGGATTAAAGGCGTGTGCCACCATGCCTGGCTCCATCCTGATTAGTGTTAAGTGAACAGTTCACGGGAATGCATTCACATTGTTGCACAATCGATCTCCAGGGCGCTTTCACTTTGCAAAAACTGAAAGTCTCTGCCTATTGAACAGCCTCCCAGAGACTCCCCGGCCCCCGACAGCTGTTGTTCTACCATCACTGTGGATTCTGCTCTAGCTTCTTCGTCTTCCTGGAACATTCCGGATGTGTCTGCCTCATCTTACTGGCGGCGCCCTAAGACTTCATCTGTGTCACAGCGTCTGTCAGAAGAGCCCTTCTTTGAATGTTGACTAAATGACAGTTCGTGACTTAACATGCTTAGAATACTGTTTATCCACCCTGGACACTTGGGCACGCTCTGTTCTTCACTGTCGGGAATAATGCTGCTATGAACACAAATATGTAAATATGTAAGTGTGTGTGTGTGTGTGTGTGTGTTGGTATTTTTGTCTTTTGGACCTGTACCTCCAGAAAAATTATATTATTTTTTACAACTGTGATGAGATCCCAGTAAGCAGAGGCTGGTGAATCTCTGAATTCAAGGCCGGCGTGGTCCACAGAGGGAATTCCAGGACAGGCTCCAAAGCTACACAGAGAAACTCCATCTCAGAAAACAAAACATAAACAAGCTAACTAAGAATCAATAAGGGTTTGGGAAAAGACCTTCCTGAAATGATTTACAGCTTGCTCAGCTTTTAACTCAGCATCTAAGTGTCTCCATTGCTCTGCTCCATACCTAAGAGAGCATTTAAAGAGCTATTCTTCCCATCCAGACCCTTTCTCATCTTGGTTGTCTGGGAGACAGTCCAGGTATTTCTGGCTAGATCCAAGAGTTCAGTTTACATCTTCCTGCCTGCAGTGGCAGGTACCAGGGACTGTCTGATGTCCACAACCCTAAATGACCTGCAACGCACTATATAGTCTACGCTGGCTCCAAACTCACAGAGATCTGCCTGCCTTTGCCTCCTGAGTGCTGGAGTTAAAGTCATCATACATGACTTCTGAACCCTCGTCTTGATATCCCTCAGTTCCAAGACTGGGGATCGTTAAGGCAGGAGAGATCAGGATGGAGGACAGGGATATTTGACTGACCACAAGATATTTGATCTCACAGAAGAGAATTGAAAGGAGCTAAGGGGAAAGAAAGTCAGAGATGCCACCTGTGCCAGGCTAATACGGAAAACTGGGCCCTCCCCTCCGACGAACAATGAATTATACTTCAGTCTTAAAGAAGACTTTTTCGCGTTGAAAAGGGTCTGAGTGATGGACTGGGAAGGGCAGAGTGGAGGCCCAGCTCAGGAGCTGCCCACCTTCAGTTCATAGGAACATGCCTTTGTAGCCTTTATTTTGGAGGGTAGAGGGTTGACGTGGGCCTTCACTGTGTGGCATAGGTCCACCTGAAACTTACTTTGTAGACCAGGCTGACCTTCAGCTTACAGAGATCCTCCTGCCTCTGCCTCCCAAATCCTTGGCATATAGGCATGACCCCTTTGTAGCATGTGCCACCGCCAGCTGACTTTCCTTTACAGCATTTCTAACTGAAGAATAAACATGAAAAAGTAGAATACAGACCCCTGTGTAACCATGGTACAGTTTCCAGAACCATCACCAGTTTGTGTTTGTTTGTTGACAGGGACTCTCTAGGCCTAGCTGTCCTGGAACTCACTATAGCTGGTCTTGAACTCACAGAGTAGAATCATCAACATTGGGCACTCTAGTTCCATCTGTATGTTAGGGGGAGTGATGGATTTTTGAGACAGGGTCTCATGTAGCCCAGCCAAGTCTTAAATTCGT